>NW_025334033.1:63138547-63741047 GCF_019186645.2 Phyllostomus hastatus
CTGTTCTAAGCATTTAAATGCATGAACTCATTTGATCCTCATCACTGTGTGAGGTAGATACTATTATTATTCCCATTGTTCTCCTCGGGGAACGAAGCACAGAGAGGTCAAGGAACTTGCCCAGAGTCACACAGGTAATATAATAAATACGTAGAAACACTGAGATTCGAACCCAGGCAGGCTGCGTCCTCAGCCATCATCACCACCCGCATACTATCTTAAGCCACCCCGAGCGGTACCCCCAGCACCCTCTGCCCCTTCACATCTGCATGTGCTCACTCCTGCCTCCCTCTCTGCTCAGAAGACTGCCCGAAATGCTGCCCCAGTTTTAAGACCGGGAAGTCACTTCCCCTCTCGAGCCTTTGGGTTTGGCCCCAGCAATCCGTGCTGAGCCCCACTTGCTGCTCCCTTGACCCCCTTCCCGGCATGTTTCGCACTGCCCCCTGCAGTCATTGTCCCGCAGCGGTCACTCTGCGTGGTCTTCATTCCCAGCCTGTGCCTGGTGCAGAGCCGGGTGCCCCATTCCCGTTTGTGAAGTGAGTGCTTGGTTGTCAGGACAGATAGTTGGGGGTCGGGGGTGGAGGGCAGCTGGAGCGTGGGCTGGAGGGTGGGGGTAAAGACAGAGATCTTTGCCTCGCTTTCTGCTAGCTCCTCTGGGCGGCTCAAAGGTCCACACTTTCTGCCCGGGCCCCTAGGTGGGTCTCTGGAAGGAAATGGACGGTGGGCAGGAAGGCAGAAGGTACCCCAGCAGGGGAGGCGGAAGGAGCCGGTGGAAGGGGGGGGCGGGGCACTTAGCCTTTCCTGCTGGGCACGCGCCTAGCACCCTCCCAGCAGGCTCTTCTCTGCGGCTGGCTCAGCCTCTTCTGCTGGTCCTCATTCTGAAATTCCTCCCTCTTGCAAAATATTCACAAATAGAGTGTTCTGGATGAACTACTCATGCCATAAAAATGCACATGTACTTCTTAAAGATTGCTAAACTGAACGTCGTTGTTAGGAGTTTGGCTTTGAAAGCCAGACTGCCTGAGTCTGAATCCCACCTCTGCTACCTGCAGTAGGGTGACCTGGGACAAGCCCCTAAACCTCTCTGTGCCGGGTGCCCCGTGTGTGAAACGGGGACACGGCTCCAAAGGGGAGGCTGAGATGATTCCATGAGTTAAATAAAGGAAAGCCCTCAACTCAACACCCAGCACCTTATTAGGGTTCAATATGTGTTCGCTGTTATTGTTGCCCACTCCAAATATTCTCTTAAAAGCGGTGCCTGTCTGTTGAATGTTTACCGGTCCTCGGTGCTTAGGAGTAATCTCTTTCCACCTCAGCGGGTCGTTTTCTTCTCTCGCCTTCACAGAGCAGGACACTGAGGTCAGTGGGTGGTCTCAGGCCGCTCGCTCCCGAGCGCCTGAGCCAGGGCTGAGCGGGGTCCTGACTGTGAAGCTGCCGCTTGCACTGACCCTGCCCTGCTCCTCCCCCCCACCCTCAGGAGAGAGGGCTGGGGTGCGAAAGCCCATCATCATCATCATCCTCGGTTGCTGGATCCAGCATTCGGACTCAGGGGCACAATGCCTGCCTTGCAGGGGGCTTGTCACAAAGTGAGTCCTGCCCGGGCGGCCACGTCACCCAGCCCAGGGGAGGGGGGACACTGTACGCAGCACTGGGTGGCCCTGTCTCCCTGCCTCTCTCTCTCATCTTTTCAGGCCTCACCTGAGAATATATTTATTGATTTGAGAGAGAGAGAAAGAGAGAGACATCGATCAGTGGCCTCCCATAACGCACCCCGACTGGGGACCAAAACCACAACCTAGGCATGTGTCCTGACCGGGAATCAAACCTGCAACTTTGTGGTGCACGGGATGATGCTCCAACCAACTGAGCTGCCCAGCCAGGGCCCTGCCCGTCTTCCTGTAGCCCACAGTCTCTGTTGACAGATGCCTGACCATGTCTACAACGTTTCACAGTCTCAGTACTCTTCCACTGAAACAAGCTCCGTTCCCCCTCATGCTTCACTTCTTAGACACAGAACAGCTCGGTGCCCGTACCAATTTCTTAAAGATCCAGAATTGGCCTGTGGACTACAGGCCTGACACCCCTGGCCATGCTTTCCCTTAGAAAATGGAGATTTGGATGAGCAAAGAGACTCATTTCCTTGCTGTGTTTCTTGGTGTCAGGATGTCCAGTCCTTGGCAGGGGAAGCAGAATGTGTTATTTTATAAACAACACCAGGCGTTGGCCTAATAAACAACACACAGCTCACTAAGTTAAAAATGAAGTGCAGATTGTTTTCCAGAACCTTCCTGGACCTAGAGAATGGTAAATTATGGCCCGCGTTCATGGAATGCAGATTTGAGACGCTGCGCTAATAATGGTCTTTCTTGCCCACAAAAACCATCTCCCACCCTGGGCTGGGCTACAGAGACGCGGTCAGAATTCCTCCAGACACAGCGTGAGTGGCACTGATGTCATTTCTCCAGCCTCCGTGGGGTTTGGGCCAGGGCATCTGCATTTCCCAGTGTCGAGCTGAGGGAAGCACATGGCAGGTGCTCTCGCCAGCTGCTGGGTGGGAGAGAGAGGTTGCCGCCCAGGCCGGCGTGTGCGAGGACTTCCAGTGGGCTCGCCCAGGTCCCCTCTTCACCCTTCCCCATCCTACTCAATCGACTCTATCGCCTGGTCTCCTTGCCATCTGGCTTCTGTTGGGCTTGGCCAATGGGAATCGCTCACTGGGATCGGAGGATGAAGGGGAGAGGGGTCGAGAGAGTATTTATCCACCTGCCAGGGTGGCTTCAGAGTGGCTGCCACCCTTTACTGAAGTCGCCAGCTCCTGTCACAGTCCCTCTCCTGCACTGCCTTCCCCCAGGCCTGGGATGGTAACAGCTCGTCCAAGCGCCAGCTAGCCCCAGGGTACCACACTGTCCGCGCTGGTTCCTTTAACCGTGTCGACACCTCTGAAACACCATCCCTGTGCTAACCTCTCCTCGGTCACCCGGCTGGACGGTGCCTCTTGCTCTCCGCCAAGCCCCGACCTGCTGCGGAAGTGGCCCTACCCACTTCCTGCAGACTCTCTCGTGGAGGCCATGTGTGCGCACTTTAGAGGGCACGCAGATGCTCTACCAGAAAACAAAAATGACCGATTTCCCAGTTCAGTCTTCCAATTAGCACAGCTGGCCAGCCTCAGAGGAAATCCCTCTTTATCCCCCGAACAGCTGAATGAGTCCTCCTTCGCCACTCGGCTCCGGTGCCAGCTCATCCCTGTGCCCCCGCAGCCCCCGGGCTCCGCCTGCAGACCACCCCGTGCTTCCTGCCCGCGAGCTCCCTGGCCCTCCTTCAGGCGCACGCTCTCCTTCTGAGAAATACCCGCCCTGGAGTCACGCACCTCCCGGGCCAGTGTCAGGCAGGAAGACGGTTTTGTCTGATCACAATTTTTTTTCTGGCATTAACCACACTCCAGCAGGCTAGGGCCTGAGCTGATTAATCAGAGCACCGGCCTGATTCACGGGGCCGTGTTTCCGCTCCTGCTCCGGCACTCCGCTGCACTCACATAGGACGTGACTAATGAGGACGGGAAGGCAGGAAATTCCGGGGCTGGCGGAGGGGCCGCTGAAGCCCAGGTACAGCGTGGGCACACACACCTGGAGAGCTGGGGAACCCGTGTCGCCTCCCTGGCTGCTCTGCAGACTCCTGGAGGAGGCCTTCAGGCCGAGCTTGCTCAGGCTGAGGCAGTTGGGAGAGGAGGCGACATCTGAATGTCTAGCTTCGAGTCCCCAGTCTGCTGCTTTCCAGTTGTTAGAGCTCTGGCAAATTATGTAGTGCCCCCTGAGCCTCCGTTTCTTCTTCTTTCAAATGGGGTTAATAATGGCCCTGGCTGGTGTGGCTCAGCGGACTGGATGCTGGCCTACAAACCAAGAGGTCACGGGTTCGGTTCCCGGTCAGGACACATGCCTGGGTTGCAGGCAAGACCCCCAGTTGGGGGCATGCTAGAGATAGCTAATCGATGTATCTCTTGCACAGCAATGTTTCTCTCCCTTTCTCCTTCCCTTCCTGTCTCTCTAAAAATAAATAATAAATACAATCTTTTTAAAAATAACGTGAGGTTCACGAGGAAGATCAGTGTCAGAATGAAACATAAAGGTGCCCTCAGGAAAGCGGGTTGGCACAGAAGCCAGGAGCGCAGCCCTGGGGGTGCCCAGGGGCGGGGTGGGCCGGGAAGGCACAAAGGGGGCTTGGCTGGCCGAAGCGGGGTGGCAGGGCCCAGGCTGGGGCTGCTCAGCCAGCCTCCACCAGCCCCTGCCTTGTCTCCTGCTTATGGAGAATGGGTGGAGTCCCGGCTCTTCACACACGCTGTGCGACTTCGGAAAGTTATATGACCTCTCTGTGCCTCAGTTTCCTTATCTGTGGAATTGGGAATAAATAACATCTCACAGTATTCAGTGAGTCAATAAGCATTTTTTTAAAAAAAAAAAAACCCTCTTAGAACTGTTCTAGGGGGTGCCCGGCAAACGCCGGGGCGGCCTCCTCACCCCAGGCCCGTGCAAGGCCTGCGTGTGCCCCCGGGTCCGGTGCACAGACTGTGTGCTGGCGAGCCGGGGTGGGGGGGTTTGTTTTCTCCAATGTGCTGTTCCATGTGCCTCCTACGGGGCTCGTATTCCTCTGGTGTGTGAGTGCTGGTGGAGGGCAGAGGCGAACTGAGTGGCGTTCGGCACCAGGAGCTCTTCCAGATGTGCCTGCCCCAGAGAGAACCATTCGCAGCTCCCTGGGTTTCCCGGGATTGGCGTGGGTGCCTCTCACAGGGGTGGGTGCTAGGGTGGACCGGCAGAGACTGTGTAACCTAGACAGGGGCCTCGTCCAGAAGCGCCGGGGGATTCCCGTGTGCCGGGCTCAGGCCTTGCCCGGCCTGTTCCCAGCCTGCGAGCTAGTGCCTTGGGGGTGGTAATGGTGCTGGAAAGGCAGCGTAGCCTCGGACCGCAGACTGCCTGGGTTCACATCCCAGCTCTGCCATCTGCCAACACACCTCACCTCTCAGTGCCTGGCCTGTATGTACTGTGAGGAGGGCAGCAGGGCCCTGCCTCCTGGGGCGCTGGGTGGTGAGCTCAGAGCAGCTCCTGGCCCCGAGGGGGTGCTCGGTAGACGCCAGCTGTTGTTAATGTGCCACCAGCTACGGCACCCTCCGACTACTGGGGAGGGACAGCTATTGTGACAAGGACTGTGATAGCCAGAGTAACAGCCCCTCAAAGATGCCCATGCACCCTCACCTGCACGTGTGACTGTGCTGCCTTACGTGGCACAAGGGACTCTGCAGAAGTGGTGAGTTAAGGACATTATCCTGCACGATGCAGGCGGGCCCGCTGATCGCACGGCTGGAGGGGAGAGCACGGGAGGGATGCAGGGTGGGACGGGGCGACCAGCCACTGTTGGCTTTGAAGACGGGGGCTGGCCACAAGCCAAGAAAGGCAGGCAGCCTCCAGAAGCCGGGAAGGCCATGGATTCCCTCCTTGAGCCTCCATAAAAGACTCAGCCGTACCCACTTCTGGCCTCCAGCACTATAAGGTCCTGTAAGACTTCTGTTTTTCTAACCCTCACCCGTGGATATACTTACTGATTTTAGAGAGTGGAAAGGCGGGGGCGGGGGAGGGGAGAGAGAGACCTCGATGTGAGGAACCCGTTGCCGTCTGCAGAAGCCCTCCCTGGTAACGGAACCCGCGACCTTTTGGTGTATGGGACGATGCTCCCACCAACTGAGTCACCCAGCCAGGGCATAAATGCGTATTGTTTTAAGCACCAAGTTTATGGGAACTTGTTACAACAACCAAAGGGAACTCGTACAGCTGCCAAGACCCAACACAGCCGCATCCCCAAAGGAAGAACCGCGGTGAGTCACCGCAGCGGGGACCGAGCCACGGCTGTGCCGCCCGCACCGCCTGCCCTGTGAGGGGAGGAGACGCCCTGGCCGTGGAACCGAATGTCCCCTGGCCGCGGGCCAGAGGTGCACTGCCCGGGGCAGGAGCGCTCAGGGCCAGTGGGGTCGGCTGGCGAAAGGCCTCCTGGAGGAGCTGGACCCTTGGCAGGGCCTTGAAGACTGGAGGGTATGGGGTTTGGACCAGGAGGAGGAGGAGGAGGAAGGAAAGGCTCTGTGGGAAAGGGCCCAGCTATTTATTCATCACTCATTCATCTGCTCATCCAGCTCCTGGCTCCAGGCCCTGGGGGTGGGGACCTGGATGGTGAACTGAGTGAGGTGGACCTGGCGGCTGTTCTTACGGAGCTTACACTCTGTGGCAGAAGCCACTATGCCATTGCAATGAGGCACGACAAGTGTGGCAGCAGGAGTGCAGCTTGTTAAGGGAGGCACATCTGGATGGGCTTCCTGGAGGAAGCGACCCTTCAGCCGATGCAGGATAAACTAAAGCTCCATTCTGTATTGCTCTGGGCTCCGTGTGGTGCTCTGCACTCAGCGGGTGCCGACTGATGGGAGTTTAGCCATATCGCCTCTTATTCCCGGCCCAATTCCTTCATAATCCGTCCTGTCACACTAAGGGGAGCATCTCAGTTGGATGCTAGTCCGTTCTGAGCACGACCTTAATTCTTGCTCATCGCCCTTTGTAACAGGTGTTCATTATAATTGAATAACGCCGCTTGCCGTTGTATGTTTTGTTTTCGTTTAATTATCTTTTGTGGCAGGGGGCACTGAGGTTCCACTCCTGGGAGTGGGACACAATTGCCCCATAAACGTGCGTGAACTTAAGTGTGACAGAACCACAAGTGAGGGGGCAGGAGAGCTCTTCCTCTCGCCGCCGAATGCCCCCCTGGGCCCGGCGGCGGACAAAAAGGCGCTCAGTGCCCCTCGGCGGTGGGCCTGATCTCTCCTTTGGGACCGCCGCATCTGAACCCCCCACCCCCACCCCCCACACACACACTCAGTAGTGGGGAGGGCAGAGTGGCACCAGAGGTGCGCGCTGAGCGGCTAGAAGTCCCAGAGAGTTCTCGCAGGGCTGGGGGTGGGGCGGCTGCAAGGGGAGGGGCTGACTGGACAGGGGACACGGCGACCTGCTCTGTGTGCCTTCTTGGGCGGGAAGGGGAGAAAGCCGGAGCGAGGCAGGAGACGCATGCATGTGTCGCGTGTGGCTAAGTGGGTCTGGAGGAGAGGAGCTGAGCACCCAGGAGGGTCAGGAGCTCAGGGGACGCGGAGGAGATGGTGCGGGAGCCCTGGCTCCCATGTCAGGGGTGCAGCAGCAGGGAGCTCCCAGGGGACCTGTGGGGAGCTCTGGGCATGGTGCCCCTTGGGACCCACACGGGGGGCATGAGGGCCAGGGCAGGCTGATCAGGGGGAAGAGACGACCGGCAGCGTGAGGACCTCAGCGGTGGCCGGCTGCATCGTGGCCCGTGCACCCCTGCCTCCTTCCCTCCTCTGGGGTATGCGGGTTATTTTGAGCTAAAGGCAATGGAGACCCTTTACTTTCTCTTGTTAACCTGTCTCATGCAGATTTAATGATTAGACCAGCCTAAAGAACTTAGGAAGGTACAGGGACATTTCTTCTTGCCCTGCATATATAATAAGATGAAACTGGAAAGGGGGAGTTTTCAAAACTCTGATTCAGAAGGGAGAACTCGGATTAACACAGCAATCACCACACTCTGACAGCAGCTATGATTGGACCACACCGTGGGAGCCCGAAGTCCAAACGCTCCCGATCGGGAGGAGGGCAGTCAGGGTAGCCTTCCTGGAGGAGGAGACCGCTAGACTGAAAACTGCAAGGGGACTAGGAGGTGCCCTGGGAATGGTCGCAGTGACCGGTGTGCATGGTGCAGTGGACGAGGGAGCCCTGTGCATACTGGCGGCGGGGGCTGAAGTTGAAGTGCACTGAGGGACCGTTTGCTGGACGAGGGGAAGGGACCCATGGAGAGAGCTGAAAGAGCTAATGCAGGAGAAGTGCCAGGCAGCAGCAGGCATCCAGTAGATGTTAGTCTGCCCCGGTCCCCCAGGGCAGGTGGGCATTGTCCCAACCTGCCCAGAGGCCACCAAGCCCAGGGGGCCTGCCCTGGGCTGGGTCCCGGGCTCCTAGGGCAGTGCTCTTCTGTGGGCCTTCGCTGCCGTCCCCACAGGTCAGGGCCTGTCCCCAGGGCACCTGGGCAGTGTTGGACTTTTGAGGTCGGCCCCCACCCAAGAGATCTTGGGCAGGACCACTCTCTCTGGCCTACTGTGCCCCCCAAGCGCCACCCAAGTGCTGGTCGGTCCCTGGACACCAAAAGCACTACCAATGTGGGCCCTGTGATGACAGGGACCTACCTCCCAGCCCTCTTCCTTCTCTTCGCCCCCAGAGGCCTTTGTACCAGGGACTGGATTTTGAATTTTACGCTCCAGGAATGTCGGGGAGCCAGCCTTGCCAAAGGCACAAGGTCTCCTCCTCCTCCTCCCAACCCGCGGCCGCTGTCCTTCCCACTGCCGCTCACACCGCCCCAGCCTCACCCCAAGCCCAGCGGAGCTGCCTGGCGCACTCACCTCGCTCCGGTCCCAGGTGCAGGAATCCGGGCTGCAGATGGACCGCACCCGGCTGAGCCCGGCCAGCCAGGCAGCCAGCGGGAGGGGAAGGACGGCCACGCGGCGCTGGCGGCGGTGGTGGCAGCGCGGAGGACTGGGCGGGGGCGTGGTGCAGGGTGGCTCCGGCTGGCCGAACCGCTGCCTCCGGGAGGCAGTGCAGGGGCGGGCTCCAGCGGGCGCACTCCCGCCCGCGGGCGCAGAGCAGCTGCCCCAGCGGCCTTGGGAGGATGCGGCTTCCAGTAAGGCTAGTGAGGGCCATCACTCTACCGCGGGGAACACGGAGGGGCCCAGAGGCTTACTCCTCCTCGTTAATTTGGGGTTTCCGCGGAGGGGGGAGGGGCGCAGGCAGCTGGTTTTGCCACTGCCAGCTTGCAGACTGCACGCGCGGAGCGGCTCTGCGAACCTCAGGGGGCTGGGCCAGAAAGCCCGAGCCTGGAAAGGGATGATATTTCTGAGCCCTCGCTGGGCACCTGCCGGCCCCGCCAGGACCCTCCGCCCTCCCAGGCTCCTGCCTGACTTCCACAGGTCTTCTCTGCCCCACCTCACACACGGGGAGGTGCTGGTTTCCCCAGGCCCTGGGTCAATGGGCCCCTCTCCCCGCCCTACCCCCGGAAGAGGGCAAGGAGGGAGGATGGGAGAGAGAGAGAAGCCAGGACAGTGTCCAGCCTCCAGACACAGCCCACGTGGCCTCTGTGTGCCCGGTGTGGGGAGATCCCTGTGCCTACGGGAACCGACAAGGACCGGGATGGGACGCTCCCAGGGCCCGGCTGCTCTGCCCTCCGCCTGCACCTTCTCTGCCCACTCCTCAGTTGTCGGGTCCCTTCCAGCCCACCCCTAAACTGCCTCCTCCGGCCCGGCTGGAGCCAGCCTGCACTGGCTGCCAGAGCATATCGGTGAGTTTCCAGGAATTTCACAAGCCAGGTGTTAAACACAGCCCTCATTAAAAATTAACTTACGTAAGCTGCTATTAAATGATTTATATTAAAAACAAAGGTAATAAATACTCAAACCTTGCCGCTTGTAATTATTGTACGGTTACCTAGGCTCTTGGGGTTGTTTATATGTGTCCCGCCTGTCTGGAGGTGACAGTGTATAACGGGGTGACACGGCACCTCTCTTCCCACCTGTGCGGTTGGTGACACCATGTTGGCAGCTTGAACTCGGCCGTGGTGGAAGTATTTACACCACAGACATTGGCAAATGTTGCCCAACCAGGGCTTGATTTGTTTTTGTCAGCGTCTTCTGTCGCTAGACTTCAGAGAGTGGTGGAGAAAATGTTAGTGAGGATTAAACTTAAAAGTGTGTCTTGGGTGAATATTATGGTATGTAAATTGTATCTTTTTTTTTTTTTACATCTGTGGCCCTTACAAGGCAACTAGCACAGGAGACAGAGGAATGTCACCTGGCATTTGGAACACGACGGCCGGACTGAGCGGTCCCCACATCGGCGGACGAGTGAGGTTGTCACACACCTTCCACTCGTCTGGATAACCCAGGAGAAAGTACCATCCACATGCTTACTGCAACCACTTGTCGGCTGAGTGCAGGCATAGGTCGGCTATGAATACACGAGTTTGGCAAAAATCAATTGAGAGCTTTCTGAGGGAATCATTGGACTGTCTGCATACATGTATATACACACATGTGAGTATATGTGTACGTGTATATACGTGTATGCATACAGATATATCCCCTCCCGGATGGTTGATAAACAGCTGGCTGGCTGCTCCCCAGGGTCGGCCCTACCTTTCGTAATGGTCTCACCTTCCTGTTCTCCCCCGGGGGCGCCCCTTTTGTCCCACAGGTGCTCACAGATGTCCCTCCAGGCAGACCTCCGAAAGATCTGGGCACGAGTGTCCAGCTGTCACCTGGGTATTCCCCACCCACCAGATCACACATCTCCCGGCCAGTGCAGAGGCGGGGGGCCTGCAGCTCGGCAGGGGTGAGATTTGGGGTGTGCCCCTCAGCCACAGACCCCACGGTACTGCCTAGGGAGGCGGACTGTCACCTGGGGTTGGCTGTGTACGTGAGCGAGGTGTCCCTGTTGGAACCCACGGACGGAGTAATGGGCAGGACGTGGGGAAGAGGGAGGGGATGCCGGGCTCCGCCTGGGTGTCAGGGGCCCGATGGGACGAGAGGGGGAGCGCGGGCTCTGGCGGGGGAGGAGGGTGGGCTGTGTGTCGGGCGTTTTCGGCTGGAGGTGTCTTTGGGACGTTCAAGCCGGAGGCGGACCTGGAGGCTCCGAGAGGCTGGGGCGAGGGGTGTGTTTGAAGCCCTCCGGGAAGACTGTAATTAAAGCCAGGGACGTGTGCGCACTTGTCTAGGGTGGGGGGAGAGTGGTGGAGGCTGGGGTGCACCCCGGGGTGAGCACATAAAGAACGGAGACCGCAGAGGGGTGGGTGTAGCTCCTGTGGAGGCCGAGGGAGGGGCGTGTTCAAGGAGGCAGGTCACCTGGGGTGAGCGCCCGAGAGCTGCCACAGCAGCCACGCTGTGTGGGGCAGGCTGACCAGCTGGCAGGCCCCTGCCAAGACCCAGGGTCAGGGTGTGTGTGTGTGTGTGTGACTTAGATGAGCACAGGGGGCTGAGATGAGGGGCGTGTGCAGATTCTGAACACGCTCTCAGGCTCAGGTGACCTATCAAGTGCCGGATGTGGAGGAAGAAGGGGCCACGCCTGCATCACAGGCTCCTGGCTTCTGTGACGGACAGCTGGTGTCAACGAGCCAGGGAGCCTGCAGCCCAGGCGGGGGGTCAGCCAGGTGGCTGACCTTGGGCCTGAAGCTCAGGGGCGGTCAGTGCCAGGGGAACCCGGTGGGGTCAGCCCTGAAGGGGCAGCATGGGGAGGGAGATGCCTCAAAGGCGGGGCCTGGGACTCAGCACATGGGAAGCTTTCAACGACGACGGTGGAAGGAATGACCGAGGAATTGGGGACATTGAGCATTCCAGCTGCCCCCGAAGGGAGGGAACCGTGAGACAGAGGGCGAGAGCCCCAAGGAGTCACTGGCCAGGTGTCAGATCCAGCCAAGGCCAAAGGCCACGTGGGACGCAGCCTGCACTGTGTGGTTGCACTGCCCGCTCAGGGTGGCTCCAGGTACTGCGATGGCAGTCCCCCGAACCCTCGGCAGGACAGGCTGCAGAGTCTCGGGAAGGAGTGGGAGAGGAGGCAGGAGGCGGCACTTTTGCAGAGTGAAGGAGGTTTGGTGAGGAAGGATGGACACGTGGAGGCATCAGCTGGACAGATGGGGACGATCTGCTCAGGGACACCTGCGTGTGTGCCTGCCTTCCCCCCCCCCCCCCCATCTCCAGGCATCCGATGGGGGAGGCCCAGCCCTGAACGCCAGACCCGGCACCGCCTCGCTGCACAGTCTTGGAAAACCCCGACGGATCACTTGAGGCTCAGCTCCGGTTGTGATACAAACTCTGCATCAAAATGGGACTCGACTTAAAATAAGTGGAAGTCTGGGAACCGCTGCTGCCCAGGAAACGGACACCTGCCTTCCTCGTTCCCACCTTGCGGCAAAGTGGGCTGTGGCTCCCAGGGGCCGAGGAGACCGGGGGGGGGGGATGGGGTGGACACAGGGGGCCCCCGAGAGCCCACCGCCCCATCCGTGTCGTCAGTGACGAGCGGGGAGGAAGACCAGGACTCGGTTCTACCCCAGTGTTTATTACAACCCCTCCTCGTGTTCCAGAACCAGAGGCTACTTAACACACAGCCAGCGCACCCTGAAACCGACAGTGCTCACGCTCCCCTCTCTTCCTCGGCACATTACCCCGGAAGGAAAAAGCCTTTAACACCCCCGTCACCAGGGCCAGTGCAGCCCAGGAGAGCACCTTTACTAAACGGGAAGGAGAGCCCGCCGGGAACCTGCGCACACGCACACGGAGCAGCGGGCGAGGCTCCCGAAGGAGACCAACGACTCCCCGTGGAACATAAATAGATCCCCTCCAAGTACACACACTTCACGTGAGTGTGCACACGTACGTGTAATATATTAAAGGAGTTATTCAGAAACAATACATTGACGTCGCCGTGACGAGGGGCGCGGGGGGCCATGCTCCCCCCCGCCGGCACACTATGTACACTCGCCGGGAGGGGCTGGGCAGGGCGCTCCCCGCCCCGCCCCCGGCAGATCCAGTGTTTGTAGAAAAGGGAGCCAGCGAAGCCGGGTGCCCACGTGGCCCCCGGAGCCAGCTGCAGGAAGCGAGGTAAAGGCCCACGGCCGCCTGCCTGCAAGGCCACCGTGGCCCCGGGAGAGGAAGTGCGGGGGCCCCAGACGCAGGGCGCCGCTCTAGGTGAGCAGCGGGCCTGCCTCTCGGGTCCACCCGGGGCCTCGGGGCCTGCGTGGCTTGGCCGGCCCGGGCCTGTCCTGGGATCAAATGGCTTCTGGGGGCGGGAGTAGAGTTGTCAGGCCCACGAGGGCTCAGCCCTGTGAGGTGGTGCGAGCGTGCATCTGCACACGTGCGTGTACACGCACGCTGCAGTGGAGGTCGACGAGTTGCAAACAAGTGTTTGTACGGGGGTGTACCCGAGTAGTGTCTGCTTCGGGGAGGCCGGTTTTTTGTCACCACGGCGTGAGCATCCCCAGGCCAAAGCAGGTTTGCTCCAAGGACACCAGGTGCCGGAGGCTGCCGATTCGGTAGACTCGCCGCACACCTGGGAGGGTCACCCCTTAGGGCTTGGCACAGTGTTTTCATGAACAAAGCGAACGGGAGAAACGCGAGGGGACCCCTTCCTCAGCCTAAGACCCTTTCCCGACACCACGGGCAGACGGGGGGCGGGGGGGGGGGGGCAGACACGCGTCAGGAGTTCCGAGGTCCAGGGGACGAGTCACACGCAGCCGTACTCGTACCACACCGTCTGCGGGTCCCCGCCCGGCTCTGGGGATGCCGGCGTGCCCTTGGGGTTGTTCCCACGACCGAAGTCCTCGGGCGCCCGGCCGGGGTGCGGAGCCGGGTCGGGAGACCTGGCGGGGCTCTTGGCGGGGAGCCCCTCTCTGGGGCCCGGCCCTGGGACGCCGTCCCCCTCCGAGAGGCCGAGCCCCGCCCGGACAGGGGCCACGGTGGCCACCTCCCCCGAGTGCGGGGGGTTTGGGGGCTTCGTCCTGGCGACAGGGGTCACAGCAGGTGAGACGTGCGGGAGCTGGGAGGTGCCGCCGCCGCCGCCGCCTCCTCCGGTGGCAAGGGCGGGGGCCGTGGCGGACTGCTGCAGGGGGGCCAGCCTCTCCTCCTTCGGGGGAGCCAGTGAGAAGCGCCTCGTGTCCAGGGGCCGGCTTCGGGGACCCGGGCCCTGGCAGGGGCTGCCAGCCTTTCCCACAAGTGGGGTCCGCTCCCGGGCCAGGCTGTGTGAGCTGGAGGGGGTGGCGCTTAGCAGGGTGTGGCTGCCTGTCTCTCTGCCCCCCGAGGCCTCGGAGCCCCCCAGCTTCTGCGCGGACTCCTGTTTGCAGGTGTCTGGCCCGCTGGCCCGAAGCAGGTCGGCGGAGGCCAGGCTGAAGGCCCGGCTCAGGGACGCGCTGCGGCCGGCGGCTGGGTGGGGGGCCTGCGGCAGGGCGGCCGGCCGGGGTCTACCCAGAGACAGGCTCTGCGGGGGCTGGGCCTGCCTCCCGGGGGCGCTGGGCGGGGCCTGGGCATCAGCAGCCTCGGCAGGTCTGAAGTTCGGCTTCACGTACTGCCCCGGCTTCAGCTGCCTCCCCTCGGGGGTGTGGACGGCCATCTTGATGGTGGGGGCCACCAGGCTGGTGGGCATCTTGGCCCCTTCTTTCCTGGCGGGCGGTCCCGGCTGACCTGCCACGGCTGGGAGATCGTTGGCCTTCCTGAAGTAGTCGCTTAGCAGGTCGTCCCGGCAACTGGGAGTGTCCTGCAGGGACGAGAGGAGGCACTGAGAGGCAGGCAGGAGGCAGGGCCAGGAGGGTCCCCAGAGAGCCCAGACCACCCCAGGGTGTCCCCGGTGCAACGGCCAGGACTGAGGCTTCCCGCTCGCCCTTGGTCAGCATGGCGGGGCCGGGGCAACTCACTGTGGAGGGAGAGAACCCGACGCTGCTCAGGCACCCCTCACCCCACCGGCAGGAAGACAGCCCGGGGAGGGAAAAGGCCCTCCACCAAACGCATCCCCTTTGGAAGGGTCAGGTCTGGAAGCCTGCCCCCAGCCCGCAGGGTCCGCCCGTTCCTCCCCGTCCCACCGAGCAGAGCGGGAGGCAGAGGGCGGGCCGGCTGGCCAGCTGGTGGCTGTCCCCTTTCCTCCTCCGAGCACCCGCTCGGCCACCGCGCCGGGGCTCTGCCTCGACCACCAGGACGAGGAACGAGGCCGCTCCTGGCGGGCCCGGCCAGCCGTGCTCACGGCCCTCACTGCCCCTAGATCTTCCTCTCGACCCGGGAGACAGGGCGGTGGGGCGGAGAGAGGCAGCCCCCCAAGGGGAACTCCAGGCCTTGCAGGGGACGGCCACCTGCCACTGTCCCCTCACCGCTGCCCCACCCTCCGCTGAAGTCTGCTTCCCGCTCCGACGGCAGAGTCAAGGGTCACAGCAGAGGTGGCACAGCCTAAAGGGGTGCCCTCTGGCCCTTGACAGGGACAGTCTGCCGACCTCTGCCGGTGGAGATGCCGGGTCGGTGGGTGTTCAGAGCCCCTAACCCTGCAGGCGGGCGCTGCCCCACCTTTGGAGAAGCTCCAGGGGCAGGCAGGCGCGCACCATCCCCCCCCTCCATGTCGGCTGCACACCTCTGCCCACTCGCTTCACAGATGCAGAAAGCACCTCCCGGGTCTGGGCTTGCCGCCAGCACACGGGGCTGCTGGCTGGTGGCTATGTGCCCCTAGCCAAGCCAGCTCGGCGCCAGGTCGCGCCCCCGCCCATCCGTCTCCATGGTCCTGGCCCATCTGAGGACAGAGTGAGGGAGAGGGCGCCCCTGGGCCACTCACAGGGACGGGGGAGCCACGGTTGCTCTCCTCTAGGAACTCCTCCAGGGTGACCATCTCGCTGCTTGGGGAGGCACATGGCCGCACCCCTGCGTGGGGATGGGCCACGCCCCTCTTCTGGACACCCTCCTGGGTGAGAGGCCCGTTCCGGGGTGGTGCGTGCTCCTGGCGGCCGAGGGCAGTGCGTCCTGGGGTGCCAGCGTCCCGGGGCAGAGGAGCCGTGTCCCTGCTGGGGACCAGGTCTTCACTGCTGAAGCTCTCGGCCCTGCCGTGGAGTCGGTCGGAGGAGCCTGGGGGTCAGGGCGAGGGAACACAGAGGAACACGTGGGGATGCCGCGGCTGCCAGCGCGCAGCAGACAGAACCCCACCAGAGAACCCGGGGCGCCTGGCTCTGCGGCTGCCGCTGGGGGTGTCAAGGCCATTCTGGAATGCTTTGGAATCGCACACTGGCATTTGGGAACATAATAACTCAGAATAAAAGTGGAAAACTTCTGCTTAAGCTTCAGTTAACAGCCGTCAGGCACCACCCTCGTCAGCTCCTGGGACAGCGCCCACCCTTTCAAACGCACAGGAACCCGCCCGACAGACAGACCACGTCCCGCGCCGTGAAACAAACTTGAAACGTTTCAAAGGAATCAAGGCCGCCCACTGTGGGCTGGCCACGCGGGATGGGAGCTGCCGGTGCTGCCCCCTTCCGGAAGGGGGAGTGCTCGGACTCAGAGGCTGGGCGGTTCGACCCGGAGCCCAGGGCTGGTCAGCGGAGAAGGGATTTGAACCCAGAGCTGTTATTACAACGCCCAGGCCTGTTCCTGACACTGCACGATGCGGCGGGGTGAACGCAAACGCACAGCGCTCTTAAGACCCTTGCTACCTGCGTCTTTAAAACCACATGACTAATACGAGTCCTGAGCTTAGGATCCGAGTTCACTGAAAAGCGCAAGGACAGAGAGGCCCGGCTTACCCTTCAGCGGGAGCGGCGAGCCCTCGCTGGACGCGTTCCTGCTGCTCTCCAAGCTGCCCGGCCGCGACGCTGGAAGGAAACGTGACGTCACCCTGAAGGGCCCACGACCAAGCTTGTCCCCGACTAAGCCATCTAATCCGGAAAAACTTACACCACCGGGTAACTCTGTGCCACAGTTCGGGCAACCTCCCTAAGGGAGGATGGATTTTGGGATTCTCTAGATCCTCCCAGGAGGGGTCCGGCCTCACCGGAGGGCGGGGCGCAAGCAACACAGCGCACGCACGCACGCACGGTAGGCGGTCCGGAACTACACCCTGCGCAGTCTGTTCCGTGAGGTCTGGGGCCTCAGGCAGTTTCCCTAACAAGGGAAACTCTGGTACGGAAAGCAGGCGACAGAGGGCTGCTCTGAGTGACCCGAGGGCTGGGCGCTGGGGAGAGCCTGCCTGCCCTTAGTGCTGCGAGCAGCTTTCTGGAGCATGCACGGAAACGCCCTGCCTAGACGGTAGCATGCACACGCCTGCACATGCACCATGAAGCGTGTGCCGGTGCACAGGGCAGCTTCGCCTCGGCCGATCGTGGGAGCGGGTGCTGGGACCCTCCGGAGGGAAGAAAGCACTCGCTTTTCTAGGTCGCCAGCCGTCCTCCAGCTCCTTCTCTTCATTTGTCTAGAAATTACCTCTGCCCCGGAGGGGGAACCAGCCCCCCATGTGCTGTGTGTGTGCACAAGCATGTGTACTGCAGCCCTGGGGTCAGAGCGGGGCTGCCAGCTGCGGCGAGGGCAGCACCACCCCGGTCAAGGGCCAGCTGTCCCCTCCTGGCCTGGGACCACCTCTCCTGGTCCACGGTTCCCGCACACGCAGTCCGTGGCCCTCCGGGCCTGTCCCACACGTCAACAGTGTGTGTCCCGCTACACAGCCAACAGCTGGGGGACAGGGGCTGCGTCCCACTCACCCCGCCACTCAGCGGGTGTTGGGTTGAACCGCACTGGGACATGCTCTGTGTCCTGCCCCACCCAGCGAAGTCGGCTTCGGATTCACTGGGTCTGAAGGGCACCCGGTTCCCTGGTGCTGGGGTGCCCCACATGAAGCAGGCATCCGGAGAAAGCCTGTTTGCTAACAGGGTGCGGGGGTATGGGCGTGGGGGATTTGCTAACATCCAAGTGGGAGACCTTGCTCCCAACACACCTGGTTTTCGTGACGAGTGTCCCCTCTGAGAAGGGGACATATGAGCTAAACGTTGCACCTTTGTCCTTAACAAGGAGTGTCACTAAAAGGCAGCTGTGGAGCAAATCAATGGGTCCGAAAACACCTTTGTTTATTCGAGTCCCGCCCTGCAAAGCCCTCTGCCCTCTCTTGATAAGAGAAGCTCCAGGAATCCGAACACTTAGGAAGAAAATCCTTTTCTTCAGCCGATTCCGCTCCTCACTGAGACTGACCGAGGGTGGTGGCAGATCCCCCATCCTGTTCCCTCTGCCCAGGGTCAGGACGTAAGGGCTCCATGGGGTCCCCGTTTGACCAGAGCCGGTCTTTACCCCGAAGCTGTGAACGCCCGTGTCTGTGGGAACCCACGTCAGCACCACTCAGCCTTTCGGGCCACGAGTGGGCTGGAGACAACGCTGCCTCCCACACTTGCTGCTGATTGCTGCAGAGGCTGAATCTCTGAGTTTGTTCTTTTTATTAAGCAATGAGCTTCCCACCCTTCTAGGATTTTGTTTCTCAGAAATCATAAAAACCCAAGTAACTTTTCACTCTTGAGAAGGCTGGTATGAGGCACTGTTTCCCTTCTACAGAAATTCACAATATGCTTAAATGAGATGGCAAGGGCTTCTACCAATTTCTAGAGGAAATTGACACCTCGGAGCCAGTCTGGGCCCCTCAAATCCAAGTGGGAGATCTTGCTGCAATCAATGCTCCCTGCTTGGGTCTCCAGAACTTCCTTAAAGCAAAGGGAGTCTGAGCCTCCAGAAGTAGGACACTTGACAGGTAGTGATTTCCACATCACTAGAGGTATGTAAGCAGAAGCTGCATGCTCAAGCCCCTAGGGAAAGCAAGGAAGGAGTATTAAGGAATTCCCACCTCAGCATAACCCCACTTTTGCCAATTTTGAGGGCTGGACCTCCACACAGGACTTAGCTTGAAGGGAAAGTACTGTTGACGAAAACAAGTCTGAGAACCCAGGCTGAAGGGCACCACGCACTGACCACTCACCCTGCTGCCTGTGGCTGGTGAACTCGAGCTCCAGGGATGGCTCACAGAGGCTGTCATCTGAATTATAGCCTGCGGTGAAAACAAGGCTGGTGAGTCAGGGACCTGGTACGCCCACGGGGAAACCGGGGCCTGTTGCCAGATGGCCACCTCTGACTCCTGCCCGGCACCTGAGTTGGGGCTCTGATGCCGGGGATTGGGGGGAGTGGGGGTGATGGAGGGACGCGTGGGCCATGCCCTCAGGCCCTGCTTGTACCACGTCTGCCCCTAGTTCTCCTGCTGGGACAGCCTCACACTCCCGACTCCTACTGCTTGCACTTTAAATCACGCGCCCGCCTGTGCAGGGACTGGGACTCCAGACCCAAGAGGTGTTCTGGCCTAAGGACAGCGCAGCCAGAGGGGCTGACACCCAGTGCCCCTTCCAACCTCGACGGGGCACCAAAGGCAGAGGGTCGTGAAAGCGAGTCTCTTCCAGGGGCCTCACTGCCTTCCCGTGGCCGGAGGAGGGAACAGGAAAGAACCTACCAAGGGAGGGGTTTGTCTGACGTGTAAGCTCTGCCCGGCAAACCCAGGCTGCGCATGCAGTGGCTCCCGGCGGCCAGCGGGGGCGGTGCTGTGACGAATACCAGCCCCTCCCAGGTCCCTCCAATTCCTAACACCCTGGGGCAATCGGTTCTCTCCGCTGCTGCTGCTTCAGACACACTTTCCCCTCCAAGCCGGAAGCAGAATGTCTTTTTCAGTTTGAAGCTTTATTTTTCCCTTTCTGCTTGTGTGTTTTAAATCTCCAAGCAGAAATTGAACCGGGAGGAGGGGGGGCTCTCCCCACAACAGTTCCTTTCTACAGCACGCTACTCTTGTTTCGTGGGTACAGCTTCGCTCGCTCTGGGTCGGTGACGGGCACCTGAAAGCTCTCCTCTCTGGGGGTGCAACCAGGTGTCTGGGGTCCCTAAATCGTCCTGGGCTCCACTTGGCAGGATCTGACCGAACTGTTCTGCTCATCAGACAGCCCCGGAAGAATATTTTCCTCTCGTGTCTCAGACGTGGACACGCATGGCTACTGGCCTCGCAGGAGACACCCACGTTGTAACCCTTCCCCAAAGCCCCTCGCTTCTCAGGTGGGACACCCGCCCTCCGCGCCGTCGGCAGGTCAGAGGCCCTGTTGCGTCTCCTCGTTGGAGAACAAACCCCTCCGGCTGCCTGGGTCTAGCCCCGACTCTGGTTCCTGCCCGTTCTGGAGCTGCCTGGTGCCGGCAGGTCCTGGGCCGTGGTGGTGGTTCTAGGGCTTCCCCATTCGCGGAGGAGGCTCAGGCCTCCGGTGGAGACGCTATCCGCCCCAAGTCACAGAGCCATAGGCGGGGCGGGGGTCTGAACCCGTGTCTGTGTGACACTGCCCACCTGTCCATCTGAGACCCCTCCTACCCGAGCCGGTCTTCAGGAAGGACCCTGGACCCCAGCTGCTCGGCCCTCGTGGTCCTGCAGGGACCCGTGACTCACCTTTGGTGCGGCTGGGGTGCCGGGAAATGGGGGTGGAGCTGGAAGGGGGCGTGGCGGCGGCTGCAGACGAGCAGGTCCGGGAGCCCAGCTCCGAGGGCCAGGGCTTCAGGGCCGGGTCAGCGGAGGCGTCCGTGCGGTCAGGGCCGCCGCTGTGCGGAGACCCTCGCTTTGGTTTTAGGTCCCCAGGGCCTGGGGCAAAGAAGGGCATTGAGAATGGGGCCGCACAACCCCACGCCACGGTGGGGCCACCACGTGGAGGCCTAGAAGCAGAGGCGGCAGGGCACACGGACCACGGAGACAAAAGCTGGACTGCGCGCAGCACCGCGGGTGGGGTGCTGCAGTCTGCTCGGAGACCCGGGGAGGCGGGCTCTGGCTCTAACGCTGGGTTGCAGCGCGAGCCCTGAACGGCAGGGAGAGGAGGAAGGAGGAGCTCAAGAGGTTAAACTAAACGTTGGCCGAAGTCCAGCACAGGAACTAGAGGGCACACCTGCCCTGCAGAACTGTGTCTCACTGCAACCCCTGAGTCAGGGAGACCCTGACGGGTGTCTGCCCAGGACCACTGCGGACCAGGGCCCGTAGTCGAGGCCCTCGAGGTCTGGGCGTGCCTCCTGCCAACCGGACCCTCTGCACCTGGAGGAGGAGGGCACGGCCTTCCCAACGACAGCTTGTTCATGACGCCTCTGCCCCTGCGGCTGAGACCAGCTGCGAGGGCAGTCTCTACCTCGTACTGGTGCCTCCCTGCAACCTCTGCATTTTCTGCCATGACCGTAGTCTCTCGTCAAAATTAAATAAAATCCTACATAAAAAAAAGAAAATTGGAGCCCTGGCTGGTGTGGCTCAGTCAACTGAGCATCGGTCTGTGAACTAGAAGGTCGCCAGTTCAGTTCCCAGTCAGGGCACACGCCCGGGCTGCTAGCCAGGTCCCCAGTTCGGGGCGGGCAAGAGGCGACTAACTGATCAATGTTTCTCTCCCCCCTTTTCTCCCTCCCTTCCCCTCTCTAAAAATAAATACAATCTCTTCTTAAAAAGTTGGAAAAAGACAAAACCCCCCCAATCCTTCAGCTACTTAGTAGTGGAAAAGAAGACGGGCTCTCCAGACTCAAGTTCAATGTCAATGCTGTGGGCTTCCTGGCAGTGTTAGGACGACACTATTTTATACAGCGTCCGCTGTGGAGATCCTGACCCCTCTCTACACTCTCCCGGAGCCCTGGCCCCTGCCCCTTGGCCACCCTTGTCTGGACTCACGGTGAAGCTTTTAAGCACCCAAATATTATGACTTCAAATTGGGAAAATTTGGATTTGGAAAGATCACCTTGATGAGAAGCAAGATCCAAGTCTGGTGGAATGAGGCGAACAGGCACCCACAGGGTGGGGGTGAGATGGGGGTGGAGGGGAAACAGAGACGAGCACATGGCGGCAGCGATGGCGGGGAAATGCGTGTTTCCGACAGCATGCGGGGGGGGGGGGGAGGGGCCGAGGGCCGGGGTGCGGCAGCCCGGGGACCCCGAAGCGGATGCAGGAGACCAGGTCAGTAGCACACCACGGGGACTGGCCTGAACGTTACAATAGCTGTGCATTTATTTTTCTGGTTACCTTGTTTTCGCGGTGGAACTGATTTGCCATTTACCGTACTGATAATTATCTCTCCTTTTAAAATAATCGTAAGCGGAAATGGTGAGTCAGTTCAGGGGAAGACAGGGAATTGATCGCACGGGCGATAGAGACACAGCAGAAACCATGGCGGTGGAACAAGGATGGCTGGAGACAGGAAACACTGCAGTAGCTAAAGGCCAGTGCGCACCGGCTTTCCCTTGCTCTGGCCGCGATCTGCGTGCTGATGTTTTCTGGCTGTCTGTCTGTCTGTCCACTGCGGTTCTGACATCGGCATCCAAGGGGCCAGAGAATCTTGGCACAGTCCTAAGACTTCACTCTGGGCCCAGCCCTGGCTCGGCCACATTGGGCAACATCGATGCCATCACTCCAAACGCTGGGACAGAGCAACAAACCCTTCAACACACAGAACACCTCTAAAAAACGGCCTTGTTCGCAAAAGCCACCAATTCCGTGCTCTGACGAGGAACGTGGAAAAGAGGGCGGCAGTTTCAAATTTAGCGGCTTACGAATAAATCTTAAAAAAAAAAAAAAGTCTCACTGGACAGAGGGCGTACATTTTAGGAAGCAGAGCGACAACGGACCAGTTCTGCGGCACACGTGGGCGAGACATAAGCCTGCAGGTGCGAGAGAGGGTGGGGGCAGCACACGGCCAGGGGACTTACTCAGCAGGGACACCGCGGCCCAAGGACCCGTGCTCGGGTGTCCCGAGGCTCCCCTAAAACTGTGCTGTGCCGGGGTGCGGTCCAGAGGGGGTGTCAGCTCATCTTCTCTTTTGTAATCAGAATCCACGCTGGCTACGTTAAGCTTGGCTTGGAATTGGGGGTCAGGAGGAGAGGGGTCCGCTACGGGTCATCTGGCCTTTAGGTACTGTTGTTTGCTTGTTTGTTTGCTGGTTTGAATTTCAGAAATGAAGGAGGGTACATGATGAAGACACTGATAAAGGAAAGGGGTTAGAAGTCTCCGATGTCGGAAAAAGAGACAGACTCGTTAGGAGAGGGTGGCGTGTCAGAGGAGGACCAGAACCGCAGGCGTTTAGAGAAAGCTGGGTGGGCCGTCGGAGACTTGTCTTTGTCCTTGCTTTTGCTTCTCAAAAAGGGACTCTTTTTGCGCTGAGTTGCTAAATTGTTATCCCCCGGATCACCCAAGAGAGGGAGGAAAAAAAAAACAGAACAGCAAATAAATGAAATGAGTAACAGTAACGCGTGACGCTACGTCGGCTAATGCATGTACTCGGGACATCAGACCCCCGTCCAGCCCAGGGGAGAGGAAAACAGCACCCGCCATGCAGCCGGAGCTGGGCCCCGGCGCCTCATTCACGCCCGGACTCAATTCAATCCGTCTGGGGCGTCTTACGCCGGCACGTTCCTCACGGGGCACACGAGGAGAGCGCTGGGCTGCTCCGGGAGCTGATGTGCTAGACTGTTTTCCAGTTTCAGCGTGTTGCATTATGAAAGAAGGGTGTTTATTCATCTAGGGCTGGGCTTTTCTGCCTCATCCATTTTGACGTCAGGCTCCCAGGCGGTCCCGCTCACCCACGACCCTGCGCCTGCCCCAGGGCACTCAGCGACCCGTTTCTGTCCTGTTGGGACGGCCCAGCTGCCCGAGCGACCCCCCATCAGTCCTGACCATCTAAAGGGACCCCTTCGGGCAGGATGAGTGGGAAAACAAAATACCTCTTTGTGGTACCAAAACACGCTTGACATTGAGAATGATGCCCTTTCAGAACCCTATGCACCCTCTACTCTAAACCTGCACTTTACCACCTTTAAATTATGGAGTCTTCTCAGAGCAGACCCTTGGTCTGACTTTCTGAACACGTCCTACGTTAACAGAACTGATTTATCTGGTTTCTGATTTAGGATTCAAGCGGATGCTGGAACCTCCGTTATTTCTTTCTCCACAGCACCACCTGGTGGCCACAGGTCACACTGCAGGACACAGGACTGACAAGTCAAGGCTGGTGTCCCAGGTTTGTGGGCACCTTCAAGGGACCAAAGCAGCTTTAACTACAGGCAGCGCTCACAGTGGTTAAGAGCTCAGGCTGCAGGATCTGTCAGACTGGTGCTCGGACCCCAGCTCTGACGCTTTGCTCTGGGCAATGGGTGCACCCGGCCTCCCTTTCTCGGCTCTGACAAGGGGACAGCAAGCGTGCCCCCCTCGCCCAGCAGTGAGGGCAGAGAGAGCAAGGAAACCAGCTGCGTGGGGGCCCAGAAGGAGCGCCCCCTCCATGGCTGCTGTTCCTAACGTTTGTCACTGAGCTGCTCATTCCCGGACCAGCACAGCGGTTTGGACGTCGAGCACGGCTTTCCTCTGAGAGCTTTCCTGGCTCCGTTAGGCTGGTCACAGTTAACCGAGCCACCGCAGACTGTAACACAAGCTGTTGTCAAGCAGTTTAAACAGCCGGTGTGGGAACCTGAGGCAACAGGCCCCTCCCAGCAAAAACAGGTGCTAACAAGCTTCCTTGTCATTTAGCTGCTCGTCAGCACCGCACCTAATCCGTCTCCTGGAAAACACTGGGGATGCAAGCGTTACTCCCCAAAGTGTGTGTGTGTGTGTGTGTGTGTGTGTGCGCGTGTACTCCTCATCTCTGTGTTTCAAGTGACATGCCAGGACTTAGAAGGGGTGAACGTCCCCCGGAAAGGCTCGTGCACGTGTCACACTCAGAAGGTGGCGTGTCCCTGGCCTCAGCGCTGCAGCACCAGCCCGAGAGCGCACGAGTCTCAGGCAGGGGCCTGATCGTCGCAGAGTCCCAGTGTCCTTTGCGAAATTTAAATTTCTCAGGGGGCAGGTCTGGCAGGCAGGCTTTTAAATGATACTTGAAAGTAAATTTGAAAGTTTAACCTATTTAAGGCCATGGCTGTGTCCAGTGGGCCATAAGAGGCGCGTCCCCACCCCCCCAAACCTTAGCCTCTCTGAAACGAGGACGTGGCTTCGGGCGTGTCTCACACGGTGGGCTGGGTCACAAAAACTGTCACCCAGCGACCAAACGGTCACTGCCACAGCCAATTTACTTTCTTTTCACGTGTGCGCAGTAACTGTGCCGCCTGTAGCTGACAGCCTCTTAGATTCCACGAAACACAGCCCGTGCGACTGGAAACCCATCTCAGGACCTCCGGCAAGCTCCCAACGACGGCGCTGAGTGACCAGGGAAGCCGCACCCCACGGCGGTGGGGCTCAAGGCCAGATGAGGTCGGAGGAGAAACCCAGACGTGCTGCCTTTCAAAGTGACGCAGAGATCAGAGCCACCCAGGGCCTCGATGAGGACCCTGCGGATTCCTGTTCCGTGTCAAGTGCGCCGGGGTCTCCCTGCAGAATGGCTTACTCCAGGCCTCTGGCAGGTACAAGGAGACCCCAGCACACACGCCACCGAGCCCGTCTCCGTGGTGCCCGTGTGGACGTCGGCTCTGGATGTTCGAGTCCCCACCACACACGCGCGGGACGGGGCGGTGCTTCTCATGCTCAAGTACCTGAACGGTCCTGGGCCGGAGCGGCCTCAGCACTGACGTGGGTTTGCACTTTCCCCTTGGCTGTTACCGCGCCTCAGGAGGCAGACGTGTGTGCATGAGGCACACCCTTCTCTGGCTCCGACACACAGGTGTGCACGTCCACCACACGCCGTCATGCTGGTTCTGCTCTGTCCGCGAGGGACACCTGAGACCCGCCCCGTCTGCGGCCCAGCCAGCCCCTCCTACCTTTCCCCACGGGCCCGTTGCGGGGGTCTCGCTCTTCTACGCAGTTGGAGCCCGACGGGGCGGCCTCGGGGGGCTCCGGCTGTGACCTGAGGGGCTGGGAAGCTGCCGCGGGCGAGGCCGGGTCCGAGGACTCCAGCAGCCAGGGAGGGTCCTCTGCGGTCGACTTCGGTCGTTCCCGGGAACCCTCTTTCTTTGGTTTGATGAATTTCACTAAGGCTTTGGCTCCGATCCAGTGGTTCTTCCTAGTTAGAAGTGGGTTTTTAGGGCACAGCCGGCCCTCGCTGCCCCTCCAGCAGGCCCCTGGGGGCCCTGACGCCAGCTGGGGTTTCCCTCCCGGCCTGGGGGGTTGGCCATCCACGTGGGGCTCAGGCTGGTGGGGCTCTTCGCCGTCACCACGGCCATCACACCGGGGGCTCACGCGGTGGGTGGGGCAGAGTTCGCAGTTAACCCGCACCGACCCGGGGGCGGCAGAAGCCTGTACCGCGGCAGAAACCCACACTCGCCCCTCGGGAAAACAGAACTTCACACACAGCTCTGCGTGCCCGGGTGTCTGTGTGAGACACGGGAGGTACCGCTGGGCCCACCTGACCTAGGTCTGCTACGATTTTCCCCATGAAAATGCCATTTTCTGGGAGAGTCAGGAACCTCCTCGTTTTCCGGCAGAGTTGATAATAAGTGACCTGAGCTGGCACATCTTGACCCTCCCCTGCACTGAGGAGTCTGGGGCGGGGGGCAGATGGCAGGAGGGGTGGGCTGAGTTACAGGGTAAGCCGCACACCGCGGCTAACCGGAAACAGCGGCATGCTGATGCAACAAGAACCACACCGGGGCTCTGGTCCTGTCTGCGCCACTGAACAGCTCTGTGCCTACACAAATCCCTCAGTGTCTGCGTCCATGCCCCAGCCTCTCTGTCAGCGGAAGGTTCGGGCAGAGGTTCTGAAGCCCTGGTTCTGTGGTTTCAACAGAGAGGTTGTGCAGGATTCACGGAGACCCTGCCTGCAAGGCTGGGCTGGGGCAGGAGGACAGCGTGAAGGGCCCGCTCCTGGGGCCCCGGGCCAGGGGGAGCCCTGCATCCTGGGTGCCGGCAGCCTCGGGGACCGAGCCAGCCTGCAGTCGGAGCTGTGGCTCTCTCTGGAGCAGAGAACGTATTCGTGGAGCTGCCCTGTAGCCCAGGGAAGCCCGAGGCACTCAGCGAAGGCCCAAGGTCCCCATGCTGGAAGCCCACAGGTGCGGGGCCAGGGGCCTGACCCAAGGTGTCCTCCCAAACAGAAACATAGTTTTCCATGTCCTGTTAGATCTTGAGACAAAGCCTGATACTGCAGCTTTCCTAGCTCTAAAACCAGGCCCTCTGCCCGTCTACGAGGGCTCGGGGCCAGCAGGCAGGGCCCAGGCCGCAGCGGGAAACCCTGAGCACAGAGAGCAGGGCTGAGAGGAGAGACTCCACCTCCTCTTCCCTGCGCTGGCGGGGCCGCGCGCTGGCGGGGCCGCACGCAGACGGTGGCCGGCCGGGCCACGGGCCACCAACCTGCCCCAGTTCGCGCCCCCTCGTGACCGAGCCCGTCCTCTGCCGTGCGTGTAAGCTGCTGAAACTTAGGCCGACTCACTTCTTTGGAGCAGGGTCGTAGAACTTGTACTGGTCCATGATCTTTTCTTCCAGTTTCTCCTTGTGTCTCCGCAAGGCATTCAGTTTGTCTCTGTGGAAGGGGAGAGAGGAAAACCAGTCTGGCTTTTAAAGGAAAACACATCTACTCAGCAGCCCAGCCCAGGCCCTTTTCTGGGATTTGGACACCAGGGTGCCTGTGCCCAGCATGATGGCCGCATTGGGAACACGTGGATGACCCCGACCCCCGGGGGAGACCTGCCAAAGGCTGAACATCAACTCAGGAGAGCAAACCCCAAACCGACCGAAAACTGAAAGCTCAGAAACCCCAAGGACTCCCCCACCAGGTCGGCTCAGGACGCTGGGCACTGGGGGTTGGACACAGGGCTGAGCTAACCCCCGCTGGTGCGGGTCTGCAGCACCTGCGTGCGGTGGAGGGGAGGGGTCTGCCCTCGGTGAGTTGGATGGGCATCAAGGTCAACAACAAAGCCAGCTCCGCACAGGCCTCTGCAAAGTCAGACCTCCGACCCGGAGCCATTCCTACACTGGGTTTCTGACAGCACGCCCCTGGAGGCAAACTCAGGCCTTCCGGGGGCCAGACAGAGGGGACAGGAGCACAGCGGGCCTGGAGAGCCCGGAGGGAGTGGTAGGGGCCACACGGGGGGCCACTCGGGAGTGAGCCAGGCCCGGCAAACAGGGCACTGCCCTGGGAGGGGCGGGTCTCCTGATTTTTCCCCTCCGAGAACCCAGAAACCCTGGTTGTGAGGCAAAATCCCTTGATTTCTAAACCCTGGAACTCAGTTCACATTTTCAAAGACTCAGGAAGGACCAAAGAGACGCCCCTGGAGCCCTGGGCCGCCAGAGGGCAGCCCTGCCTGCTGGGAGGGAGTCTGGCCCTCTCGGACAGGACAGGTGGTGGGTGTGGCTTGGTTTCGTCTGGGGCGGCGCAGGCGGCTCCTGTCCTGTTTCTGCCACTCGCTGCCAGTGTGGCCCTGACAGCTTAGACCCCAGGTTTCCTAGCTTGGAAATGAGGCCGCTGGACCAGAGGCCGCTGCCCAGGCCCTTTGCCATGAAGCTGCTGAGGGAGGTCCCCCCTAAACTGAGGGGTTTCCCAAGGGTTCACCGTGAGGTCAGCACCTCATGAAAAGTGACGGCTCGCGAACCCTCGGGCCCCCAACCGCCAACCCTGCTCTCCACGACTCCCAGCGCCCTTGGCTCTGCATCCGTCATCCTAGTCTGTGTCATTCCTAGTCTGTGTTACGCTGTCCCCACAGTGGTGCCGCCGGGGCCTTGTGCCAGAGTGCTTTCACGTCTGGGTGTGACCTGCGGCCCCCAGCCGGGCTCCGGGCAGACTCCCTGGCCTTCTGCAAACACTCTCTAATGCAAAACCGTCATCAGATTGCCCCCGGGTGCCAGGCTCCTGCTCTTCTGGTCTGCACCTGCCTAGCCTCTGTGGGTGACTTTTACCAGCTGGGTCGTAGAGGGCCCACTTCCGGTAACGGTCATTTCTACACCCAACTACAGTGCGGTTTTCCATATAGACCCTCCCCCGGTGGGCGGTGAGGCACCCGTGGGTGAGCAGCTGGAACCGGGAGAAGAGCGAAGCAGCATCGTTACCCTGGGGAGCTAAAACGGTGCCCCGGTGGCCACGGTGCCCACGTCCCTCTGCCCCACCCCGGCCAGCCGTTCCCGATCACAAGGAAGGGCAGTCCCATCAGCACGGAGCGGGGAGGACCACCCTGGACCCACAGGGTGCATCTTGGGTTACCTGACTTCCAGACTGCCAGGCTTCCAGTGCCAAGGCTCCTCCTCCTCCTCCCCCCGATCCCCTTTCCGGCAGCGTCCTGGGCCCTGCGGCCCAGCATCCCTTCCACACTCTCACTTCCCAGGGAGTCCGACTCACCAGCCAGCGCTCCCCCCACCTGCCCTGCCCCCGGACCACGTCTTGCTCCACCTTCCTGCCCTCCCCCCGACTGCCGAGCCTTCTCCCCACCTGGGTCAGCAGCAGGACCCCCGATTCCCACCACCACGCTTCCCTCTGCGCCCCACGGAGCCCCTCAGCATCTGTCTGGTGTGCACACAGCTTTGCTCACATGCCCCAGGAAACTGGTTCTGGGCACCCCGGGGGGCCTACGCCGAAGCCGGGACCTCGTGCGCACCGGCGGGCGGAGGACGGCCACGGCCCACACACAGTCCGCTGCCCAGGTCTCTCAGGAAAACAGACACAGGCAGCACGGGCTCACCTCCGATCTGAGTTCCTTCCCTGGGTGCCCCTCTTTAGCCACTGTGGTGTTGTTTAAAGTGGACCTAACTCCCAAAGCAGACTGAGCAGCTGCTGGCAGTGGGCGGTGTCTCGGAAAGCAAACAAAAGCCAACACTCCCCCCCCCACTCGCAGAAACCTAGAACCATTCCATGGAAAACCAGGGAGGGGTGCGCCGCTAAGACGGTCCGTCCCCTCGCCCTCGAGACACCACGCGCCCGGGCCGCTCTGCACCCGGCACGCCAGGGCCCCCCTGCCGACAGGCGCCCGCCCACGCCCCTTACATGTACTGCTTCTGCTCCTCGTGGTACTGCTCCTTGCTCTCCATGTTCTGCTCCAGAAGCATCTGGTTCTGCTGGCTCAGCAGCTGGATCTGGCTCAGGAGGTGGTGGTTTTCTTCCTCCAAGTTCCCCTTGAGACGGGAGAGCAGCTGAAACACAGACCAACGACGTCTCACACACCAGGCGCGCTGGGACCCCGCGGCCGGGGCCGCGCCTCCCGCAGAAGGAAGAGGCCGCGTGCACAGAGAGGGCCGTCTCGGTGGGGTCTGCGCCGGGTGGAAGGGCCGACACGGCCGGTGACACGGGGGCCCTTCACAAAGGGGCCGCCCAGCCCGGCAGCCACAGGCCACGTGTGGCTGCTGAGCACCGAAAATGCAGCCAGCCCGAGCTGAGACGTGGCGTCAGTGCAAATACACAACAGAGTCCAAAGACTTAATAACCGTTTTAAAAAATAACGTAAAATCTCATTAATAAGCTTTTTTGGGGGTTACCTGTGATAGTTCAGATATGAGCTAAATAAAATATATTATTAAAATGAATCCCACCTGCCCTGGCTGGTGTGGCTCAGTGGGGACTGAGTGCCAGCCTGCGAACCAAAGGGTCGCCAGTTCAATTCCCAGTCCAGGGCACATGCCTGGGTTGCAGGCCAGGTCCCCAGTGGGGGGCGCATGAGAGGCAACCACACATTGATGATTCTCTCCCTCTCTTCCTCTCTCTACAAAACTAACAGAAATGAAAAAACACTGACATTTAAGTTTCACAGTCTCTCCACTTGCCACCAACTGTCCTCCTCTTGATTTTCCCCAACCATCGCAAAGTGTAGAAGCCCTTCCTGGCACAGGCGTGCAAAGCCAGGCGGGGCCGGGGCTGAGCTGCGGGCTGAGGCAGGCCAGCTCCCGCCCCGGGGCAGCGCTGTGCGTGGTGGGGCAGGAAAGCCTCGAGCTCTGGCTTCAGGCAGCCTGGGTTCCCACCCACAACTCGAGAGGGGTAAGGATGGGGACCCCAGGCCACTGTGAGTGTGACACAGGGGAGCACAGAGCGGGGGGGACAGGAATAAAATGATGCTCAGCTGCCATGCGCCCCTGCAAGGAGCAAAGGCCAGATGAACGGTGTTTGCTGACTCCCCCCTGCCAGTCACAGTGTTTGGTCTCTTCAGACGCCTCTGGCTTCCCCCCACCCCTGTGTGATCTTCATGCCGATGAGGACCCGTTCTGACCTGGCCAAGCCCGAGGGAGGCTGTGAGCCCGGCGGAGAGCCCAGCGGCACCACCCCCCGGCACCCCGAGGCCCGGCGGCCCCAGGCCTCACCTCGCAGTGGTTATCCAGCTTGGTCAGCGAGATGTCCATGGTCTGGTGCTGCTGCTTCAGCTCGTCACACCGCGCCTGCCAGCGGTTCAGCTCCAGCTGCGCCGTGTTCAGCGCCGTTTTCAGCTCCTTGGTGTGTGCGTGCAGCTCCTCGTACTCCCCCTTCAGCTGCTGGTGCAGGAAGCTGACCCTGGCGAGGAGAGCCGCAAGACAGAGGGCTGAGGGGCACGCCCAGGCTGTGCACCCTTCAACAACACGGCGCCCTCTCTGGGCCTCAGTTTCTCTCATGCATATTTAAATGCGGGGGGGGAGGCATTGAACAAAGTCAGCAGTTTCCAAGCCGTGTCTGCTGGGGCTCCATGAAGGTGCCCCACGGTGGTGGGCTGGGCCGGGGGAGACGGAACAGACTGACTCGGCGCTGCTTCAGCAGAGCACCGCTGCCAAAACCCCTCACGTTTAAGGCTTTGGCACAGCTGCCTGCGTGGAAAAGGGTTCTATTACAACACGTTCAGCCCTCTCTGGCTGGGGGCTCAGCTGGCTGGAGCGTCGTCCGTGCACCAGAACAGTGATGGTTCGATTCCCAGTCAGGCATGTGCCCAGGCTGCGGCTCGACTCCCGGCTGGGGTGCCCGTCAGTGCGAGAGACTAACGTTTCTCTCTCACATCGACATTTCTGTCTAAAATCGATAAATGTATCCTTGGTGAGGATTTAAAAAAACCCCACTTTTAAAAACACCGAATCAGAATATTTTTGCTCTGAAACTCCATGTCTGTGCCCAACTCTTCTCCTAGTCCCAAGCCCCCTTCTGATCTCAAGTCCCGAGAGAAATAAAATACGAGATGCTGGGGTGTGATGTAACTCCACTGATGTCATCACCACCACCACCACCACCATCATCATCACCATCACCGTCATCATCACCATCATTACCACCATCACCACCACCACCATCATCACCATCACCACCACCACCATCATCACCATCACCATCACCACCACCACCATCACTACCATCATCATCACCATTATCATCATCACCACCACCACCATCATCATCACCACCACCACCATCATCATCATCACCATCATTACCACCACCACCATTATTATCACCATCATCATCACCATCACCACCACCATCACCACCACCACCACCATCACCATCATCACCACCATCAGCATCATCACCACCACCCAACTGGGGTTCCCTGGGGGAAGATTTATATTAGAAAAGCTCCAACTACCAGAGGCTCGTGGACCCAGTGTGAACACAGATGTGTCTCATTCGCCCACACAGTGGTGTTTTGTTGTGTTTTTCTAATTAATCAGTTTATCAACATTTAAAAATTTTAAAGTTTCACATCACCATTCAGATGTCTAGCTTCTCAGCACAAAAAGAAGTAAAAAAGCACAAAGAAAGGACGACCCCGCAGCCCGGGCCGCCTCCCAGGCGTGTGCCCCGCCTGCCCGTCTGGTCTGTCGTGGATACCCCTCCTGCTGCACCTGCCCCCGCCCCCACCCCCGCCCCCTGCAGGCACCCCAGTCTGTGGCCCCTCAACACACGTTACAGCGAGGCTGTGGGAAGGGAAGGAAATAGCTTCCTGGGGCCACACCCCGGGTTGTGTGGAGACAAACCCTGTGCTGAAATCCTGACCGTGCTGCTACCTGGGAGCGCTGACCTCTCACGGGCTATTTAACCTCTCTGAGCCCCTTTCCTCGTCTGTTTGAAAAAAAGGGGTAAGAACGGCCTTGTTATTTGCACTGTGACGTTCCACCGAGTCACCTTGAACGTGAATTAGTGTGACTGAAACTGTTTCCAAAGGTTCCTGGGAGTCTCAGGCCACATTTCTGTCACCTGGTCAGGACAGGAAGGTGCCGTCTGTGACAAAGCGACAGCCATTGTGCCTCGTGCCTGGGGACCTGGCAGCGACTGTGCATGCCCCCACGAGGCCTCGCGGCCTTGCCCTTGGGAGCGCTAGGCAGCGTGAGTTCAGCACTCCACTTGGGGGCCGTGTCAAACGGTGAAACCCAGGCACAAAGTGCAGTGGAACACCAGGGCACCGGAGGGACCCCAAAAAGGACACTTGCCGGCAGTGCAGGCGCTGACGCAGGGTGGGAGCCTGAGGCCTGTGCGACCCCAGCTGCAAACGTGCACCTCGGACGACCCCAGTGTCTGGCGCTCTGGCCACGCCCACGAAAGGCCACGGGTGCCGGCTGGGGGTCACAAGTGCATGTCGGCGCGTAGGTGGATTCGAGCACAGGGAACATGTGAATGAGGAGGACCGACTGCACCTCCCTCGGGGCGTCCCTGGTGTTAGATGGAGGTGCCCGTGTCACCCGTGTGGGAGCTGAGGTCATCCACACTGAGACAACGCACCGTCCTGCCACCGGCTCAAGTCCCCTGCTACCCATTACCATCTAGCCGTTACCACGACAGGGTTTGTGAGAAACACCAACATCACCGGGGCCTCACTCAGCCTTAAGTGCAGTGGGTGCTGAGGTGAGGGTGGGGGGGTGGGTCTGGAAGAAACCCCAGCCCCTGCGAGAGCCGGGGGGCGGGGCGGGGCGGGTACCTGTCCAGCTCTCCCTGCAGCCTCTGGTTCTCGCTCGCAGCCACAGCGTTCGTCCTCTGCTCCTGCCTCAGCGCCTCCCGCTCGGTGGTCAGCGCCTTCTCCAGCTCCTCCAGCTCCGCCTTGTGCCTCAGCATGTCCTCGTGCCTGCCGGGGGGGGGGGGAGGCGGGGGGAAGCGTGCCTGCTGGGAACGGGTCCCCCAGAAGACTGCACAGCCCCCCACCCCCGAGGGCGGCTTCTCCCCGGGGCTGAGGAGGACAGGGATGAGCAGGGAGCAGGGCTGGACAGCAGAGACACGGGAGAACGGCAGTGGGAACAGACGTCCGGGCCAACGTCCAGGCCAGGCCAGCTCGGGAGGCGGGGGGGCAGAGTTCTCCTCCCACCCGACGTGTCTCCGTGGTCCTTCCCAGTCCCGTCCAAGCCGCCTTCCTCCACTAGCCCACTGGGAACACCTAGCCCGCTGGGAACACCTAGCCCACTGGGAACACCGTGACTGCTTTCTGAACTTCATGCCCTTCCCGTGGGCAGTTACATTTAGTTACGAGGTGGTTCCCTAAGCACAGAGGCATCTAAAAGAAGCCACAACATACACAGCTGAATGCAACAGCTAACCCCCCTTGCGGGGGCCTGGGTAAACCCTCCACCCGGCTCAGGCACAGCGAGTCCCCTGTCCTGAGTCAAGCCATGTGGGGGGGCCAGAGGCTTGCCTGGTGGGGCCCAAGCAGCTGTGGGAGCCACTTCTGCACACACACACACACACATGCACATACACACACCCCGTTCACTAAGGCACCCCAACCCAGCCCTCACCCTCCCCGACATCTTCCCCCTCGGCGTGGGGCTTTATTTCCTTCCTGTCTCAGTCTTCATGGTCCCCGAGCAGCCGTCTTGGGAGGGTGCTCAGGGCGCAGGGATGACCCCGGGCCAGCCCCAGGCCGCCCCTCCCGCCTGCTGGAGCTGTCTGTGTTCCGGGAGGACTTGGGAGCTCCCCCAAGGCCAAGGTGGTGACTGAGTCATCACCTTTCAATAGCCACCATTCGGGCAAATCCCTCTCCAGACCCCCGTCCTGCGTTTCTGCGCCCAAAGGCAGTCTGACAGAGACCACCCCGCCGGCCGCTGTGCGCACCTCTCCCCGAGCGCCTTGTGCTCCAGCTCCAGGTTCCGGTGCAGCGTCCGCAGGCAGCTGTGCTGGCGGATCAGGGCCTCGTACTCGGTGGACTGGTGCTCGTGCAGCGCGCCCAGGTGTTCGTGGTCCTGCAGCAGGGCCTCGTAGGCGGCCTTCAGCTGCTCCTGCTGCTTCTGCGCGTTCTCCAGCTCGCTCTCCTTGGCCGCCTGCTGGTTCTGCAGCAGCGTGTACTGCACGGTGAGCGAGGCGCTCTGGGAGGTCAGGGTGGAATTCTCCACCTGCCGGGAGGGAGAAGGGGATGATGCCTCGCTGGGTGCAGACCCCGGGGAGCCGCAGACCCCAGGGAGCCACAGACCCCGAGTCCCCACATGTTGTAAGGGGTCAAGCGCAGGTCCAGGGCAGGAGCCAGGTCCAGGGATCCTTGGGGCAGGCAACACCCAGCTGGGCCGAGGACAGTTCCACCGGGACAGCGTAAATGAACTGTCGCATGACGCTCAATGCGGCCCTGCGCCCCTCTCCGCAAAAGTGACCTCTGGGGCAAATTATGACCTTTCCCTGGTAAGCTCCTTGGCTGCCCTCTTTGACTACTTATAAAAGCCTACTTAGAAAAAAGTAGGCACAAAATCAGTCAAGATATCGAATACCTGAACACCACTAACCAATTACAGCTGGTACTCACAGGACACCCACCCAGACACAGCCCAAACCCCCAGAACACGGAGGAGGAAGGAACCCATCCCCACTCGCTCGGGGGCCAGAGTTGCCCTGTTATCGAAACCAGACAACATGACAGCCACAACACAAACCCAAATACAGTCCCACGTCTGTTTTATTTTCATTAAAGAACCACCCCCAACCTCTCCGCGCAGTGGTTGGTTTCCTGCGTGTTGTCCCTGTCCATCAGTTACCTGTTCTCAAACGCTTTTCTCAGGAACCGCACAGATGCACGGTAGCTCGTTTCCCCAGTATCTGCTACCTGCAGCTACAGACCAGCACCCTAACCCCTGTGGCCTGGAACCCCAGTTTGCCAGACGTGCTCAGTGGCCCGGGAGCCGCTTCGTGCCCCCCCTTCCTCATGGAGGGTCAAGGCCACGCAACTTTAAAGAGGCCCTGCAGGTTCTGTGGGGGAACCAAACTTAGTTGACCCCAGAATCTCTCTCCTAATAATGGGTCTGGGAACAGACTCCGGGAAGCAGACGAGACTGCAGGAAAAAGGACGCTTTCAGCCCCAGCAGCCACGGGCTCACTCACCGAACACAGCGTGTCAACCCGTCCCCGCCTCCAAGGACCCTGGGGCTGGGAACCACTGTTTACAATGAGCCCATTAAAAATAAAACCGAACAGAACCCCCAACTGCCCCCTCCCCACCCCCCACCACACTCTGTCCTGCTTGTTGGGAGTCGGCAAGCCCAGGGCTGGTCTGCAGACCAGAGCCACCTGCCCCGCCCTCACCTGCAGCTTGGCCGTCTGCGTCTGCAGCGTGGTGTTGTGCTCCTGCAGGAAAGCGCTCTGTTTCTGCAGCGTCAGGATCTGGCTGCTGAAGGCCACGTTCTGGGTCTCCAGGTGCTGCAGCTGGTCCCTGAGCAGCTGCTTCTCGGCCTGCAGGGCCGCGTTCTGGGGGGAAGCATGGGGTCGTCACACACCGGCTGGCACATGGGCCTTGGGCTGTGAGGGGCCCTCCTCAAGAGTTGGTGTTTTGGGGGCCAAAGCCAGGGTCCAGCAGGTCAGAGAAGCAGCATTTCCCCTCTTGGAAAAGGCAGTCAACAGAACTGGGGGCGGGGAGAAAGGCCCCAACACCTCTTTGGGGGGGCATGTGCTTTCCAGACAGAAAAATAGTCCTGAAGGGGGTTCTGCACAGACCCGAGCACGTGAGTGCGAGGCGAGGGCGAGCTGGAGCGGCAGCTGCCCCCCCTTTCCCTCATTGGTGCGTTTCTTCTGTTTCCTGCTGGATACCTGAGAGCACCCGATGAGCTGCTCGTACAGCCTCTCCCCCTCGGCACCGACAGCAGGTGGCACGGAGCGGCTCGTGTTCCACAGGCGGGTAAACACCTCATTAAATACACCACCAGCTGGGCCAGGAGCCGGGGCGCGTGGGTCACAAGGTCACGTGGGCCACCTTACTAGCATGGGACTTGGGTCAAGTCTCAAACCCTTCTGTCCCAGCCTCCTCATCCGTCGGATGCTGAGAACTGTCACTGCCTGCTTCCCACCACCATCAGCAGAGTGGAATAAAACCAGGGGCTCAGATGTCCACTGACCGACCTTCCCCTACAGGGCCAGACAGTAAACGTGTGGGTGCACCAGCCACGTGGTCTGCACCCCAACCGCTGAGCCCAGCTGCCGCTGGGAAGGCAGCCCACCGGACAGGTGAACAAAAGCACAGGTGTGTCCCAGGAACACCTCAGTTACAGAAGCAGGTCGACCCCCGTGGCTGGCTGACCCCCGGGACACAGCTCTGACACACGCAGGAGGGGCACGCAAACACGGTCTGGGGTATAAGCTACAGGCCGACTCTGAGGGGCAAGCAGGGGGCCAGTCGCCGTGGGAAAATGTGAGCGCGCCCCCCTGTGGTGGAAATGCCGAGGGCAACTGCAGCGAAAACGAGCTCCGAGGACTTGCCAGGACAACTCAGCAAGTGTCCAGCTGCACCCGGACACGTCTCAACCGATTCTACGCCCGGTGCCCCTTTCAGGGACAGCCAACTCACGTTCCGCTCCAGCTCGATGGCCCGGTCCTTCACGCGCAGCAGCTCCATCGTGGCTTCCTTGTGGCTGGGCCCCCAGCTCTCCTTGCCCTGGTGACCGGCCGCCAACGTGCCCGCGGGGTGTTTCAAGGAGTTCTGCGAGTGCTTCCCCTCCTCCTGGTTCCGCCTGAGGACCTCACACTCCTGCTGCAGCTGTGGGCACGGGGGCAGGCAGGCCGGTGTGGGGCGGGAAGAGGCCCCGGAGACCTCGCCTCCTCTCCCCGCCAGGCCTCCGGTCCCTCCCTGGTGCTGCCCAGCCCCAGCGTGTGTGACTCTGAGACGCTCCCTCGGGAACCCTGCAGCTCAGCCACACCTGCTCCAGCACACGGGCACCCAGGCTGCGCCTCTGCTCCCGGGGGAGGGCTGGAAAGGGTGAGGAGGGGCCAGGACCCAGCGCTCGTCCCAGCCGGGACCCAGCACTCGTCCTGGACAGCAGCTCTTACCACCTGCAGCTGCTTCTGCAGCTGGTGGCTCAGGCTGGCCTTCGCTTCCACCTGCGCCTCCAAGGACACAATCTGCTCCTCCTTCATGGCCAGGGTCGTTTTTAATGCCGATTCATTCCTGCCCTCCAACATCCTGTGTTTTCTGGGAAATACGACGATATAACAGTATCATCTGTCTGCCTTCTCCACCCACAAGCTCCCGATCTCCCAGCTGCCACACGTCCCTCCCTCCAGCCGGCGGCTTCCTCTGGGCGGCGTCCAGCCCAGAACATCTGCAGGAGCCAAAAGCCACCGTCCAGAGCCCGCCGGGGATTCCCCAGGCCGGCATCCCTGTGACACCTTCACGCGTCACCAGGGCAGTTTACGGCCATCATTTTAGGGAGGAGCTGTCACCACGGCCTTTTACAGAAGGGGAAACTGAGTCTCCGAGAGGTTAAGCCATGTGCCCAAGGTCACAGGGCGGGGTGGCCACGCCAAGAGGATGTCACGTTATCTAACACGTGGGTCTTGTCAGTTTCAAGTCCAGCAAAAGTCTAGGATGTTGGGTTTCCTTGAAACAATGAGATCATTTGAAAAAGCACCGCGGGCAAAGACGGCAGTGAACTGGAAAAAGTAAAGGCTGGGGTGGGGGAGGGAGGGATGAGAAGGGGGAGTGGAGGACTGTGCGGGCAGGGGGACTCTCCCGGGTGGCTCTGTGATGCTGGACGGGCCACGCGGCGCTTGTCCCAGCCCACAGGACAGACAGCGCCGAGGGAGATCACCCGTGCGAACCAGGGCCTCTGGACGGGTGGTGTGTCCCTGCAGGTCCAGCAGGCGTCACGCACCACTTTGGTGGGGAGTGTTAATAATGGGCGGGGCCATGCCTACGGCAGAGGACGGGGCCACCTGGGAAATCTCTGTCCCTTCCCCTCGACTTTGCTGTGAACCTAAAACTACTCTAAAGGGTACGGTCTGCTGAAAATAACGAAAGCAGCCTTTTTCCTAGACAAAAGGACCTGCACTCTCTCCCCGGGGAGTCCCGTGGGGGACCGAGATCTGAGAGCGAGTGGACGCAGGCGATGAGGAGCACGGGGATGCGGGCATGAGCTGCCGGGCCCCGGGGCCACACGGCGGGGGCGGGGGTCCTCACATGTCGCTGCTGCTGTTGTCGTCCTGCAGCAGCAGCTCCTTGGAGAGCCCGGCCTTCTCCAGCTCCTGGCTCAGCTTGTCCAGCTCACTGGTCAGCTGCTGCGTCTTCAGCTTCTCCAGCACCAGGTCCTGCGGGGGCGAGGAGAGGATGGCGTGGGACGGGAGCCCCGCGGAAACGGCAGGGAGGGCTGGGCGCGGCCCTCCTCGCGGCCGAGCCGCCAACTGCCTTCCCACGTCAGAGCTGACGCAGGTGTCACGGGGGCCAGGCGGGCGGTTCCGGGGGATGGAGGGGGGTGGGGGCCGGTGAACCTCAGGGATGTCCCCCAGAGGGAAGGGGTGACCGCGCTCTCCCAGCCCCTTGCGTCGTGGGCGACCAGGCCACGGAGCTGAGAGTCAGGGTGGATCCAATGTGCCCCGAACACACGTTTTTGCAATACCCCTACATTCACCTGTGAGTAGTGCGTTCACATCCTCATGACCGCCTTTTCTGGGGAATAATGTAATTAAATGTTCATTGCAGAGAGTTTGGAATAAACAAAAAGTATCATAAGGAGGAAGGTTTCATCTCAAATCCTGGTTTTGATTTTGCAAGCACGCATAGGAGAGAAACGATGGAGTAAAATAAGCCACCTGGGGGCACTGTCATCTCTGGGCAGTGAGATACCAGCTGGTGTGCACCTGGCTCTTCTTACCTCCCGCAGCGTCCTGTTGAACCAGGAGAACCCTTGAAGAGGGCACACAGCCTCGCCTCTACCCAGAGGCATGCCCCTCGCGGCACGCCCCCCTGCACCTGCCCCGGGAGGGGCTGCCTGCACCCAGCTCACCTCTCTCAGGGTCGTCAGCGTCCGCGTGTGCATGGTCACTTGCTTGGTGAGGTCCCTGTTGTCCTTCTCCAGCTCCTTCAGCTTGGTGGCCGCGTCCCTGCAGCGGGCCAGCTCCTTGTCCAGGGCGCGGCTCTCCTTCTCGGCAGCGGCCAACTTGGCCGTGCTGTCGTCCAACACGGCGTCCTTGAGCTCCACCTGCTGCCACAGCCGCTTCGCCTCCTTCTCCAGCAGCTTCTTGTCCTTCTCCAGCTGGGCCAGCTCCTGCGCCAGGGCCTTCCGGTCCGTCTCGGAGCGCTCCAGCTGCTTGTTGGCGAGCCGCTGGGCCTCCAGGTCCCGCTGCAGGGTCTGGTTCTCCGCCTCCAGCTCCCCGAGCTCTCGCTCCAGGGCCTGCGACTTCTGGCCGCTGCTCTCCAGGCTCTGCTGCAGCCGCAGGTTCTCGGCGCTCAGGCTCTGGTAGCTGAGCTCCAAGCGCTCCGACTTCTTGCTCAGGGCCCTCAGCAGCTCCACGCTCTTCCTCAGCTCCTCCTTCTCCCGCTCCAGCTCCTGGTTCTCCCTCTCAATCTGCGCCATCTTGGTGCCCGTGAAGCGCAGGGCCTCCACCGCCCTGCGCAGCTCCAGGTTCTCCTCGTCCAGCTGCCTGTTGTCCCGCTCCAGCCCCTCCAGCCGCACCGACACGTTCTGCAGGGTGTCCAGGGACTTGCGCAGCCGCCGGTTCTCCAGCGTCAGGCTCTGGCTCTCGCGCTCCAGGGCGTCCGCTTTCTCTGTGGCCGCCGCCAGGGAGGCAGCCTTCTGGGCCAGCTTCTCATTCTCCTTCTCCAGCCGCTGCAGCTCCTGCTCCAGCTCCGCCGCCCGGTCCACCTTCTCCTTCACCTGCTCCAGGTCCCGCAGCAGCTGCTGCTTCTCGGACTCCAGCCTGCTCAGCTTGCCGCTGCTCTCCGTCACCGTCTGGTGCAGGGCTCTGTTCTCCTTCTCAACGTCCTTCACGCGGGCCTCGCTGCCGGCCTGTGACCTCTCCCGCAGCGACCACACTGTTTGGTGGAGGTGGTCCTTTTCTTGCTCGAGATCCTTGATCTGCGGGAAAGCACAAGGGGAGCGACACGGGCGGCCACGTGAGCACATCCCGGTGCTCGGGGCCCCAACTGGGCCACTGAACGTGGAGACCGCGAGAGACCACCACGCCCTGTCCCCGAAGGAAGCCCTAACACTCCCCAGAGGCCCGATACGGACATGAGGTGAAGGGCACGGGGGTCCCCAGCAAGACAATTACAGTCAAAACGCGTCCACAGCAGCCGGGACGACTGAGACACATAAACCGCATTCCCTCTCACGTAAACCGGTGAAAGCGGTTTCCCTTGGGTGGGGCTTTTCACCCCGCGCTGCAGGAGCCGGGCGAGCTGGCCACCCACCTCTGTGGCCTCTCCTACGCTGCTCTCCCCTGCCCCCTGCAGACGCCGCGCGTGATCTGCCCTCCGCCTCCAACCCTCTCCCGCTCCGCCCGCGGCCTGCAGCATCGCCGGCTCCTTCTCGCCCTCCCGGGCTCCGCGTGAGCATCCGCTCCCCAGGCAAGCCCTGCACCTGGCAGGGCTCCCTCCCTGGACCCACGTGGATTCGCTCAATAGCCCACATCGGCCGTCACCTGGCTTGCCGCCTGCCATTCTGCCTCCAGACTGTAAGCCAGATCAGGGTGGGGGCCCCGCCTGCCTTCTCGCACCGCCCCAACACCCCAGTGCTCTGCTGGAGAGGCCGAAACAGTCAAGCACTTGACACCCCGCCCCCCTGCAGCTAGCAGTGGCCAGGGGCCGGGTCTGGCGAATGACATGCCAACGGAGGGTCCTGGGGAGGCCTCCGCTCTGCCCCTTTCCCCTCCACCTCCTTCCTGCCCATTTCTGGGGATGGACAACAGCCGCTGCCCGGCACTGGGCTGCACTCCCTGGGCCTTCTCGGGCGTAAGCCCTGCAGGTTTGCTGGGCTCCTCAGTGGGATGCCGGACACTGGGGCGGGATCCCTCTTTGTCCTGCGGGGCTGCCCCGTGTGCTGAAGGACATTTAGCAGCACCCCTGGCCCCCACCTGCCAGGAGCACCCCCCTCTCTCCTCCCCAAGGCGTGGCGATCGAGAACAAGAGTGCCAGCGTCCCTGGGAGGCCAAGTCTGCCCCGTCGCCCTGCTGCCGATGTGAGTGGCAGCTGAGCGAGGAGAAGGGTAACCCGTGTGTCGCTGCCAAGTGCCCAGGGCGCAGCTCTGACCCCGGGCACACCCTCCTGCAGGCCTGGGGGGCCGTGCGGTCCAGACGGCCTACCTGCCTGGCTCGGTCAGCCCTCAGGGTCTCCATGTCACTCTGCAGCTGCTCCTTCTCTTTGATCAGCTCCTCGCCGAGGGTCTCCAGATCCTGGTTGCTCTGCTTCTCCCTCTCCAGCTGGGTCTGCAGCTTCTCGATCTGCAGGGCCCAAGACCCAGCCCGGGGGGAAGTCAGCTCCACACAGGGAGCCGTGTGTTAGAGCAAACCCGAGACCTGTCAGCCCCACAGAACGCGTTCACAAGGCCCTTTCTCAAGGGAAAAAAGTCCAGACCTCGTTCTGCCCGCTGCTAGACACCCCCACCTTCCGCCTGCTCCGGTTCTTGCCGCGGAACTGGGGCCCTTATTCCCGTCCACCCCGCGGGGCCTCGGAGCCCCTGGGCGAGCTCTCTAGGCTGGGGGCTGCTGCGGGCCCCCTGGCCCCGCGGGGCTTTCCGTCCTCCTTGCGGCACCGGCTCAGGCCCAGGGCTCGTGGGAGGCTCCAGGTGCCCAGAGCCCGCGGGTGCCAGCGGCCCGCCTCTCAGCCCCTGGGCGGCTCTTGGGTCCGTGAGACGAGCCCCCAAAGGGCTGCCCCCCTTCCTCTGAAAATCGGGGCTCTTGGCTGAAGGCGTGTCATCACAGGACGTCAATGCTGAGTCGCACGTGGGGAACGGGCACCCCCCTCCCCCCGTGGCCCCCACGAGCGGCGGCGTGACACACGGAAGGAAGTTAACGTCGGGGAACTATGGTCCACACAGATGTGTCAGTCGGGAGCAGCCTGCAGCCTGCGTGACACCTGGGGGGTGGGTGAGCCGCGCTGGCACAGGGGGTCCGGGCCTCCAGGCCTCTGTGTCCTGGCTCGGATGCCTGCCAGGGCGGCCATGTCGGCTGGACTTGTCCAGAGGCTGTGCCCGACCCCCCAGCTGTGCTCCAGGAAGGTCAGTGTCGGGCCACGCCCCCTGTGGTGCTCAGCCCACGGCTGCGAGGACCTGTCCCGTGCCAGGCTCCGGAGGGAAAGCACACCCGCCCGGGGTCAGGGTCAGGACAAGTGTGGCCAGGCCCGGGCGGGCTGAGCGGGAAAGGAGGCCGAAGCACACACCGGCAAGGGAAGGGCCACCCTCCCAGGGCTCCGGTGCTAGACATGGGCAGCTCTGGTCTGGGGACTGTGGCACCTCCCTCCCCCCCAGGGAGGCCAGGACATGCCTCCCAAGGGCTGTGGCAGGGCTGCCCCGGGCCCCACCAGGGAACTGATCCAGAGAGGAAGCAGGAGGGCGGGGCTTGAGAGACAGGGGCTAAGGAGTCATGTCAGGTGGGTGCATGCAGGGGAGGGACCGGAGTGGACACCAAGGGCGGGAGGAAGGTCAGTGGTCACTTCTGGGACCTGCCCACCTCTGGGGCCTGCCGGGAGCTGGGCCAGAGAGGCTGCCTCGCAGGCCTTCTGTGGCGGGCCCCGGAGGACCTGCTGAGCTGGAGGCGCTCACCTTTCTAAAGGTCCATTCTTTTTTATCTTGGCCGAGGTCGAGCCACCATGTACAAAGACCTCTCCTGTGCCAGCCCCACGTGAATCTAAGCCACCCACACTGTCTAGCTGGTCTCCCTGCGTTGCCCTGCACCGAGAGACGAGACAGGAGACGGGCATTCGCGCATTGTCCCACGAAGAAGGGACGAGCTGTTTGGCAGCTACCCTGCTGCGCGGCGGACAATGCTTCAAAGGGACAGGGGTGGGTAACCGAACCTCGGGCGTCCCGGGGGAGGTCTGGGGAAACCACTGACGAGCCCCACCCGGGGATAAAGTACAGGCAGAGCTGTGACTAGCAGAACCCCCGGTCTCCCGTGTGCAGCCGGGTCCCCCCCACTGCCGGTGCAGCCTCAGCAAAGGACGCTGGCGGCTCCCGGGGCAGGCGCCCAGATGCCCGGAAGCACCAGTCCTATGGGGTGGTCAGCGAGCAAGAGGGCTCTTGCCCTCACCCTCGTCCAGGGTCCAGTCACCGGTCAAGGTGCTGTGTTCAGAGCCCACAATGCAATGTGCCATCATGGTGTGGCTGTATGTACTGATGCCCTCCAACCCGGGAGGGCCAATGCGTGGAGACAGTCCCTAGGCTCCCCACGGCCCTTCCTGCCACGTGAGTGGGGGTCCTCGTCGCTGCAGCACGAAGGCTGGTTTGTGTCCGTCCCCCCGACGTCTGTCTTCTGCAGCGCTACGGGGAAGACCCAGGGGTTCCCTGCAAGGCCAAGGCCGTTCAGCCCTCTCTCCTTCCTCACCCCGTCCACCGAAAGGGAAGAGCGAGCTCGGACCTTGTTCTACCGCCAGCAGTGCCCTGAAGCGGCCCGTCAATGGTCCCCCACACACCCATGCCCCCGCCCCTGACACTTTCTGACAGGGCCCTGCCCTCTGTCCATCACGCACGTGCTACGTGCTGGACCCCAGACGATCCTCACAGCACCTGTTAGGTGGGTACCTCACTGACCCCACTTCACAGTCGAAGGGCAAAGAACTCAATCCTGTCCGGGTCACACTGGGGCAGGGAGGAGTTGGGCCGCCGTGTGAGCCTCCTCAGGGATGACTCCTGCCCCCATCACAGCTGCCGCTGCACCGGACTCTGCACTCCTCCCGGCTGTGCGTGCTTGGCAGCACCTGGGTGCTCCACCTGGCTGCCCCCCTGCCTCCGTGTCCCAGTCACACCCTACCCGCCGGGTTACCTTCTTGCTGAGCTGCTGGTTCTCCTTCTCCAGCTCCCCGCACTTGAGGCTGCTCTCCTGCAGCGCCAGGGCCGTGTCCCGCAGCCCCTGGACGGCGCTCTGGAGGCTCTGGTTCTCCTTCTCCAGCTTCAGGATGCGGCTGGAGGCGCACTCGTTCAGCTCGAACACGAACGACTTCCTGGAGGCTGAGGCACGGCGTGGGGTCAGAGCCCGGGTTCCGGGGGCCCCGGGCCCGAGCCCCAGGTCTGAGGGGCCCGGGGTGGTCTCCCCGAAGGTCAGTGGGGGCCCTCCTTTTTTCAGGGGGTGTGTTGCTGTCGGCACCCGAGGCTCCTCAGGCGGTCACGGCCCCTCTGCTGGCTCAGCTGGGGTCCGAGAGGGGAGCAGCCCAGAGCTCAAGAAGGAGGCAGGGGACGGTGGGGAAGCCAACGCAAAAGATCAACACTGTGGAACTGCTGCTGGGACCACTTTTCACAAGTTGCCGGCCTGACTGTCAACCCAGGACTGCAGAGACCAGCCCAGGTGACACAGACGGCGTTTTCCAGGCCAGCCGGAGCGGTGGGAGTCTGGGTGGCTCAGCCGGGGGGCAGGGGGCGGGGACAATTACTGACACAGAGGCTACAGGCTGCCTGTGCCCAGTACCTGCCATCCCTGGACGGGGTCCTTCAGGCTGAGATTTCACTTGTAATCTCACAACTACACTGAGAAAAGAATGAGGCAGCATATCGCAAGTGGTTTAAAAATTCTAAGCGAGATGAAAACATGAGTTAAAGATAGAGAAAAGCAGATTTTCTACTTTGCTCTTTTTTTAATTTTTTAAACTTTTTAAATTTTTGTTTAAGATTTTATTTATTTTTAGAGAGGGAAGGGGGGAGAGAGAGAGAGAGAGAGAGAGAAACATCAATGTGCAGTTGCTGGGGGCCGTGGCCAGCACCCCAGGCATGTGTCCTGACTTGGAATTGAACTGTCGATGCTTTGGTTCACAGCCTGTGCTCAATCCACTGAACTACGCCAGCTAGGGCTTCTACTTTGCTTTTAAACAGCCTGACCGCAGACAGAAAAGGGAGCGCAGACCTGAGAAGGACGAGGGGTGCCCGGCCCCGCACTGCCAGGACCAGGTGCAGGACTTCAGGTAAGGGTGGGGCCTTCCCAGGACGAGTGTGTATGCGAGCCCTTGAGAAAGGGGTCGGGCTGCTCCCCTCCCCCGTCCCTCCAGCGCCACACACTGGGTCCTGGGAGCCTGACCACACTGATAATTCAATTGCTAATACAGCTGCACCCAGCCTGCTTCTTACTCATCACCCGGGGGCTAGAGTTATGTAGAGGGGACGGCTTTTCAGTGCAGGCACGTGAAGCTGGCAACAAAATGTGTGTGTTCAGCAATGCTGGGCGGTCCCAGGGACGAAGATGTGTCTGCACCCGGCCTGAGTTCCCACCTTCCACCAAGGACAGTGGTGTGGACTCTGGGAGCTGGAATATGCTCTCTAGCCCCCAGGCCACTGGCAGCTCCACCGCTGTGGAGTGGGCGGGCCGCCCTCGGCCCTACCTCTACCCCAGCGCCAACCACACGTAAACACACACGTTCTCAGCACGTGAACACACGTGAAGGGCCTCATCCCGACAAAGCTACACATGACACTGACCAACCACAACTCCCCCCAGTCCACAACCTGTGACCACCTGGACGGTACCTGTGCAGCCCAGGATGGAGTGCACCATTTTAACCATTTGTTTCTAAGGGGACGGTTCCGCGGCACTCAATACGTCCCTTTGTTCTGCAACCACCCCCGCTGCCCACCCCCAGACTCTCGCTGCCCCACACCGGAGCTCTGCGCTCACGGAAAACAGTGCTGAAGCTTCTCCAAGTTCAACAATGGAACCGATTACAAGCTCGTTTCCTCTTCCCCAGAGGCCAGGGCCTCGGAGGCTAGGATGATGACACGACAGTTTCATGGGAAAACCGCCGACGGCTCTTCACTGGGTGCTACGCGCACCGGCACCCCAAGAGCCAGAGTAACGTTTTATCTCCCAGTAAGGGAAAGGCGGCAAGAACCGCCGCCCGGCTCTGTGCGCCGAGGGCCGGGCGCAGGGCAGCGCTGGGCCGTCCCCTCTCACAAGACACGCACGGCGACCCTGGGAGGCAGCTTCACGACCCCCTGTCGCAGGTGAGAAAACTGTGGTTTGCAAGAGGCCGCCTGGCGAACCTGGGGGGGACCCAGGACTGTAAGCCAGGTCTTTCCGACCCAGGAAGCCACGACACCATCCACACAACACACTCATGCTTTGTTCACAAGCTGCCAGCTAGGCAGCAAGAATTGGGGACACGAAGAGTAAGTGACGGTCACCGACCTGACGGGGCTCACAAACTATACTGAGCAGTCTGAGGCGGTGAGGCTTTGCCACGCCGTGGGCCACCCTGGTCTCTAGCAGGAATAGTAAATACACTTGGCCTGAGCGGGTCCCAGCCAGCCTGCACCGCTCCTGTGTTCCACCAGGGGGCAGTAGTCCTCCCCGAGGAGCCTGAACTCCCAGAGCCGGGAATCCCCATGACCCCCACCTGAGCCCCAGCAGCGCCAAACCGCAGAGAGAAACTTCGCACACAGATGAACAGTTTAATGACCCGATTTCAGGTTTGGAGCTGGTGGGACCCTTTGAAGGGCAGGAATATCCAGCGGCTTCAACAGCCTTTCCTTGATGCTTAGGCATGTTGACCAGCAATGAAAAAGCACCCCTAACCCCGCCAAAGCAGCCAGGGGCCGCCCTGCACCCGGCCGGGAGCTCAGGAAACAGCCACTTGCACTCTCAGGCGCACGTGGGCTATTTTTGAACACAGGAACTGGCCCATTGTTTGCTGAGCGCCGAGGCTTCCTGCTGCACTGCGGGCCATGCCCCACCCGCTGTCCCAGGGCCAACCGGACACTCGTCGTGGGTGCTGGGCCGGGGCGCAAACACCAGAGGGAGAGGGAGAGGGAGAGGCCTGGGCCCCGTGAGAAGCAGCCACTCAGAGCTCCTGCCCAGGGCGACAGAGAATGACTGCAGCTCTCTCGCCCAATTATGCAAATGAATGGAGGAAATGACGCCCAGGGTATATTTATAGTGGGGATTAGTGACTGCTGGGGACCTCTCCTGCCACCCCGAGCTTTCCATCATCGGGGGACGGGTCTGAGAGGCCCTCTGGGCGTCAGTCAGTGTGCTGTAATCTGGAGGCTCCTGGGACTGTCCACATGGGGACCCAGAAACCTGGTAGCATGTCATCTGCATGTCCCGTCCTGACACCAAGGCCACCAGGCCCTTCCCGCTTTCCTCAGGGAGAACAAAAATGGAGCAGTTCCCAACGGCCCCTGAAGGAAATCCTATTTGTCTGGGGGGAGAATGGGCTGACACCCAAGATTCAGAGCCAAGGGCTTGGCTCCCTGGACTCGGGAGAAGCTGTGGGCCCCAGGGCCCCAGGGGCTGCCGCCTACCATCCGACAGGTCCGCATTCTTGGACAGCTGCTCCAGCTCCCAGCCCAGGTGGGCGGACTCGTTCATGCTCTGCTTCTGTGCAATCTCGAGGACCATGTTTTCTTCCAGCAGCTCCTCAATGCGTTTCTTGTCTGTGTCCCGGTCCTAGTGCGGAAAGAGGGGAGGGGTGAGGATGCGGCCCCTCTGGACAGCCCCTGGCCCCGCTCTGTGGGTGTGAAGTGGCACCCACTTGAGCCCAGGGACCCTCTGCGGTCAGCGGGTCCCCGTGTCGGCGCGGCACCACCCCAGCCGCTGAAGACCAGGGCAGGGCACAACCCTGGACCCCACCCCCCCGCCCCCCAACTCCGTGTCCCTCTCGGGGACGGCGGCAAGTGATACCAGCTCCAGGTCGTGAAGCTTCGACTTCAGCTGCAGGTTCTCCTTCTCCAGCTCGTGCACTTTGTCGCCCCGGGCCCGGGCGGCCGTCAGCTGCTCCTCCAGCATGGACTTGGTCTCGATGAGGACCATGTTGTCCTCCCTCAGCTCCTGGTCAGCAGGAACACACGCGAGAGCCGCCCGGTCAGCAGGCGCCTGGGATGGGGTCTGGGGTGGGGGGCGGGCGGTGGCGTTCTCCGAGGCCCCTGGACCAAAACTGCCCCCCGTCCGGGGACAAAGCGGCCGCCGTGGGAAGGCCCGTCTCCGAGTTTCAGCCCCTGCCCCTTTCTCAGCCCGGCCAGACGGACTTTCTCTATGGAAAAAGTACTATCTCCAAATCAAGAAAACACTTAAATGCCGGAAGGAAACACTTCCTCAGGGTGTCCTTTGTGCTGGCCACGGCGTGACAGAGTTTCGTCACCTTGTCCGGCTGGACAAATGCACCTGCTGACAGACAAGGGGCTCCGCTGAGCCCCGTTTCCGGCACAGGGAAGGGGCGGGGCGCAGAGTCTGCCCCGGGTCTGAGGCCGAGTCAGGCCTCTCGACCTCGTGTCCGCCCCACTGGCCCGGGTCCTGGGAAACCACGGCCGTTCGGACGAGCCTTTGTTCACGTGCTGCTCCCGTCTGAACATTTTACACGCGTGCTCCGGGAAAACCACCGTCTCGGCAGTTTCCTACGGATGAGGAGCCTGTGGGACACAACCACCAAACAGGCACTGCGGGCCTACTGTGTGTCAGGCACGTGCTGGGTATGGAGTGCGGCGCTGGGCTCTCAGCCTGTCACGGGCACCCAGCACGCCCGGGGAGGGCGTCGGCCCCTCCGCCTCAGCTCCACGCCCTCCCCGCAGGGCCCTCCTCGCAGGGCCCTCCCCACAGCACTCAGAATCTCGGGGCACCCAGTCTCCCCGAACGCCTTCACAGGTCCCGCACGTGCCTACTTCCCTGCACGGGCCAGAACCCCAGCGGCCTGGTCTTTGTGACCCCGCCGGACCCACCTGGGCACCCTCTTCCTGCCTGTGCCCGGCCCTGCACCAGGGGCTCGCTGGCCCTGCCTCATCCACTCCCCACAAGGGCCCCGGGAGGGAGGCAGGGGCCGCCCCGTCTGACACGTGAAGATGGTGACTGGGGTGAACTAAGGAATGAGCCCGAAGTCACAAGACCGGGGAGGGGGGATGCTGGGGCTTGGACTCGGGCCGGAGAGCTCCGGACCTGCCGCCGCCGCCTGCCACCCGCCACCCGCCCTGGAAGAGCCTGCAGGGGTTGGAGGCCGTGAGTGACTGTCAGCGACGTGAGCCGGAGGACAGAGAGGCGTTTCGGACTCGAAGAAGGCCCAGGTCCCCCTCTTTGGCCACTGCCCCCCACCATTCTCACCACGTGCTCCAGCCGGTCCACCCACCAGCACTCCCCAGGACCACCATAATCCTGGGCCCTGAGCTCCCACAGGGCAGTCTGCCCCTTCGGCCCACAACCAACTCCTACCCCGCCCGCACAGCCCAGCCGGAGGTGCCCCTCTGAGGAGCACGTGCAGCTCCACCCTGTCTCCCCTGCTGCGGCGGGCACTAGGGGGCACACTCCGGGGCAACACTGAGCTGGCCTGGACTGTCTCCCCCCACCCCCCGAGGCTGTGAACTCTGCAGGGCAGGACTATTCTGGATCTGCTCTCCCGGGCCCCCCGGAAGTGTCCAGTAACCCCGAATCACGCCGTGAGGGCGTCACAGGTGGCGTGGGCAGCGGGCCCCCAAGGACCTGGGCATGGGCAGGGGTGTGCAAGCATCCAGAGCAGAACAGAACACAAGGCAAAAGGAGTTCCAGCTACTATTCACGCGTGCCTCAGTTTTCTGGAGGTATCAGCTTTCACCATCAGCGAGGCAACAGAAGTTGATCTGAATTTGCTCTGCATGCCCCGCTGCCTCAGAAGTGAGAGGCCAGGCCCCCAGAAGCGGGCAAAGGGCTTGGCCTGGGAGAGGGGGAGCACCTCTGGCCGCTGCCCACAGCCAGCCGGCCTCCCGAGGACCTTGACCCCAACTGAACTGGGAGGCTATTTAAAGGCTTGACCCAGCCCAGCGAACAGCTGAGGGGCCGTGTTTAGGAAGCACAGGCCAGGCCTGCTGTCTGGTCCCCGAGAGCCACCCTGGTGACTGGGGTGGGGACGGGAATGGGGACACGGGCCAACGGCTCCCACTCCCAGGCCTGCCGGGGGCATGACTAACCGTGGGGCCCAAAGCGAGAGCAAGTCCCTCGACCGGGGCCCCCCTTCCCGCTGCGGGCGGGTGTGGGGGGCTGACGTGACAGCGCAGGTGGAGCACGCCGCGCTCCACGCCTGAGGCCCAGGGAGCGGGCTGCCCACCCGTCACCACCACGCCGGGTCCCTGCGAGCCCGTCCGCCCAGGTGCTTCCAACGAGCAACAGGCAGACACCCGTTGCTGGGGATGGGGCGTCCTGACCCCAGCCAGCTACAAACATGGCGGTGGGAGCAGGGGTCAAAGGGACAACTGGGTCCTTCTCACTGCACTCAGGGCCACAGCACCAGGGGCCGGCTGGGAACCAGCCCAGCGGTGCCCTCGGAGGGGAGACTCTGGGTCGTCCGACTCAGAACAGCAGAGCCCCTGCTCACTCCATGGAGGCGAACCCTCCCTGCACCGCCCCTGCTCACCGGTTTGCTGCAGTCAGTTGGACCTCAGAGAAGCCTGGCCAGGAGTTAGCCCCCCCGCCCCCACCCCGGGGACCTGGCGGGCTGCACCACAGACTGAACAGCAGCTCTGTTCCACTCCCACTCCTCAGTGGGCGGAGTGCTTTCTAAATGCCCCAGACGTCCCTGAGGAACACCAAGTCCCCGTGGGAACACAGGACCGAGGACTTCCAGGCAGTCAGGGCTGGGGACGCAGGTGCCCGACTGCGACCTAACGCCCAGGGGCCGTCAGGAGGTGCCCGAGACCGGGGCCTCCCACGGCGTCTGCTGCTGCGGCTGTCTTCACCCCCCACCCCTTCCAGGGCCCCCAGTTTGCCTCTGTCTCCATGACCCCACCCGTTTTCTCCTTCCTCCTTCGCAAGGCTAAGGTCCTGGAGGCAGTCGGAGGTGTTTCAATGCCAGATCCACCTCCTCACCACCAGTGACAGTGAGCAAACTATTAATCCGCAGGTCTGTCACCTGGGAACCAGAGGCGGGGTGGCCGCTAAACCTCGCCGGGCCACCCGGAGGCTCAGATGCGACGACGCCATTAGAGCACGGCACAGACAGCCCCTGCGTGTGGACGAGCCCCACCAGCGGTTACCGCCGCCCGGGCCAGAGCCCTCGCCGAGCACCTGCGCGGGCCAGACCACAGGTGTGTGCGGGACCAGAGAGGACACGCTCTGGGCTTCTCGGGCCCTAGGTCTGGGACAGCTGCCCGGCTCTGCAGGCGCAGCAAAAGCAGCCAGCATGTGAGAGTGGGTGGGCCGGGTTTCACCCTGGACTGACCGTGCCGTTTGGCACCGAGGACTCCGACTCGAGGTCAGGAAAACACAAGACTGTCTTCAAGGAGCTCCCGGTGTGGGTGGGAGACAGACAGGAAGACGTGTCATGACGACGTCACGTGGTGGCCGCTGCCCAGAGGTGAGGGGTGAACAGGAAGTGTGAGCCAGGAGGCTGGGGGGCGAAGCTGGCAGGGCTTGGCCGCCCGTCCGCCCCTCCTCTGGCCCTGTGCTGGGCGTCGAGGGGCCCAACGGGGGCCCGGCTGAGCCAGAGCAGAGCTCCTCAGGGGACCAGAGTGAGGGAGGGCCAGATGGGGCAAAGGGTGGGTCTGGTCCTAAGAGCGATGGAGAGGTGCCTGAGGAGCTCAGGAAGGCCGCTCTGGCAGAAGGACAAAGGAACATGAACAAGGAGAGACAGAGGCAGAACGGCCAGTCCAGGGATTTGTGGGGGTCCCTCTGGAATAACAGGATGACTCCTGTGCAGGCACCGGAGCATCACAAGCAAACGACGACAGGCCAGCGCTGGGGCCACACTCACTCTGCAGACCCCTGCCTCCCGACGGGAACACGCTGGGGGGCAGGGGAGGGACCCTAGAGCATGCAGTGGGGAGAGGGGAAGAAAGGAGAATCAAGCTTAACTGCTCTGAATTGGGTGCCGGGTGGGTGCAGGTCAAGAGAGAAGGCAGCTCCGTGAGGAAGGGGGCGGAGGTGTCCCGGCCACACGGGGGTTGGGGGAGGGGCCAAGGCAGGCTGAGTGCACACTGTACTGGAGCCCTGCCTCCCAAGCATGGGGGAGGGGGGGGCGGGGAAGGGCAGCGGAACACTCGGACAAGGAGGGGCTCAAGGACTCAGCGGTGTTCTCTTCTTCCAAGCAGGCCCGGAGAGAGGTTTGCTTTAGTTAAGGGTGGGAGCACCCTGAGAGCCTTAAGGGTTGGACTCAAGCCAACAAACCCACCCTGAGCACCTTCTTCCACTGAAGACGACAGAGAGGCGTGGAGCTGCTGGGACCCCAGGGCGCCGTGGCCGGAGGTGAGTGGAGATGGAGCCCCATCTCCTGGCCCGGAGGGGCAGGGCAGACCACGCCCACAGCACGTCGTCCCCTCCCAGACCTGGGCACCGAGGGGGTTCCTTAAGGGTGTGTGTGCCCCGGACCCCAGAACCAGCCGTGAACCCAGGTCCTCGCTGCCTCGCCAGCACGGATCGGCTCCAGGGGCCCCTCCTCAGGGGCCAGGGGCTCGCCAGGGGGCACTCACCTGAAACGTGCTGCTACCTGTGCCTCACCATGCCGGGCACAAGGGGCTCAGAGACGCCCCGACCACCACTCCTTCCACCGGCGGCGAAGACACGGTCTGCCCACCACCCAGCCGGCTGGCGCAGGGACTGCTGGGACGGTGCCCCGGTCAGTCGCCACCCCTTCAGCTGCTGTTTGCTGGGAATCCAGCACTGCCCGGGAGGCTGCAGGTGTCTCAGGACGGCAGAGACAAGGCCCACCTGGCCCCCTGCTCAGGACGCTCACGGCACCCACACACCTGCCCTTCGCTGTTGGGAGTTCCGGCCAGTGACGAAACACGGGGCAAGGGGCACCCTCCCGGCCACCTCTCTCTGCCTTTGTCCCCCACCCCCGGCAGCAGAGAGGCGGGACGGCTGTTTGCAGAGGGAGGTGAAGGGCTGCCCGCTGCACCCCCACTTCCCTCGGTGCCCAGGGACGCCCAGGCCTCTCTCCTCTTGCTGTTGTTTTAACCCTCACATAAACTAGACTAGGAGCCGCACCGGAGCAGCCAGAAGTTTAAAAACAAAACAAGGAAATTTGTGTTCCATATTTTTCTAAGCAAAATTAACCCTGCCCTCGCCCTGAATCCCCCTGGGTCCTTTATCTTTCCCTCCCACGTGGCAGTTAACACTCTCTCCTTTTTATGTGCTGCTGAGCGGTGACACCAGACAGGATCAGCCGCTCCCCTGCACCTAGAGGGGTCTCCCCGTACGGTGGGCGCCCACAGCCAAAAGGGGGCACGAACCTGGCGATCGTGCTCCCCCTCGCTTTCCTGCCCGTCACACCCACCACGGCCGCCATCACGAAGGCGACAAAACCTCATGCTTTTCCCCGTCCTCCTCCCCCCGCCGCAAGTCTTGTCCTTGCGGAGAGCAGGGTTTTCACTCGACTTGCGTGCTCACTACCAAGTGCCTCGCCTGTGCCAGGCCCCCCAGGCATGCCGACCAATGAGACCCTATCCCTGCTCTCGGGGGTTCACAGCGCATGCACCACCCCCACCCCCACCCCCGGCAGGCGGGGCTGACCGCAGGGCTGCGGGCAGTCCGCAGGGCTGTCGTCACTGCTGCAGTCGGAGGATGCGTGCCCGAGCACTGTCCTTCCTGCGCCCTGAGCCCCGGAAGGGCCCCAACACTGTGTGACTCATCCTCCTCCATCAGGGCCAGGACTCCACGGACCACGCCAGTTCTCCTGATATTCATTAAGCTGATGCGAAACTTAAGGCATCACTAATGTCACGGTAACTTCACCATGAAAATTATTAATCAATACGAAAAAGAGGGCTATTATCCAGAGGCATGAATCCTGAGAACTCGGAAAAGGGTTCCCAGTGCGAAACCATCCAAACGTCCGGAAGCTCCCCGGATGCCAGGAGCGAGCCTCGCTTTGCGGCAGAGCCCCGCCCCCCGTACAGGGTTGACGCCCACAGCGTAGGCATGACGTCACCGGCCCGCGTGACTGAGCGGGGTGCTTGGACAAGGCCAGGAATAAGCAGAGACTGAACCCTGAGGCCCACCCCGTCCATGGGACAGGGTCGGGGTGAGAGGGGGGGATGCACGCAGTCCCCACAGGGGGCAGGAGGGGCTGCTGTGAGGCAGCAACCTGCGGAAGGTGCGCACGCCTGTCCCCGACTCTCCCAACCGCAGCATCGCCGGTGAGCGAAGAAAAGCCCGTATCCCAGAATCTGCCTCTGCTGGAGATTTATGCCTTTCATCGCCAGCAGGGCCAGGGGACCGTTTCCAGGACAGAGCCGGGAGCTGGAGCTGGAGCTGGCCTCCCCAACACCCCTCCCCCCACCTCTGGGCCTGGCTGCTTTTGCCCAGCACCCGGGAGCCTCCTCCGCCACAGGGGGTGGGGCCAGTGTGTCACTAACACTCCTGGGGAACAGACACACCCTGGGTAGGTTGGAACAACAAACAAGCCTGGACCACGGCCCTCCCCAACCCGCCTCTGCCTGGCCCAGAGACCCCAGGGCCCGTGCACAGCAGGGCACATCGAGGTGTCGGGCCCAACAGCCTGGCCCCCGCACACCTGCCTGCCAGCAGCTCGGCAGGGCAAGGGACAACCTGCGCTCCACAGACCTGCATCCCAGACCTGCATCCAGGCCTGGCAGTGGGGATGATGACTTCTTACCACCCAGCAGGGCCCTGCAGTATGAGCTTACTAAATACGCTGCAAATGCCAGTGCCAGCAATGGGGCAAAGTTCCCAAACCCTCAGAAAAGAGGGTCCGGAACCTGCTGACGACATCAGGAAGTCGGGGTGAGCGGTCTAGGCGTCAGGGGACCCCACCTGGCTCTTGATCTCCGCCCCCCTCAGCCCTGAAACCCTCCCTTGCACGGACCCATGGCCTAGGCGTCAGCATAGCCCCACCACTGAGGGTTAGGGCGGACTTGTCCCAATCCCAGGTATCTTACTTCCTTCCCCCGAAAAACCTCACAAAAGTGGGAGAAACAATCCTGGCAAGATTTACCCACAGAAATTGCAAGACGTTTTTGAAAGAAACGTGTGTGAATAGGTCACTGCTGTGGCTAAATCTTGTGGAAGAGGGAAGAATCCTAAAAGGAATCAGGGCCCTTCGACCGTAATTCCCAACCTCACTCCTTCCCGTAAATTAGGGGGTCTCCCGGTGGTGGTGCGGATAGGCTCTGGAGCAGGGAGAGCGCAGGCTGCAGAGGCCTCGTGACTCCCGCCCCCGCCCCCCAGAACAGGACCTGCGGCGAGCCCCGCCCCCCAGAACAGGACCTGCGGCGAGCCCCGCCCCCCACTGCGCACGCACCTCCATGCGGGCCTTGTAGAAGTCCACGTCATGCAGCTTCTCGCGGCAGCGGCCCAGCTCCATCTCCAGCCTCTCCACGCGGCTCGCCCTCTCCCGCAGCGCGTCCAGCTCGTCGCGGTAGGCACGCGCGGACCGGGCGTCGGCCGCCAGCTGGATGTTCTGGGAGGTGGGCAAAGGCAGGGGACCTAGCTCAGGGCACCCCTGGGCTGGGGGAGAAAGGGCCCAGGCCCTGCAGTCCCAGGAGAAGCCAGCTCCTGGTGGCCAAGTGGCTCCGTGTGCAGCCCACCTCGTGGGGGCTCCACACGCTGTCACTAGAACATGTCGCCGCCCCTCCCCACAGCAGCTCTCAGGGCAACTGGCTCCCGGCAGCGCTGCTCCGAGCAGGAAGGAAACAGAGGCCTTTGCTGGGAGGTCCTGGGGCTGTGTTCCTGAACCCCAGGCCACGGTGACTGGGGCGCCCCGCCCCTGCCCCTCCACACATGGCAGAAAGGACTCCCGCTCACCTCCTGCTTGACTTTCTGCAGCTCCAGCATCAGCTGGTCCACCTCGTGCCGGTTGTCCACGAGCTGCTCCGTCTTCTCCTCCCTGGGGCCGTGCAGAGGGCGTGTGGTGGGTGAGGGCTTCCCCAGAAGCCCCTGGAGAGCCCACCCTCTCGGGAGACCGCGGAGGGGAGCGGAGAGAGAACCTGGCTTCTGGGGGTGAGGAGGGGAGTCTGCCTGTCCTCTTTGCGTTTTCAAGGCCTGCTGTCACACTGCACCCTCCTCTGAGGGTGCGGGACGGGTCAGGGGGCCCCAGGAGCTGCCGCACCCCGCTCCACAGCCAGGCAGGCAGCAAGGCCTCCTGCCGAGAGGTGGAGGCAGGCAGCTCCTGAGAGGACCAGACGGGCCCATCCGACGGGGCGAGACACGTGCTCCCTCCAGCCAAGAACACACACAGCAGCGTGTGGTCAGTCATTCGAGCCCCACACCATGCCCGAGGGTGGACGGCAGGCCGCTCCTGCACCGTCTGTGACATCTGCACCGGCAGGAGCCCCGACAACCCACAGAGTCCCTGCTGGGCAGGGCTGTGACCCACAGGGACCGATCAAGTGCAGAGCAGAGCCCAGCCGCCCCGGGGCCCTGAGGCAGAGCTGTCCTGCCGGCCGCCCCGCACGCACAGCGGTGACCTGCAGGTGCTGGGAACACGCTGGGACAGGCAGCACAAGAGCAGGAAAAGCAGGGGGTCGCCGGAGGACTCACAGCTCCTGCCTGACGCGGCGCAGCCTGGCCTTGGTGTCGGCCAGCTCCACGGCCAGGTGCTGCCTGTCCTCGCTGGAGAGGCTGCTGGTGGGGCTGGGCGTGGACTCGGCGCTGGGGCACTTGAGCGGGCTGGGCGGCTGCTGGGCCTGCAGGTAGTCCCGCTCCTGAGTGAGGTCCACGATCAGCTGCGGCAGGGCAGAGATGGGGGCTCACCAGCGCGCCCTGTGCCCAGCACAGGGCCCGCACTGGAACTTGGTGAGAAATGACCAAAAGACACATGGAAAGTAGAAGACAAGATGTCAGCCGCGACTGAAAAACCAGGAGGGAGGCAGGAGAAAGGTGGTGTGTTATTAAAACTCGACGATACACGTAGTGAGACAGCAGTACGGAGCACGTGAATGGAGCAGAGTCCCCAGCCTCACACAGGAGTCCCGGAGACGGCTGTTCACTGCAGAAGTGCCCGTGTCCCCCAATCCCGACCCAGAAGCTGGACCAGGAGGACTGGGGGCATGCAGGCTTCCGAGGTCCAGTCAGGAGGGGACAGGGGAGGGGAGAGAAGGAGGGGACGGGAGGAGAGGGGGAGAGGAGAGGCAGACAGCCCGTGACTGGGCCCCAGGCCCGAGTGCCCCAACCCGTCCCCCAGACCCGTCCCCCAGGTCCCCCAGGCGGCGGCCGCCCCAGACGCACCTCCGTGCGCTCGTCCCGCTCGTCTATGAGCCTGCGGAGGTGGAGCACCATGCTCCTGGACAGCGCCTCCAGCTCCTCGGGGGCCACGTCCGGGACCTCCAGCCACTGCAGGTCGAACACGTTCTCCTGGTTGTGGGTCACCTGAGGGCACACACAGGGGTGGCGCTGCAGAGGCCGGGGTGGGGGGCAGCTGGGGGGCCCTGAGGGCCCCCCTCCCATGGCCGAACCATGGGGGTCCCCGCAGCAAGCGCAGCCGAGCTCTGCCCTGAAACGCAAACCACTTCTGCTTTCAGCGCTGGTTCAGAGAGGACACCGCCGCTTTCAGCACTGGAAAGCAGTCCCCAGGCCGTCGTGGTTCCCAAGACGGTCCTCAGACCGCACCGAGGAGGGGGGCCTCGAGAGTGGGGGGGCGGGGGAACAGGGTCTTGTCTCCCAGAATCCAATGTGAGCATGGCAAAATATTAAAACTTACGTCAGAATGTTGGGCATGTAACCATCTTATGCTATTTGGGGGAAATACTTCATACTCTAAAATAATTCTCAGGCAAGTCAGTATCTCTTCGCCACCCAGGACCACCTGGATTCCCCCTTTCTGTGTGTGTGTGTGTGGGGCGGGGCAGAGACACACAGCCTCCCCACTCACTGACTCTGCTGACCTCACCTTCTCAATCTGACCCTGCCCCCCACCCCACCCCTCGACCAACCAGAAGGGGGCAGAAGATCTGTCTCGGGCCCACGCGGGTGTGGGAGGATGAGTGTCAGTACACACAGGTCTCAAAAGGGGAAAACAGACAGAACCCCACTCGGTGTGGACACCAAAAACCAGCTCTTGAGTTTTCCAGAGGAGTCAACGGAGGTAGAGAGTAACTTTAATAACCAACCTCCCCGCAAAGACCACTACCAACAACAACAAAAAAAACCTGCCTTTCAGTTTTGCAAATGACACCCACTGCCTCACCTCTCCCCACCATGCAAAGGACACGCTGGGGTTCGGCTGGTCTCGGAGAACCAGGAGCAACCTCAGCCCAGGGCGCCGGGCACCCGACAGGCGCGGGCCGGGGACTTGCAGGCTGGGTGCCGGGCCAGCTCCACGCTTGGGGAAGGTCTCCGGTGTCCGTAAAGAGGACTGGGGGACGCAACCCCAGCCAGACATCAGGCACAGGAGCTGCTTTTAACTGGAGACTCCTGTCGCTCCTCCCGATTGGGACTCGGTGGGCCTCTTGTGGGGCCTGGGCCCCGGAACGTGCGAGAAGCACCCAACTCACTCTGAGGCCGGGTCCCCACCGCCAGCCACTGAATCCGATAACCACCCAGGACTCTGTGGGCTGCATTCCAGCCCGTTTTTATTTCAAATATCCCGCTGGCTGGGCAGGAAAGACGGTCATGGGCAAGGGACCTTACCCCAGACACATGCATTTTTCAAACCACAGGACGCGCAAGGAAAATTAAAAGGCAGAATGGTTCTTAGGCCAAGAGGTGGCCACTCACTGTCCGTGTCACCTGTGACTAAGTGTGTTTGTGACGATACTGGCCACCCCCGGACTCGGGCGTCCCCGGCCCCTCGGCTGCCATGGACGGCACCCATCTCCTGCTGCGACTCTGACTCAGACCTCAGCAGCACCCCAGGGGCCCGGAGCCTGGGGAACCCCTCAGCCCGGCCTGCCCAGGCACTGGCTCAAAGCTCAGTGTTCAGGGGCCCCCGCCAGGCACACACCTGCTCCTCTGTGCTCCTGCCCCTGGCTTCTCCATGCCTCTGCCTCACCTGTCCAATCAGACTGAAGACTGACGCATACCTCCTGGATAATTACAACACACGAGCCTTCCTCTGGGGGGAGGCTGGGAGAGGATGTCAGGTAGGTGCTTGCCCCCCTAGGCCCGGTTGCCAGGGAAACCACTTCTCTGATGCTGCCACCTCGGCCCAGGTCTACAGAACGGCAGAGGGGCTGTCCACAGCCCTCCTGGCTGCACCCTGGGGCTGAGTCTACAGGGGCAGCCTCTCTGGGACCGGTGGTCTCTCGCTTCCCCGGTGGAGGCAGCCTGCTTCTGGGCCCCGCTGCTGACAGACACGGAGCGTCTTCCTCCGGAAAGATCCACCATCTGACGCAGGGTGACACTTGCCAGGATCCATTTCCAGGGCCTGTAAATCAAACCCTGGGCCCAAACCCCCTTGACAGCACTTAAAAATAGTCTGAGTCCTTATTAGGCAAGAAGAGGAGGCCCCGAACTTGAACGAGGTCCTTTTCTGACATTCTTTTTATTTTTATCCCCATTTTACTTTGGCTTGCTGATGGCCACCTTTGCAAACAGATTCCACTGGTCTGTGGTGTCTGAAACCTAAAATGAGTCAAGTCACTAGTGAGTGATGTAGTGTTTCAACTTTCCGCCGGGGAAGGGCACCCGCCGCCCGGTTGCCGCGGGACAGCCCACGGCTACTCCCCCGCAAGCCACCACACACCTACCTCCTGGATGTGGGCCACGATCCCGGCTTGGGTCTCAATGTCCAGCTGTTTGATCCTCTCAATGAACTCCTCTTTCCTCTCACACTGCAGAGGGCAACACGTGTTAACGGAAGCATTTTGCAAGTGAGGCAACTGGGGCCACCACAGGCACAGAAACAGTTTCCAAAGGAACCACCTGCCCAGCCCCTGGCTCTATCCCCTTCACATCCAAGAATGTGTCCTCCCTTGTCCTCAGGCTGTTTCTCTAGAAACTGCTCAGACCTCCTGCATCAGAACCGCCTGGGGTACCTGTTTTTATTTTTTTTTTAAAGATCTCTTTTATTTATTTTTCAGAGGAGGGAGAAAGAGAGGAAAAGAAACATCAATGTGTGGTTGCCTCTTGTGAGCCCCCTACTAAAGACCTGGCCCACAACCCAGGCATGTGCCCTGACTGGGAACCGAACCAGCGACTCTTTGGTTCTCAGGCCGGCACTCAGTCCACTTTTTGCAGGCTGGGTGCCAGGCCAGCTCCACACCGACGCTTGGGGAAGGTCTCTGGTGTCCATAAAGGGGACTGGGAGACACAACCCCAGCGAGACATCAGGCACAGGAGCTGCTTTTAACTGGAGACTCCTGTCGCTCCTCCCGATTGGGACTCGGTGGGCCTCTTGTGGGGCCTGGGCCCCGGAACGTGCGAGAAGCACCCAAGTCACTCTGAGGCCGAGCCATGCCAGCCAGGGCCGGAGTGCCTGCTTTTAAAAAGCCCATCAGGCTGACAGTACCGGGGGTGGCACCCAGAAATGTGAATGTTCCACATCAAGGCACCTGGACTGGGCTGGGGGTGGCAAACTTCACCTGCGAAGGGCCAGGTGGCAAAAAAAAAAAAAAAAAATCCGAGATTCTGCAGGCCATTTGGCTGCAGCTCTGCCACTGTGGTGTGACAGCAGCCAGAGAGAGCGTGTAAAGAAGCAAGCGGGGCCCCGCCCCCACGAACCTTTAGTTACAAAAACAGGTGCCGAGTCAGATGCGGCCCACAGGCTGCATGCAGTTTGCTGAGCTTTGCTCTAGGTGCCCCTATACTGGGGACAACTTGCTAGTGGCTCAGTGGCCTGAGGGACCCTCACCTGCCTGCTGTCAAAGGTGCCCTGGTGCCAGAAATGGCTGTCACCTAATGGGTGGTCCCTTCTCTCAGGGACCCAGCAACATGTCATGTTGGGCTGATGGCAGCTTCACTCCTTCCTCACTAAGGGGGAGTTTCATGCTCACAAATCCACACACGAGATGGCCCAGAGCAGACCACCCCCACCCCCACCGACCCCCTGCCCGAGCCCTACCTGGACCGCACAGCCCAGCACCAGCAGCAGCACCTTCTTAATTTCCTCCATACTCTTCCCTAAATCAAAAGAGCAACATACTTAATTAGTTCCATCTGCTTATAAAATCTCATCAGTGATACACCAGTCTGCTGTCAGGGGGGAAAAAAAAACCTCAGATAAGCTGAAAAAAAAAAAAAGAAAGAAAGAAAGAAAACTCATCTCTCTACCCAGCGAGTCCCACTTAGGTGCACCCAGGCCATCTGATTTCCATGTACGGGTTTGTATGTTGTTTGAACCACAAGAGAATTCCGGACACAACTATTTGCGGTCCTTTTCCGTTCAGCTGTACCACGAACACCTCCCCGAGACAATCGGCGAGCTCTGACATCAGTGTCTCGTTCCAGTGTGTGTGGGAAGCACGGTCCAGGGAAGCACGGTCCAGCGGCAGAGTCATCATCTCCGTGGGAAACGCTGAGTCGACTCTAACGAGGCTGCAGGGACCTTCACCTTTGCCCCACGCGGAACACCAGACGACAAGCCCACAGACGGGTCACCCAGCTGTGCGTCGTGTCAGCCCGCTGCGCAGCTGTTCACCCACCCACTCACTCGGTCTCACCCTTTGGCTGGAGCCTTCCACAGCGAACCCCAGAAAACACATGCGTCACTTTGATGGTCACGGTCTCAGGCTCACTTGGTACAAAGGCCACCAACTGACCCACCCAAGCCCCTCCCAGAGGCTCAGCCTGTCCATGTTTTAACCTAAACGACGCTAAACAACATCTTAGTGGCTAGTTCTTCGCAAGCATCCTTATTTACTTCTTTAGGAAAAACTCATCTTGTAAGCTCCTCCCACGGCCAAACAGTCCGGCAGAACGGCCCGACCATTTCCCCCGCGTCCAGTGTCCGAGAAGCCCTCCGTCCGCAGACGCAGACCCACACCGTCTCACTGCTCCTTCTGCGCCTTGCCGGCCAGCCTCTCGTCCTCTCCCGCCGTCTCTGGGATCGCGCTGAGGACGAGTGTGTCTTCACGCATGTGAGAGTCCCAAGCACCCACACGAGGAGTCTGCACGCTGAGGCTCTGGGCCCGGCCGGGTTACCAGGGGCGGTGTGACCCCAGCAAGCTGTGTCCTGTCCCCGGGCCCCAGTTCCCACGTCTCGGCCATGGAGGCTGCTGGCCTGGGTGAGGGGCAGGGTGGTTTCCGGGTAAAAACACATCTATGGTTTTCTGCCCTCCTCACTACATCCTGTTCTATCTGGGGGGGAAGGAGCATGCCAGAAATAGCACTGTTTTCTAGGAAGATCTACCAACACCCACTCTCACACTGTGCTACAATGGCGCGGAGTATCACCAATGACCCCTGGGATGAAAAAAGCAAACTCGTGTCCCAAGAAGCCGTGCTGTGGCTCCCTTCGCACCCCTGGGGGTAAGTAAGGTGTGTGTGGAGTCGTCCTAACACCTCTCGGCTGCGGAACGGCTGAAAACACCCCTTCCTGGGATGATGACATCGCGGCTGAGACGCAGAACTGGGGGCTGGACATTCACGGACTGAACTGCACCCTCCCTGCGGTCTCCCTGCCCAAAGGTGGGGGAGGGGAGGGGTGGGGGCCAGACCATTCGGGCCCCACTCTTAGGAACGCGCTTAATAAGGTTGGGGCTGCCGATCGGTTCAGTCACAGCGGAGCCCTTCTCCCTGCTGGTGAGCGTGGAGCTTCCGCAGTGTTGGAAATGGGAACATCCTCACAGGCGTTTGTGAATTACTTTTCACCTGAGACCTTTCATTTGGCCCAGGAGGCTCCGATCTATAGTCATGAATGAATGTCATCACCACACGGACCTGCTTCTCTAGCATCGCCGTGAGGATGGTCAGCCACAACTTCGGTTTTGATAGAAAGACAAGGAAACGCCCCTGAGAACATTAACAGCCTCCTGGCAGTCTCACCAACGTCCTTCCCTGGCCCCAGCCCATGTGACTGTCCCCTCCCAGCCCCCCCCCACCCCGGCCTTGGGCGGATATTACAGGTGCAGCCCCCTCCCAGCCATCGCCAGCCCCTCCTACAGCGATTCACCTTCGAGGCCGTGTACCTGGCGCTGTAGCCGGCCGGAAGCAGACACACAGGAAGGGAGAACATTTGCAGGGCCCGGATCAGCCGGGACAGAAGGCAGAGTTCATCATACAGAACGTCTTCATGCACCCCGTTCATGGCCAAGGCCCCGAAGGATCTAAATACACCACACTTCCCAATAATTTAAACAGCTCTGAGGACCCACACCCCTCCCCCGCCACAGCAGATGAAATCCCACTGCAAGGGGCGACCAGCTCGGGCAGGCCCGCTGCCAGCAGCAGGACTGTCAGCAAGGAGGGGACGAGAAACCCCGTGCACGCAGACACACACGAGTGCAAGCACAGTCCGAGGCTGCCCGGTGCGGGAGCAAACGGTCCTGCTCCCTTGGCATCCTGTGGTCACACACGCGTGACGCACGGCAACCAGGAGCCATTCGTTCATCCTCCCATTCATCCCTCCCCACCCGTCAGGCATCGAGGAGGACTGAACCCGACCCAGAGCACTGTGAGAAACGCATGGAGTTCCCGTTTGCTAAGTTTGGTGATGGCGGGGGGGAAAAAAGGTTTCAAAAGTAGAGAACTAATTTCAGAAACATCTTCACGGACAAAAATTATTCACAACACACTTCTGGGCGATCAGCAGGGCACTGGGAGACCCCCCGTGGCCCCAGTCAAGCGCAGCGACCCCCCGCCGGCCGTCACCGGGGAGAGGGAACGAAAACATTGGCTGGCAACAAACACATTCCGCGGGTTCCACCCCTGCACACATCTCTATGAAACTTATTTTTTTTAAAAAGGGTGAGAAGCCCAAGTTCCCTCATTTCTCATGCGAGGCTGATGGCCAATTTCACTCAGGGTTCCAGCCGTAAGGAGAAGAACGGCTATTTTCACAAATCCACCAGACTGTGGGTTCTGAACAGTTTCAAAACACACAGAAGGCCCTGGGCCGGGCCCCGGCCAGCGAGGCTGGCTGCGACTCAGTGAGGCTGGCAAAGAAGAAACAAACCTCCTGACGACTCCCTGCCCCGGCACCCACGTGTTCCGTGCTGAGGGCCTCGCCGACATCAGCCCAGTCCTCGGAGCGCAGACCAGGAAAACCAGCAGTTACAAAAAGCTGAAAAAATGTGATGGGAACCCGGAAGAAGGACATCGAGTCTGCATTAGGCCAGGCTGCTTAAAAGAAATGACCTCTGACCTGAGCCCCAGCGATGAAGAGGAGAGATTCAGGAGGTAGGTGAGCGAACAAGAGCATCCCAGGCATGGGGGGTCAGCATGTGCAAAGGCCCAGAGGCAAGCGAACACGGTGGTGGACGAATTGTGAAGGCTCTGAGGTTAAGCTCACTAGAATTGGTTTTCAGAGTGGAAAACAGGGGAGGGGGTATGAAGCAGCGTGGATTTCTGTGCTGAATGAGTCACGGTGGGTAGGGCGAGTCAGGAAACACCAGGCGCCCTCCACGTCCACCCACGACCTCACAACCCCGGGAGGAATCCCCCGCTGCCTGGCGGACTCTCAGAAAAACCTTACTTCCTTTGCCACCTGCTGCCTGGAGTCTGGTCCCAGAGAAGCTCCCGGCCGTCCTTCTCAGCAGCAATGGGACCCACAGAGGCTGGTCTACGCTGCAGACAAAGCGACAAAGCGACAGACGTTTGCAGCCATCAGCTCCCCAAACCGAAGGGGAATGACCTGGCCTCACGGGCGCCAGGGAGGGGGATGGACATGCATACAGAAACGCAGCCGGACAGTTACACTACACCAGCCTCGAACATGTACAGGCTGGATGAGGTCAGGGCTGGAGAATTCCCCAGCCTTCAGATCTGAGTCCACGGCAGACACGGCCAGCCAATCACAGCACTCGCTCACGGAGCCCCGAGGGGCCTCCGAATCCATCTGAGCACAGCCCTCTGCAGCCTCTGCCCACCACGGGGACAACACCTGTCTTCTACACCTGGTGTGTGACGCCAGGACGCTTCCGGGGTCTCCTCTGTGATTCTCTAAGATGCAGCCATTTAAGGGTTCACACTTCTTGTCATCCATAAATGGACACTGAGGCTGGAAGGCAGGCATTCAGGCAAAGGAAAGCAAAAGGCCCTTTCCAAGAGGGAGCTCTTACCGCCCCCAACTGCACACCCTCCTCCGTGCTGGGGTCGGGAGGCACAGTGACGTGGACCCCCCCAGTTCTGCTAACTCAGCTCCCCGCAACCAGAGGCCCAGGACCTGCGAGTCAACGGTGAGGCTGAGGTGTTTACAAAGCCTCACATCTGGAGGGACGAACCCGATTCAGAAGAGTTAACTCCGCCCTCCCCACATGTCCTTCGCTCCTGCAGCCCACCACTGCGCGGAATCAGAACGTGCTCGTGTCTGCCGGAGTCCCCGGTGGACAAAATCTCCCACTCACAAACCAGGACGGGGCTCCCACACAGGCGGAGTCACACAGCAAGGTTGGGCCCCAGGTCCGCCACCACCTGCTCTTCCCTCACTCCCGCCACCCGCCTTCCTCCCAAAACTGTCATTACTTATTTACGTTTCCTACCAGAGCAGGCTCCCCCTCGTCTAGCTGCTGCTCCCTGGACCCCCCCCCGCCCCCCCAGGTATCCAACCAGCGTCTGCCGGCTGAAGGCGTGGCGTGAACGGTTTGCACCGACTCCCGGGGGAAGGACAAAGAAAACAGTTCGTTTCCTTTCTTCCCCGGGATGGGGACGTTGTTGCAGGCCCTCAGATGTCATGTCATTCAACGTTATTTCATCACGACGGTGATGACATGCAGTAGGAACTTAATTCTCGCTCCCATCAATCTGACTACGGTTAAACTGGTTCTGTTTTTGTGGTGCTGCTTTCAGTCACAAAACCTGAAGACAATGTTAAGTGAGAACTTGCTATGTAAATATATTTTTTTTTCTTAATAACTCTACATCCTGTTCACCTCTGACTTACGTGCTCGAGTCACCCACTCGCAATGCTCTCCCTGGTCTTGTACTTAAACACCGGTCACTGCGTGAGGAGGCGTACGGGGCTGTCTCATTGGCTGGAGACCGGGGCTGTCTCATTGGCTGGAGACCCGGGCTGTCTCATTGGCTGGAGACCGGGGCTGTCTCATTGGCTGGAGACCAGCACTGCACAGCGCAAGGCCCTGGGAACTCTCTTCTCAGTGTGCGGGGACATCCCCAGACTCACCCGCGTGTGCAGAGGGCACCGCTCTGCAGACCCCCCCACCTCCCCTGGGGGCTCAGTTGACGACGGGAACAGCTGTTTATCACTTTACCAGTCAGGGCCACCGTGGGTTCCGCGGGGACCGCTGAGGAATGTGTGGGCAGCGACTTCCTCTCGGGTGGGCACATGGGGACCCTTCACCAAATCCTCCCTGGTCCGTGGGGTAAGAGGCAAGCACCCGCACCCACCACCTCAGCCTGGACAGCCACCCCTGGGAAACCCTCACCAAGATTTCTTACACCAAGAATGCCACACACGTGGCCCCCAACAGGCACGAACATGGGCACGCACTCCTCCATCTGTCTGATTGGTCAATCAACAACCGTTCATCAAGCGTGGGCTTCGGCCCCCACCCCAGCACAGCACCCCCGCGCGTGGGCATCGAGAAGTCCCTGTCCAGATGACAGAAGGCTGCTCTCCCAGGTCACAAAGAACAATCGGAAACGGTCACGGCCACCCCTTAGACAGCGTCACCATCAGAACTGACTCCCTCCACCCCCCGCCAGCCCGCCCAGGCCACAGACGCTGAGAGCGAACCCCCTTCTGAGCACCGAATGGCTGAAGCTCAGACGAGGAGAACCAACCACAAGAATTCAGAGAGTGGCCTAGCATTTGCACCGGCTGCAGGCGAGGTGGTGGCAGAGGGTCTGAGAGAGGGTCCCTCCCATCGCCCCCCCGGCAGAAAGCTTGAAGCCCCAAAATTATCAGGGCGCACAGAGACCTTTGACACACAGCATCTCGTCCCTCCTCCTCGGATGGCCGCAGAGAAGAGTCCTGCTGGAGGCCATGGTGCCTGGCAGCCAGGGGCGCGTCCTCCTGTGTGTACGGGCCATCGCTAGGACGTTTACCAAACACAGGCCGGTATCCAGGCAGATCCCACGGGCCGCTCACAGGCCGGCCAAGGCCGAGTTGTCACACTCGCCTGGGCCTGGTGTCAACCCAGCTTTTCATGTTCCTTGAAAAGCAGAGCGCTGGCCTGCAGCTCAAGCGCCCAGCAGCGCCCCGCGTCCCCGATGGGCTGGGAAACTCACTTCTGAGGCGGCCGGCAGCAGCACAGGAGCGGCCGCCAGCCACGGCCCCCGAGGCAGCGTCTCAGCGCCTTTCTGAGCCTGCCCCTCCGGGACCACTGGGGAAGTATTAGTGGGGGCCACTGCCTGTAGTGTTCTTCTTCCTCTGCAAAGAGGACTTGGGTTTTTGCAAATGAAAAAAATTAAAAATATGTACACGAGAGAGTTAAGATTAGAAAGTTATGGAGAAGTGAAAAAAAAAAAAGTAAGGCTGGGAAAATATCTGAACACAGGAATGGCCCGTTCGCTGCCACTGGGAGACCCGGGACCCGGCAGGACCCTGGGCAGGGCAGGGCCCCAGGTCCACGAGGAGGAGGAGGAAGGCAGCCCCTTAGCTTTCTAAAAGGAGACTGTTCCTAATAAGTCAGATCCTGAGCCATCTTCCTCGGTTGCCACGGGGTGGGGGGACAATCCACCTGTCCCACGGGCCCCCTAGGTTCCCGGTCGGTCCCCAAAAGGCAGCACTGCCCGGGGCGGGCTGTGAGGGGAGGTTTCCATGGGCCCCGAAAAGCACTTCAAGCACACCCTTGACAGGAGAGCAAGTAAACACGGAGAGGCTTAAACATTAAATCCCGAGCGGTGCCAGCAGTTCCGCTTCCCTCCAGGCCCTGAAGCCTAAACCTCAGCAGTGACGGAAGACTGCCCGCCTCCCTGTGCCCGCAGCCTGCCGCTCCCCCCGGGACTCCCAGCACTTTTCGCTCCTCCGAGCTCCTCCTTCCCTCCACTGCTCTGTTCTTTGATGCCTTGTCACACACTGCCTCCTCCAGGAAGTCCTCCTGACCTGCGCGGGCAGAACTCGTTCATCACCTGCATCGCACTCTATACACAGCACACACACACTCACACCACTTCTCCCCTGGAACAGACGCAGGTCCGGAGGTCGTCCTCCTCCCTTCCCTGCCCCAGGGCCACCCGGGCGCTTCTCGAGTGGAGACAGCCAACTTGTCTCTGGGACCCCAGCAAGGTGGGCAATGAAAGCTGGAGGACGAGCGCGGGCTGAGCTCCTCTTTGAGACTCTGGCCGGGGCAGCCTGCTCCGAGAAGGAAGGGAGCAAGGGCAGTCAGTCTCCCATTGGGGGGTCAGCAACTGGCCCTCTGGTTCCTGCAGCCCACACAGAGGCCTGCGCCGAGCTGTGTAGGGAGGACGCTCGCAGCCTCTCTGGACACAGAAGGCTCTGCCCCCCCGCCAGGTGCCTTCTCTGTCCCTGGAAGCCCTCTGTGACCGCTCCAGGAGGGAGAGAGTGGAGGACTGAAGGCCAGGCCACTGAACAGCAGCTAATGGAACCCCCAGGCTGCTGTCCAAGGTCCCGGGGGCATTCACAGACAGGACCCTGCAGGGTGTGACTACGGGCCAGCCCCTCCACGGCCTCAGGAATCTTGCCTGGCAATCAGAACGCAAGTGACCCGGCAGAACAATGGCGGTGGCAGGTCCCCCTGCTTGGGACCAGCAGCTGATCGTCCCCATGTGTGACTGTTTACACAGTTTATACTGGTAAATACGTGGCTTACCCCTGGGACCACCATGCTGTGTGCCTCTGAATGAGTCCCCTCCCCTCTCTGGGCGGGGTTCTGGACCTCCGAGACTCCTCCCTTCCGTCCCAAACAGCTCAGGTGGGGTCGGCAGTTTCCAAGCCTGAGAACCACTGCTGCCCTCGCACACGAGCCTCGGACGAAAGCAACGCTCTCCCCCCGCATGAGGTCCTCCGGTTTGTCAAAGAAGTGACTGTGCTGGCTTCCGGGCGGGCAATCTGGTGCTGTGTGTGCGTGCGAGGCCCAGGGACAGGCCTGGCTGCTGAGAGACCGGGACTTGGAGGGACCGGCAGCGGGCCCACTCTCTAACGTTACAGACGGCACGGACGCCGTCATCTCGTGGTTCCCCCACGGCTCCTCGGGGAAGAGCTCTTTGACAAACCACGCAAATGTGCAATGGACACACAGCCGGCGAGGTGGGAGGGGAGGGCCGTTTTCTGCCGCCTCGGCGTGGGGCAGAGAGCGACTCTCATCGATGTGCCCGCTGACACCTGACCTCTGCCTCCGTGAGAGCACGTGGCTCCCACTGGGAGGAGCACCAGCTCCTGGGAAGCGAGGACAGGGGCAGAGGAGGGTCTCCAGCTCTTAGGCCCTATTCATTGAGCGCCTACCCTGTGCCACACCCGGATCAAGACACTTAGAAAATACAGCAACAACAACAAACTCCCAAAAGTCTGTGCCCTGGGGAGCGGTTACATCTGCGAGGAGGCAATAGAAGCAAGGCAACAGACGTGAAAAAGTAAGTAAATGACAGAGAAGGTGATGAACGCTGTGACAAGAGGAAGGCGGGGCGGAGCAGGAGGGCCGAGAGCCCCCAGGGAGAGGCGGTCACTACGAACAGGGGGGGTGCGTGGGCGGCCACACTGGAAAGGAGCTGTTCCTGCGCGTGTCCGCGGGAAAAGCAATCCAGGCAGGGGAACAGGCCCCAGGGCACAGGCCCCAGGGCTGAGGGGGTGGGCAGAAAAGGGGCACCGCCTGAGTGACCTCCTCGGAGGAGGACTCAGTGCTGAGAGTGGCTGGCAGGGCAGCGGCTGCAACCAGGTGGCAGAGCGGCGGCGGGGCAGGCAGGGCCAGAGGAGAGCTCGGGGGTTTTGAAAGCCAAGCCAAGCCGCCTGCCTGAAGGAACGGGCGTGGGGTGAGAGGAGAGGGCGGGACCTGGCCAGTGAAACACAAAGGACACCCTACGACACCCAGGCTGGGAGCCTGGACGCGCAGACCGGCTGCCAAGGAAAAGGCCTTCCCGCCGAGTGTCACCATGTGCAGGAGACAAAGGGTTCAGAGCAGGGTCCTATGGGACCCCAGGCTGGGCTCCGAGAAGCGGGGTCTACAGCACCGAGGCACCGGGCAGGCACGCAGAGGGAATCCAGAGCTCCGATGATCTGAGGCCCCCAACAGGAGAAAACAGCATGAGGATTTGGGGCCAAGGGGGCAGACGCTGAGGACAGGTCTTAAAAGCAGTCTGAAGCACACGCAGGGTTTTCTTTCCTGCATGTGCTGAGCCGTTCTCCAACCCCAGGGCAGAGAGGAAGAGAACACAGCCCCGTGTCCGATGGGTGCAGGGGTGTGCGAGCTGCGACAGCTCCCCCTTAGATCGGAGGGAGGGGACAACGCTTGCTCAGTGTCTCAGGAGCTCCCAGCGTCCCCGTGTGTAGCTGGGGGAGGGGCGGACTAGATGCTCCGCTGGGAGGTGTGCTGCTCCCAGCACCTGACTCCACCGTTTTTTGCCCAAAACAAAAAATAACCCAGAACTGTGGACCAGTCTGTGTTGTGAGTCACAGGACACTGTCGCCACCGGCCAGGAAGAGCGCAGGCGAGCTCCTCAAACACACGCGGCAGAGTGAGTGCACAGGCGGCCCCCACAGAAAGAAACCAACTTTGTCCTTTATTTACCAGCAGCCCCAAATGCTTCACACCTCTATTTTTAAAACCGAAAACAGAAAATAGCCCTGTTCCTTGAACACGCCCCTCTGCCCCGGGCACTCAGTTTGCAGCTTCGTGCTCATGGGCCTGCCGGCCTCCCTCCTCTGGGAGCCCCCGCCCCCAGGACCCCTGCCCAAACCTGCGCCTCTGTCTGTCTGTCGGCTCAGAGTCCTCTGGTACTGACAGGGGGCGAGGCAGCCCCTCCCCTCCCAGCCTGCTGCGAAGGTGGGATTCCCCCCCACCCCACCCCCACGCTCCCGTCCCAGCTCCGACTTCCTCCTCGGGGCTGCAGCTGAGTACCAAAGGCTGCTCACCCACCACAGCCTCCAATCAGCCTCCCAACACTGGATGGTGGTGAGGTTGCGTAACTCTTTATATATGAAGATGACTAAATCGTTCATTTAAAGTGGGTAAATCTTATGGTATGAAAGCTGTATCTTAGCTCTGGCTGGCGTAGCTCAGTGGATGGAGCGCGGGCTGCGAACCAAAGTGTCGCAGGTTTGATTCCCAGTCAGGGCACATGCCTGGGTTGCAGGCCACGGCCCCCAGCAACCGCACATTGATGTTTCTCTCTCTCTTTCTCCCTCCCTTCCCTCTCTAAAAATAAATAAATAAAATCTTAAAAAAAAAAAAAAGCTGTATCTCAGTAAAGCTGTTTTAAAAAAAATCAGTGTGCACATCCCTGCAGACATTTCCGTTCAGAGCCAGAGCCTGTGGGGATCGCGTCCTCAGCACACGGACCACTCCTACGTCCAGGGTGGCTCACGCAGAGGCAGGAACGGAGCCCTGCTGGAGCCCGGGGCTGGTGTGTGGAGGTGCCCGGTGGGTCGGCGTCCCCAGAGAGCGGCAGGAAGGAGGGGCGGGGAACCGCAGGCATGGCCAGGAGGGCAGCCAAGCCACGCAGAGTGACAAGGGGCAGGGTGGCTGGGGGAGGGGAGGACGGGTTCAGTACTAGGCTGCACGGCACGCACTGCGCCCCCTGCTGTTTTTGTGCGGACGGGCTGCAGGTCCCAATAGGCCATGCCCGTGTGGGATGCAGACAGGGGCTCTGGCTTGTGGGTTGGACGTAGCAGGGCCCCAGGCAGCACCTCTGCTCGGGGACCGAGGGACCGAGTGACTAAGGGCTTGTCACTTACACTCTGCGAACCTCTGCTTTCTCATCTCTGATGTCCCGAAGCACATTTTCACTTCCACTTAAAAAACACATTTTTTAAATTCTCATCTGAGGACATGTTCACTGATTTTTAGAGAAAGGGGAAGGGAGAAAGACCCGGAAACATCGATGTGAGAGAAAAAAAAAATCTGTTAGTTGCCTCCCGCACACGCCCCGCCCAGGGATCGAAGCTGCAACCTGAAGTATGTGCCCTGAGCAGGAATCAAACCAGTGACCTTTCGATGTACAGGCCGACACGCCAACTGACTGAGCCACAATGGACAGAGCTCATTTCTACTCTTCCGTACGTGTGCAATGCCCGCCCCACGGCGGGCTCACCGCGGGCTCAAGCAGCGAGCACCCAATTCCGCCCCTCCCTGGCCACCCGAGTCTCCTTGTGCAGGGAGACTCCAGGCTGAGTGGGGGAGCAGAGCTAAGCTCGGACCAGCACCCTCTCTCGGCACCTTCCTCCTCTCTCCCCTTACTACCAGTGCCCCCCAAATAAATCTGGAGAGTCAGCAGAGTCCTGCTCAGCAGAGCAGACCCCCCACTTTCCTGAAGTTACTACAGAAATCACGCGAGTCCCAGCTGTTCCCGGGGCCCAGGGCTGTGGCTGGGATGGGCTGTATCTGGTATCTTCTGTCTGTAGGGGCACTGTGAGATAAAGCCAAACCAAAAGCCCCCCAACAGTAACACGTGGATGGGAAGGCTTTGCACGGCCAGGACGGACTCCGTGAAGCTGACAGGCGAGGGTGCGAGTGCCCATGGGCCGGCCTCGAGGAGGACTCACGGAGGTCAAGGAGACCTCCTCCTGTCACCTCCCACGGAGAAAGGCAGGCACGCCAGCTGGCTAGCGCTCAGGAGGAACCCGGCCCCCTCAGCCGCACTGGCCCGGTGCCCGCCCCCCCGCCCCGGAGCTCCTGCTGCTGGTCTCAGGGATGGGACACTGAGCAGGAAGGAGCTCCCTCTGTGAGTGACGTCCTTGGCTGGTCGCTGGGTGCACTTTCCCCCACGTCTCACGGCAACTTTAGCGACTGTCCCATGGACAGGAGCAAGGACAGCCAGGCCCAGTGACGGCACGGTGAGGAGACGACAAGAGAAGCAAACTTAGCTCCTTCTGTACAAGCTTCTCATGTGACCTATTCCAGGGGGCCCCAGCACTGGGGCTCCAAAACACCATCAAGGTCTCCCCTGGAGCAGAGGAAGTCCCTGCCGCCCGGGTATGGCAGGGAGCAAACCCACCACCACTTTAACTCCCCCAAGGAGCTAACTGACAAGGGTGAAGGAAGCTCCAACCTCTGCAAGACGTGCAGGAACACACTTCCCTCAGTCTTCACAAAGAGTCCGAGGCTAGGACTTGGCACCCTTGCCCGTGGGGGCCTCCGGGTGCAGTGGGAGATGTGAGAGACAGAGGCACGGCAGGACAGACATCCTAGTGAGACCCCCCTCCACCAGGGACCAGACAAGGCATCCCAGGGTCCCCGCAGATGATGAAGGGGAGTTCCCCCTCCAAGATTCTTGCTTTCTTACCAAGAGACCCCCACCCCACGACGGCACCACCGGCTCCACCTTCTCCGAGGAGGACAGACCCCGCAGAGGGAACCGTGCGGCTCGCCCCTCAGCCCGCCGGAGCCGGGGGCCGGCCTGCCTCCTCGGGGTTCGAGGGTTTGTTCTTAGGGAAAGTGTGTGCTCCAGGCTCCGTGCCTCCGGGTGAGAAACCGCCCATTAAAAACCTCACCAGGACGAACCCGTTTTCCCTGTGCCGGCTCCACGCTGGCAGCCGGAGCTCGGAGACCGACAGCTGCCCAGAGCCCCGCGGCCCGGGCCAAGCACCCCCGGGTGGGCGGCTTTCACTCACCAGACAGCGGGTCTTTGCCAATCATCAAAACATTGGGCAGATTCATTACGATCAGCTGCTGGAGAACTTCCTACAGAAACAAAGGGGGAAAGATACCGTTAGGAACAGGAAGCGAAAATAAAGCACAGTCAAGAAGAGGAGCTTATCAAGTCACTGGGTGAGCGTGCACCCATTCCTGGGTCCCCACGAACGCACTGCGTGAGAGGAGGGACTCTTGAGGCTATAAACAGGCGTGAGAAGTTGAAGCTAATTGTCCTCGATCATCGCCAAACACAAGCCACGACTGTCTGTGCGAGGAGACTTGGGGAGAAAGACGATCCGTCACACGCCAGGACCGCAGGACCGGGTGTGGGTGTCTCCTGAAAGATTTATTTCTGTGGGGTGGTTTGGTTGCGCCATGAACAGCACAGAGTGAGACCGGAAGAGGGGCCAGTGGGTCGCTGTCAGCTGGGGATTCGGGGGCTGCCGGTGGCCGCACCCGGTCTCCGGTGCACGTGGTAAGTGGGGAGCCCCCTGTCGCTCACAGCCGGGAGGGGCTTCCCCGGGCGAGGGGTAAATCACAGCTACTCTGCACCCCTTGGAGACACGGCACAGGAGACGAGCTGCCTTCTGGCCCTCACGCAGAGGGTCTTTGAAAGGAGACCCAGGCACCCGCCATCAGTCACGCCCCCTGCCTGGGCGTCTTTGACGAGCTCCCTTGCAGTGTGCCAGCGCACACGGGGCCAGCTGCGCTTCCCAGAGCAGCGCGGCCAGGGCAGGGCGTCTCCCCCGTCCAGAGGGGCTGTGCTCTCTCATGGATCAGAAGAGAAACGTCTGCTTGTATGGGAGGCAAGTGAAGGCGTAGGGTTTACGGGTTTTCTGGGGTCTTACAAAAGTGGTCCCTATAGAAATTCTTCACCAACAGAGGTCTTCCTACGCCTTTCAAAAAACGTTTCCGACTTATTTCAGGAGTCACTGTATGGCGTAACTCGAGAAATCTCTGCCCTCAGCGTCCTGCCAGCTTGCATTGACGAAGGAAGCTGGGGGTGGGGGTCGGCGGTCTTGCAGTGGCTAATCCCACAGGGCCCAGCGGGGCCCCCCAGAACGGTCTCTGAGTCGTCAGAGCAGAGTGGTGGCTGGGGCGAGCAGGCCGGGAGATGCCAGCACCCTCATGTACTTTATGCGATGCCTTTAACCTTCTTGCCATCTTTCCATGGCTCCTGTCCACGCCAGCAACTGTGGGGGCGATGCTAAACCAGAGGTGTACCCCACTCCCAACACGTTGGGCCTCTCTCCGCTCAGGGTTGGAGCGAGTTTTTTGCTACCACCTGGGCTCACAGGTCAGCGCATCGGAAACGGCTGTTTCCTCGAACACGTCGCGGTGGGACAGGAGCCTGAGCCGGGCGATGGCCTCAGCCCTCCTTCAGGCCTTGGGGAAAACTCAGCACGAAAACCTACGTCTCCGGTGAACGGTTCTCACCAAAGGGTTCCGCTGTCGCACCCAGGGACGGAACGCACCTCGAGGGGAATCGCCAGAGTCTGCTCTCCCACGCAAGGAGGGACTCCCAGCCGATGAGCCCCCAGTCGTGGAGTCTGCACCCCGCCTCTGGACACCCGTCTAACGCTCCACCCGACTTCCGGAAGATTCGCTTGTTCTCCCTGCCCACCACGTGCAGTCCCTTGGGGAGCCCTGGCGGGTTCCCCTCTGCCACTGTCATCGCACTGCGGGGGGGCGCCAGCCCGGGGACTGGGGTGCTCAGAGAAGGAGCACGCGGAGGCAGGAGGCCCAGCGGCATTTCTGAGCCAAAGCAGGTCCCAGCAAGGGCCCCAGGGAGCAGCGCGAGGACACATACAGGAGTGCCCAGCAGGAGGCGTCGCTCTCCGAACAAACGTGCGCCTTTCCCTCAAAAAGTACGTGTCACTTACGCAATGACGTGTGACGATTTACAACATGCACAACAAAATTGAAATTAAATGGTTAAAAAAGTGATGTTTTATGAATGAACAATGTTTCGAGGGTTGTTTTTTTTTTTTAATGTGTTCCTTTCAAAACCCCATGGGTCTCCTACGACCTAATCCCGGGGCCACAAACACTCGAGAGCGACTAAGGCGCCCCCCCGCCCCCCTGCAAAGGGCCACCAGGCCCGTTTCCAGCAGAAGAGGCTCAGAGGCGTGAGTGTCGACCGCAGCGGAAGCACAACGAGAGACACACATTCGTTTCACACATCCCAGCAGCCACCTTCAGAAGCGTAACAAGGCACGACGGGCGAAAATGCTCTAGCAGTGCACTTTAAGGAACCCGACATTCCCCGAGTGCTGCCGTGTCACACCGTCGACACGACGTCATGGACACGGCGCACTTTCCCACACCGGGCCTCTGCGGCCCGGCGTGTGGCTGGCACTCACGGCACATCTTGGGGCGGACGCCGTTTTCCTCGCAAACGCTTGCCCTGGAAAAGCCGCTTCGCACACTTAAGTGGTTCCAAACACACTGAGGAGCTTTCCAAGAGCTGAATCGAGCATCGCTTTTTACATTTAAATGAAAAATTCCTCAGCCACACTAGCCACATCGGGAGATCTCCACAGCCACCCTCGGCCAGCAGCTGTCACGCACCCCAACACCAGTGCGTCAGCCCCCGGGGAAAGTCTAGCTAACGCGCCCCCTCAGGGTCGCAGGGCCCCCAGGGCAACAAGCCAGGCCCTCCATCCACCCAGCGGGGACGTGAGGAGCTTGCTGACGAGCGCACCCTCCCGCCTGGCACGCAGAACAGAGGGCCACTGTGGAGGCCGCAGCTGACACTGGCCTGCTCGGCCAGCACCTGGTCACACCCCGGCTGGCTGTGTGTGTGGGGGGGGACTGAACGAGGCTGAGAGTGTGCACCCAGGGGTGTGCTTGAATACCCGCCAAGTCCAGCACCTCCTGGGGCCACCCGGCCTTCACCAAGGCCGCCGTCCCACCCGCAGGCAGGGACAAGGGCGCACACGAGCCTTGGTGCAGCCTGTCCTGTGCCCTGATCCTTGTGGCCGGACACGGGCAGCAGAGGTGTCAGCCTTGAAGGTGGGCCCTCCTGGAGAACCGCCCCCCACCAACAAAGGGCGGGGGGCAGTACAATCTGTGGTCTGGGGGCACTTTGCACTAGGTCTGCTTTCGGGTCCCAATCCAAGATGCTGGGGACACGCCAGGTTCTCCTGCTCGTGAATGAAATGGCACTAACGGCATTCTGGGAGGATCCCGCCGGCAGCTGCTTTAAACAGCCCAGAGGACGAGTCACGAACGTGGACCGGGGAGGCTGGGTGTTTGGATTCTCAGCAGCAGGGGACTGGAAAGTGTCTGTAATGCACACCGCCCAGGCCGCAAATCTCAATCTAAGATCCTATCGATGCCCACGTCTCTCCTGGGGCCGTCACGGGAAACGCCAGCCCTGCACGTGTCGGGAGGGAGGGGACAGGCCAGGACGCTCCCCAGGAAGCATCTGTCACCCCGGCTGGAGGGTCTCCGGGGCTACAGCTGCGTCTGCACCGAGGGTCAACAAGCCCAGCCGGTCGGCCACCATCAGGTTCCTAGCTTCTTGGCCTGGATCCTCCGGAGGCACCCGAGGGTGACGTGAGCAGTGCAGGGTGGCCCGTCTCGACGCCTGTGGCACTGGCGCTCACAGGTGACCAGCGGAGAGGAGTTCTAAGGCCAGGACCAGGAAGGCACGTGGATGGAAGACCCCCCCCCTTCCTACTAGAATCGTCCCCCGACAGGCACAGGGGTCCTCGGTGGGGGGTGCCCTCATCCAGGCTGCCCAGGTGATCGAGGCGAGTAACAAGGAGATTCCAGGGCACCTGGTCACACGGGAGGACGACCCAGTGAGTGGTGGCGGAAGACCAGACCTCTTCACCACCTTACGGCAAACGAGACCAGCGCCCAGGCCCCTGCTCCACGGAGCCCACGATGCCAGATGCTTGTCCCTGTCCCCTGAGAACCCAACGCAGGACCCAGGCCGCCCTCCCCAGCTGGCTGCAAGAGGTCATGCCGCGCCCTTGCCATCCCCTCCCATCACCAGAGCTGCCAACAGGCCAGCGCTCCCGCCTAAATGCTGCTTCCCTCCCCAACCTCCCCCCCGTCCTGAGGCAGCTCTCCGTTTCCCGGGTGCCCGCGCCTGGTGGATGGATGTCACGGTGCCGAGTCCTGGGTGAAAGGGGGCAGGCAGAGGCCTGGGGCGCAGCAGGGCCCGGGAAGGACCCGGCTTGGACCGCAGGACGGGCCTGGCCGCCTCAGTCCACCTGATCTGCTGCCTGGGCCGAGGAGGCCCTGTGGCTGCTGGGGCTTCTGGGTGAAGCCCACCTTCTTCCTTCTGTCCAGTCCCCTCCCAGGGAACTGTTAGGTCCAGAATGGGACGGCCCCTAACTGCTTTTCCCCGGTCTCTCCCCAGGACCTTATCTAATAAACAGTGCACCCGCCCACCCCTGACGGCCGAACGCCCCAGACACCCTAACGTGGGCCCACGCTCTCTTCTCCCAGGACCTCCTCCCTTAGCAACGGGGTGGGGCGGGGGGCCTCAGCTCAGACCCCTTAGGACAGCCCCCTCCGCTCTCCTCTGAGAACAAGTGTGTACACCCCAGACTCTCGGTAAACTGTCTGCTTAAACTGTCCGCGGTGCGAGAGTGGTAAATGGAGCCCTGAAACACGCGACCAAAACCTCCCAGTCCAGGTCAAGCATGACAGGGCTGCGGGTGAGGGAACAGCCCTTTCCGTTCCTGTTCCACATGGATCCCAGGGAGCGGCCCGGTGAGGGAGACACAGCCACTTGTCCTGGGCAGGAAGGTGGCAAAAAAAAAAAAAAAATGCTTGGAAGAACACGAGAATACCTAATTGCACACACAACATTACGACAGGTTAAAAAAAAGGGATGACACCAAAATGACAGAACTCTCCTACGGGAGTGATCAGGGCGAGAGCTAGTCAGTTTCCCAACACTTTCTACAGGCTCTGCCACTGGGCCGCGTCGCCTTAGATGAAAACACCGTACCCCGGGGCATGCTGCCCACGCGAGAGCACGCGGTCAGGGCAGCATTCGCTAGATATCGGGCTGTGAACATGACAGCAAAAAACCCACAAAAACCTCTTTTCTCAGGAGATAATTCACAATATATCCAAGATGAAAAATGATGTAGATTACCAGTAAAGGAAAAAAACCGTAACAGGGCCCCCGTCCCCAATCAAACGGCCCTCCGGCACCCCCCACTGGGAAACGCAAAGCTCTGTCAGCTGGGAAGAGATGCAGCCAGGAGAACCCAGGTGGCCTGGCCGGCAGGTGTGGGGTGGGGCTGGCAGGCTGAGGCCCTAAGCCCTGCTGCACTGGGGGCTGTGGCAGGAGGTAGGGGGTGGGAAGGGGGGCAGGGACGGCCTGGGGTCCCAGAGCACCAGCCACTTGAAGACAAGGAGTGCCACCCACTGCCTGAGGCAACGCAGAGGCCTCACCAAAAAGGCCTCCAGTCCTGCCAGGGCCCACGGTGACCTCTGGGCCTGCTCAGAGGTCCTTTCCTCTGCTGCTGGAAGAAATGCCAGGCGCTGGAGAGGCTGCAGGGTGCATGCACGTGCTTTGGTGCAGGAGTACACACACAGCGAAGGTGGTCTTGTTTCCATCCCGAACACTGGGACTGTTGCATTAAGAACAATGATTTCACAAAGGTACAGGAAGAAACCTTTGTCTCCCCCCTAAATAAACCTGCACTTCGTGTCTTGACATTTTCTCGAGAAGGAGAAACGAATGTTGCCAGAGGCCAGAGTTTAGGTCCACAGAAAGGGGGGCCTGACTAGGAGCTACCAATGCCGAGTCAACAAGAGGGAAACCCCAGAAACGTGAAGACACGCGCCCAGCAGAGGCAGAGACATCCAGAGGGAAGACGGTGCTCACAGTTGCCAAGGCGATCACGATGGCCCAGACAACAAGAGGAGCCTCCCCCACAGCCACAGAAACACAAAGACTCTGTCCCCATTCTCGAGTCACTACTGAGATTCAGAACCACGAGTGGTGTCAGCTTTGAGTGTGCAGCGGCACTCACGCAGTGTCACGCCTGTGAGCTCAGAGCACTCTCAGCCTAGCTGGGCGGGCGGGCGGGCGGACGGGCAAGCAGGCAGATAGATGATCCTAGCACAAAAAGATCAGTGTCCGGGCAGCGCAGCACAAGGAGTGCTACCAAACTCTGCCCGGGCAAGTCCAGGAGGACAGTCCAGAGGAGGCAGCTTCTGAGCTGGGCTGGGGGGAACGCTTAGGAGTCCCCCAGGTACAGGAGAGAGCTGGGAAGTGCACTGACTGTTAGGCATGGCCAGCAAGTCAAGCCTTTGCTTACACTGTCCCCTCCACACCCCGAGTTTCCAACTGGTGCTCTCCTCCTCACACATCCCCAGCCCTGATTACCCCCAGTCAGAGCCCTACTCTTCTTCCACACCTCAGCAGAAATGCCGCCTCCTCCATGCAGCCACCCTCGAAGTCCCTCATCACGTCTGCTCTCCTTCCTCCTCAACTCCTAACGCTCATCCGCCCACTTTGGTGGCACTTTCACATGTTCCCACTCAGAGGCAGCAAAAAGCTGCTAAGAGTGACAGTGGACAAAATTAGACTGACTGGAAAATATCCCTCAGAATTTATATTGAGTAAGTTTTTGAAAACAAATGTCCTTTTTGGAAGAGGTATCTTCTCTCTCTCTCTCTCTCGCTCTCTCTCTCGCGCTCTCTCTCGCGCTCTCTCTCTCTCTCTCTCACAAGGGACCCAAGTGCTTTGCTCCAGGACCAGCACAGCTCTGCTGTTACCACCTGTGCCCCGAAACCCGGTGAAGCCACCACGTACGCGCCTGAAGACCCTGCAGCCTGGAGATGCTAACGAACACGTTGAAAACATCTCCAAGTGAACCTGCAGTGCTGGTTTGACTACTAAACGCTTTCCAACGGCAAAGTCCCAAATGTGACAGTTTTCTGAGCCAAGGATGCAAAGCTGCAGAAGCGACGCAAAAGGCGCAGCCCCGCGGGAGGGGGAGAGATGCCTCTGGGGCTCCAAAGGCTGAGACACCCACAGGGAGCCCCACAGCGGGACCCACTCGGTCAGGGATACCGCCCACAGCCCTGGGTTCGTGCTCACGCCATCACTTAGCACGGCTCCACACCTCCCACCCGACTGGCCACGAAGGGCTCCCCAACATGCTTTAACAAACGAAAGCTACCTGACAACCTGGCCTGGGCGAACACCCCTCCCCTCCCCCCCAACCACAGGGAGGGGCCCGTCTCTGTTCCCTGCCCAGCATTCCTGTGAGGCGGTCAGGACAAGAGCCGCTACAATCTCCAATCTGAGGGAACCGTGGCACGGTGCTGGTGACAGGGTGTAATGGCAGGACCCAGAGCAGGGGCAGGGGCAGATGCTCTGGGCCAGGAGCTGCCCCCCCGCCATATCACACTGAGTTCCCGATGGCCAGACGGGGGCGCTGTGCGCAGCCCACGTGCCTCACTCACAGCTTCCCTAGTGACTCTGACAGTGACAGCCTGCTGCTCCCACGTCCCCCACCAAACAAGCATGCGTCCCACCCACGGTGCACACCCGCCCTGAGAACAACGGGGGCCTGACCCCCCAGACTAAGCGCCACAAGCCCCCTCTCTGGGATATCCCGCCAGGAGCGCGGTTTTCTAATCTGACTGCTGAGCGGAGCCGTGAGCCTGACGATTTATCCTCAGAGCCCGGCCCCCAGGCCACACACCCGTAATTCCATCAGGACTGGCTCTCGTTTCCGCCGCGTCCCCGCCTGCACCGGGGCGGGGGGGCCCTGGCGGAATGAGTGCGTAATGAAGTGCTCTCCTGTTAAGAGGCTGTCACATGAGGCTGCTGACAGATTCGAGCCATCTGTTCCACCTTGTCTCAATTAATCTGGGGTCCCCGGGGCCCAGACCTGCTCGCGCCTCGCAAGCCCAGGAGCACCGGCTCCCCTAACTAGGCCACATGGCCCCTCAGGACCCCCAGCGATCGGAGGCTGCCAGCCCAGGCCGACCGAAGACCCCGCATCACCGGCAGACCCCCGCTCGGGAATCTGCGTCCGCCGGCGCTCACTACCGTGTTCACAGAAACAAGTCCGGCCCATTGTTTATTCACAGAAAGAAAAGCAAATGTTTCCTTTAAGCTGACGGAGGAGGAGACCTGCGGGAGGGAGCACGTGGAAGCTCAAACATCACCACGTGAGCGCAGAGCCGCTTGCTGTGTGACCTCAGGCCAGTCGCCGTCCCTCTCTGGGCCACCCTCATCTGTGAGGGGACCAGGCCTCTCTCTCTAAGGGATGTCTGGCTCCTTCAGAAGAGGGAAAGGGGGACACGGGGCCGGCACAGGGGAGCACAGCACGCCTGTGTGGAGCTATTCACCCAGGGCGGCCCACTCTGACAACAGGAAGTGCCCGTGCATGCAGGAAGAACCCAGGGGAAACCCGACAGGGACGGGCCTGGAGGACACCTCCGGGGTCCCCACGGGCACCTGCCGCCCGCCCTTTAGGGCTGGTATGACGCCTGGGGATGCTCTGCGGGTGCCACCGCCTTATCTGGTGCCAGGAAGTGCGTGTTCTGAGCCCCTGCACCAGCGAGGTGGTGGGGGCAGCCCCGGAAGCAGGGGGGAGGCACTGCTTTCATCTGCTCCAGGAACTGCTACTGCTGCTGCCCGTAAATGGCATCGCAGGGGCCATCTTACCCGGTGAACCCAAGCCTGGTCGTCAGCGGCCAGAGCTGGGCTTCGGGACACGCGTGTGCAGAGGTGCATTCAGCAGCCGCAGGTGCAGGGTGGGGCGGGCACCCGGGACCAAGATGGACCTGCGGGCGGATGCACACCCCACCTGTGTACACAGGTCCCAGCCAACCGCTGGCGCTGGTGAGAATCGGCATTTTAGCACCAGAAGAGCCAGACAGATCACCTGCAAAGCTGGGACACTGAGGCCCAGAAAAGAAAATCGTGAGGGCACAACATTGCACTTGGGCCCAGACAGCAGGTCTCCTGGGACTCACTTGGTTCAACAGAGTACACCCCAGGCCTCCTACAGACAGGCCCGCCCTGCGGTGGGGCTTCCTGGGGCGGAGGGGGGGGGGGAGGGGGGAGGAGAAGATCAGGCCAGGGATGGGGAAGGAGGGAGGGGTGGCCTGTCCTCTCTTCCCCACTCAGAACAGCAGCTGCCTGCGGCTGCGCTGCGGCTGGCTGGCTGACTGACGCTGCTGTGAGGAGCCCCATTCTACTCTGGTGAGGAATCTCACAGCTCTGAGTCAGCAGCTCTAAGCCCCTTTCTTTGAGCTCCTTGGAAAAGTCAACAATCCTGTTGAGAGGCGAGGCCCTAGGGTTTAAGAGCTGGCCCCACCCACCAGCCGGGGTCACAGTGGGGATCACAGCAGGCTGGCCTGCTTACCACATGGGCTGGAAGAGCCACCAACACCACCAGCTCTGTGGGACCCACACTGCTCCCCTGCTCCCTCGTCAGGTGGGGGTCTCTAAGCTGATTCCCTCGGCACCTTCTGCCCTGGGCCTGAGCACAGCGCTCAGTGGGACAGGTGGGGCCTTCCTGTCTCAGTCAGCGGCTGGCCGGGGGTAACATGGCATAGATACATCCACTCTGGTGCCCTCGTCCCGCCCACCACTCACCCCAGGCCTGCGGCACCCACCCACACTTGCTGTCTGACCGTGGGGCTCCAGCACCCCCTCCTCCCAGGGGACATGGTGGAGGAGGGGTGCAGAGTGTGGCGGGGAGCTCCAGCTGCGGGTGGCAGCCTGCCGGGACCTGCCCACCCTGCAGGGACCTGCGAGGGTGGGGAAAGGCAGGGGGGAGGCCAGGCCCCACCCCAAAGCCTGAGTGTCGCAGGATGGAATGCACCAGGGCTCCTGAGTCAGCCAGGCCCCCAAATCCACCTCCCCAGGGCAGGGAGAGCAGCAGGCAGCCACTCACTCCCTGTTTACACCAGGGTGTTACGGGGCAGATGGTGTATCCGCTGGAGGGGGAGGGGGCGTTGTCAGCAGGCAAGAACCCCATCCTCAAATCCAGGAAATGCAGACAGATACACTCAACAAAGTTGACCAGGAGCAGTGAGGGCATCCAGGGCGTGTGCACGGGCCAGGTCCTGTCCTTGAAGAATCCCCGGCCTGGGGAGCACAGACCTGCGGGCAAGTCCAGTGCCCAGACAAAGCCGGCAAGAGGCGTCTGAGCCAGGGGACAATGGGAGCACCTGGGCAGGACTAATCCAGAAGGGCTTCCAGAAAGGCTGAGCCGAACTGAGAACAAGGTGGAACAGGTACCCTACAGGTAGGGTGTGTGTGTGTGTGTGTGTGTGTGTGTGTGTGTACACACGTACGGGAAGTCATGATGGCGGCAACACAGGCGAAGGAAGCAGAAGGCACTCCCCCTCCTTACGTCTCCCAACACAGGTGCTGGGGTCCTCCCCCCGGCTCTGCAGTCCCAGGACGAAGGGCAACCAGAGCCCCTGCTCTGGGGTCCCCCGTCCAGGTCCACCAGCAGCCTGGGGCCACTGGGCCTCTGCTTCCACCCCCGTGCTCAGTCTCCAGTGGCTGCATGGGCGGGCAGCGCGGCTAACCTACAGGAGACCACGCAGAGCGCCTGGCACGTGGTCTCAGCGGGCGCTGCTCCGGACTCGCGTGGTGAGGACATACACGCCTGCCTCCTGCTTCAAGGGCCCCAGCTTTGAACAGCTCCATGGCGCTCAAACGCACAAGGCCTCCTCCAGGGATGAGACGGTGAAGTCCATCAAAGACGACGCTCGGCTAGCTACCTGGGCGTGAGGGCTCACCCTGGGCTCCTCGGGGACACGGGCATCCAACCCACCCCCGGGCTCGCCCCGAACCCCCTTCCTTCTCTGTGGCTCGCTCAGGGCGTAGGACCAGGCAGGGGGAGGGACGGAGTGGGTCCCATGCTGAGAACGCCAGGGCAGGTCTGCGCCTGGCTGCTGAGAGGTGCCAGCCTTGGGCAGAGCCACACGGTCTGCACCTCGGAGAGCCATGCAGGCTGAAGAGAAGGAGGCCCAGTTCTATGCGAACACCAAGGGAACGAACGGTGAGTCCTCCACCGCGGATAAGTGGGCAAGGTAAAACTATGACTGACCCCCCACACACAGCCACTGCTTTATAAAAAGCTCCCCGCTACAAAAAGAAGCTGCAGACTGAACAGACAGCACTAGCGAACAAATTCTGTGAAGTGGTCACTTCTCATCAAGGGAGTTCGCAACAAATGATCGGACACCATTGAGAGAGCAAGACACTCAGGCGGGCTCTTCCCCCATCACCAAGTTCACTCTACGCAGGAAACGGCGGGAGGGCACCGCAGGACACACTGGAGAACCGGGGAGCAGGAAGGTTAAGAACGACCAGTTTGTGATGACTAACAGCACAGCAGGAAGTGAAAATCTCAACAGATGGTATCGGCTTCCAGGCAGCTGCCTGCCGCTCTGGGGGGCACGCGGGGGCTTGTGGCGGCGTGACGTGCCCCCGACACCTAATGCAATGCTCTCCACCCTGCAGCGCTCCCCTCCACCCCCTTCCCTACCCGTGCCCCTTGGATGGAAATAATCACTTCTTTATCTGTGCCCCCCCCCAAGCCCCGGCACCCTGAACCCCACCCTGACTGCTGCGAACCTCAGGGTCTCGGAGACGGGTGCTGTGGCGTGCTCACCTCTGAACCCTCCCTTCCCCACCCCCAGGCCTCTGCACGCGCTGCCCACGGCAGGCGATCACCAACTGCTAGCTAAGCTGACCACAGGGAGGACGGGTCTGGTGGGGACAGGTGCCTCAGGACCATGGACGGGCCACAGAACACGCTTTTCCCCGTCCAGAGCGCCAAGCACGCTTCCATCTGAAGGACAATAAATCAGCGTGCCCAATGAGCCAGAGGCTGGTTTAGACATCGCGTGTATCATCTCACTGAATCCTAACCGGCAGGTGGTGCTTCCAGTCCACCAGCAACCGGTCAGCACAAATCCGTTTGCCCAGGAAGCGTTTTCGACCGCTGGGGATACTGCAAGCGAGGGGTGTGAAGAGGCATATAAAATGTCATACGTGTGCGCCAGGACGGATTAAGTGCTGAGAAGAAAAATAAAGCCAGGCAGGACGACCGAGCGCAACAGAAAACAGAGCTAATTTCTGGCCCTTTTCTTTCGGCGAGGGCCAGAAAACAGAGCTAATACAGGCAGGGGGTCCAAAAGGGCCTGCCGCTGAAGTACCTGGCAGGTGAACCGACAGCGGAGAGGAGAGGTATGAGCCAGGTGAGGGCCAGGAGAGATGTGGAGGGAGAGAATTCCAGGCCAGGGGAACAGCAGACGGGAGGTCCCGCAGCTAGAACAGCAGGATACCGGGTGGCCCCCGGGCCTGACCTCTGAGGCCACGTCCAACAGCCCTGAGTGCTTACAGTGGGGGCTCCTGCGGTCGGACGCCCCACCCTGAGGCCCTGGGGGGCACCAGGAGCCCTCGCACAAGCAACCCACTACAGCGCCAGAGGTTATCAGGAGCTGTCAGGCCTGCACGCCAGGCACAGGTGACGGGTAGGGGCTGTCTGGAGTGCCAGGTGCGGACGGATTCTGAAGCCAGGTCTGGGCTCAGAGGCAGAGTGCCACGATCGATTAGTGATGCCTGTCTGCGCCAGGAACGAAGGCCACTCCCTCGTGTCACCACTGTGCTGAGTCCTGGGGAGGGAGTACGGGGAATGACCCGTAATTCTCTGTCACTAATTACGAGGACTCCTCGGCTAAACCAGCTTCACTGTCTAAGTCTTCCCACCCGGCTACGGCCTCCCAGGGGTGGGGACCTGGGCTGTCTCCCTCCTGGGCCTGGCACGGGGAAGGGCTCGTGGTCAGATGAGCCGAGGAAGGGCCACACGTCCCAGGGCTGGCGCACGTGCTGGCTGTGTGAGCAGCGTGAACGTAGACCCTACAGGACAGGACACAGGGTCCCTCGGTTACACCAACGGGGTACCCACCGCATGCGGCTCTGACCTGGGGGTTAAGAAAATGCCCCCTTTTCTTTCGGCGAGGGCCAAGTGGGCGTGAGGACCACCAGAATCAAAGAACACTGGGGTGGGGGGGCAGGTAAACAAAGGCGTGCAGACCCGCCCCGACGCCTGGCCGACACCTGGCCGCCGGGCAGGCCAGCTGCTCGGACCTCCCGCAGGGCTGGCGGAGAGCGTGCCCTGCAGAAAAATAAAGGTGTCCGCACCAGCTGTTCAGAGCCCAAACCGAGCAGGAGGGCAGCCGGCACCCACTTGACCCCCATGCACGTGGACTCTTCCAGACCAGCCCCCAAAACAGAGAGGAGATGCACACACACGCACGCTAACTAAGCACCTCTGGGTGAGGCCCTGTTAAGCACGGATGTGCGTGAGAAGAACACCCCACTCTGGTGCAGCACCTTCTCGTGTGCAGTGGGGCTGGTGCCCGGCACTGCGCCCCTTCACGGAAGAACAAACCGAGATGCACGTGGTGAGAACAGGCCTCGGGTCACGTGTCCACTCTGACGGTTCACGGTGTGCACCTCCGTGACCCTGCAGTGACAGGAAGGGCTGCCCGGGTCACTCAGGCTGGTGCCCAAGGAGAGGTCATCAAGAAGCGTGGCAGGCTCCCTGCCCGAGCAACTGCGTCCTGGCTCTCAACATACCAAGTGCGTCTCTTAGGGCATTTGCACACTTGGCTTCCGGGGGTTCTTTGCCTCTGCCTTCTTTGCCTTGGCCACGCTCCTCTGTGCTTCGCACACTCCTGAACTGCCTCGCTCTCACGTTCATTCGCTCATTCACTCACTAGTTCCTTCACTCGACACATATTTGCTGGGCAGGTCTGCTCCAGACGGCGCAACTAGAGTGCTGGCAACGTGGTGGCGTGTGAATGTAGACAGGACCCCTGCCCTCCGGGAACTCAGACTCGTGGTGGAGATGGGCACTCACCAGCCACGCTGACCAGTGAGCTCGGGGTCAGGAACCGGGGCGCCCTGGCCAGGCGTGGGGAAGGCTCTGAACGAACCTGTCCTGAATGGATGCCCGGGAGACAGGAGCTCCGGAAAGCCAGCCGCCAGTCCCCGTGAATCCCGCCTCCCATCGGGGAGCAGAGGGAAGGCGCAGGGGGACAGGCCGTGCGCCCTCCCGGCGGGGACGGCGGGCCCACAGCCGGCCGACCGCCAACACCCGGCCTGCCGAAGTCAGAAAGGCCTCTCCGGCCCACAGTCACACTGGGGTCCCTCAGCCGCCCAGCCCCAGGAACACGAGGCTGGACGCCGGGCACGGTACAGAACTGCTCTGCTCGCTCAGGCTGCCGCCCCACACACGAGCCCCGCTTCCTCTGCCCGCTGCACCGGGCACAGCCTCCTGCCCCTCCGTAGAGAGGGGCCCTCGCCTGTGCCCACCAAGACACCGCTCTCGGCTAGTGGAGGAAAAATACCGAGAGAAGCCGAGGCCAGGATAAAGCACCCCCATCTGAGGAAGCAAACTCATCCCATCCCACTCTGTCGGCCCTGAGCTCCTCTGGAGGGTAGGGGGGTCAGAGTGCTCGCCGAGGGTGGCAGCATCAGGCCGGAACGGGGCGCCTCCAGCAGGCAGGTACCGGTGTGTCACGGGGGCCCAAAGTCCATTCCTGGGGCGGGGCGCCGCCACTCAGGGCAGGCTGCAAGGTGAGCCCACACCTCCATAGCAGAGCTCCTGACGCCAGGGTCCACTGTGAAAACTGCAGTTCGTGAACTGAGAGACCGGGGCACGCACAGCTCAAGAACTGACAATCTCGGCTGCTGGACTCGAGCGTGTCCTCAGACACGGTCTCTAAGTCCCTGAATCAGTGGAGTTTGGAGGGGCGAGGTGACCCGTCCGAGTCACTTGAGGGCGAGTGGAGCACAGGACCCAACCGCAGCCAGCTCCCTGGAGTGCAGAAGCCGATTCAAGAGCCTGCTGACAGTCTTAATCCCCAGGACTCAGGGGGCCACCGTCAGGGGTCTCATGTGGGGGTCAGGGGTGTCTAAGCGATGCATCCCCAAGGGTTACAGCCACCTGGGAGCAACAGAGACCTAAAACTAGTGACTTCACCAAGATTCAAGATGTCGGAACACTCAAGCAGAGCATGAGCGCGCCCACCTCAGGGTGCCAGGGAGGCGGGTGCTGGGCTGCATCCCGGGCAGCGAGAAGTGGGGGGAAGGGGGAAGAAAGGCATGCTGCCACCTCCTTTTCGGAAGGCTCCCCAGACCCAGTGCTCCACACGCTGCCATGCCACCTCCCCCGGCTGCAGGGGCTGGAGGGGGTGCTGGGGCTCTTTTATTAAAGAAGAACGGGGTGGAGGTGGGTGAACAGGAGCTGGGGAGTCATCGGCCACATAAGAAGGATCAAGTACGCCCTCTGGCCTCCGGGAAATTACCATCTCGTTAGAAAGACACACACACGTGGAAGTGATCAGCGGGTGAGGCCGGCCGTCTCTGACAAGGCACCGACTGTGTCACACGGACGGGAAACAAGTGCTGATGAGGGAGAGGCGGCCAAGGTCCCTCCGGCCAGCGGGCACTGTGGAGGGAGACCTGCGCTGGACAGACAGGCAGCAGGGCGGAGACGGTGGTGGGGGGCGGGGGGGGGGGGTGCCCTATGGAGAAGCCGGCTCCACCCCACCCACCGCCGGTGCACTAACTCCGGGTGGGGAGCGGTGCTGGCCTCCCAGGCGCAGAACTGGGTTAATTATTAATCACCATCCTTGGCTCATGACACTCATCTGCGGGCACACACGGCTCTTGCTTTCAATTAGTTACTTTTCACAGTGTAGTAACCACCTGCAAGCCCACCACCCAACACAAAGAAGGCTGAGAGACCTTGACAATGACCTACTTCCAACCAGATGGCGCCCCCGTCCCACCGCCGCCTCCTCCCACCCAGGACACCAGCAGCCTCGGTCGGAGGCACACTCTCCCTCGCTCGCCTCTCTTTGTTCCAGTTTCACAGGGTCTGGTCAACATCCCTAAAGCGTACGTGTGTTTTAGTTGCTCGTAACTTTGTAAGACGAGGAACCGTGCTGCACGTAATCTCTGGGAGCCCTCGCTCTCTCCCTGGGACTGGCACTCGCGATGCTGCTACAGCCCCTCTCCGCCGCTGTGCTGCGCTGCGCTGCGCAGGGCTGTAGTTAATGCGTTTGGACAGCTGTGTAATATTCCATTGTGCGGCCCCGTCCCGGCGTGCTCGCCCATCCCCCGCCGGCGGGCGGCTGGGCCGTTTCCAGGCTTCGCTGCTGTGGACAGAGAGGCCTCGCACCCTCTGGCACAAGTCTGTCTCGGGTGCACACCCAGGCCTGGAATGGGCTGGGCTGCGTGGTGGGTGGGGGGTGCACTTGGGTGTGAACGCCCGACTGGCTTGCAGAGGGAGTGCACCCACGTGCACCCACTCCGGCAGCAGACGAGAGACAGAACCCCGAAGTCGGGGTCACGTTCACCAAGAGCTCTGATCCTTCCCGACTCCCCGTGTTAGCGGCTCCTTCTCGGGGAGCAAACTCTGACCCAGCGTCACACACTGACGTGTGGGTCTTGACCTTCAGTCCGCCTGACTCTCGAACCCAGCGCCCCTGCGGCCACGGCCTCGCACTCAACAGGCCAGCTCTCGCAGGAGGGAGAGAGGTGGCAAGGGCGAGGATGACATCGCAGGTAGAGAGCTACACCAAGGGAGGGTACCTCCACAGGGTCAAGGGCAAGGTCAGGAGCTGAAACCCAGACACCGCAGGCCTGCCTGGTGCAGGCAGGACCCAGCCTTTGTCGCCCGGGGCGAGGGGACAGGCCCACGGATGAGCCTCTGCAGGTCTGACTGGTCTCGCACGGTCTGTGTTCCCCCACTCCTGCACCGACTGCCCCCGACGCACGCCACTCCTCACGGCACGGCCACGTGAGTGGGATGTGGGTGGTGCCACCCCACGCGCGAGCCCACCTCCTCCCACCCCCTCCCAGCACCCGCTCTCCTCCTTGGCCGAATGGACAGGGGCGAGTGGCAGCCTTGCACGGCTGGGTCTGGTGCCCGCCCGGGCGCACGGGCCTCCCGCTGGGGTGCCTCCCACGCTCCCATCTCCACCGGGCCTGCGAGGGGCCGACACACAAAACAGCGGAGCCGCCTCTGCCCTGACGTGGGTCAGTCGCTGGGGAGCAGGTCCACACTGAGAGCAGGACGAGAAACTTCAAGCAAAGGCCGAGGGGTCTGGGGTTGAGTCTCAGTGGTACGGGACATCAGAACAGGGCGAGACAGCTGGGCATGGGACCAGCCCACGGGGGGGAGCACCTGCACGCTATGGGGTGGGACCCTAGCAGGCCCCCCACCCCCACCGGGCTCACCTCCCAGCTTCTGGTGTGGTCTCGAGACTGGCAGGGCCCCTCCCCCACATCATGCCTATCCTCATGCTTTTGTCTTCACAGACAGAAGCTCAACCAGTGTTTGTCCCATGAAAACAAAACTCACATTACTATTTATACAAGGGCACTCAAAAACCTCTGAAAAATGTTACTGGTAGAATTTTGGTCGTCTCGGGGCAGATGAGCACACTGCACGTTTTCAGAAAACGTTACGTAAAGGAGCCCTTCCGTGTTCCAGAGGAGGAGGAGGAGGAGGAGGAGGAGGAAGCAAGGGCACGAGAGCAGAGTGCCGGTGCAGGGGTCAGGCGTGCACCCACGCGGGTACGGCGGTCTCAGAGCACCGGACACCACACACAGCCCGACTACAGCTTCCGCAGAATCCCGCGCACTTCCGAACGCTTCCCGTGGAACTAGAAGGAGGGACAGCAGCGCAGCGAGGCCCCTACACCCGTCACTCCAGTTCAGCCACAGGCAAGATCTGAATCCTCACGATTTTTCTGTTATGTCAGAAAAAGTTTTAGCGCAAACTCCAGCACCACGCCATGTGGCCCCTCCGCCAGAATGCGTCTCCAAAGAGCACTGGCATTTTCCTACATAACCACCATGACATGCTTTTAACACTCTGTCCTATGTGCATCTTTAAATGAAGCCCCCGATGTTTACGGAGGGAGGCCAGCCCCGCAGCGGGAGGGAAGGGGAGTGGGAGGGGGGAGAAGGGGTGGGCGGAGCGAGGACACAGAATCTCTATTGGTGAAGCTCGCAGACAGACACCCCGGGGACAGCTTCTGGTTTGCACATCCTGAGCAGGTTTCTGTTTTCTCTCTCTGACTCTAATCGCTGGCCAGAGGCAGTGTGTGACACTGGGGGGCTGATGGCCTGCGAAGGGGTAGTTACCTCACTGGCAGAAAAATCAAGCAACTCATATACGAGGGCCGAGGAGACTTCCTGTCCAGTGAGAAAAACGCGCCAAAACTCAGGACGGGCAGCAGCAGCGTGTGCCTGACCCACCTTGGTTTAACCCGCTGGGAGCTACTGCTGCCCCCGTGGAGAGTGTCTGGCCTGCGTCACACACGGCTCCCGGGGAAGCACCTGCCTGGCTGTCCAGAAGTCACAGGTGCAGGGGCTCTCCCTGCGGGGTGTCCGAGTCGTGTCCCCCTCCCGCCATCCTAACAAGGGTGCTGTGGGCCCCCAGACCCATCACATATTGCCAAAGGGGCCACGAGGGGAACACGCCCCAGGTCTCAGAAACGCCAGCGCCCAGGCAGGTGCTGGGGACACGGCAGGTGTGGCAAACCAGCTGGAAAACACGGAAAGAACCCTGAGCACAGGGCGTTTTCTTCTCTGCACTCTCCGTGCCTGTAAAGTTGCACCTTCTTCCTGCTACTGCGGGAAGTGCCTGAAACCTGACACTCCCAGGAATGAGGAGAGGGCAGCCCCAGCGCTTCCTGCCCTGGGGTGGGGGCCAGTTTTGCCACCAGTGTGCTCACGCAGGGGACGGAGGGGACGCAGGGGACGCAGGGGACGGAGGGGACCGAGGGGACCGAGGGGACGGCAGGACTGCCTACTAGCCCCATGGGGCCTCTGCTCTGAGACCCCCAGCTCACTCCACCCTCCATTGTTGGAGCCCGTCTCCCTGCCTCCCTCCCCATCCCTCCTCCAGTGTTTTCTGAGTAGCCTATTTTATATCGGGGCCCATTGGGGACTTTCTCCTCTGTGTTCGCACCAGACATCAGGCCTCTCCAGCGGGGACCGGTTGGCTCTTCAGGGTCAGGACGACAGAAAGAGCGCTGGGTTGAGATTCAGCAGCCTCGGGGTCCAGCCCCAGACCCATGAAACACAGAGACAAGTCACAACGTCCCCGGGCCTCAGTTTCTCCAGCTGCCAAGTCAGAAACAACACGTGCAGGGAGCACTCTGCCCCGCCTCCTCCCACCGCAGCGGCCCACGGACGGCACGAGCTGGTCGCGGCGCCCTTTCCCACGGATCCAGGCCGAGGCCCCCTACCCCTTCTCCACACAGCGCTCTGGGCAGCCCCCGCGGATCCACCTGCACCCCAGCGTGACCCTATCCGCCACTCCCTGGGCCAGGTGGTTCCTGAGGACACTGGGAATACAGCGGGTCCCACAGCGCAGCAGCTAGGAGGAGGCTGGAGACAAGCTGGTGGCAAGAAATGGGAACAACACCTCCTTCCCTAGAACACCGGGACCGAGCGGTCCCCTTTGTTAGGAATGACAGACTCGGGCGGGTTCTCCAGGGTAAGGAAGGCCCTTGCGAGCCGTGTCATCTCCAGCTCAGCCTCTGTTCCCCGGAATCTCGGCCCTGAGCTCCTCCAGAGCAGGGATGCCGACACTCACCTGTCTCTCCCTCCCTCCTCGGGGCCCGGGGCCCAGGGCCCAGCCCGATGCACACCGGCCCCAAGGAGGCCTCCAGCAGGTGAGGGAGGGAGAATATAAAAGAGGGGAGAAGACGCAGCCACTGAGGTTGGGGGATAAAACCCAGGCTGGCTGCAGACTGAAAAGGGGGTGCAGGCGTCAAAAGGGGGTGCTCCTCAGGTCCCGGAGACTGTCTGGTCTCCTGCAGCAAGTTCAAGGGGAGAGAGACCACCGCTGCCTGCCGGGACACGAGGCACAGACTCAACCACACCCTGTAAACCCGGCCCCTGCCACCGGGTGTGTGTCCTGATTTATCCTACTCAGGCCACACAGCGTGACCTGCCTGTGCTGCTTTTTAACCCATGACACAGGCCGGAAAGGAGGGGGCCACCACTGCCTGGGGGCCTGTGGGGCACCCTCAGGCCCTCAGGGAGAGAATGACGACCTCCCTCCTGAAATCCCTGCCGGCTCCGTCCAAGGTGGGGGCTGTCCTCCCCCCGGCAGCTCCTGCTGTACTGGCCACAGTCCCCAGGTCCGGTCAGATTCCTCCGGAAGGAGCCACGGCTCTGGCTGCCGTGCCCCACTGCGCCCCTCTCAGTACCCGCCATGCTCCCAAGCCCTGGGGCCTTCCTGCCAAGCCCAAGGAAGCCTGAGGCCCACAGCTGCCTGCAGAAGCCCCCTTCTCCCCACCATCCACTCAGAGTTGGAGGTGGCGGGGACAAGCCACCCCTGTGCCCTGGTTCTGCCCCCCGGCTCTGCCGGGCGCCTGGAGCAGTGTGCGGAACAGAAAGGCCCGTCTGCCAAGGAGTCCAGGCCTGCCCCGCTCCAGCTGGGGGTCGCCAGGACCGTCAGGGGTCAGAAAGGGCTCCAGGCAAGCTTGGCTTTCTTTGATCCAGCCCTCCTCCCCAAGCCCAGGAAAGACAGGGCCCTCCCTCATTCTCCCGGCTCGCTCAAGTGTTAAGGAGCCAGGAAAAGGGGGTGGGGAGGAGGAGGGAGGAGCGCGGGGTCATTCTGCCTCCTCAGAGGTCCCGTAACTTATTAAGCCCCCATCCTTATTGTGCAGGATACCCGGAGGTATCCGTTTACTCTGCAGAACCAGTTCTCGCTGCCTACGGCCGGCCGGTGTGGGGCTTGGTGAATGGCGGGGAGAAACCGGACACTCCTGGGAACGGCGCCATTCTTGGGGACATGAAGTGCTGAGAAAACACCAGCACTCCTGCAGGTTATAAACCACTCCATTGTGGGCGGTGCGCTGGGGCAGGGAGCCGGAGTCACCAATGGAGAGGAGGCACCACCAAGATGCTGCAGCCTCAAACCACACGAGGCCCGTTTTTCTCAGTGGGAGAGACGCAAGTCTCTCTGTGTGTACAAACTTCCAGCAACAGGTGATGCTGGAAAACCTGCAGAGAGGCAGCATCCCCCCACTTCCACTGTGAAGGCCAGTTGTGCACCCCATGCGGCGGGGGAGGCCTTCTGGGGCACCACACCTGCAGGCCACAGCACACTGGTGCATCCTGGAAAGACATTCCCAGGACACCACACCTGGGGACCCCGGTGCACTGGGGATCCTGGGAAGACATTCTGAGGACACCACACCTGGGGACCCTGGTGCACTGGTGCATCCTGGGAAGACATTCTGAGGACACCACACCTAGGGACCCCAGTGCACTGGTGCATTCAGTAAGACTGAGGTAACAGACTCAACGCATCAAACCAAGAGATGAGGATCATCCACGTTTTCTCAGGAGAAAGACCCTGACGTTGACAACTGTGTGGTCAGTGCAGGGAGGAGAGGGCAGCTCACCACCCCACCCCCTGCACTCCTCAGACCGCCATCAGCCACTCCCCCTGCATTTTCAGCAGCTCCAAGGGCCCATGGGCGACTCAGGCTGGTCAGGGTGCTGCTGACCAGTCACGTGCTGGACTCCGGGCTCTGCTGTCCTCGATCTCCTCCCTCCCTGGTCATGCACAGCCTCGATGTGGACCCAGGCCACCAGGCATGCGCCAGTCCCCAGAGAGCCCCAGGGGAGGTCACAAGGCTGCATCGGGTGGTGCCCCAGCCCTGCCCCTCAAGTCCACAGCGGGGGGTGGCTCTGAGGTCACCGTCCACCCAACATCAAAGGACAATGTACTCTCCACTCTCTAAAGACAAACTCTTCCTTCTCTGCTTTCAAAGTAACTTCCCCACACGAAGCCAGGCAATGTGATCACTTAAGATTCCCAGGAGACCTTTCTAGTGAGCCCCACGGTGAGACCAGCACCCACAAACCCCTCCTTTCTAACCCAGGAGAGGCCCGCCCGCCAGCAGCACGGCACCTGCCCTGACTCTGCCTCCAGGTTTAGGTGCGCAGGTCTGAAGGACCCCGAAGTATGGAACCCCCCAGAGGAAAAGTGCAGACTCTTGACCAGGGATTTCATCTGTCGGATGCTGGCTGTTTCTAACAACCTAGGAAAGAAAGTGCGCCCACCCACTGTCGGGGCCCCCCCGAGTCCACTGCAGCCCTCCCCCACAGCCTGTCTCGTCAGGCTGGGGACGGCCCGGGCAGCAGACGCAGGTGTCCTTCCGCTAGCTGACCGTGCACAGGTGTGCACAGGTGCGCAGGCCAGCCAGAGGTGCCCCAAGGGCTGCCGAAGCCTCACAGAGGGCCCTGGCCGAAGCCTGACAGGAAACATGGCAAGGAGAGGAGGAAGGACCTCAGGGGACAAGAGCCTGGGTCCCAGGTTCACCTCCCGACAGGCGAAGGGGCAAAAGAAGACCGCTCAGTGGCCCCATCGCGGTGCCTTCCAATTTGTTAAATGAGTTGCAGGCTGCACAGGAGTCGGGGTTGTCAAGCCTGGCGCCACACCAGGATCATCTCATTAGAAGCATCTGAGAGAGCTTTTAAATAGTATCGACACCCAGGCCCACCAAACCAGTTAAATCAGAATCTCTCACTCTGCAGGGCAGGCAGGGTGCACGGTCGGATGTGCAGGGTCACAGGGGAGCTGCGTTCCTGCTCTATTGCTATTCACAGTGTGGCCACAGCCCAGCCCTTCTCCCCATACCCCCCCCCCCACCCCCCCCTCCTCCGTGTAAAACGAGGGAATCAGGCCTGTGGCCCCTGCTCCTGAGAGCGGGCTCTCATCCAGGCAGGTACTGGGCAGCACCTGCTCTGGAAACGCCCGGGCTGAGGCTCCTGTCTCTCGTGCTCTGCCTCTGCCTCTGCGACTCCAGGTCCCGGCCGGGGGCCTCCCCGCCTCTGCAGGGTGACACAGGCTCCTGCAGCCCCGCTGAGCAGACCGGGCCGGGCCTGCCACGCAGGGCTCCCTGCGGATGCGACTGTCAGCTCTCCGAGTGATCTGCAGGCAGGAGGCACCCGTGGCAAGCTGCCAGCCACTCAGGACGTGCAGAAAACGACTGAGAAAGGACTGAACCCCTGCAACACACGACGCCGTTTCCACCAAACACAGACAGAGCTCTGTTCTCACGGTGGCTGGTGGCCCTGCCTCAGAAGCCCCCGAGGGGAGAGAGGGTGACTCCTCCTCCCCTTCGGGGCAGGCGTGATGGACTTGCTGGGGTATTAATAGCCCTCAGCTGTCCCCTCGCGAGCCACGGATTCCCTTCCCGGGGAAGGGCCACAGGCCTGGGAGGACAGTGAACTATGAACCACTTTAATGTGCTGAGGTGGCAGGATGGTGCGGGGACATCATCTGCCTTCTCCCTTTCCATACAAAGATTGATTCTGATTATAACCGTTTATGTGATAAAAATAGAAAGCAGGAAAGAGAGCCTCCAGGTTCCCGGCTCTGCGCAGTCGGCCAAGGGCTCCTTCGGGTGGGGGTGGGGCCGGAAGGCTCCTTTCCAGCTGGGGAAGACTTCTTCCGCAGCCATTGTTCACCAGCCCAAGGCAGGGTGTCAGTCTGGACGCCACACCAGCACCAGATCCAGGGAAACCGAGGCACACCGGGGGAGCCCCTGTCTTCCAGGGAGGGGGGCAAATCTGTTCATTTAAGGGCTTAGCAGCGAATGGCCAGGTAGAGTGGGGGCCTTTATGGGCCAAGCTGGGGCAGGTAAGTAAGGTGAGAAAGGAAAAAATGGCCCCACCCCCCTCCCTCCAAGAACAGGGAGGGCTGTGGCCCTGACCCTCCACCGCCTTCCTCCTCACCCTCCCCGGCTTCGCCGGGGGAAGCCGCCAACTGTTCTTCTAAACAGATGTGATTTCAAGTTCAAAGCCGAAGTCACTGACCTAGACCCAAAAGCCTTCAAGGGGAAAGGGATGCTTCCGTGCCTGACAGTTTAATCCTGGTGTGATTTATGCACGAACTCCTAAAAAGCCCTCCCATCCCAGGACGATCCATCACCAATAGGAGTATCTCGGCTGCCGGGACTTAAGATGAATTGCTTCGATGTGGAAAAACCCCTTTGCTGACTCCAAGGGAAAAGGTTTTCCCTGGAAAACAAACAGGAACAGACAAAGGGGTTCAAAGGGGGTGAAGAGAGAAGCACCGCGGAGGGACCCTGCTCACTTAGCCCGGTCACGCTGGGCCGCGGGGGTGGGGGAGGGGGCAGATCTCGCGCCCTTTCACGAGGAACGTCCCCAGCGAGGAACGTCCCCAGCGTTCCCATTAGGTGCCATCCGTCCCCTTCATCCCGTTGGAGTATACGTGAGACGCGCGTCTGGCGCAGGGCCACCGCTGCATAAAAACCTCCCATCCCCTGGATCTGTGCTCTTAGCAATTTCACCTGGTTGCCGCGCTAGAGGGGGCGGGGCCATCTAGGTCGGCGCAGCTTTGGAAGCGTGGCAGGTGGTGCAGAGACAACAGAGGCTGGCAGCCCCCATGGCGGAAAACCTGGGGGCTGCAGCGCAGGGCTCGCCCCAGAACACCCACTGACTCACTGGTCAGTCCCACCCCTTGGTTTTCTGCCTGGCTCCTCCAAACCTGCACTGCCCAGCCCGTGGAGGTGGAGCCCAAAGCTGCCCCTGCAGCATCCTCCCAAAGGTGCCGCTGATACCACCTCCTAGGCATCATCGGCAAAAAGCCAACAGCTGGTCTCATTCTACTACAGGATCCCCAGCGCTTCCTTAAGTTTCAAAACCAAACCAAAAAAAACCCAAATCGACACAGAGATTCCCAAAGTCCAGGGAATGGAGCGGGAAGGCCCAGCTTCCTTGGCCCGGGCCCCGGGGTCAGCTGCACCAGAGCACGGAGCCAAGTCGAGCCTCCAGAAAGAACGAACGTGGGGTTCGGTCCTTCTCCTGGTAGAATGATGGTAGAACACACCGCACACAGCACCACGTAAAATGCAAGTTAACGTTTACCACCTTAACTAATTTTAGGAGTAAAGGTCGGTAGTGTTAAGTACATTCACGTCATTGTCCTCATCTCCAGAATCCTTCTCATCTTGCAAAACCAAACTCCGGTTTTAATTAATGGATTAAACGACAATTCCCCATTCCCCCCCGCCCCCACCCCCCCCGCCGCTCCCCGGCCCCTGGCCACCACCGTTCCACCTCCTGTCTCTAGGACTCGACTACTCTGGCTCCCTCGTATGAGTGAGGTCATTCATTACTCATCCTTTTGTGACCGGCTCATTTTACCTGGCGTCACGTCCTCCAGGTTCACGCATATTGCAGCAGGTGTCAGGAATTCCCTCCTTTCAAGGCGCAGTAATCCTCCCCTGGGTGCACACACCAGGTTCTGCCAGCCCACCCACCCACTGCCGGACACCTGGGTGCTCCCACCCTTCTTGGCCTCTGTGAATTACGCTGCTATGAATGCGGGTGGCGCTCCTTGCTTTTTAAAAGGCAAAGATGGTTTCTGAAGTCAGGCCGCTAGCTACAAGACTCAAAGTTAGATTTTCCTGAGCACGCCATACCCCTTTTTCTTGTTTTTTGTTTTTGGTCTACTTGTTTAAAGTCAAGCCACCCCTCACACTTTCTACACTCTTCCCCACCCCATCTGAACACGGACTCGGATGTCAAAACCGTGTCGTGAATTCCACCTCCCCACTGCACCTGGCCGCACCCACGCCTCCGGGGCTACCACGGCGGCTGTGCCCAGCGGCCCCTGCTCCCGCCGACCGGGCCATCTCCAGTGGCTCGAGCCCTCCCTTTCCGACACGGTGCCTGGAGGCGTTCAGACAGACCCAGGAATGAATGTACAGGACCTAGGGACCCTGCACTGGACCGCCCCCCTCCCTGCCACATGCACCCCCCACCCCAAACAAAGCCCAGCCCAGAAAATCCATTCGGAGCGGGGGTGGCAGGGGCACGTAACATGGAAATCCTGACTTGACCTCCCAGAGCAGGGGCGGGGACCTCAGGCAGAACCAGAGGAGAGTCCTTTCAAAGGGATGAAAAGGAGGAGGAAGGCTTCACCCGTCACACTCCCAATTACTTGCTGTTTAAAGGGCCCGATTACAAGGCCCGTCAAAGTGGTTTTGCCATTAGCAATGGATGTGTCCCACCTTTTGAACCCCAGGGTCAGGACAGACCCAGAGTTTCCATCCAGGGGGCGCATTAAAGTAGGACCGTCCTACCTAGAGGGCAGCCAGCCCGTCCTAGAGGGCAGCCCACCGCATGGACCTGCCCTGGAGGCTTCTCAGCAACCAGTGCCAGGGGAGGGAGGGGGTGTCGGGCCAGCTGCACGGCTTCTTCCAGGCACCACAGTTCTCGGGACCGAGGCACGGGACTCCAAGCGAGTGTGACTAGGGTGGCCCTTCAGCGGGCAGTTACTGGGCTCCCAGACCCAGGGGGGCGGGGGGGAGGAGGGGTAAAGGTTGCCCACCAGAATTCTGCCCCGACAGCAGCCTGCAAACTGGCGGGGGACACGGAGAAGGCAGGTGACAGCTGAAAGGTGTGATGGTGATGATGACGATGTTCAGAGCATCTGCAAGGGCTTCCCCGGGGCAGACGAGGGACGAGGGGCGGTACTGCGTGCAGGACACAGTGCCCGGCAAGGTGCGTGAGCGCCGAGGGAGCGCCAAAACGGCACCATTGCTGGTCCGGCTCGCCAGCCTCCAGCTCCCCTGAAAGTCTGGATGAGCTGTTTTGGATGAAGAGCCCCAGGCAGCTAAAGAGGAGCCTGGAGTTCTGGGATACCACCAGCTCCCCTTTCTCTGGGCATCTCACAAAGAGAGGCGACCTAGTCCATTTCCAGCGGGAACATCCAAGTTTGTAAGCATTACTCTATCACACAGAGTCTCCCCCCAACAAGGCAGGGGCCGGGAGTTGGGGTGGGGGGGCGGGGGGGCCTAGTTAGAAGACCAACTTAGCACAAAAAGGGCCCAAACAGCTTCAGAGTTCCCCACCTTAAGCAGCTACAGCTCCACAGTTTAAAGAGAAACAGACTCCCCTGGCTGGCGACCAGAACAGGAGGATGAGCCTGTTAATTCAGTTGCTGTGGGTCGGAGAGGAGGTAGGAGGTATTTATGTTTAAAGTTTTAAAGTCATTAAGGCTAAACGTTTTCTAGAAAGCTCAGGGGAGCCAGGCTGGCGAGACGAAGTGGAAAACAATCCATTTCGTTTCCACCCCCCGGGGGGAACGGAGCCTCCCGGGGCCTGACATATGGGATCTCCAGCAACAAAGCCGAGGCTGAGGCCCGTGAGCAGCCTGCAGGTTGGTGCGAAAGCCGCGGGGGACCCGCCGGGAGTGGGGTTCAAAGGCTCCAGCCCCCTCCCCCACGCTGCATCTCCGTCCTCCGGGCTCGCCCCCACGGACCTCCGGAACAGCCAGGTCCTGAGTACCTGGTGTGTGCCAGGCACCCAAGGGACACAGGATGTGAATAAAGCCGGGCCCTGTCCTCCAATTATTCGACAATGTGGAGAGGGGCCCCAGGTCAGGGGCCGGCGCGGAGTCATTTCAGCCTGGCGACGGGACCCCGGGCCCAGGCCCTGGGCGAGCGCGCATTCTCTGAAAGGAAAGCCCGAATCTCTGAGCTGCGCCGTCCAGGGAGTCGCGGCTTCCGCTGCTCCGTATCCATCACTGACACACACTGACCGCGGCCACGGTGCCACACGGGTGCGGAGAGAGACGAACGGAGACCGAGATGCCTGCTCTTAACAAGTTTCACTGCTGGCGGCAGAAAAAACTCTGAGACTTCCCAGAGATAACATGCCCAAGACACTCGGCACATGGTAAGCACACAGTAAGCTTAAAACAAAAGGCTCCTCATACAGGAGGAGCTCATGAAGGGTGGAAGTCAAGCACATATGTGCACACGTACTGGAACAATCCTGAAACTCACTGAATGATGGATGAAGCCTGGTCCAGCCGGGCGGGTCTGCCACCACCTCCTCTGCTCCACTGGGGGCGGGGCGAGGGGCGGCACCTGAGCCTCACCACCACCTGCCACCTGCTCAGGGCCCTGGTCGACCCCCCCCACAATCCTCACAGGCACTACTGATCAGAGGCCAGTTACCCGAGGCCGCGATCTGAGCGGAGAGCTCAGAGGAGCCCACACCTGTACCTCTGCAGACTGTCAGGCTTGCCGCTGCTTCTCACTCTGTCTGTGCGTGGGTTCGTGCCTCCTGTCCGCCAAGGCCTCCACGACACAAGTGACCCGGCCCCTCCATTGGCAGAACTGAGGCTCAGCCAAGCACCCCCTGCGCGGTGAGCCTGGGGGTGTCAGCTGTGCCCTTTGGGGCCGACTCAGAGAACCTTACAATCTGCAAGATGAAGTTCAATGACGTGCTGTTCGTCACCTCGCTAGTAACAGTGACAGGCCAAGTCTCTAGACCCCTGAGAGAATTAAATGACCCAACTTGGCCAGGTAGTGGATGGAGCTCGCCCTTGTCTCTGCCCTCCCACCTCCCAGCGTGTTCTCCCCCCTCTGGCTTCACTTCCTGGCCTGCAGGCAACCAGAAAAGCATCTGCTTCCTGAGGAGGGGGGCAGGGGCTGAGCTCCCACCCCCAGCTGAGAGCGCAACCCTGACTACTCCCTGGGGGGAGCAGGGGTGGCAGCTGCTGTCCCCAGGTCGCGCTGGGCCCCACCTCCTCCCACGGAGAGTGGCTGGCCCTGAGTTTGGAACACCACCCCCACCCCTCCACCTAGCCTGCTGCAGCCCAGCCCCAAACCGACAGAACCCCTCTGGCAGCACACGGGGGCGGCCTCGTGCCCTGCTGCGGGCTCCACCTCCCCGCAAAATACCCCCAACAAACTCAGAATCGGGACACAGGGTGCGGCCTCTTCGACACCCCTGCAGTCCTGGCCAAACCGACCAACCACAGACAAGCACCAACTCCCCTCGTTACTAGGAAAACAGGACTGAGGTTACACCGTGAAGGACGGCGTCCCTGAACGCCACAGCCAAGCGGCAGAAAGACGCTGCCTTTCCAAAGAGAGCGGCTGAACACCAAAAACTGTTACTAGCCCTGGACGCGCGCCACACGGCCCCACGCAGCCGGCTCCGCGGAGGCGCAGAGCCTGCCCGGGCACGCTCCCCACATCTCCCTCCGACGAACCAGTTAGCACATCAGACGCGCTGATCTTGGCGCTTCACATCAGAACCCAAGGCCAAGGAGGGACGGGTTTTTGGTTTTTTTTTTTTCTTTTTTAAAAAGTTGAGAAATCCATTTCCCTCCTTCTGGCCCCAAAGGGAATCGGTACTTCCTACGGCTCCCTCCCTCCCCGGCGCTCAGGACACTGTTCAATAGGTCGTGTTTCCCACTTCACCCGGCGACAGGGCGTGGGTGTCACCGGCCTGGCCGCGCACAGCTCTGAACACGCGGTGCACGGGACCTCCCCGGAACCGAGGCCAGTGAGCGCCACCAAAAAGCCACCCAGCGTTTTCAGTCTCGGCCTCAGTGGACATTCTGCCGGAAACGCTCACTCAGACCTCAGGCCCGAGGAGGGGGGACAGCCCAACTCCCCAGCCCCCACCCAGCCGGGCAGCCCTCTTCTGTGGAGGGCTCAACGACACACGATTCTTAAATGCGCGGCTGCAGGTGCAGGGAAGCCCTGAGCGAAAGGTGAGGAGTAAACACACAGCGAGGGGACGTGGACCAGCAGCAGGAGGAAGGCCAGATCGTGCACTCGAAGTCCTGAGCGGGTCTCTGGGCCCGTCGTGCATTGGGCACTCGGGCTGAGTTTGTGCAGAACTGACCAAAGCACGGTGGCAGCCCACGGGGACCCCGGGGACCTCCTCAGCCCCCGGGAGCAGAAGGTAAGCCTCTGGAGCTGCTGCTTCTCTGTTAAGACAAAGGAGAGAGCCCTGGCCAGGTGGCTCAGTTGGTTAGAGCGCCGCCCCATGCATCAAAAGGTTGTGGGTTCAATCCCCAGTCAGGGCATATACCTAGGTCGTGGGTTCGATACTTCGTCGGGGTGCATACAAGGGGCAACCAATCCATGTTTCTCCCTCTTTCTCTCCCCTACCCCTTCCTCTCTCAAATCAATGAACGTATCCTTGGGTGAGGATTAAAAGAATAATAATAAACAACAGTTTTTAAAAAGACCAAGAGAGATGCGGCTCAGGAACAGAATGGAACCCTCCAGCAATTCAAGGGCTGGACTCCAGACCAGGAGACAGACAGAGTCTCTCTCCCTTTCTCTCCTGGCTTCCAGCCCTCCTGGCCTGGCCCAACTCCAGCTCTGCTAATTGCATCAGGCCCACCTTTCACCCCTTCCCGGTCCCTGCAATTAGCTCTGATTCTCTGCTTCCTGCTTCTGGGGGACGGTGCAGGGTAAAGTCTGCTGCCAGCTGCTCCCCGAGTCCCACCCATGGCCCAGCCCCGGAAGTGCTGGTTGCAGAGGTGCCTGAAGCAATTCAGTCCCTTCCTCTGGGGCCGGGCTGGTGTGAAATCAGGCTGACAAGGGGGAGCCCCTCCAGAAGCGGCCCTCCCAGCCTGGCCCACCACAGGAGGCTCCTGGCTCAGGACCCACCCCGCCGGCTGGCTGTCGGCTGTCGTGTGGACCCTGCCAACCTCCACAGAGCAGCAGCGAGCCCCCTCCCCACCGAGTGACTGTAGAGAGCTTGGTTTTGTGCAGCTCTCTGGGGCTGTCTCCCTCTCTTACCCCATGGAGCGTGGGGATGGCGCCTTCTTCCTCACAACTAGCCTGACTCCCAAGGGGCACGCAGTCCTTTCCTCGCAGCCTCCTGACCGGGGCACAGAGCCGGGTCCCGGAGCTCCCGCTGCCATTCAGTATGCCCGGACGGCCTTTCTTCCGAAAACAAAAAGGACACCAAGTCCACACGGCAGCCTCACGTCTTGCAGAAGCAAACCTGCCTCTGGGAAGGTCTGGGTCCACGCAGTGTGTCTGTCACCGGGGTCCCCAGCCCCGTCTGCTCTCTCCCTGACCAGCTCCCTCCCTGGGCTCCCTCCCAAGGCGTCAGGAGCAAACACCTTCCGCTGGGTGTGGAAAGAACTCGGGCGCTTTTGTAAACGGCTCCTTGTAACAGTTCTCCAAGGACTCCAAGGTCTTTCGAGTTGAAGTTCAAATTCATGAGCATGACAGCCACCCCCTGGAACCGTGCCACCTGCCGGCCTCACCCATCGTCGCTGCCCGCAGCCACTCGGAAGTGGCCTAGTTGGTCCTCAGGCTGCTTCGTGTCTCCATGGTGCGCAGGTGCTGTTGCGCTCCCAGGGCACCCCATGTACCCCACTTTCTGCCAGTCTAGCTCCTTAACAGTCCTTCACAATGCAAGTCATGGGTCACCCCACTGAGAAAGCTCCCCCTGAGCTCCGCCCCTTCCGCAGCTTCTGTGTCCTGGGACGCCCCATGTCCTGTGTGTGTACACAGGGGTTTACCTGGCCTCTCTCCCACTGCACTAGACGAGAGCCTCTCGGGCAGGAAAATGGCATTAAGACCAAGAGACAGAGCCCTGGCTGGCGTAGCTCAGTGGATTGAGCGCGGGCTGTGAACCAAAGTGTCACAGGTTCGATTCCCAGTCAGGGCACATGCCTGGGTTGCAGGCCATGACCCCCAGCAACCACACATTGATGTTTCTCTCTCTCTCTTTCTCCCTCCCTTCCCCCTCTAAAAATAAACAAATAATTAAAAAAAAAAAGACCAAGAGACAGAAAGAAGAAGATGGGACCACTCCCAGGGAGAGCCACACCCACCTGTGAGGCCCAGAGCTTCCTCATCCCACATTTCATCACCACAGGAAAGGCGGGAGGCAGGAAGGAGGGAAGGAGAGGTCCTCGAGTTCCCCCACCCTCCTCAGGCTCACTTCCCAACACAGTCTGGACGGTTCTCCCTGGAATTTTAGGCTGAAAGCCTTCATAAGGAAGCCGGTGAGGTTCTGGGTGCAGAGCAGACAAAGGACTCCCCATGCCGAGATGGGGACGGGGCGCAGGGGCCTCTCTGATGAGTGAGTCCTGGTCCGGGACCCCCCAGCTCACCGCCCTCTCTCACCAGGCCCCAGTCCCCCCTGGCCGTCCTGCTGAAGACTCTGAACCAGCTTCCCACGCTTCTCCAAGCCCAGGACGCCTGCCCAGACGCACAGCGAAAACAATCTCAGACCGTCACCTGCACAGCAGTGTCCACCTTCAGCAGGGACCGCGCCCCCACCGCATGAAGGGTACAGACAGACGCGCAAGCCGGTGAAGGGAGAACCAAAGGCCTGCAAGACGGGCAGCCTGAGCAGCAAGTGGCAGAAGCCCTTCAGGTACTCATGCCCTTTGGCCCCGGAATTCCGTGCTAGGAACGTATCCCCAGGAAATAAGGGTAGTTGTTGAAAAACGAAGGCACCAAGTACGTTCACGGCGGTGTTGGTTGTAATTCTGAGGCAGACGACAGTGGTCCAGCCGCACGGTGAAACACCACGCACACCCAAATCCTTGCTATGAAAGGTGACTTAGTGGCAGAGGAAAATGCTCACTCCACACACTAAGTGGAGAGAAAGGTTACAGATAATTTGGTACGAAGGACATCCGCACCTGAAACCACATGCACGCACACACGCTCGCGAGTGCACACGCACACACAGGCACACACACGCACTCGGCCAAGAGGTCAGAACGCACACGCAGCAGGATGTCAACCAGGCTGTCTTCCCCAGGGGGTGAGAGAACGAATGGATTCGCTTTTCTTCCCACTTCCCAACCTGCCATCAGCAAGTATGTTTATCATCAAACATCTTACTTTTTTACCCCCCGCCCCCACCTTTTCTCCTGGCTCCTTCCCTTCTGTCTCGGCTACTCCGCTTCAGAATGCAGAGGGGAGCTAAAAAAAACCCCACCTATGCCCGTCACAGCCCTCCACTCTGACCCTTAACATCAGAGGCGGAGCGAGCAATATCCCCCCTGCAACGTCAACACGATGCCTTATTTGTAAAGCAGACTTCGGTGGAACCTGTAGATATGGCTTGAGCGGGTGTGAGCTCCCGGGAGCACCGCTCCCGCCCATCAGGGCAGGCCACGCCCACCAAGGGGCCTTCGCTTGAACGCACCCGGCCAGACGGCTCGGTGCGACAGAGCTACGTGCGTTTTCTGTGTTCCCACCAGCAACGTCAAATGCACATTTCCTACCATTCTTACTTTCGAACAAAAGTCTTTCATTTTTCACACCGAGCATGCACAGTTCTCGAGATAATGCTCACGTTTAATAGTCAGCCCATGCTTATCTAGCGCAACGGCCACAGGGAGCTGCCGGGTCCCAAAAGCAAGCCTGAGTGGGGCGAAGGTCCAGCGGCGCAGGCAAGTTTTATCTAGAGACACCACACAGCCCTGGCGGCTGTGGCTCAGCTGGCTGGAGCATCATCTCATAACCGAAAGGCTGTGGGTTTGATCCCCAGTCTCGGCATGTACGGGAAGGCAACCAGTGGATGCTTCTCTCTCGTATCAATGTTTCTCTCTCTCCCTTCCTCTCTCTCTGAAGGCAGTGAAAAAATATCCTCAGGTGAGGGTTTAAAAAAAAAAGATCCCACACGAAGCAGTGTTGTATGTGTGTGTCCATATACACAGGCACACGCCCCACTCCCACATGGGAACAGTATAAAAACGTGAACTGGATACCCAGCAGGATAACCAGAGGGGTTATCGGGGGAGGGGGGGGGTAACTGGACTCAGTAGAGGCATACTGGGGACTTGTACCAGCAAAACTTTACTTCTTACAAAACAGGTCAGGAACAAATATGAAAAACATCCATGAGTCATACTCATTTGAATAAGATACACAGGTGTTCATTATAACCCCTGGTGCTGTTTTTAGTTTTTCAAAACAATGAAGGAAAAAGAGATTACAGAAGATAAGGCAATCCCAGACTATTTCTTCTGCTATTTCTTTTGAGAGTTAAAAAACAACAGCAAGAATATTTTGGACCTGCTAAGCCTTCTAACCCCAGTGACAGACTAAGTTGGAAGAGCCAAGTTCGACGAACTCATAAAGCAAAACTTCCTCGGTGATCATAACTGTCACTCCTGGTCATCTAGGGCCATCTGCAATGTGGGATTTCAGGCCCGGGGGGTGGGGGGGGGCCAGGGCCGCCCTCCTCCGACACTGAGAGCTGCGAGGCCCAGAGAAGGAAGGCCCCTGTCCCAGGGGTCCCAGGGCTCGGCCTGTGAGGGGAGGAGCCTGAGGGCACTCAGCCGGTTCCCATTTCAGGGTCAGTCCTGCAGGCAGGTCCCCAGGTCCATCTAAGGGTCCCGAGTTCAGGACCGACACCCCACAGAGGTATACATCTCCATCAACAGACGTGGGATTGGTCCAGGCCACTGTCCGAAGTGCCTCCCACCAGCACGAAGCCAGAGAAACCTCAGCTACATCACGTGACAAGCAGGCCCGGAACTGTCTGGAGAAGAGGCAAGACCGCGGATGTCCAGGTGGGAATGGCGGAGGGACACCACGTGCGAACCCCCCACAACCCCCGAAGAATAAACTCCTATCAGCTACGTGCTGGGTTTCTGCTCTAGTGGCCTTACTTTCCAACAGGCTCCACGATCAAGTGAACTCGTGTTTCACGTAAGGACTCCGGACTCTGATGTAAACCACTGTGTAACTCCAACATTTAATGTAAAAAGAGACTCAGATTTAAAAAAAGAGCATGGCCGCTGAGCCAGCGGGACAGGCCCCGAGTGGCCCTAAGCGCAAGGTGGACGGCCAGGCAGCCTGCGGCCGCGCTCCATCCAGACTCGTCTTTCCTCCAGGCCTCTGACCAGCTGGGGGTGCGTGTCCCGGAGCTGGCGCCCCCGGTCCCCTCCCCGGCCACTCCCTCAGTGACCCCTGTGGTCACCTTCTCCTCACTGCAGCCTCTCCTCCGAGAGCCGCCAGGGCCCGGCCTTCCTGCCCCAGGGCGGATGAGCTGTGTGTCTGTCGTGTGGGACGGGGAGGAGGCACCCGTGAGACCTGGCTGACAGTGTCCCCGCCAGACGTCCCTAGGAGTGCGCTGTGCCCAGTGGCTCCCGCGTGCGGGCTCATCAGAGTCCCCTGGAAGGCCTGTGAAGACAGACTGCAGCCCCCGCCGCTATGCCTCAGTGGGCTGGGCGTCTGCCTGCAAACTGAAAAGTTGTCGGTTCGATTCCGGGTCAGAGCACGTCCAGAAGGCAACTGATTGGTGTTTCTCTCTCACATCGATGTTTCTCGTTCTTTCTCCATCCCTTCCCTTCTCTCTCTCAAAACAAAAAAAAAATACTGCAGGACCTCCACAGCAGGTCTTAGGAGGGCTTGTTAGAAACTCAGGTTGTCGAATGCATTTTTATCAAGTTCCTGCCGGTCTGGGCACTCCACTCTGAGGACCACCACGGCAGCTCGCTGGTCCCGGGGGAAACAGGAAGGCTGTCAGACTCAAACAGCTGGGGAACTTCTGAAAGTACAGGTTCCTGGCCCCAGCCCCCAGAAGGGTCCACGCAGCAGGTCAGAAGGAGGCCTGGAGCCCTGGCTGAGGCGCCCGCGGTCAGCCTGGGCCTGGCCGCGCTGCTGCTCACCCGCCACCTGTCCTGCGAAGAAGGTCGAGGACAGAGTCTCCGCAGGTCTTCAGAGGCCAGACCTGAGCTTCCCTGTGAAACAAGCCCATGCCCTTTGAGAGGCCCCTGGCCTTCCTCACTGTCCCTGCCCCGAGATGCCTCGGAAAAGGACAGCTGGTGGGGGGCGGGGAAGAACCACTGCTCAGTACCCAAGACCCAGGGCTGGACTCCGTGACTGTGACGTGGCTAAGTGGACAGCCACGGGCAGGAGGGACTCCCACACTCCTTGGAGGTGACCTCTCGCCCTCCCTGGTCCACAGTCAGGAGTGATGTTCGTCCCGCTTTGTCCAAGCCCGCACAACGGGGGGGGGGGGGCGGGTGCTGGGCAGCACTTCTGCAAAACCTTCCTGTGTGTCGCTGCACAATAATAGCCAATTATGTGTATGCTGTAATGCCAGGTGGGAGGGGGAAAAAGGCAGGATATGCAATTGTATACAAGGCACGACCCCGGCTGCCGAAACAAAAACTATTCACGCGCCCCCCCCCCCCCCCACCCCCCGCCCCCGGGGAGGAAGCCCGCAAGCTGCTCCCAGGGATTGTCTCCGAGCGGTGGGGTTCGGCTGGTTCTTTTTCCTTGCTACTTGTTTGTTTTCCAAGCTGTTTAGAAAGAGCGCACACATTGCTTGTAGGGCCAGAACTGAACTTTATCTGACAATAAATCGGAAGGAAAAAAATACACAGGACGACGCTGCCCACACCTAACCTGTGCCAACCCAGGAGGCTTTTCCCGAGTGGGCAGGACGGGGGCCAGATGCGGGGGGGCTCTGCGGCTGCCAGCACGTCCTCTGGCAAACGTGGGCTCCAGGCTCCAGAGCGCAGGCTGTGCACACGCCAGCCCTGCCCTCAAAGAGCGGACGGCGCAGGAGCTGAGCCAGGACTCGGGGCCCTCCTCTCTACCTGTCACTCCTTCTGGGCCCTGAGCGTGGACTGGCCACCTCTTCCTTCCTGGGACGGTCCCCATGTTCTGGAGCTGCACACAGTGCCCTGAGAACAGTGAACTGCTGGAACTCGACCCGGTCCCCAGCGGTGCCGCAGCCCGAGGCCCGCCTGGGCCCGGACCGTCAGGGCTGTGGTCCCCTTCTGCGTGCACCCCATCTGACCACCGAGACCGGAAGGCACATCTGGACCGCCAAACAGCCTGCACCAGTGCCTGAAACCTCACCCCCCTGGAGGGCCTTCCTCTCGGCCATAACAGAGAGGTTACTGCCACCTGGCCGCACCTGAGGCAGGAGGCCCACCTATCGAGAGTCCCAGGTTGACATCCTCCCTGGTTCTGATCACCCAAAGCTTAGCAAGCGCTGCCTGGGCCAGGTGGATGACAGGACTGTCTCGTGCTCCAGGACTTCCTCCTCCTCCTCAACATCCTTTCCCCTGCCTCCTTCCCATAACCTTCCGAACCTGGAAGCTCAGTTGCCCTCCGTAACTCCACTCAGGTGTCACTTCCTCCGAGAAGCCTGCCCCAACCCCCCCACCCTGCCCGCCCCGAGGCCTGAGTTAAGGGCTCGCCTCTGGGAATGGCAGCACCAGACACTTCCCCAGGCACCAAGCACACGTCATCCAAAGCACCGGCTCACTGCCAATGGGGCCTGACAACAGGAATCGTGCCCTGGGTACCCGCTGAGCCAACAGCCCCCTCCACACCCCAGACACAAGTTCAATGGCAGCACCCCTGCCTTTGCCCAGCTCCCCCTGCCCAGGGCCATCACAAGGGCAGCGCGAGCTGAAACCCACCAGCCTGTAGCATGCCTGGCCCTGAGTGTGGCTCCTCTTAAACGGAGAAACGCAGCCACTTCAGCCCCACAGCCTGAGCTCTCCCAGGCCCCCGGCTGACCCCCGGCCCCTCCGCAGCACAGCAGGCATTCCTAACTGAGAGGGTGGGGCTGGTCTGAGCCGCACAGAGGATGCTCCCAGAGCCGCGGTGCTGTGCTGCCAACAACAGTCCACGAAATGAGCCCAGGTGGCTCGCTGAACCAGCCACTCGGGTGAGGCACCCAGCACCCCCAGTCCCCTCTCGTGCACCCGACCCCGATGGGAGGGGGATGGAAACGACGGTCTGGGAAAACCAGGACCCTGTCTGCTCCCCCCTCCACCAGCCGTTGTACATTCGTGTGGGGTCAGAAGCACAGGCCCCTGTAGCAACCGCAACCCTCAGCAGGGGCTGGGCCCTGCGTGCAGCCTGGCACCCCAGCACGGTGACGCCAGTCAGCCTGGCTGACCGCGGAACCAGTGGCCACGGCCCCAGGACAGAGCGGGGATGCTCCTAAACCCTAACCAAGACCAAGTTACAGTCCAAGACGCCGAACGCTAAGAGCCACTCTCAGAGGCCAAGTCTGGCCAAGATCTCAGGGAAGACCCGGCATGCATGCACCTGGGACTTGTCGCTGAGCTGTGAGTGGTTCTCCAGCCATGCTCCCTGGGGTCGCAGGACCACACAGAGACGCCCTGGGGGGAGACGAGGGGGCTGGGCAGAGTGCACTGGGGGCCCCCAACCCCCAAGTCAATCAGAGTCACTGGGCCTCATCTGAGACCTTAGAAAACCTCATATGTGTGGTGGTGGGGGCGAGGAGCAGGGGGGGAGGTTCAGTGCTAAGAAACAGTTTGAAAACCAGGGCCCTGCGGGGCAGCTGAAGTCCACACTGCACCAGTGCTGACCGCGTAAGGATCATAAACACCCGAGATTCTCACCTGACCGCCCCCAGGCTGGGCTGCGCATGTTAACGGCCCTGCCCTGTCAGGCCCTCCTGCCCACTGGCTATCTGCTAACCAGCTGGGGTGCGCACCTGACGAGCGGACGCCACACGGGGAACCCGGTGCTCCCGTCCACAGGCTGGGGGCTCCTCGATGACAGCCTTGGCCCCAAGGGACCCTTCCGCAGCCTCCTATCTCCTTCGGCCCCCCCAGCCGCGCAGGGACTCCCTGAGCTGTGCTGATAACCCGTCAGGGTGCCCCTCCCGGCCACTCCCCACGCGCCTGGGGCCCCGATGCCACCAACGCAGTGAACCAGGGCTCATCGCCGGGGCCCTCGCCGCCGTGCTGCTCGCAGAACGTGCGCCGGACAGAACAGAGCAACCTCACAACCGACCCCTCTCACCATGCGGGAGGAAAGATGCAAGGGAGACACACACACTCGCTGAGCGTCAGCAGGCAGACGCCTAACCCAACCGCGGGCCCCGTTTCCTCTGGGCTTCCTGTGGGGAAACCGTCCGTCGAGTGACGCCAGGGCCGCGCCCAGCAGGACTCCCGGGGCGCGGACAGCGAGCAGCCCTTACCTGGTAGTAGGTCTTGATGCTTCTCACCAAGATGGTCAGGTTCTGAATGCGAAGGTTCACGTCGTTGTTGACGTGCTTGTTGATGCGCTGGTTGGTGGGCCTGGGGTCTCTGGGGGGAGAAGCACGGAATCAACGTGGCGCCTCCTGGCCCCTGCCGCACCTCTCCTCCCGGTGGCATGCGGCCCTCCCCAAGTCCAGGCTAGCGTGCGGCTGGGACCCCCGTCCTGCTGCTGCCGCCCAGCCACGGACCGTGGACAAGCCACACCACCCCCACTCCCACGCCAAGCACCGAGCCCGCCTCGGGCCCTCAGTCAATGTCATTTCCGTTGCCACTGGCAGCGGCACCCATTAACCGCCACCTAGGGTCAACGCAGACCCGCAAAAGTGACGCTGCATAACGGTCGATAACCTGCCCCCGCAAAGACGGTTCAAGATTCAGACTTGTTCGAATTTTGACAATCAGCCAAAGCTGATGAAAAGCTGAACAAACTATAACATATGAACTATCAAGAAAGAAGAAGGGAAAGAATGGTGCATTTTCCGATTTAAATCAACAAAAATCGTTCATGTTCCACCTCACAGGAGTTCCCTTCCTCTCTCACTCGCACCGGCCTTGGGCTGGGCCTGCCCCTGGTTTTACACCCAGGGACACAATTCTACCCCGGAAAGCCGACACCCTCGGTCCAGGGCGCCTACGAGAGCTGCTGACAGCAGAGACACAAGTGATTCACGTGGGAAACCCCCAGAGCGTCCTTCGTGTTCTACCCCCAGGCGAAAGTCAGGTCTGGTCGTGCTGAAACCAGAAACCTGAATCAAGAGACTGATAACTTCGCTCATCTCTGTACGTACGGGATATTCCTCAACATTCTCAGTGTCCAAAAAGGTTTCCTATCAGAGGACTGTAGACGCGATGGGACGCTTGAGCTGCCACCTCTCTCTGGCTTCTCCGAACAAAGCCCTCCCCCACGTGTTTCTGTCCCAAGACACAGGGAGAGACGGCAAATTCAAATGAGGGCCATCTTCCCGGTTTCATCTGTCATCCGAGCCCTGTGATAAGGGCGCAGAGGGGCCCCCCGGGAGCAGGTGTGATGGGAGAGTGGCAGGCCTTTCCTCCTGCTGCAGACACCCGTCCCCCTCGATAACGAAGGGGGGTTTCGGGAGTTATGGAAATCGGCCTCGATGTCTTTCGGCTCCTCTCCAAGTGAGTGAGTGGTATGAAATTGGCAAATAAAAAAAATCTACAAATGGAAATTTCGAGTGTCACTGGAAGTACAATTTAAACACACACACACACATGCACACACACACAATGTAAAATTCAACCAGGACCCAAGCAGCTGACCAGGAGAGGAAGGCACTGTGGCCGGGTCTGTGGCAGCCACGCCTGCCGGGCCGGGGACCCCAGCCAAGCGGTCACGGCCAGAAAGTCAGACAAAGACCACGCTGAAATCTTTCCCTCTTAAATGGTGCAGATCATCACGAATGCTCAAGGAAAAGCGGCCCAGACAGGTCAAAACCTCCTGGAGAAAAAACCGGATGCCTTAACCCTTCGGTGTCAGCAGACCCTAGCGTGGTGGTGGGTGACGTGGAGAGAGAGGCTGCCACGGCACTCGCCGAGGCCGAGTTCCCGGCGGGGGACGTCGGCACCCCAGTTGTCCAAGGTGCAAACAAAGCCCAAGTGGAAGATTCCCGCAAAGACAGACATCGTAGCAGGTGTTCCTCTGCCTCGTACTTGACCGTGACCGAGGAGCCGGCCGACATGAACTGACCGGTTTCGCCAGAGGCGGGGAACGGCCGGCTACCATTGAAGAAAAACGACGCCAACGCAGTGGAACGCGTGGTGGAACCAGCCTTGCTGCAGCCTTCTGCTGTTACTTCGGAGGAACCTGTTGCGACAGCCACCAGGCGTGGGGATGCCGCTGAACATGCCTCCAGTCCCTGGATTGAATGCACCCTTGCTCGTCTTGGCACGGAGCTGGGTGAGCGAGCACAAGGTGCATTCTACAGGTTCGAGAAAACACGGGAGAAGAAGCAGATTCTCAAGGAAACGCCTGAGAAGGACCTGGAGCCACGAGGGCGGCTGGGGCAGTGGCGGAGCCTGCCCACCTCCCGCTGAGAAGAAGCATGAGGGGCTTCTGTCTGCATCCTCTTTCCTGCTCTGGTCCTCTCAGAAGCCCTGGCACGGCACCACTGTAGTTCAAAAACTAAATGCAGACCGTGAAATGCCACCATCAAGGAGACACGGGATAGCTGCTCTGTGAGCCCCCACACCGCACTGCGTGCCCGCACACCCCCTTACACGTTACCTGCGATGCTGAGCCATGTGCTTCATGCACTCCTCCCGTGCTCCCTAGAGTAGGTGCACAGGTGCCCCGGGGAAACCAGAGGACCTCTTGTCAACGGGCATGTGACAGCAGTTCTTACGGTCCCCACCTAGTAACAGAGTCCGGCCAGGCCATCTACATGTTACCCGTTTCCCATGGAGCCATTCGTTACGGAGAAAACCCAGGTTAACAGTTCGGGGGGAATTAATTCAGGAACAGAGGAGGCGTTCAGCATTTAAACTGCAGAGGCACTTTCAGCAGCAGAAGTGCGCCGAGCGTGACAAAATAATTTACCTTAAAGGTGCCATTCTCCCCTGACGACAGCGCATTAAGCACTAAGGAGCAATTTCACAACGTGACAAACATGCTTCTTAACCTAACGGAACGCAGAGAACACGCAGGGCTTTTTCTGCTCTGCTGCTGCTGCTGTGGTCTCAGCTTTCATTTAAGTCAGACGGGCCCCCTTCCCCCGGCCCCCCGGGAACGCCAGGGGCCGAAGGGCCTCAGCACACCCGTGGACGCGCACTTCACTTCACCTAAGTACCCGCCTGCACCCAGCGGCGGGGCCTGGGCTCTGACCACCTCTGCTTCTGCTCTCACCGTCCTGAAGAGCAACAGCTGGCTGAAGCAACACTCCAAACAGAGCCTCGGCACCTACTGCACGAGCAATCAGATAATCATCCTGACCACTGATTAACACTCCCTGCTTTAAGGCTCTCAGGGTAAAAAAAAAAAAAAAAAAGGTTATGAGGAAGCAAAGCGAAACAAAAGTCAACTGTGGGTAAGGCGGGCCTGTCCCCCCTCTGCCCAGCACCTCGTCACCCCACCTCTGCGCACTGCAGGAAATAGGTACCACTAGGTCGAGGACTGCTGGTTCTAATCTGAGTCAAATCAAAAGGCGGACACGCCCTAAAGGCCATGCACGCCAGCATGCGCTTGTGCACACACACTCAAACCCGGTCTGGCTCCACTGTAACGACAACGATGAGGGGCGTCTGCTGAGCATTTCTCTACACACAGGATCTTTTTGAGCCCTCCCCAAATCTGTAACGCGCCCTCTCCCCTTACTCCAGACCAGGAAATGGAAGCACAGACACTTGAAGGTAACAAACCACTACGTGGCAGAGGCGGGATTCGAACCTGTCTGCCTGAGGCTAGAGTCAAAGCTCTGAGACAGTCTTCCTACGAGACAGTGAGAACCGTGTCCCACGTGAATCCGACACCTTCTTTTCCCCCGGGGAACCAGCAGGCACCCAGGGACTCTGCACTGACAGAGGGGCTACTCAGCGCCTTTCCCAGGCACCTCTGTCCACGCCACGCAAAGCCTCGCTCTCATTCAGGAATGCGCCTAGATCTGGGCCTCCCCCGAAAGCTGAGCTCACAGGGCTTTCCTGCTTCCAGGCGCTGACATCACCGGGAGGCCAGGGCCAGGAGACTACTCCTGCAGCCGTCTACGGTTGCCAGAGACAATGCCCAGGTGCTGTCACGTGGGCCCCGGCAGCCTCCATATGGCTCCGAAGTGTTGGGTAACACGCACCTCTTATCTGAGCCCCAGCATGCCACTGAGCAGACTGTTCTCTTTTTTCTCCGGTCCTACCGACCCGGGGAGAGCCCACCCGAACAGGTGAGGAGCACACCGCGGCAGCTCCCAGCAGGGAAGAGAGAGCAGAAGAGCCTTACTGCCAGGTAGCTGACGTTTCTCCCCTCGGCGGAAGAGAAAACCGAGGTTCAGCTTAAGTATAGTGTCAGGTGTGCGGCGAGGGCGTGGGCCCCGGAGTCCACTGTCGCCTTAGCTCTCACTGGGAGAGGGCTGAGGCAAGGCATCACGCAGGACTCCGGAAGACTAAGACTATGGGAGAGCCACTGGAGGAGAAGCCCGACTCCTACGGCAGGGTTGGCAAACTCATTTTCACCGGGGGTCACATCGGTCTCGAGGTTGCCTACAAAGGGCCGAATGTAACTTTAGGACCGTGCAAGTGTAACTACTCCTTAACAGTTCAGCCAGAGCTCGGTGCTGCCGCCGGGCAGAAACAAGGTGCCGGGCCGGCTAAAACAAGGTGGAGGGCCGGATTTGGCCCCACAGGCCTTGTGTTTGCCGCCTGTGCCTTACGGGATGCCTCCAACCCCTTCTGGATGAAGATGGAGCTCACAGGGACCTGTGAGGTAGCGGGCACTGTGCTAGCTGCTCACACATCATCTCATCGAAGCCTCACACCACCGCTTCAGGGAGGTCCTTTGCTGCCCATCTGATAGGTCAGGAAACTGAGGTGCGGAGTGGCGGCCCGGCCTCAGGCAGCTGGTACGGGAGATATCTGGAGGGCAGGCCCAGGCTGGCTGCCAGCGGGTTGACACTACAGCTGGATATTTTTTTTTTTTTTTTGTAAATTGAAGTTTTTACATACTGTAAAATGCATGCATCTTAAGTTACAACTTGATGAGTTTTTTTTTTTAAATGAAACACACTCCAGTCCACATATAGAAAACTTCTCCTCCTCCTCCCAAAGGCCTCCTATGCTCCTTTTTATGGTCAGCCCCCCACCCCACTTCCAAAGGCAACCAAGGCTCTCCTTCCTACCACGTGGAGCACGGTGATTCTGATCGCCCAACCAGGACACCAGGTGCTGTGGGGGCCACGCCTTCCCTGGCTTCCTCATTCTGGAAAGCACCCCCAAACAGCTTCTTGGCTGTCCCTTTTCCGTGCCTGAGCTGGCTGGAAGGACCCAGAAACACTGCTTGAGGCCTCGACACCTGTGAACGAACTAGTCAGCTCCCACGTCCAGACCGACACCCTGGCAAATCACCGAGAGGAGAATAACATTTGAAATCGGGCAGGGGAGGTAAACAGCCCTTCAAACCGATTCCAGCCACGGGCCAAGTGTGAAGATGAGCTGGCATTTTTCAAAGGGGCGTCCAACAGGCTTCCCTGATTTACAAGCAAGTGGTAAAAGCGCCAGGAATTCCAAAGGTCGCTGAAGAAAGAGAAACAGTCCCAGGCTTTTGTTCTCTCTCTCTGCCTGGGTGTGAACGCTGCACGAAAAGGCTGGGGATACTGCGGGTGGTTTTTCATTAAATAGTCGTGGGCTTGAGTGCGGACAGGTTGAAGTGTCGCTGGTCACTGCACCAATGCAATACAGTAACGTTCAGGGTCTAACAGAACGGTGGGGGGTAATTGTCAGAGCTTGACCGTGCCACGGGCCAACCCCAGGAAAACTCATTTCCATCAGTATCCTCGGGGAAGTGCCGCCGAAGCTAACAGAAGATTGGTCACTTAGCATCTAATCAAATACAGGATTGGTAAGATTGGGAGTGCTTTTGGTAAAACACACACACACAACAAAACCATTAGGACTGGAGTGTCTCTCCCACAGCATGGTACCACGTGACTTATTAAAACAAAAGAAGCAATGTTCTTGGGGAAATTCTTAAAACAGACCTTTTTAGGTAAGTCTGTTTCAACCACCTTCTGAATACGCCAAAGCAAACCCCTCCTGCGTGGGCCACAAGTGAAGCGGATCCTCACTAGCTACAGGGTGAAGCTGGAGCACCACCTGCTCAGCGGCAGGTGAGCAGGTGAGCACGGGGGGGTCGATCTCACCACGGAGAACATCAGGATGCTTTACTCGCCCTCAGGTGCCTATGAATCACCCGGACCCTCTGTTCCAGCACATCCCCTGCAGTTTCTGAGTTAAGGACAGCATGAAGCAGCAGGGGCCGACACCTACATGTGGCAGGCTGTCAATCACACAGGCTCTGCAGAATTCAGCAACAGGAAAGGATGTGGTCACACACGCATGCTAACGAACGGGTGTAACTTCCACCAAGACCCTGCCGAGTTGCAGGGTCCAAAGCATTCTGACGCCCGGTGCCTCCCCTACCACAGCGGCTTTAAATCCGGGTCACAAGAAGCGACTTAACGAACTGCACGCGCCAGGGGGACAACAGAACATGGAGGGTAAAATGAAAGGGAGCGCAGAAACACAGGCCTAGCCCAGAGCGAAACCTTAGTCATACACAGATGCTTCCAACCCACCCCCAGCACTTCCTGTAACCGGACATTGTTGCAGTTGCTTGCCCCCCACAGAAAGGCTTTAGTTTCATTGCTTGAACCACATTAAAAGTACCTGAGCTTGAAGTTAACTACACTATCTACACTCAGAGTTTCACAGTCCTTCCATTCCAAATCTCCTTCATCCAACAAGCTGCCCACCCCCCTGTCCTGGAGTTCTTCACACCCTACGGAAGGACAGCAAAAAGGCACTTGTACTGAGATATCATGGGCCCCACGTGCAAAGATCCCTCCCACTGCAACCTCGGGTTCCATTTCCACAACCTTAAATTTAACTTCCTGAAGTATCACTGATGTCTTTCCACCGTGAAGACAACTTACATTTGCAGCATGATCTGGTTCAAAAAGATGCCGTCCACCAAATCCATGTACATAGTCAGGTTGTCTTGGTTGCCGCCTCCAAACGGGCCCAAAGTTTTCACCTGCAAGGAGGAAGACGGGGACAGAAAGGCAGGAGAAGTCACCCCAGGCGCACAGTCTGAAGCTCTCCAGAAGGTCAAGGCTAGCGGGGCCCGTGTGGGCAGACGGGGTCACCCAACGCCCACCCAAGCTTCAGTGGGCACCAAGCCCACCCTTCTCCAGGGCCTCTCTCCCTGTCCCGCTCCAGGCAACAGACGCGAGACAGCAGGAGGAAAACTTCCTCGCCACTTTTCTCCAGCGTCCCAGAAAGGAGAGAGAAAAAAAAAAAAGGAGCTTCTCAATAAATTTCTCACGTCTCAGATCCATTGAAAATCGCTGCGCCCACCCCAGCCTGCAGACATTCCCACTCGGAGACCCCCAATCCCCCACCCGTCACCACCATTCACCGGCTGGTTCGGGTTCAAAAACTGCACGAGGATATTTTGGGGGAGTGGGTCCTTTTCCCGAGTAGTCAAGCCACAGAGGACGTGGTGACCACTCCGACCCTATCCGCTCCTGGACCCGCAGACCAGCGCCCCGGCAGGAACAGGTGTACCCGCTCTCAGCCCCGGGCCGGGAGTGCCTCGGGGTCCTGAACCCAGAGCGCCGGCTCAAGGGCAGGCAAAGCCTCCGGAGCCCCGGGCACGGACCCCGACCCGGGCCGGAAAAACTTGCTGAACCCCCGAGTCCTGGGACTGCCCGGACCCCGGAAGGGTCGGGTCTGTGGCAACTGCAGGCGGGCAGGAGAGGAGCCTGTGCACCAACAATGAGGCGGGAAGCAAGGCGCACTCACCCAGGTCACCAGCGGGCTCTGCAGAAAGAGCTCCATGAGCTCCGAGACGGTAACGTCCATGCTGAGGCTGCGCCCGCCGGCTCCGCGCCCCGCGGCACAAAGCGGCTCTGGCAGCGAGCGGCGGGCGCGGGGCTACGGCGGCTCGCGCCCGGGAGACAAAGGCGGGGCGCGAGCCCACGTTCCGCGGCTCCGGCGGCCCCGCGCCCCGCCCGGGGCTGAGGGAAGGGGAGGGCCGGCCTCTCGGGGAGGAACAATGCGGGCGGAGGCCCCGCCTCTTGGCAGCCCTAGGCGGCCGCTGCGCCGCCTCGCGGTGCCAGGACCAGGAGTGGGGCGCGGGCTGGGCAGAGCTGGGCTGAACTGGACGCAGGGAAAGGGAGGCGGCTCGCACGTGCGTGAGGGTAGGGGGCTTCCAAGGGGCGGGTCCGGCTGCCCGTACGTGGGTTCGCCGGCGCGCCGGCGCCGAGCGCAGCCTCCGCGCGCTGGGGCCCCCCAGCACGTGGCGCTTTCCTGCGCGCGCGTCTTCTGCGAGGCCCCGGGGCAAAGTGCCGACGGGAGCGCGCGGGCGCTGGCCCCCGCCTGTGTATCCTCGGGTTCGTGCCAGGGACTGGGGCTTCCTCCTCTCAGAGGTCGTCCGGGCCGCGGGTGGTTGGTCACAGCGGAGCCCAACTCCGAGACTGTGGGCCCCAGGCAGGTGCAGCCCTTCGGCCGCGATCGGCCCAGTCTGCGCCAGGGGTGGGAGAGCCAAGCCCGCGCGCCTCAGGTGCCAGGGTGGGTCTCGCAGGCAGGGGCCGCAGGCCCAGAGGACAAAGGAGGAAACTTTGGATTGAGTTTAGACTGTAGGCGCGCACACAGTGCCACTTCCCAGGCTGTATACCTTCTAGAAGTTCCTTTAACAAGCCGGTGGTGTGGCCACACCGACGTGGGCCGGGCCCAACTGTGACACCAGTCCCCTCACCCCCAACACTACCACCACTTTGCCAGAAAGGAGACAAATTTCCGATTCCAACTTGGGGGAAATAGCAGCAGTATGGTGGCAAGCGACAGGAAAAAAGGACAAGGGCCCCAGCTGGATGGAAAGCAAGCCCCGGGCCCAGACTTCCCTGCTGAAACAGCTGCACTACGCCCGAGTTCCTGTCCTCCTCTGCCACTTTACCTTGGACCGGTAATAATTACACACTGTAGTTCGGTCATTGTTCAAAGCACTTTATACGCTGTAACTAACTTAATTTTCACGTGTTACCCGTGTGAGCCAAGTGCGGGGTGGACCCGAAGCACCTAGCATAAGCCTCTGCGAGAATACAGTCCGCGCTAAATGGCTTCGGGTGGCGTTAGTCATTTCAAAGTTGGCTCTGTTCAGTGTTAGGGCAGCGGCATCTGCCGGCGAAACGTGGTATTGCGGCCGAGTTCCTGCGCACCTTGCCGGGCTGGCGAGGCGGCGAGGGTGGCACCAGGAGCCAAACGGGCAGTTAGGGGTTCCTAAAGAGAAGCGTGGAAGCCAGTGACGGCAAAGAAAGTGGGAGACTGCGGAGGAACTAACACTTCGAGACGCCGTGGTGCTCCTGTGCACCAGAAATTCCGTAATTCCTTAATTAATGCCTTCGTTGCTCCTTTCGGAAAATCGGCTGGAAAATGGGTATAAGCTGTATCCGCGCACCCATCTTTATTTGGAAGGCCCCTGTTCTGTAAAGTAAGGGATGATTGTGCGGCCAGGACTTTTTTCACATCGACCTTAATTGTTTTGGAAAGAGGAGGAGGGGACATTTAAAGTTATTTGTTGGATGAGCACGATCTTTCACCATGATCCATAGTATTGCACAAAACTTTCCTGACAGTCCTTGGTGAGACAGGGTGGTGACAGTCCCTAGGCCACAGCCGGGTCAGGACTTTGTTTGGGGTCCGTTTGCTGTGTGTTGGTTCATGACCATTGATATTTCCGCAGTTCTTGGCTGGAGACCCCCCGCACCTCACAGTCAGGAACTGACTCAGCATCCTTGTTCCTGGGTCACGGAAACTGAATGGTAGTCAGGTCACAGGGTAGGAAGGCTTTGAGGAGCTGAGTGACCTGGACTGGTTACTTCTTTTTTTAAAATCTCATGCAAGGATATGTTTATTGATTTCTTCTTTTCTTCTTTTCTTTTTTTAAGAAAGATAGGAAGGGGGGAGAGAGATGCATCAATCATTTGCTTCCTATAAGCGCCCCGACCAGGAATTGGACCCACAATCTAGGTATGTGCCCCGATCTGGAATCGAACCTGCAACCTTTTTGGTGTATGGGATGATGCTCCAACCAACTGAGCCACCTGGCCAGGGCTGGACAAATTACTTCTTAAAAATCTCTTAATCTCTAAACTCAGAATAAGAAGATTTTCCCTATATGATTGATACGAGTGATTTTGAGGTTGAAGGTGATGCATGTCAAAGGGTTCATGATCATTCATAGTCCTTGTGTCTTCCTCATCTTCTGCCCCTTTGGCCACACGGGTTACATGCTAACCACTAAGCAAGCAGAGGCCTCCATCTCCCCAGAACACCCCTTGGCTTTCACTTTGTCTGAGACTTCAACCTTTGTTTTTAAAATTTTTCTCTCATTTCTGCATGAAAATAATTTCTGTTTTATACATTGCTTCCTAAACAGAAGCAGTATTGTAATTAGCTTCATTCTGATAAGAGTTTCCACCCCACTCAGAAAATGCTGGCTTCTCGGCGTAAGCTAATGGCCTCTATATTACAGGATAGGTGTTTAAATTATTTGTACAACTTGAGGGCTGTGGGGCAGTGGCCATCTGCCATTAATGTGTCTCTGTATTTGATTTCTGTTATAAGGAGCATATATTACTTTCATAATAGAAAGTACTTTCTATTTTATTTTAGTTTATTTTGTAAAGATTTTATTTATTTATTTATTTTTAGAGAGGGGGGAAGGAAGAGAGAAAGAAAGGGAGAGAAACATCAATGTGTGGTTGCCTCTCATGTGCCCCCAACTGAAGACCTGGCCTGTAACCCAGGCTTGCAACCCAGGCATGTGCCCTGACTGGGAATTGAACCAGCGACCCTTTGATTCACAGGCTGGCACTCAATCCACTGAGCTATAGCAGCTGGGGCAGAAGTTACTTTTTAAAAATTGTATTAAAATACACATGAAATTTACCATCACAACCACTTTTCAGCGTAGAGTTTGTTCCCGTGGCTGCGCGGTCGTCATCGCCATCCATCCCCAGAATGGTTTCAGCTGGTCAATCTGCAACTCTGTGCCTATTACACAGTAACGCCCACTCTCCCCCACCCCAGCCCCAGCGGCCCCCCATTCTCCTTTCTGTCCCTGGGATTTTGACTAATGTCTCCTATAAGAGGAGTCATGCAGTTTATCTTTTTGTGACCAGTAGCTTATTTAATTTAGCTTATTGTCCTCAGGGTTCCTCCACGTTGTAGAATATTGAATTTTCCTCCTTTTTGAAGCTAAATATTCCATTCTATGTATAGATCACATCTTGCTTGTTCATGCATCCATCGATGGACACTCGGGTTGCCTCCATGTTTTAGCTGTTGTGAATAATGTTGCTGTGAACATAGGTGTACAATACTCACCAAGACCCTACTTTCAGTTCTTTCTGGTATTGTGGGATTGCTGGATCATATGGTAATTCTGTTTTTTTATTTGTGAGGAAACTCCACACTGTTCTCCATAGCTGCTAGAGCGTTTTGCGGTCCCACCAACGGTGCTCAAAGGGTCCCAGTTCTCCACATTCTGGCCCAGTTGATTGTTTCTGGGTTTTGTTTTGATGGTAGCCATCCTAATAGATTTACGGTGGTATCTCATTCATTTTGGTTTGGATTTCCCTAATGATTCATGCTGCTGAGTGCCCTTTCATGTGCTTATTGACCATTCACATGTCTTCTTTGGAGAAATGTCTATTCCAGGCCTTGGCCCACTTTTGAATGGGACTTTTTGTTTTTCATTGAGTTGTAATAGTTCTGTACATATTTTTGATATTACTCTTAAATCAGATATGTAATTTGCAAGTATTTTCTCCAATTTTGTGGGTTACCTTTTTACTTTGTGGATTGTTTTTCTTGATGGACAAAATTTTTAAATTTTCATAAAGTCCAGTTTTCTGTTTTTTCTTTTGGTGGATCTGTCTTTGGTGTCATGTCCAAGAAGTCATCGCCAAGTTCAGCGTCATGAAGCATTTGTCCTACATTTTCTTCTCAGAGTTTTATTATTTTAGGTCTTACTCTTAAGTCCTTGATCCTTTTTGAGGTAAGAGTCCAACTTCATTCATTCTTTTGCGTGTGAATGTCCGGCTTTCCCAGCACCACCTGTTGAAGAGACAGACCTTCCCCGCTGAAAGGTTTTGGCACCCTTGCCGAAAATGCTTTGACCACATATGAAGGGTTTATTTCTGGACTCTATTCTATCCCATTAATCTATGTATCTGTCTTTATGCCAGTACCACAGTGTTTTGACTATAGCTTTGTATCGGGATTAAAATTCTTCTCTTTTTCTAGTTTTATTGAGACACAAATAACATGCAACAGAGTTTAAGTGTAAGGTGTACAGCATAATGATTTGACTTTCTGTACACAGTTGACCCTGAACAACATGGGGGTTAGGAGCACCAACTCCTGCAAAGTCAAAGATCTGCATGTAACTTTTTTTTAAAGATTTATTTGTTTTATTAGAGAGGGGAAGGGAGAGAGAGGAAGCACCAATGTGTGGTTGCCTCTCATGTCCCTCCCACCAAGGACCTGGCCCACAACCCAGGCATGGGAATCGAACCCGCAACTCTTTGATTCACAGGCTGGCACTCAAGCACTGAGCCACACCAGCCAGGGCTGCGTGTAACTTTTAAATCTACAGTTGGCCCTTTGCATCTGTGGATTCAACCAACCACTGATTGAAAACAGTATTTTCAATCTGCAATTAGGAAAACATGGTTGGGAATGTGAAAATACTGTTTCTGATCCTCAGTTGAATCCAGAGGCAAAACCTCGGATATGAAGGGCCAACTGTATTTACTGGAAAAAAAAAATCTATGTGTAAGTGGACCCACACAGTTCTACCACGTGTCATTCAAGGGTCAACTGTATTGTGAAATAATGACCACAATAAGTTTAGTGAACATGTCACCTCGTAGATATTTTTTTCCTGTTAGGGGAACTATTAGGATCTACTGTCTTACCAGCTTTCATATATATGCCATACAGCAAGGTTAACTGTAGTCATCACATTGTACATTATATCCCTTGAACTTATAACCAGAAGTTTGTATGTTTGATCCTTCCTTCAATTTCCCCTCCCCCGTCTTCTGTCTTTGGTAACCACAAATCTGTTCTTTTATTAGTTGTTGGTTTTTTTTTTATTCCACATCCAAGTGAGATCCGCGGTATTTGTCCTTCTCTCGGAGTTACTTCACTTAGCATGGAAAGATTTCCTTTTTATGGCTGAGTAATATTCGTGTGTGTGTGTGTGTGTGCGTGTGTCTACATCATGACGTTCTTGCGTTCATCCTTCAACAGGTTAAACAATGCTGCTCTGAACATGGGCGTGCAGGTATCTCCTCAACATAGTGTTCTCATTTCCTACAGATAGATACCCAGAAGTGGAATTGCAAGATCAGATCATAGTTCTTTTAATTTTTTTAGGAATCTTTCGTTTTCTATAGTGGCTGTACCAGTTTGCAGTCCTACCAATAGTGCACAAGGATTCCTTTTTTCCATCCTCACCAGCAATTTCTGCCTCTTACCTCTCATATTAGCCATTCTAACAGGTGTGAGGTTATCTTGCTCTTTTGATTTTCTTAATGATTAGTGATGTTGAGTATCTTTTCATGGAACTGTTGATCATTCCTGTATCATCTTTGCAAAAATGTCTTCAGATCCTTTGCCCATTTCTTAATTGGATTATTTTTATTTTTGCTGCTATTGAGTTCTGTAAATTGTTCATATATTTTGAATATTAAGCTCCTACCAGATTTGAAATATTTTCTTCCATTCAGTAGGTTCATTTTTTAAAAGATTTTATTTATTTTTTAGAGAGAGAAGGGAGGGAAACATAATTTTGATTTCCTTTGCAGTATAGCTTCTTCATTTGATAGAATCCCATTTTTTAATTTTTGCTTTTGTTGCCTTTGCTTTTGGTGTCAGATCCAAAAAAACCAAGACTGATTTCAAGGAACTTACCACCTGTTTTCTTCTGGTGAATTCCACCCATGTACCTAATCACCATCTATCTGTGTCACTGTACTAATAGCTATACAAAGAGAAACCACACAAATCTGGGCTTGCCTTCTAGAAACCACATTTCGGGAAATACACCAAGATGGTATGACATTTAAGAGCATGGGATTTAGTAAACATCAGGCCAGTATGTGAGTGGTCTCTGAAATCTGTAGCTCATGGCTAGGTCCAGCAACAGAAGGCAGGGTCTGTACTTACATCGTTAAGGCCTATGACCAGTAAGAGTTAAGAGGTGCTGGAGCCAGGGATGAATAGACCGGGAAAGCTTCTGTAAGAACTTCAGGTGTTGTTGAAACGAATTAAGATGAGGTAATTTACTGAACCTAAAATACAACTGTTTGTGCTCCTAATCTAAGGCTCAGAGGTACAAAGGACAGAAGTCTGGAGTCCTCCCCCTTTATATCCACAAGAGGAAATTTTGTGGTCAAGAATGAAGCAACTTTTTTTTTCTTTTGAGAGAGGGGGAGGGAGGAAGAGAATTACCAGTGTGTGGTTGCCTCTTGTGCACCCCCTCCTGGGCGCCTGGCCCGCAACCCAGGCATGTGCTGTAACTGGGAATTGAACTGTCGACCCTTTGGTTTGCAGGCTGGTGCTCAATCCACTGAGCCACACCAGCCAGGGCTGAAGCAAACTTTTTGACTGCGCCAAGGGCATCGGCTACGACTCTCCCCAGGCTGTGTATTCTGTGCGCATACTGTTCTGTCTTACCATCATTTATCCAGTAAACATTTGGTGATCCATCTGCGGGCTAGGTGTCATGCTAGGTACTATGGAATACGAAGTTGAAAAGGCTGTAACATACTCCTCCTTCAAAGACGGAGTACCAGGGAACACTTAATGCATGTGGAAAGGTGAACACAAGTCCATCAGCAGGCAAGGAAGGAAGGAGGGCATCGAGAGAGGCACACGACAGGTTCAGGTCAGTCTTTTAGGGCACGGCATGATTGGGTCAGGGACGTGCAAATAATGCGGCCTGGCTGGAGTTTGGGGAGATATGTACTCAAGCCAGAAGCCCAGTGAATCGTAGCATTTAAGGGGTAAAGTAGGGAGCTATGAAGAGACAGAAAGGTCATTAATGTTAAAGCACATGGTGCAACAGAAGCCAAGAGGAAGATCAAGAAGCCAGCAGCCTGCAGTAAACACTGCTGTAGCGGGAAGTGTCCAGTGCTATGAAGACAGAAAGGGGTCCACTGAATTGGCAGGTAGGGTGTGACCTTCACCAGGCAGTGGTTTCTCCTCTGAATGGTGGGAATAGAAAGAAACCCATCTGGCATCATGTTGAAGAAAATAACTATGCGCTAAGAGTCCATGGAATAACTTTCCTAGGAGAGTGAAAAGGTCAAGGAAAGTTGTCTCCAACCAGAGCTATTTTAAGGAACAAGACATCTGACTCCAGTAGTTAAGACATCATCTGTCTGAAGAGAGGCTAACAGTTACATTCTAAAGAGCCAAGATGAAGCAGCAGTAAGGCCAAGGGGAAACCACACTGATGTAGCTACTGATGTAGCACTGCGTATCACGACATACAGGCGAGTGTCCACTGCCTCACGTGGTCTTGACCTCCCAGTGTACCTGGTGGACAGTAATCTGTCCCGCAAAATTTTTTGTAATCCTCTTGCTCAATACAGATGTTATGGGAGAAAGTTAATATAACCTTATATAAGAATTTTACAGGTCCTCACTTTTCTTCCAAAAGGGATTTTGACGATGCTATTTAAACAGTTTTTTTATGGTTAAGTACTAGAAATTGTAGACAATTTGGAAAATTTTCCACTTAGAGAAATAATCTTCTAAGTTTAAACCTGCCATTCTAATTTTGCAAGCTTTGTAGAGAATACTGCTTAAATCAGTTTAAAAAAACCCCCACAAAACCAAAAGGAATGTTCCCCCTCTGCTCTATGACTCCCCATTTCCAAATTCACAAAAAGTGCCTTGCAGGTTGGAGTTCCTGGGGACCAAGCGCAGGATCTGGACACAGGCAGGCAGGGCAAAACCACCAGGCTTCTGTCAACAAAAATGCCAGCGTAGCATTTCTGGGCACGTCGGGATGGGAAGGGGTTTCCTACAGTCGTTAGAAAACCGTCTTTTCAGAAACTGTTTGTAATCACTCTTGAGAAGTGAAATTTTCATTATAAACATTACAAAACGAGCAAAAGAACTTATAAGCATCATTAAAATGGAAAATATTCTATGTACATATTTACACCAGTTATTGAGATAGTGCCTATGCTTAAAAGCGTGGACTTTTGAGTCAGGTGAACTGTCAATTTTAAGTGTGTTCTTTGAGTCAGGTGAACTGTCAATTTTAAGTGTGTTTCTGGCTAACATTCTTCAATGGAATGACAAGCTGTTTTAGACCTCATTTCTCCTATTATAGCACATTGTTTTTGCTACAGTTTTTGCTTCAGTAACCATAATCACTAAGGAAACACAATAGTCCATCAATGAAAGGGCATCTCCTAAATGTCGAAGGCCAATAGTTGTTAACTTCTTAAAAATATATAGTAGCCCTGGCTGGTGTGGCTCAGTGGATTGAGCACCAGCCTGCAAACCAAAGGGTTGCCGGTTCAATTCCCAGTCAGGGCATGTGCCTAGGCTGTGGGCCAGGTTCCCAGTAGGGGGCCCTTGAGAGGCAATCACACACTGATGTTTCTCTCCCTTTTTCTCCCTCCCTTCCCCTCTAAAAAATAAGTACATAAAATCTTAAAAAAAAAAAAAAGACTTAGGTCACTTTCCTTTAAGAAAAAATATTTATATATATTAGATTACAACTGATGAAGGCAAGGGATGCTTCTTCCCTCTACCCAGGAACCCTCAGAGTATGAAGGCAGAGAAGTGCTGAGAAAGGTGAGTTTAAACTGTATGTTTAAAGCACAAACATCTCATAGTTCTTCCTAGGCAACAAAGACATAATGTAATTAACTTAGATCCTGTCAAGTTTTTCTTCTCTGTATTTGCTAGGTGAGTTGATAAACTTCAGTTGTTAATAGCCAGAATTTGTGACTCAGAAGTAGCTCTGTATTGCAGTGAAATACACTTAAATTCTTCTGGTTAATTATGCAAAGTTGCTATTAAAAAAGTAATTAGCTAACAACAAAACTCTTTCCAGGATTGTAGCAAACGTTGCTTTCTGATTTCCTACCCAACTATTCAATATAACCTTGTTTTTGGTACCACAAATTAGAATTTACTGAGGACTAAGTAAAGCAAAAAGAGAAGTTCAGAAGCACACAGTGCTTAATAGATGATACTCCAAGTATATGATACTTAAAACAGTGCCCTTTCCTGGATATTAATTTTTATCTACATTGGCAAATGAATTCTTCAGTAAGTTCTAAAATCTTCACTTAAAGTGAGGGCATGTGGAACTAAGGTAGTTATTTTCATTTTCTTAAAAGAATTTCAGCACACCTGAGATGATAAAAAGAACCCATTTAAAAATGCTGTTCACTTAGGCCCTGTCTGGGGGTCCTCTGGCCGGGCATGCGTTTAGGAGCCACCACCTTCGACTCCAACTGGTATTCCAAAGGGAGTAGTTAAAAAAAAAAGGAACAGAACGAAACATACAACTAATACGATTTATCTTACTCTTCACTTTTCTTTTTATTATTCAAAAGTCAAATATGTTATTTTTAAATCATCCATCCTCAATTTTGATTTAATGTACCGTCATTTTCCCAAGATACGAAGTTTCAGAATCTCTTTGGAATACTAATTTCACGGCTCTAGGTTTAACAAAACTGTTGAAATTTTAAATTTCACTCTACTTCCCTGAATTCTCAAGACAGTTGCTGATGTAAATTTTAATATAAAATATTTAGTCACAAAATAGTATTGCTTTTGTATGCACATAGTTGTAAGATTACTCTGCTTCTGTCAATAAAAACTATACCATCTTTCATAAAACTCTAAACAAATTAAGAACTGTGATGTAGAACAAAAATTACACATGGTAAAACAGGTACCAGCACAACGTTAAGTTATATTACATCAAAAAAAGTTTTAATGGTCCCAAATATATATATTCAACTAAGCATACACTCAGGGGAGAAAAAAATCGAAAACAAAATGAAACAAAAAAAAAATTATGACACAAATGACCACATCTAGAATTCCACTCAATCTTTAATAAAGCAGGGACAAAACCCCACTTTAAAAAAAATCTGCAGTTCGAAGGGCAAAGGGAACAGATAAAAAAGAGGAAACTTTATATTCGCCCCTCCCCCATAGGTTTTCCAAACCCGTTGTAGTTTGACTAAAATGTTCAGAATGTACGATTTTAAAGGCAGGTCTCTTTATACAAAGAAACTGCTGGCATTCTTAACTAGTTAAGAATTATGGCCAAAAAGCCTATTCTTGTGAGTCCCAAACATGGTCCGAGAAAGCATATTGATTGTAGCAACTGACCAGTCAATCCACTTAGAAAACCCCTGCCCTGTTGGCTTTATGTTTCCATTTCCTTCCCTGAGAAAAGGGCAATGTGTGGTCCAAGCTGGAGAGCTCAAAGGCTTATGTCTTCCCCCTAATGTGTAGTATCCCCTCCTCCTGCTCCGTTGAATTGGCACTTGATGAGCAGAAGTCAAGTATGTGAGGCTGATCCGTGTCAGTCATTCACAAGAGACCACTGCTTTGTTGTGGATTTTGTGGGGGGTAGGGGTAGAGAACCAGTTTTTCTACAGGTACTGATTGTAGGCAGTTGCCATTATTATGACTCAAACTTTGCTTTCTTTGACAATGGTAGCGTGTCTTCCTTGTCTTCATCCTCATCGTCGTCTTCATCATCATCAGGATAATCTACCAGACCCACAAGGCCTCCCTGTTCAGAAACAAGGATTGTAAGTATGGATAAAGGATACAGAACCCCCACACCCACCTCAATATATAACTGTGGTTATTTCTGGGAGGTGAGACTATATATAACTGAAATTCATTCTTTTTATTTATTTCCTAAATTTTCCAGAGTAAAAACTTTTAGTAGTTTATAATCCTAGTAAGTCCCAGGAGATAAAAACATTAGCGATTAAAATGTTTTTAAGATTAATGATTAGAATCTTTAAAGGAAGTCTACAGAGTACCAGATAAACTACAGAAGGCCAAGAGACCACTGGAAATGTGGGCAGGCAGACTGCGGGCTGTCGGGGAAGTGGACTGGCCCCGTCCCCCCATGATCTCGCCTGGACTCCCTGTATCCCTGCGCACCAGACACCACTGCGGTTCGCTCTACGCAGACGGCTGGGGGAAAGTCACAGTGCTCTTGTCCTGAGCACGTCCCTTCACCTCAGCATCTCTCACACTCACTGTTAGACCTCACGCCAGAGGTCCCCTGCTCACATCAGAGTGACGCACACATGCAGATGGGCGGTATATTCCTGATTTAGGTCCATATGCCTGAAATACCAGCCGGCTATGCTAGTCTTGGGCAGCATAAGGAAACCAAAAGAATTGGTTTTCATTCTGAGGTGTCTTTCCTACATTTTTGGTGTTAAAATTTTGATCCCTTTTTATATGAAATGTCACTAATAATAGATGGTTAATTTCTTATATATCTTGCTTGTTGGTACAAGAAAGTTAGTAGTGTCTAGATATTTAGATTATCTCCCCCCCACCAAAGTCTTTATTAATTGGAAGAATTGATTGAAAAAACGCCTTAAAACTTTTAAATTTCTCTATAAAAAAAAATCTTAAATTTCTGTAAATGTTTTGACACACAAATGTGATCCTCAGGTTCTAAAATGCAAATAAGCAAAATTAGAATGTATTCAGACTTCTGTACCGGTCATAAAAACTTCCAGAAAATTCTCAACTTTTGTAAGTTCAGGTGGTGGTCAGAGAATGATTCTCTAGTTGAAAAATGCTAAACCAGTTCCAAAAGAGAGTAAGCAAAGGGATTCTCAGTCAAAACAATTATTGTTGAGGAAGCTTAAATTAGGTAGGCCCAGGAGTCGGAAATATACCTTGGTAGTGATAGCTGCCGTCTGAGACGTGTTTTTAGGGACGGACCCAGGCGAGCCCGGAGATCCTGGGGACCCCGGCGAACCCGGAGAACCCGGCAGAGTTGCTGCAGGTGACTGGCTGGTGAGGGTCGTCTTTGTCCCACTAGAGAGGGAAAGCTTGAAACTTGGGCTCTGCCGGCCAGAAAGGTTTGTTTTCAGAAGCACCTCCTTTTCCTCACTTTCTTTTACTAAAAATAAGAATATTGTCAATAGTTGTCACAACCATACTCACCCTTTAAAAATTCCCCCAAGTGAGGTGACACTAAATCACAATTAAACAGCTTACTCCTCTGCCAGGGAGAAACACCGCAGATCAATTTTTGAACAAAGCTTAACAAAGCAGCCAATACCATCACCCACTGGATTTTACTGCTGAGAAGGAAGGAAACTTTCAGTAATATATTCACTGTTCCTACCTACCCTTCCTGAAATAATCTTTTTCTCCTTAAGTCAAATTAAGAAAATTTAGCCTGTACCTTCACAACAGAGCTATTAATTCACCCTCTATAAAGCAACCATTTAAAAAATCTGTGTTGTGACCCATACAAATTGGATACTAATCACTGTGTCAAGAAACAAGGATAAACAGAGAGAGAGAAAGACTTCATTTTTGCTTGCCCGTCTTTTCAACATACATTTCTTCCTTTCCATGAATTTACTTATTGGATCCATAATGTCGTCATCGTTTTTAGTTTTGTCAGACGGAGACACCACAGCTTCTCCATCCTCCAGGTCATCTTCATCTGTGTTGAACCACATCTCTTCTTCGTCTTCGAGTGTTCTGGCATCTCTTCGGTATCTGTGGTTCCTCAAAATGGAACGCATACTAAAGAGAAGAAGGTGGAGTAAATAGACTCATAAGAGTTTCATTAGATAGACTTCAAGTATTGCTCTGAATTAGATCTAGTCTTACCAGATAAACGGGATAAAACATTTATGCACTAGAGGCTGACAAAGTTTTTACCTCACATATAATTTAAAAACACACTCTGCCAAACCTGATAGTAACTAGTGGAATTCAACTTCCTATTATCAAAATTGTACTACTACGCATCAGTTATTAAACTTAACATTAGAAATCCACAAGTCATAATTTATGGATTTTAAAATGTGAATTCAGGTATTTAGGAAAATGTACATTTCTTAATTTGTAACCTTAAAGTAATTCAAAGCAAGCATGATAATATTCGGATTGGTCCAACACATGAAGCCTCAACGCCACGTAAGCGGCACTTTCTCTTTCCATCGGCGCGCTCCACACACGCCGAGGGCGAGCCCCCACCTGCGCCTTCGGCAAACATGGGCAGTGCCCGCTACGCCGAACACTAGCGCTTCTACTCGCTACCTGCCGTCTCCTCCTTCCCGCCAAGCCAAAGGGTAAAACGTAAGCGGAAAAGAGCCACTGCCACACGACTTGTCACTCACTGGATGAACAGGTTCAAATATGTGGTAATTTACCTGTCAAGTTTGGGATTATCTTGCCTTTCTCTTTGTTGTTCAAATCTCAATTTTAACCCTTTAAATGTCTGCACATAATCTACATCTTCCAGTGCTTTCCAGTAATTTTCAATGACATGAGCAGTCAATGACTTTATATCTTCCTATAGAAAAGAATTATAATAAAAAGATGAAATGTTATTTTAGAAAGATAGTGACCTAATTGTTGTGAACTGACAAACTCACCAGAAAAGTTTAACTTCATAAAATTATTATGCTCTCTTAGAGATCATCCAACAATGAAACGGGCGTAACATACTGGGTACTTCCGCACTTCCTGTGGGTCTTTGCAAAGTAAATGCCCAGGTGGCAGCCTAGGTGATCTGTACTCGGTATGTCTGGGGCGGGATGTGGCACGGATATTTTAAATCACACACGCCCTGACTGGTGTGGCTCAGCTGGTGGGGCATCATCCCGCAAACTGAAAGATCGTAGGTTCAATTCCCGGTCAGGGCACATGCCAGGGGCATGGGTCCGTTCCCCAGCTGGGATGTGTACAAAAGGTAACCGACCACGATGCTCCTCTCCCTCTATTTCTCCCTTCCTTCCCCTCTCTCTAAAGACCAATAAGCATGTCCTCGGGTGAGGACAGATAGGTATCAATCACACCCAAAGTGCCCATCTGGATGGTTGTGATGGTCGCACAATAATGTGCATGCACTGTATGCCAGTGAATTATACACTTGAAAGTTGTTAAGATAACACATTTTATGTTATATTTACTTTACCATAAGTTTTTAAAAAGTATGCCACAGATAATTTTAATACAGAGCAATGTTTGAGAGCCATTGGTGAATATATTATTAAAGAATCAAGAAGAGTTGGCTATAAAATTGCTCTCTAGAAATATATGGGAGAAAAGTCAAGAAAGTTACACAAAAACACATCGAAATACTTATCTACTATAATTTTACTTTTTAAAAATGATTATCACCACAGCAGCAGCTTTGACCTATCCTGTAATAAGGAGTCACAGCTGCCGAGAGATTGTTTTGGTTTTTATTAGTTTGAACTAAGTCTCTCACAACACTTTTGGGTAACACAGATTTTCTTTTAGAAATTCTCTTCAAATATAACAATCTCAAATAAGCCAAGGTATCAATAATGCATATTCAAGTTTCTCAAACAAAGCCTGAATTCTAACTGAAGGAGCACAGAACCTACCACTCGAATGAATTCGAACATCTCTATGATAGCAGAGTTCATCAGGTTGTAGCGGGATCCATTGTTGAGAAATGCTTTGACTACTGGTTCAAACAAAAAACTTTTCATTATGTAGCGGTTATAAAACTCATCTTTTAATCCAATAATCTTTCTCTTAAAACGAAGAGCACCTGAAACAAAGAGGCATTGTTCACATTACCCACCACATTTCCTTATCTTAGACTTACAAAAAGAGCTGTTTAATACACACAGCTCTTTGTGCAGTGACTTTATTGTTTCCAAAGTGCGAACCTAAGATTACCAAAGCGTTACCAAAAAATGTATTCCAAAGTAGCGTTTGTCACCATAGAACACAAGTCTTAGAGAGCCAGAAAAATTCTGCAAGTCAGTAATGACCAGAATGTACTTTATATCTGAACTAGAAGCCAAGACAGGGCTAAGAAATGAACTAACCTATCGTCTACTTTGAGAATTCTAAACATATCCTTATTTACTGCTAGCTTCAAAACAATAGAAAAACCATTGCTTTATCAGGACAATCCACCATACAATTTGATCATTATTTTTGGACACGATTTTGCATCAGAATTTATGGGTTGCACTGATTTATGGATGTTTGTAGAAATGCTATAAACCACAAAAATCTGCGTGACCCAAAATTTGCCTTCCCATAGTTTAGAAACAAATTTAGAGGATGTTGTTTTTAAAATGTGGTCCTCTATGCTTATTGCAGCGAGTATGCTTTTTAATTTTTTCATAGTTTTTCTTTTTACAATTAATTAGGCTTTAACTTACAGATTAAAAGGTATATTTACATCTTGAGGCATGGGGAGTTAAGTCACCATTCGTCAAGATCCAAATATACAGACAGCTAGACTTCAACAAAGCCCTCTTCACCTAAATGGATCATCAGTAAGTTAATGCCCCAGTTATTGTAAACAGTTCAAAAAAGCATACTCACTTCATGCAGTCACATCGTCTTCGGTTGGCAAGATTAAATATTGTGTTTGTATTTTGGTTTCTTTGGAGATCATGGAAGTGGCTCGTTAAATTGCCAATTTGTTATTAATCAAGTCCTTCATGAGCAGGTAGCCAGGCAACCATGCTGACACGGTTTCTGGGTGGGAAGGCAGAGGAGTAAAGCAGCTCAATTTTTCTTCAGTTGGCAGAAAAGAGGTCCACAAGCGAATGCCCAATTAGGTACAGGTGACTATAAACTGCCTTAACAATTCAACTTTAAGAGTGCTTCTTTCTAAAGAGACACTCTGGGCAGGGAACTTCAAAATAGTTTATAGAATAGTAATTGCATTTTATTTTTTAAACTATTGAATATTTTCAAATACATAAAACCATGGTGAAATAAGACATTTTAAACAATAAGAGGCATCTTTGTGTTTTAAGTCAAATCCGAACAAGGGCTTATTTTCCCAAAACAATGGTTTTAGAGTTTGGTTTTTCATTTAATGTTACTAGACAAAGTAACTTAGGCAGTTGGTTCCATTTGTTAGAATCAAAATCAATACTTTTAGAGCTCATGCCACTAAGGCCAAATTTTAAGCTTTTAGTAATTGAGGCCAGAGCTATTTAGAGAATTTGCCGGCTTTGTGGAGACTTGTGTCCTACCATAACAGACACTAGCTGGACCCTGTGGTCCCCATGCAGTTCCTGGGTGGTTCCTAGGTTAAGTGGAAAGCAGCTCCCTTCCTAGAATTCACTAAGACCAATGCAGATGGCACCACCATCCCCTCAAGAGCAGTTCTGTTCAGCCACTGCTGCTGGAGACAGAGGCAGTTCTAACCGTGTTTTTATTTTGCTCCTCTCATTTTCATTCGCCCTCATTTATCTGTATCAAAAACTGTGTTGTTTCCACTCAAACCCCACTCCCAAAAGAAACGTGCATCAAAAATATCCAACCACTATTCTTCGCTGTTGAATAAAAAGTTGCTTTCAAAAATTTACCAGTGCATTCTGTGAAGTCAAGCTGCTCAAAGGGGCTTTAGAGGAAGCTTTTGGCTAGGTCACACTGGCATGACCACAGGGTTTCAATGTAAAGTGCACTCTGCTTCCGCTTATACCTCCAGCTTTCATGACTGGCATGCCAGGGGTCTTTTGTGCTCAGTTTCAATGATGTCTAAAATGAGTAATCCATACACATATGGATTACATCATATGTAACTAATGTTATCGCTAAATGAAAGCATCTCCAACATACTTAATCTCATTCCTCTTACAGATTTCCATATTTTTCAACATGAATATAAACATAAAAATATGAGCTAAAATGTTACAATATAAGACCCAAGAATCCTGAAAAGGCCAAGAAGACCGATATTACTGGGGTGGGGTGTATGTGTGTGTGTGCGCACACGCGTGCGTGCTCACCTGTGTACGTATGTACATATGGATAGCGTTGAAAGTACTGCTGGTCTCACTTACAGACTTGAGCAGTTGTCTTTAAATATGACAAAAGTATACTAATTAAGAAGCAGCAGATATTAAGTGTCTTCAAGTCCCCAAACTGTTTACATTTAACCACTCATTATCCTTTGTCCTTACAAGTATGCATCTAAATTTACTTATAAAACCCTCCCTTTTAAAAACTATACCCAATATTTTACTTTAATGTACTTCATTATCAGAAGTCCAAAAGTATCTTAAATATTCTCACATTTGTGCTTAGTTCTTTTACAAACCCTTGATAAAAAACTCCTACTGTATACTGCAAAACCAGGCCCAAAGAGCGCACTCCTACTGACTGGCATCTTTCAAAAGCTATTTATAGTCTCAATCCTGGGGAGATAGCCACACACTGAGAATAATTTAGGATTTAGGGTTAATGATAACTTAGCTTGGAAAATATTAATGGTAATAAAACACAACTAAGATTTATCTGTTATGCTTAAATTTCCTACAGTGTAAATGTTCATTAACTTGTAATGATTCTCTTCGTAGTTCTCATTAAATTATGAGAAACTTTCTTTGCAGTACCACAAGCCAAATGAGATACAGACCTGAAGAACAGGCCTCTCCTGTCCCTCTCCCACAGGACTCGTGTTCTACTGTACCAAGCCACTGACACCACGCTTCTCCACGTTTACACATCTGAACTGTGTACTCCGACAAGAACAGCACTCGCCCGTAACAAGGAGACACTCAACTTTTCCAAAATTTTCCTGATCTGCCTCAACCATGTAGAATTAATCACTTCCACTACACATCTTAACACATCAAAACACAGTGCATAAGGTGTTGTTTGTTTTGATTTTTATAGACCATCCTCCTAAATAAACTCTGATCCCCTTGACCGCTGAGTCCAGGTCTTAAATCATCCTAGGACCAGGTATGTATCATTCTTTTTGAAATCTAAGATGCCAATGATTGCAAAAAACTTTACCTTTTCTACTGCTAAGAAAACAATGAACAAACAAAAAGCTATAGATCATGACATGCCATTGTTAAGACTCACCTTGATTTGAGAAATGATAAATGCATAAAAATATATAATCTTAGAATCAGTGAAATACAGTAGGTGTTTACTAAGTTTGTTGAAATAAAACTGATTAACTTGTTATTTATTCTGTTGTTCCATGCTGTCCTGTCTGCTCAGAAACTCCCTTTCCCACATGCAAATAAAATCTCCTATGGTGACACATTCAAAGAAGCATTCATTATAAACTCCCTCTCAGCTTGCTCTGGGGGCTCTCACTTTTGCTGTGATAGGCATGTAGAAAATGCACACGAGTTTAAAAGCTCCTCTTTCACATGTGCTAATAAATTAGCTCACAGACATGCAAAATAATGCATTTATGTTTTGCTGTTTTTAGCAGTATAGTTTAATGCCACCGATGCTACCTATTACTCTTGGCTAAAAAGATTACTAAGGTAATATCAAAGGTTTTGGATAATTAGCATAAAGTAGTTGTACTGAATATCTGAAAATTGTCAACATCAGAAACAACTTTATATAAAAATTGTTTTCATAATTTAAGGCTATTTTTAAAAATCAGGCAAAAACAATTTCTAAGTGAAGTAATAGAAGTGTCGTACTAATTATAATTAGTGTACGACAATGGTGTCTTCAAACAACAACAACACAACAAAACTTACCTATACACCCAAAAAGTGTCAGTCAGTTACCAGCAGACATCTCTTGATTAGCCTCTAGGGGCCCCTGTAATGGGACTGCAAGCTTAACCAAAGAAGGCGGCTGCTACATGATTCACAATATTCCAGACCAACGTATTTCCAATTCAGAAAAAGTGTTTTTAATTTGAATAAAGTAGGGTCTTTAAGAATACAGTGAAAGCCAATTTTTGAAAAACACGTGTAGCTGAAAACGACTGTGACGTAAGACTGTGTGCGGCCCCGAAGAGCGGCCGGGCCACTCCCGCGGAGGGCAGCACAGCCCGTGTCCCAGGCTCTGTGGGCCACGTGTGGACTCGGGGTGTTTTTTTTTGTTTAAAAACACAAAAACCATTTTTTAGCTTTCAGGCTGTATACAAATAGACCACAGGCTGGATTTGGTAACAGCTGTAGTTTGCCACCTGTTTTAAAATATATGAGGTAACACAATGTTATGTCAAATGTATAGAAATAAAGCTGGAGAAAAATTATTTGTGGAATTAACAATGAACCATCTATAGACATTTGTGCTAGGCATTCTGTAACTTAGAATGTGTTTTGGGAACTCAATTCGATTAGCTATAAATTTACCAAATTACAAAAACGTTCATGTTTTCATGTGTGACTCTAGTCTCACAAGAAGAAAGCTAATTTGTCATTAGTAATGCTGCACTGTTTAAAAAATAATAACTGAGGTAAAATGATCTTAGGTGAAATACAATACTTAGGTGGAATGTAATACTCCAAGGTAATATACTTTATTGATACACTCTACTCCTTTGCTGTATAGTAACAAGAAAGAAGAGAGTCAGAACAATCACCTGTTCAAAATGCGGCCCAGGTACACAATCCGTGTGGTTTAGTATTAGCTCTCCTGGCCTGAGATTAGTGATCTCTTCTTCTCAGGCAGGGAAACATAAAGATACCAACAACATGATAATATATAAACAGTAAGTCTACCAGAAGCAACACTTACATAATGCCAAGAAAGCATGCTTCGAAGCCATGAGAACTAGCACTCTCCGCAGGATGTCCTTATTAATAATGTAGTTCTTTATGTGGTAGGTATGGTGCTCCACACAAAATGTTAACAATTCCAACACAAGTGCCAACAACTGGGCAGTCTGAAAATCATCTATAAACAAAACACAGTTTATTTAATGGCTAATATTCTTTTCCTCCCCAAATGTAAGAATCCAAATTCCAGTCAAGTACAATCCTTTCTATTAACCCAACATTTTAAAGTTAAGGAAAAGGAAACTGACGTTCACTGAATGCCTACCATGTGCCGAGAATGACGCTCCCCATTTCTTGAACAACTCTATGAGGACTTAGTTGCACACGACCCAAGTCTGAACAGCTAGTCAAGCAGAGACTGGACACCAGCTATGAGGCCTGCTTTATTCCAGCGTAAGGACGCCCCACCCTGCCCTAACACAGCCCTTGGCAGATGTGCACACCCGCACAGGGGGTCCTGTCCGACACCGTCTCGTCTGCTGGAATTACTCTCTCTGCTCCGTGAATCGACTATCTGACTACCTTCTGTGCCTCCTTTTTACACACAATGAATCCACACTGAATTATAATGACTGGTTTATCTTTCTCACCAGGCAGCAAGCCTCTGAAATTACTCACTTTTTTCAATTCCCCCACTAAGCCCCTAAAAGTCACAGCACATGCCTTCCATGCAATGGGCTCTCGAAGAATGTTTGATGAACTGAACATACGGGTTTGAAAAGAAGCCTCAAGTTTTACCTACTATGAATCAAGTAGACAGGAAAAATGAATACCACGTTTCCAAGACTTGATTCTAGAGTCATAAAAAAAGGTAAATTCAACATTCATCTTCTGGGTCCTATTGTAAATTAAAATATACTGTATCGAGCCCTGGCCAGTGTGGCGCAGTTGGCTGCGCAGTGCCGTGGGGATGAAGGGTCGTAAATTCAGTCCCCAGCTGGGGTGTGTGCAGGAGGCAGCCAACCCATGTTTCTCTCCCTTTTCTCCCTCCCTTCCCCTCTCTCTAAAATCAGTAAGTATGTCTTTGGGTGAGGATTAAAAAAAATACTGTATTGATAATTCGTATGACCAAATAATGTATTTATTCCCTAAGTTTCAATAAGGGATTTCCAAATGAAGGTCATAAAACTACTTTCTGAATTCAACACACACACAAGCTGAAAGCTAAAGGAGTAAAATGAAGAAATAATAAATAATTAAAATATAAGAACAATCCTGAATGCAAATAAAAATAGCTTAATCTTGTCCTGGCTGGTATGGCTGAGTGGACTGAGTGATGGCCTATGAACCAAGGGGTCACCGGTTCGGTTCCCCATTGGGGGGCACGTGGGAGGCAGCCAGAAACTGATGTTTTCCTCTCTTTCTCCCTCCCTCCCCTGTCTCTAAAAACAAATAAATAAAATGTTTAAAAAATTAGCTTAATCTTGAATACAAGCTTTGCTCTACTACATACCTCGAGTACAAATAACTCAAAATGAACTCATTCATTATTTCACCTATGTAAATGCAAATGAAAAATTATTGCTTTAACAAATTTTTTCTAAATTCTGCAAACAAATAATTATTTCTTATATTCTTTTACCTTTCTGTTATCTTGATTATAGCATTTTAAAGACATTCTACTTTAAACACCTCTTTTGAAAATACACAAAGCCTTTATATTAACACTGAGTTTCAGAATTCAAGCTCAAAGAACTACCAACCTGCACTGCCTTACCTTTGCTAGGTTTGTCTTCTGTTGTATTTGCCAGTAAAGGAGCAGTGAGGACATGCATACAGTGTTTGTAGAAGAAACCCAGAAATTCAGTCTTTTCTGTTTTCTAAGAAATCAAAAACACTTCCATGAACTTTAACTGCACTGGTTCCTACCAGCAATAAACAATACACTAGCATGATAAAGACACACCCATGGCTTACATTGGCAGTAGCTAACATGTTCTCTGGGTCAACTAAAGTTCGAAGCAGGCCCATAAGTTGGACTGCTCCTCCAAGTTCAGGGTCTGTATCACAAATCATATGTTCTATAATGAGGTTGATGAGCAAAATATCCTGGTGAGAAAAATACAAAAAGACCACTTATTACGAGAGAATGGAAAAAGCACATGCTATGACACACTACAGTATTATATTTGTCTCGTTAACTACAAACAAAATGAAATGACTGACTTATTAAATAAGTTCTATGACACTGTTTCCCTAAAATGTGGTACAAACACATTACACTTAAAGTACTGTAAAGAAACTTTTTTCTAGTATTTTCAAATCTGATTAAAGCAAAAACAGAATTTCAGTTCGGTACTAATAATCTTTGTACCTCCTGATTAACAAAATATCCCTCCAGAAGAAAGGTAATGGGCCTTAGATGCATAGCTTTAATAGTAAGAATATTTAGCTACAGTTTGTAACTTTTTTCTACTTTCACTGCATTTTTGTGGATTCCTTCTATTCATGGCAAATGATATCTATACCTGTTCTCCATTTATGGGAATAATATAAAGTTTCCATTTTAAGAAAAAATTAGTTGGTACCTGCATGTCTGAAATTGGGGAAAATGAGATTAGTGTTTAGAGGACAGGAGGAGAATAAATTTACTATACAGATTCCGAATGTCATAGAAGACTGTGGGTTTTCCTGAGGTCTGCTAGGACTGGTGTTCCTGGCCCAGGAGTAAATACTAACTGAGAAGGACTCAATGAGAAAGATCCCTGCTCTTGCCTATACATACAATGGAAGGACGAACAAAAGGGAAATGAGAACAGTTTATGAAAATGATGATTAAGACTGGGAATCAAGAGACCTGCATGTGAGTAAAGTACATCAATGTGTGTTCAACTAGTGGGTTGCAGGGCCAACAAGAATAGCCTTTGTTTTAATACAGGTATTTTGGTTTTCAAGACTGGACTATTTTATAAAAGAAAAATGTAATACACAACAGTTCAAACTTGTACTTTTCTGCACCTATTCTGACATTACAATTTTTTAAAAAACCTTAAATATAGAAGTTACCAGACATTCTACTCCATTTTAACATCACTACACATAAATGAGTTTCTTTTTTAAAAAGTTTATTTTCTCATATTTTAAAAAAGAGGGAAAAAATCCATACAGAATTCTAGCCTTAAGGGGATGTCTTCCCCCCTCCCTTAAGGAGTTCAGGGCAGAACGTTAGTTTATTATCAAGCAAAAAATTACTTTCAAGATTTTATAGGGGAAGAAGGGGGGGGAGCAGAATCATCGCTTGAATTACTTAAAATAGAACAGAGCACACACACTTAGGGCTCTCGCATACGATGCACTGCCAGGGTACAGGGTTCCCTCCCTTACTTTAAAACCGGTGTGTGCGTGCATGAACAAGACAACAGCTTGTTCCCCATGGTTAGGCAGTAAAGGCACCCTAAATACTGTCCAAAGAACTATGCTTGATTCCTTCCTTCTTCATGATTTTGAAAATCAATCCCTAGCCAAGTCAATGTTTTCCTAGGAAAGTTATTCATAATTCCACATAAATAATAACAGTTTAGCCCTGATTGGTGAGGCTCAGTGCACTGAGTACCACCCTGCAAACCAAAAGGTTGCCAGTTCAATTCCCAGTCAGGGCACATGCCTGGATTGTGGGCCAGGTTCCCAGTGGGTGTGTGTGAGTAGCAAGAGATCGATGTATCTCGCACACATTGATGTTTCTCTCCCTTTCTTTCTCCTTCCCTTCCCCTCTCTCCAAAAATAAATAAAATCTTTATTTAAAAGAAAAAAAGAATAACAATTTATTGGTTAAATGATTTAAACAATATAGAAAGTTCACTTCAGAATTAAGAAACACTCAAAAAATTTAAAAAAGAATTTCAGCTGAACATTTGTAAGGCACACTTTAAAACTGAGACAGGAGCCAATTAAGGGGAAGAATAAGCCATTTGATATTATGGCTACACTTTCCCAAATGTCAACTATTTAAATTTTAAGTAAATACAGTTATTGCTCCCCATGTATAAATACTTACTGTTAGTGCAAATAATATTTACCTTGTTGGTTATTTTTTGCTCTGTTAACTTCTTACTTACATCATCATTTTGCTGTGCCTCCTGCATGACAAACTCTCGTACCATGGATGGATTATATTCAACCAAGTATGAGAATATATCAGTAGCAGCACTTCGCACCTGTGTATCATCCATGCCCTGCAGACAAAAAGCACTTAATTATAATTAAGTGCTCATAATTATAAAAATAGGGAATTTATGGCTACATAAATTCAAAACCTAACAAATTAAAAGAAAACAATGCAATAAAGAAAGAGGTCAAGGATATTCTGCTGCATGTAAAAACCCCTGTTCTATGGATAAAGTTATACTTTCTTTTATTCTAATTTACTTTTCTACTTTAACATGTCAACAGGCTGTGAACTTAAATTATTATTAAAGTGGGGGGGCACATTAGAGGCAGCCACACTTCGATGCTTCCCTCTCTCCCTTCCCCCTCTCTAAGAATAAATACAATCTTTTAAAAAATAAAAATATGGAAAATTCCTCTGAGTAGTCTTTCAGTACTCTTTAAGAACTCTAATGCTGAAGTTTTATAGCTTTTTTTAATGTTGTGTAATACAAAGCTAATATTAAATATTGGTTATAATTAAGTACTTGCATGTTACATAAAAATACACTACACTTTTGTAGATTAAAAACATAATGGCAATTAAAAATAAGGGGAAACAGACTTACAAGGATGACCTCCAAAGCTGGTAATATGCCCATGTTTGACAAAGTCTTGAAAAAAGCATCTCTATTTTGAGGTTGCAGTGTTTGGGAAAACGCACAAAATTCTTTTAAAAAGTTAACCTGAAATTAGGAAAAAGGGCAAGTGACTATAAAAGGTCTATTGTTTTAGCTTCATGTCCTTTATAATAAGAAATTTCTTACCAATTCCTGTCTTTTTTCCTCATCTGTTGCTTCGTCTGTTAGTTGTGCAAACAAATCTGTCAGAAATTTTTCATCTTCCTGTGAAATCAAAGGATAAATTATGCTAATTAATGGTTAAGAGTATAATAAAATAACTTCAAGATGCTCTAATAGAAGACATGAATTGCAGTAATGAAAAAAGGAAAGACTGTATTGGCAATGCTTTTTAAATAGAGAAAGAAAAACCCAACTACTGAAGGATAAACTGGCAATTTACACAGAAAAATTGTCCTTTATAACTTGGCAAGGCTCTACTTCCTAAGCCTATGTAAGGGCCACATTGTAAGTATCTTAGGCTTTGCAGGCCATATGGTCTCTGCCGCAACTCTGTTTTTATAACAGGAAGCAGTCAGAGACAGTGTGTAAATAAATGAGTGTGGCTGTGTTTAAATAAAACTTTATTTACAAAAACAGTTATGGCCCACAGTTTACAGAACCCTGGTTCTCTTAGTTTCATAACCTTAACTTTAGAAGTTAATGGGTTTTTGGTTGTTGTTTTAGAGAGAGGGGGAGGGGGAGGGAGGGAGGGAGGAGGAGAGAGGGAGGGAGGAGGGGGAAGAGTGGAGAGTGGGTAGGTGTCAATATGTTGTTCAACCCACTTACACCTTCACTGGCTGATTTCTGTATGTGCCGTGACCCTAGGCTTAGCGGAGTCAGGGCACATATAGAATGTTCTAACCCACTGTGCTACCTGGCCATGGCCAGGAGTTAAGGTTTTACAACCTTTCAAATGGAAGATAAAAATGAGGACAAAGCTTCCCTGATGTTTTAAAGACACAGAAAATGATTCAATTTAAAAAGCTAAATTCAGAACTTTAGAGAAACCACTAATTTGAAGATAGGCATATATATACACATAAACATGCATTAAATTATTTTGGAAGGGATTTGAAAGACTCTCATAGGGTAAAATTATCCAGAAAAGGATTCAGAAAACTTGCTCATAGGGTAAATAAGTCCAAGTACAGAACTTGGAAAGAACCTTACATGTTAAGGTTCTTACATGTTACCTTACCTCTTATTTTATAATTAAAACAAGTTAAGAAGTTTCCCCAAAGCCCAGCCACAGTAGGTGACAGAGACCTCCTGATTGCCTGTTCAATTTTTTCCATCACTATTTTTAAGACTTTTGTTCTAGTGTAATTCCACACTACCTCAGCTAGAAGTAAATTCAACACTACAGCCATACAGACATGCCTAAGTCTAAATATATATACACATACCTACATGTATGTAGGTGTGTGTGTGTACACACAATCTTCCACTAAATTATAAACTAGTGGTATTTCCTGTTCTGGATGCTCAAAAAATATTTTCAGTGACACTGAAGCAGTTTGGTTATTCCCACCTTTACTTTTTTCCTAAAATGTACAAATAGGCCATACCTCAAATGGCATCCAATTTCAAGATGTATCCCAGATATAATGTATTCCATGAAATGGAAATCAAATGATTAAAAAAGATTCTGTGAACTGCTGCATTTGGGGTATAGAAGTAGAGAAAATAAGAATGTTTAAAAGTGTTACATAGAGTAGGCAAAGGTAAGGGATACGATTGTTTCTTAAGGTGGGTAAAAACCTGCTTTTAATTATATTTCTATCACTCCTCATGAAAAAATTTGTAAAATTCTCCTTTCTTCACAGAAGCACTTAACAACCTGAAAGTATGCATACTTAATGAGCAAAACTGGCACAGGTCTAAAGACCAAGCGAACACAGAAGTGACAAATCACCACCTAACAAAATGAGACCATGTGCAGCTAAAGAAAAGGACCAGTAGCATTCAGGGCCATCCAAGGAAACCAGGAATCAAAACTGGACTAGAACACAGGGTCTAATAGGTCGCTAGTAAAAACCAGTTCCTCATCAAAGAACAAATGGAAATTGGTATCAAAACCCTTCTTCCTCCTCCATTATCAGTTATAATACACAGTATAGACAGGATTACTACTACACTTACCAGAATGAATTGCCTATATTATTTATGTGTGTGTTAAATAAATAGAAAACATGTCAGCTTAGTCAACATGAACTGGATTACTAGTTCCAGGAAAGCAGTTTTGGTAAAGTTGACTCCTATTTGAAGCCGCCCCCCGCCCCCAAGGATGGCAAAGGCCAAGGGCGCTGAAAATACAGCAGTTTTCTAAAAAGGAACAGACACGAAAATTAAATTTACTGCTTTATTTATTGTATGTGCAACCAAGCAGCTTTCACTGATATTTATTTGTCTCCTTACTTTATTAAACAAGTCCAGGTTTCAAATAATTATTGTTTGTAGATCTGAGGTAAGGTTTTGCAATATATTTTTCAAGTCATAGCACCTGTTATTCCCAGTATCACAGGCATCAGAGAAATAAAAAACACGGGGGGTACAAAACCCACAAATCTCTGCACTATGCAAACTTCTATTTCAGTTAGAATAGACTAATTCACACGCTATGGGATAATATACTGAAGAGGTTCTTGACTGTGGGTGTTACAAATGCAGTGACTGGCCAGCTCACAGAGATTTTGATTTTGTGTCTTATGTGGACTCCAGGAATTTGCAGCCTAGGCAATTCTAATGCAAACACCCTGCAACACCAGACCTGAGAGACTAGGCATACTGTAAGAAGAAAATTTAATTATTTAAAGGGAACGTGAAAATACCTCTGCTAAAAACAGTTCAAATGGTATCGATCAAGTAGGAAAAAAGAATAATCAAACTCACCTGTAACATACCAACAATTTCTACCTTATTGAAAAAAATGAAGGAGTGAAGTGTTGATAACATATTTTCTTCGAAGACTGACGGGGTAGGTAGAACCATATCTTGTATATACTGGACTCTGTATGTCTGATGAATTTTTTGTTTCAGCTCAGGATCTGATATGGGAATCACTTCTTTAAACTTGGCTGTTTTTGTTAGAAATTCCCTGTGTTTTCGTGGTTGTGATAAAGCAGGATCATATTCTAAGCATCCAATGACATCCATTATACATTCCTCAGAGAACATAACTTCAAAAAGAGCAGTTCGATTCAAGAGAAAGATGCCTTTGATAATTTCATACAAGTGGTGCAGTCCTTCAATATTTTCCAAATCCTCACATACATGAAAAAGCTCTAAAAGCTTTTTAATGTAACCCTCATTTTCCAGTGCTAGTGCAAGTTTTTCACGACGCAGGGGGGACGGTAAAGATGATGCCACAAGTTCTGCAATTTCCTCAAGGCGACTTAATTCACAAGATGGTAATTCTAAACCTGGCGATGACATATCATCAAAACGCTCCTCTTCAGATTCATCTACAAGGTCCTGAGTGATGTCCACTGAAGGGTCCTTTCCTTGAACCTAGTAAATCAGATTGATGACAGCTGACAATATAATCAAGCAAATCCAAATGATATTCTTATATGAATGCAAGAGATATTATAAGAAACTATAATGACAACTTTCAAGTTTAAGACTCCTTCAAACTTGACCCAACTGCCAACTTTTCTAAGTTACGTATCTACGAGTAATATACACTTTCAATTTTAAAGAAGTTAGTTCAAAGTTAAGATAGGGGATGAGCTTCCTCCTAAGTGCCAGATTTCTCCGCAGCAGAAACATCCTAGGATATGCTAAACTGTGTAGAAGGAGTGCCCTGCAGACCCTCACTGAAGAGGCCTGTGCTGAAACATCCACTCACATCTTATATCCACGACCCTCTTTTCCAACAGAGCAGGGCAAGTCTCAGAGACATTCACAGCACTGAGCTCCACGGTAGTCACCAAACTCCTCAAAGAGAAGCTTACAAATATCGTAACACTGAGACCGTAGAAAATATATATAATTGTAAGAAACAAGGAAAATAACTAATGTCAACTCTAGAAATCAATGGCCAAGGAGCATATACCAACTGGCTTTGGACCAAAGTGGGTCACCGATCCGCTATAAACGCTGGTTGGTAGCCAAAAATATGATTATGCAATGGGAAACCAGTGCACACATACAGAAATGAAACCATGAAAAAGTAACTGCAACCTATATGTAACAGAGCTATCCCCAAGAATATCTGCTAAAAGTAATCAAACCACAGAAAAGTTTTCCTGTCTATACCCAAACTTGTAGCTTTCCTAATTGTCCAGAAGTCCTAAAGTTTGCCATTAAACTCCAATTTTATGTCAGTGTAAAGGCTCTAATTATAAAAAGATAACTTTTAAGGCTAAAAAATATTTTTACAAAAGGCCAAAGACATATTCTAAAATAAAAGTAGTTTGTTCTCTTGGTCCTATCATTTGAGACCGCTACTAAGTCAGCCCAAAAGGCAAAACAGAATGGTAAAAGTATGGAAAAATTGGGCCTTATAAAGAAACTTAAACTGCTACACATAGTTGTAAGATTGTTGGTGGATACTAGAAGGAAAGAAGTCCTGGAATTATGTCTTGAAATATGCTGCAAGGTGGTATCATCTTAACCTTGACCCAGCAGGCAGACCACTGCAAGGAGGCTAGGCACATTCACAGCTCATACCTTGTGCAACCTCAGGTTTGGCTCTGGACCTGTTATTTACTTAAGCTCTCATTACAGCTTTAGCATCCTAACACTGAAGCCATGGCTTAACTTGTAGAATAATGGTAGCATCTGATAAACAAACAAACAAACAAACAAACAAACAAACCCAAATGAAAAGGGTCGAGAACCTTTATTGTAATGAAAATGCTATCTTCTTCAGCTAATTTACAAATATAAAGGCTAAGAAGGTAATCAAAATGACCTGTATTTAGGATACTCTTGGAATCTGATCTACTCAGGGAATCAGGGTGTGATTGTACAATTTGACAAATGTATTTCAGTCTTACTTTTCCCAAATCAGGGCACATGCCTGGGTTGCAGGCCAGGTCCTCAGTAGGAGGGCGCAAGAGAGGCAACCACACACATTTCTCTCCCTCTCTCCCACCCTTCCCCTCTGTCTAAAAATAAATAAATAAGATCTCTTAAAAAATGGTTTGGGTTCAAAACATTTAGAAACATCTAAGATCTCAGAAAACAAAACAGAATTCCCTTGGATAAGCCAGGATCCAGAAATAATGATTGAGAAGTACAGACAGGACCGTAAAAGAGTGACTGAGAAACAAAATACCGAACATAAAGTATGTAAAAGTTGGAGAAGGTCAGAAAAATACCTACAATAGCCTAGAAAAGTTATTGCAGAAAAAGTATACGAGTACTACTATCTGTGACCCAAATGAAAATGACTGAGATTTATGGTATTGCAGACTAAGGAAAAGCACAGTAAAGATCAGACAACTGTATTAGAGGAGAGCCAGGCATGGTAGTGGCAGACTGCGTGCCAGTCAAAGTTAAATGTTGGCCAACCAGAAGACTGGGTCAAGAGTGCGACAGTTCAACTCAGGAAGGTGAAGGAGAGCAAGCCCTGTCTGAATGGGCACCAGTAATTTTAGCACACCCCTAATTTCGTCTCTTTGTGTGGGAGAACTCCACATGGCAAATTCTAGAGGAGCATGCTACCAAAAAACAATTGTATGGAATGGAAGGCAAAGAAGGCATTCAGATATAAATGTTAGTCTCTTACATGTTAAGACAAGGAAGTGACAGTGTAACAGGCAGGTTAATTTACGAAAAACAAAACAAAACAGCTGAGTAAAATATACAGCAGAAATAAATTCTACAAGTTAAGGAAACACTGTGTCGCAAGGACACTGTAGCTTCTATTAAGGCAGTGGCTCTCAATCTTCAGGGTGTCCCAGAATCACCCAAAGCAAGGTTGACAGACTATAGCCAAACTTGGCCCACCACCTGTTTTTGTAAATAAAATTTCCCATGAAGAAAACCACTCCCATTTACTGATGTGTTTTCTATGGCTATTTTTGCACTGAAACGGCAGAGCTGAATAGCTGTTAAACTGTGTGACCCATAAAGCCCAAAGTATTTAGTTCCTGCCCTTTACAGAGAAATCTGACCAAAGGCTTTGTTAGAGCCACACTCTTGCTGCTGGTCTGAGGATTAAACCTTGACAACCACTGAATTAAGGAAATCTGAAGATTGTTCTCCAGCTAAAATAAATGTGAAGGTAAAGAAACTGTCCTTAGGATGCAATGGTCGAAATGATTCCATAACAAGAGCCAATGCCTTAAGCCACTGAAGCACATAAAATGCATTCACAAAAGATTATGGAAATTATTGAACAGGAAATTCCAGAATCAACTAGAACATGCAAGATGAGGTCGAAGAAGCAGTCAAGGGCCACAAAAGTTACTTAACAAAGTGATATGATCACACTTGCATTTTTAAAAAGATCGCTCTAGCTATGGTATGGACTTGAATGAAAAGACCAGTCAAGATGAAAGCCATAAACCAGGCAAGAAATGATGGTGGCTTAGTAAATGATGACAGTGAAAATGAAGGCAAGGGAATGGATTTAAAATTTATGATTGAGAGATTGAATGAATATATAAGGACTTAAGGAAGGATAAATATAATCCTCAAGTTTCTGATTTCAGCAACTGGATGGCATTTACTGAAATGAAAGAGATAGGAGAATGAACAGATTTCAGTGAGATTATGTTTGGTTCTGGACTATTAAATCGGAGGTGCAAGTGGGCACTAACGGAGGAGCTCTCAAAGGCAACTGGATAGAAAACTCTGGCATACAGCAAAGGTCTGGGCTGGATAGTTTGCTGTCAAGAAACTTAACTTTCCTATAAATCAGGCTCTTCACAGAAAGCAGTGAATTTAAGAGATCTATATGAAATGCTTGTGTACAGGGGTGAGCAAAAGCAGGTTTATGTATTTACAATACAAACAAATGCAATAATTAACAAATATTAAAAGAATAAAAACTGTGTTTTGCATCTGCACAACTGTAAACCTGCTTTTGCCAACCCCTGTTATTTATTTAAAATTTTGGGTATTAGCTGGAAGCACAGCAAAAGAAACAAAATATTGAGAGTACGTTAGTTTTCTCATTTTAAAAATTACCTGACATATTTTCTCCCAAATTTCATCACATCCAGCTTTTTCTTGAAAGCTAAGGGCCAAATCATAATTTTCAGCTTCAGACCACACAATCAAAGTATCCTTAAGAGAGAAAAAAAAGAAGTCTGAATGATTAACATACATTATCGCAAACTACTTCAAAGTATAAGGCAAATGAATAAAGCAACAAGGAATTGAGAACAGTATTCACATTTTACTTTTTGAGACATTGATACTGGTAATTACCCATGCCCCTTTACATTTCACTTTATCCAATCTATGAAATGAAAACTATTTTCCTTAGGAATAATTTAACCAATATATGACAACAGCAGCAAAATGAGCATACAGTCTAACTGTACTAAAACATATAAAGTAAACATTGTCATCAATCCTATGCTTGCACATTGAGTTACGCTTCATGCCCAAAGAGAAAGTCTGAGCATTCAATAGTAACTAGAGCACGTTAGGAGAGGACAGGACTGATAAGCCTAGCTCCTTCCTCTGCTGTCAACATCAAGTGTTTTTTACATGGGGTACGTGGGCCCATGAAGCCCTTGAAATTATCAGCTAAATTTGTAATATGTGAACATTTATCTAGATGGATTTTAACTTTCACCAGCGCTGTGCTTCAAGAAGCAAGCTCCCACCACCCCTCTACTTCTCTCCTCTTCACTTTTATTTTTTAAATGATAGTAAGTTTAATAAACAGTTCAACAGTTTTTATTAAGATGAAAACTAGCAGAACACTCCACTTACAATACTGAGACCATCTTACATTCCCTGTAGTACAAAATAATGTGTTCTACAGTATTTATAGGGTCTGGGTATCTTTTCAAACTTACTAACAGTAAATAAACATACACCCTCTTTCATAGCAATCAACCATTTTTTAAAAAAGGGCCCTTGCCCTGGCTGATGGAGCTCAGCAAATTGAGTGCCCGCCTGTGAACTGAAGGGGTGCTGGTTCGATTCCTGGTCAGGGCACATGCCTGGGTTGTGGTCCAGGTCCGCAGTTGGGGGTGTGTGAGAGGCCACCGGACGATGTAGCTCTCACCATCAATGTTTCTCTCCTCTCTTCCTCCCTTCCCATCTCTCTAAAAACAAATAAATCTTTCCTCTTATTCAGAGAGGTCTATGAAATGTTGAATGGCACTCCCTAGTGCCATTTACATTTCTACATTTTTAAAAAGCCTAATATACAGCTATCATGTAGCATTTTTTTCAAACCAGTCCAGAAAGAATAAGAGAAGTTATAGTTAGATGGATTTGAGTACAATATAAAGAAAAAAATAACTCAATCCAACCAGTAAGCAACTGAAAGGAGCCATGCACAGGCTGGCTGAGCATCTAGCAGGATGCTGAGAGCTCATGGATTAGATTGTCTTTAAGGCACTTAAAGGACCTAGATTTCTACTGTGGCAGTTCTGAATACATTTCATTACCCAAGATACCTCTTACTGGACACAAATGGATCTCATGTTAAAAAATTTGTCTGAACTTGCATATTAACTGTTTAGTCAGGTATACAACTGTCCATCACAAGACCAATACAGTCTCTCACTGAACTGAAGTAATGCCAGTCACAAAAGGAAGGGAGACAGGGAGTGAGGTAGGTAAGTAATGCCAGACAGAGGTGTATAAATGATCATTTAATCAGGGTGTGCAGCATCACTATTAGTGAAAACCCACAATCTTACTCAGAATTTTTAAAAAGAGCTCAAAGGCCCCTTTTTACTATATTCAAGAATGTCTCGAGATCACAGATCCAAGGTAGGCAATCTGTGCCATAGGGATGAATAGCTGTTCGGGCTCAAAATTTTCACATGAACATTGTAAGATCAATATGCCGGAAATTAGTCAGGTGGGTAATCTCCGAGTCTCAGTTTCTTCATCTTTAAAATGAGTGTAATACAACTATTATGAAACTTGGTGATAGTATAAGACACATAGGAAAAAGCCTAAAATCACTATCACATTAGTAGCAAGACAGATTTAATGTAACTGTTAAGCAACTCCTCTGCTACAATGTATATTCAAAAATCATGTGGAGGCTTCCTTTAGGGCACACCTAGACATCTACTCTTAATTATCCATTTGGCAAATTTGGAAGTTAGAGAATTTATACATCTTGCTCTTTTGTTTGCCTTGAAGAACCTAATTTTCATCATATCACCTTGCCTATTTATCATTCGACAGCCTAAAGGTTAAGACATGGATTAACTCCTTCATTCTTAAAATATACCCGATCTTTTTTCTTAGGATATGCTTTTATACTTCAGCTGACTAAAACCTCAAAACGTGAATTTATGTGAGCATGAAACACCAAAGCCAAATACCCCAGTCTCCAACCACTCCAATCAAACCTAAAAATTTTCTTAACACTGAATGATGCAACAAAGCATGAAGTAGATCATTCAATCATCGAGAAAGTATTTCATATCGCACCAATGTTTTTGGACAAGTGTGTAAATCACTATTAAATACATTTAGGAGTTAAAATCAACCTTCCTCTGTACTCTGTGTGTTACTTCAAGCAACTCACAATCTTTAGGCATCACCTAATGTGCGAAATAAAGCCAATACTAAGTTTCTTCAAGTAGCATTTCAGCATCAATGATGAACCAAAGCACTTTACAATTTACCAAATGATACATGCATATATTTATAAATATGTATGAATGAGTTGGTAAATATTCTTTCTTGTGAATTATTTTCTCTCTGCACCTTTAGGGCAATGAGGAAACTGATACTGATTTCAATGGCTTGTAGAACAGTGTGTGTGTTTGAGTTCTGAACAGACAGCATTTGATGGCAGTGCTAGTAGGTACTAAACGAGGGAAGATTTACTTTCAAACATCTCTTGTACATCAGAAAGGTACAAGAAAGAATGTACTCAAATTGAAACTTGCCTTAAAAACTGTAACTTCACTGTAAGATCTTTTTCAGGCTATATGAGAAAATCAGATTCTTATCTACACTGAGCTGCTGTATAGGGATAGAAATATTCCCTCTGCACTAGCATGTACAACAGCAAAGAAAGGAGTTTCTACTATTTAGTTATGTTTACTGGCTAATGATTACATCAGTGGCCACTTAAAAAATCTTTGGACAAAAACAACGAAACTACTTTTAATTTTCAATTATTAAGCCTCAGCTGCTAGGCTATCCAGGACATAAAATTAGCTTAACTAAAATCAAGTTTTTTTAATTTAAAATGATTGTTGTTTATACTAGAGAAATTGGTAGAAATCAAGTTTTTAAAATTAAGTTGGCAAAATACGTTATAATCTGTTTTTGAGTTTTCCATTATAAGGAATCAGAGGGTAAATTTTCATTTAATGACTAAACTGAGAGATAAGAGGCAAAATAAAACACATTTTCAAATTTTTACCTGTTGTTTCTGGTATGCAGTATTAGGATTTATTTTGGATTCTAAAAGTAGAGAGCCTAGGAAACAAAAAGAAAGACATTCCATTATGTAATTGCAAACCAGCAAAACTATGCATTACTTCCATACACACATATTTCCTTTTCTGAGCATGTGGTGCACATACAACTTCAGTTAAGGAGATTTCTTACAATACAGGATTCACCACACTTCTCCATCTTCAAATGGGCAGTTTATTTCTCATTGTAAGCTAATTTGCATTCCCCTTGGTAGTATACGAAGACTCGTGATATGTGAAAAACAACTACCACTCTGTTAAAAAGAGCAAATTTTAAGACTAAATCTATACATCTCCCCTCATCAACCAGTTCCTAGTTTATCCCAACACATTAACCTCAAGAAAGGTTATGGCCCAAAATGCTTGAGAAGATTTCTCTGCACCTGTCTCTCACCCAAGGCTTTCATTTCTTCTCATGTAACACTTAACAGCTGCTCTACCCATTCCAAAAGAGTGTTCTTAACATGTCCAGATTTAATTAGCTTGCTTTTAAGTTAAAATGTTTACTAATTTATGATACTGTCTCATGTTAGTGATTCACTGACCATTTACTATACTTCTATGTGCTCATAACAGCGCTGTTATATAGTAAAATACCAGCATTTACCAGGTTGTGATTACTTAATTTACAAATACCCTATGCACATAAACAGCTTCCCCTTTCACCCTAAGCCCCCCACCCCCTCGCACCGTGTCTAGCAGGGGTGAACTGCTTAACACAAAATCTGTCTCTTTTCCTTTCTGTACTTAAGGTAACTAAACAGTCTCCATATTTTCCTATCTTATAGCCTCAACATCCCATTTCTTAAAACTCTTTCCTTTTTATTAATTTTAGCTGCAGTTCAGATAAATATTCTCACATCCCAGAGGAAATTGTTTAATCTTCTTCCTCTTGTTCTAACTTTTGCCAGAATAATCAAAATAAATTTTCCAGCGTCCCTTCTATTTTCTTTATGCACAATTACTGGATTTTTATTTTGGTAATTTTTAAGAAGTAACACCGTGATACACTCATAAGAAAAAGCAGCAAGTGAATGGACTCAATGTCTAGAGTCCCTTAAAAGTATTATCAGTCTCCAACTATCTTTCTAAATATTCTTTCATTACTTTAACTACTAGAACAAAAACTGTATTATAGACTATTTCCCAATGAAATCAGAGTATGCCAAGTACATGATGCATCAAACTTACTTTTTAAAGATGGGTCATGGCATATAATTACACTTAAACCATGGTTTCTATGGAAAAAAAAAATTCCAAAAAACCTCCTTTGAAATATCATGTCCTCAAAAACAGTCCATCTCTAGAAAAACTGTAAGATAACCAAGTGAACAACTGGATTACTTTAAAACATTTCAGAAGCTGCAAGAAGTGTAGTGTAGTGTAGAACCAAACTGAGTAATGCCTTTTTAAAAGTTAAACTGCACAAAAGCACAACCTACCCAAAAGAAAAAAAATGATCAAAATTAAAAACTCCTGTACTGCAGATAATACCATCAAGAATGTGAAAAGACAAACCACAGAATGGGAGCGATTACTTGGAAGTCACATATCTCCTAAGGGACAGGTATCCAGAACTCTTACAACTCAGTAATAATAAGACGATCTAATTTAAAAATGGGCAATGGATCTGAATAGACATCTCTCCAAGGAGATGTACAAATGCACAATAAACATGAAAAGACACTTAACATCATTAGTCATTAAGGAAATACAAATTAAAACCACAAATAAGGTAACATTTCACACAAGGTAGGATGCCTACAATCAGAGACAGACAATAACAAGTGTTCACAGCCATGTGGAGAAATGGGAACCCTCTTACATTTTGCTTATAGGTACAAAAAAGGCATCCACTTTGGAAAAATTTGGCAGTTCCTTGAAAAGTTAGTGACTGCCTCGACTGGTGTGGCTCAGTGGGTTGGGTGTCATCCTGCAAACTGAAAGGTCACTAGTTAGACTCCTAGTCAAGCAGATGCATGGGTTGTCGGCCATGCCCCCTCCCTCCCCAGCTAGGGGTGTAGGAGAGGCAACCTAGATCTATGTTTCTCTCCCTCTCTTTCTCCCTCCCTTTCCCTCCTTCTAAAAATAATAAAATCTTTTAAAAAATTAGTTACCAACAAGTCCACTCCTAGGTATACACTCAAGAGAAATTAAAATAGTATGCCCACACAAATACAGGGATGAGCAAAAGTAGGCTCACAGCCGTGATGTGAAAAGTTTATTCTTCTATTATTAATTATAGTATTTTCCATATGAACAACTGTAAACCTACTTCTGCCCAACCTTGTATGTGTAACACATGTTCATGGTAGCATTATTTATAATAGCACAAAAGTGGATACAATCCACATGTCTGAAGACTGATGAATGAATAAATAAAATGAAATACTATTCAACTATACAAAGAAATGGAAATTCTGATACATGCTATGACATGAATGAACCTTGAAAACGTTATACATGAAAGAAGCCAGCCACAAAAAACCACATACCATATGACTACATTTTAATGAAATGTTCAGAATACGCAAATGTAAAGGTTGGTAGATTAGGTGTTCTTTAGGGTTGGAAGGAATGGGGAGTGAATGGGTAGTTAAACTGCTAATGGGGAAGTGATTTCTTTTAGAGAAGACAAAATGTTCTAAAATTAGATTGTGGTGATGGCTGCATAACCCTGAGAATATACTATAACACTGAATTACACTCTTTGAATGGGTGAATTACATGGCATGTGAATGCTGTTTTAAAAAAGCTAAAGTGTAGGCCCTGGCCAGGTAGCTCAGTTGGTTAGAGCATTGTCCCAATACACTAAGGTTGTGGGTTCAATCCCTGGTCAGGGCACGTACAAGAATCAACCAACAAATGCATAAATAAGTGGAACAACTAATCGATGTCTGTCTGTCTCTTTCTCTCAATGTCTCTGTTTCTCTCCCTCTATCCCTTCTTCTCCTCTTAAAAAAAAAAGTTAAAAGTGTAAATATTCATGATGGAGTATCATCTTATAGCAATGTTAATGAGTAAACTAAACATATGGGAAAGCAACAACATATACAAATCTTTTTTTTTTTTAAGTCTCATTCTCTCTCTTTTTTAATGAATTTATTTTTAGACAGAGGGAGAGAGAGGAAGAGAAACATCAATGCGTGGTTGCCTCTCACATGCCCCCTACTGGGGACCTGGCCTGCAACCCAGGCATGTGCCCTGACTGGGAACCGAACCGGGGATGACTCTGGTTCGCAGGCTAGTGCTCAATCCACTGTGCCACACCAGCCAGGGCGACATAAACGAATCTTACAAACATGAGTGAAAAGAAGTCTCAGACAAAAATGTATACCATATAATTCCACTTACATAAAGTTCAAAAAAGAGGCAAAAATTAACCTATGGCATTAGAAGTTAGGTTGTGGTTTTAGGTATCAGCAAGCAGGGTTGCAGGGAGGAGAAGAAAAGATAGTGCCTGAGAAGGAAGGTACAGGAACGGGCTTCCAGAGTGCAGGTTATTTTGTGAAAATGCATCAAGCTGAATACTTATGTTGGGTTGGCTAAAAACTTCATTTAGTTTTTTCAGTATGATGTCTCTAGTAGTACTTAGTTGTCTTGAATTTCATTAGAAACAATTGTTAGTCTGTATTAACAGCTGTCATATCAGCATGCATTTTTTAAAAACATCAAAATTGGTAAATTTTTGTAGAGCCACTTTAATATTGAAAATGGAAGAAAATATGCAACATTTTTGGCATATTAAATTCTACTATTTCGAGAAAGGTAAAAACACAACTGAAATGCAAAAAAAGATGATTTGTGCAGTGTATGGAAAAAATGCTATGACTGATCGAACAAGTCAAAAGTGGTTTTCAAAGTTTCTTGATACTACTGACATTTTGGCCAAATAATTCTTTGCTACGGGGTTGCCTTATGCATTGGAAGATGTTTAGCAGCACCCCTGGGCTCTCCCCACTAGAAGCCAACAGTGGGAGAGAGCTGACATACTCAAAATATCTAAATCAATAAAATTATTGGTGAAAATTAAAAAAGTGTCTTTTATAGAAAAAAAGCAACAGACTTTTTAGCCAGCCCAATAATTTGTGTACCTTTTTGATGTCCATAATGCACTTCAAAAGTTTGGGTTTTTTTAAAGATGAAGAGAAGGGGCAAACAATACATGGGGCAGGAAGTTGGAATTAGCGCTTCAAGTTGTGCTTTCAAGAAACATATATACCTGACTTCAGAGCAGCTAAGCCAAAACAAAAAACTGGCAGTGGTATAACTATTTTAAAGTACCAGTCCCTTTTCGATTTGCTCCAGAACTCTCTCTGTAGGTTTACAGGGTCAGGGTAATTACAAAGGAAAAATCACAAGCTGAACATTTGAAGTGTCCCCTCACAAAGCTCTGGCTAAAACAAGAATAAGCACATACTAGAAGCTTCTGGCATTGGCAAGTTTATCCTTTTTGGGGGTGCCATTCAAGATGTTAGGAGAAAGTATCTTTCCTGAAACCCAATTCAGCCATATCCCAGGGCTCTGGTCTAAGATATGACTTTTAGAAGTCCAGCTCTGGCCCCCAATACCATCTTCCCTCAGTGATCAGTAGAGGTTGTAGAGGGCAAACAGCTTTTTAGTTTGGGGGTTAAATAAGATAATAACAAAAAGACACATTTCTAGTCCACCTGTTAGGTTCCTCATCTCCACCTTCTAGTTTCTATTGGATCAAGTTATGAGCACTTCCCCAATCAACTGAAAAAGATCCAGGTGAGTGTTAATAAGCATCAACCCAACCCTTCCTCCAAGTTTACCTGTATCAGTTGCTATGGCTACAATAGTGGGAACAATGCTCCCATCCTAGTAATATGAGTATGGATGCAGATGTACAGTTCAACTACAGGTGAGAGGCATTTATCATAGTAACAGAGACAAAGGGAGAACTGAGGAAGATGATCCTTAGCAGACAGACCTTAAACAATTAAGGGAGGCAGAAAAGGCTCTCATCAAGGGGGTACACATGCTTTTGATAATGAGAAGGTCCAGTGTATCTTAATAACTGAAAATTGAAACTGAAGCACACAGATAAGGCAGCCCACCGCTACAACTTATTTGAGAAACACATTCATTCTCAGGAATGAAGCCAATGCCTTTATCCCCCTAGAGAATTTGCTCTCACCCTCCCAGTGACTCCTCCTCCTCCTCACACCATCTGAGAAAGACACTCACACAGGCCAGAGAAAGACAAGCTTACCCAGCAAACTCCAATATTAAGACCTGAGAAAGGACTCCCCACTTCCAACCTGAACGTTTGGGAAAGAAATAGGGAGACACAAAGAATAACCAAGAGAGTGATCAAGCTAAGCAGAATGTATCAACACATGTAATTAAATCTGTCACTGCAGAATCTGTCATTCAGACCAGTAGCAAACCAGCTGTGCTCAGGTGAACTAAAGAGTACACCTGCACAGCAAGTGCTTGCCAGAGTCCGTCCCCAAGAAGTTCTTCTGATAGGCCTCCAAGCCACTATTTGCACATATACTTCTTCAAAAAAAATAAAAAGAGGGTCCATAATTCTCGACTGTTACCAAGACTCAAAACCAACAATCTTTTTGGAGGGTCATTTGTCTTTATCTATCAAGCTTTCCAAAACATACTACTCTTTCGTCCAACAATTCTTCTTCTAGGAAATTATCTTACATCCTCACATAGGTGCCAAGTATTATGAATAAATATGTCATTGGCAGTGTTTGTAATGGTAAAAAACTAGAAACAACCTCCATACCAGCTATTCTCAAAGTGTGGGGGCCTTAAGGGGTCTGGAAAATCAAAACTATATCCATATTATTAAAAGATGATTTGCATTTTTCACTCTTGTTTTTCTCAGTGTCCATGTTGTGGTATTGTAACAGGCTGAATGCAGACGAGAACCCTCCTTAAAAAAAAAAAATTAGGCCAAGCATTAAAGAGATTTGTAAAAGTGTAAGATAAGGACATTCTTCTATCACTATATTTCACTAAATTTCTCATTTTAGGAAAGCATTTTGAAATCTTACTTTTAATTTCTAATATAGTAAATATTAATAGCTACAACTCACATAAATAAAAGCTTTTGGGGATCCTCAATTTTAAGAGTATAAAGGTACCCTGGGAAAAAAAGTTTGAGAAATGCCACCGAACAGTACACTGTGTGAATTACATATGCAGTGGAATGCTCCTCTACATTTGGATGAGACAGATCTGTGCACCCCGACACAGATGCCCCAGGTGTACTGACAAAGGAGGTCTGTACACTCAGAAAATGAGGGAACAAACAGCAGAGGAAGGGAAATGCCCCTCAGAATATCACCAAGACAACTGCAGGCAGAAGCAGTCACACAATGACAGCAAGAAAAATGACAATAAAATAGTACAATTATGAGTATAAATAATCAGGTGATTAAAAACGTTCCCTCTCTGCTTCATGACATTTTGGTTTCTCCTATAAAATGAAATATAAGAGCTCCTCCACCTTTTTTTTATCTTGTTGCCAATCCCCAAAACACCTTCAAAACAAACATCTCCCCGGAAGGGGGTGAAGGTAGTTGGTAGTGCAGACTCAACTACCATTCCAAAAGAGTTTACATCAGCCTGGATGCAGCTGACAAACAGCTTGCTTGATTCTTACTCTAACACACATTTATACACTCAAGCAAATATTTTTAAATTGCGTTGAACAGAAAAATTAGTATTGATAACGATGATCCAGAAGCACATTACAAATGAAAGGTTATCCAACACATTCATTACATTGCTTAAGAAAAACTTCCTAGCATATATTTAGGAAACATTGCATGAAAACTGTTGAGAGCTTTAATCTCTGGTATACAGTCTTATTTAGCTGGAAAATTCATTTATTTGGAAGATATCATTTCCTTTCATGGAAGAAATGACCTAGTATGAGTTTCTGTATTAACCAACAACCAGCCAATCAGATTCAAGTAGTATGGAGTATCTGGTGTGGGGTTAAGAAACTTAGGTCCCAGCCTCAGTTTAGATTTGGATAACACTTAAGGATTTCAGAATAAATAACTCCAGCTCTGTCCCTCCCAAAGAAGCAGTTCAGTCTCTAGGTTTCTCCAGTATATTGTTCTATCAACGCTCAAAGCTAAGGGCAAGGGCTTAGGTACCAGGAAGAAACCGCCATCAAAAACGATTTAAAGAAGTCCAAAAATCTCACCTGGATAAAAGACGAGTGAATGCTTTATACCTAGAGCAGGTCTGTGCTCCAAGTCCCTCTGTCATGATTTTTGTGGTACTATTAATAATGGGACACACATGGCATTTAAAAACTGAAATGAAGGTTTAGGGGGAAAAACAAAGTGGCAGCATTACATTAAAAGGTCCCACACCTGTGTCAAGTCTTCACTACACTCCGTTACCACTCGGAACAGATGACAAATAAAGGTTTGGTTGCCCTAAGCCTATTCATTTTCTACAAAGTAGGTCTACACAAGAAAAAAATATTTAAATCAACATTTCAAATGAAGTATTTCTCCCAGTACTGACACTAAGCTCTTCTTGGTAGCTAAATCTGGAATGCTTCCTGTATGCAAGGTTCTATGCTTACTGATTTGTAAGAACAGCAGTAAAAGATGCTGATGCTTTCTCTGTTCATTTCTCACCAGAGCAGCCAAAACAAAACAAAAAAGACTTTCCCACCCAAAGTGTTCTGACCTCCTTTTCTAATTATAGCAGAGTCAGAGGCAACCAAGTTCTACCAAGAGGCAGAAGCACAGGATTACAGTTTTTATCATTAGCTAGCAGTGCTACCACGACCAAAACATTTCCCCGTGTCTTCTTTTCTTCATGCCCAGCGAGAACTGGACCCCTCTAACTCTAAAACAGTCAAGTCAAATAGCTAAAACTATTTTGAAATGTAAAAAATACTTTTTAAAACTAAAGGCAAAAAACAAATATAAGAACATTATCATTGATGTTTGGCATGTAATCCAGAGTGAAGAGCATGGATGTGACTTCATGTTCAAAGACATCCTTCAGTGTGTAGAGAAATTCCAATTTCTTTATCAATTCCCAAGTTGGCAGGTAGAGCTGGTAAGGACCATAACGGAGAAAAGTAGAACAGTTTGACCATAAAGTGAGAGGACAAGGGATGACATTATCCTCACTTCAGGAAGTCAATAGATAGAGCATAAGCTGAAAGAAAAATACTAAGTCATCTTTACTGGAAGATGGAACTTGGCGTGTACATAGCTATGATAATACCTGAGGAGGTAATCTATCTTATTAAAGAAAAAGGAACACATCTGTAACATATCTTGCCAACATGAACCTATTAAATAAGAATGCCAATTCAGAAAAACGGGCTCAGGGGCTTCGTGGGACATCCTATCATCTCCAAGGCAAAATGCACTACAGGACTGCCACACCACTCGGCTTGGGGGTGGGGTGGGGGCATGCTCACCAAGTCAGATGTCCCCTGTAACAGGGAGGCCTCAGTTACTTCCATTTGGAAGTCGCATTTCTCATTTTCAGACCAATGTATAAGCTCCTCTAACAAGATAAATGACCCATTTTATAGAAAATCAGAAACACTTTCTATTTTGCTCATCACAATAAAAAGAAAATGCTCAATTATACTATAATGGAGAATGAGGAGAGCACACAATGATGGATAATCCAAAACTGCAATCAATACAAAATCTCACATGTGTGGCCTGGAGATACACTATAATTTTAAATCTTTAGTCAAAAAGTTGTTTTTATTTTCTCTGCATTGAGTCTCAGCATAAAGCAGCAAATGCACGCAGACAATATGAGAATTTAAGACACGCTGTAAACAGTTAATAAAATAACTGATAATACTAGTTTCAAGCCATAGACTAGAGATCTCACTCAAACCCAGTTTGAACACTGACCTTGCTCCCTAACCAAGCGGTTATTTAGCAACTCTGAGCCTGTTTTCCCATTTGCAGAATAAAGTTAATAGGTCCTGTAACAGAGGATACAAGTAGTCTGGCACACAGTAGGTACTCAAATTTTTTTGATTATTCCATTTGCACTTTTCTTGTTAGAAAAAACATTACTCATCAAATGAAAGATTATTTACAACAATATTTCACAAGTATCTGTGAATTCTTTAAGTCTACTCTTTGGACTTAAGTTTTCCTTACAATGTAAATTTAACAAGGGCACATGAGTTAACTTATTTCATTTCTCTTTCTCTATTAGATAAAAATTAAATCCATTTTCTTTCAGCCATCTTACCTGCTTCATTGCAGGGCCCCAGACCTTCCAAAGAAAGGGAGGGGAGGCTAGGGGCTATCCCTAAAGTGGTGAAAATAAAAGCAGGGGGGAAAAAAAGATTCCTATATTCTGTTAGAAGAGTATGAGTTCCTATGATAGCTTGACATTGGGACTTAATGCTTAAAAATATTTGAAACAAAAGATCCTGTATAATGAGTCCAATTAAACACATGATGATAAGGTTTTCTCTTAAATTATGAGATCTGAGACCTGCTGTCTAACCTACACACACACTTTCATCTCAGAAGTTAACTGAACTGACAGAAAAAGCCCATGCTTCCCATGTTACTACCTAACAAGTTTCCCAAGCACCCTAAGATGTGGAGGTTGGAGTGGTCGGTTACTCTGTAATAGGTAAAAAAAGCACAGTAACGCCTGACATTCCAACATATATTTTAATAGGCCTCAGAAAAATATGCCCGATGTATTCAAGACCCTTTAAATGTGCCCAAAAGAATTTTTCTCCAGTTTTAAGCTATTTTGGGTAGCCAAATTAAGATAACCTGTTGGCAATATACTCCAAATTACTGATTTTCAATTCAAATTGAAAATCAATGTTCCCCGAGTCTTCAAGAGTCCAATTAAAATTCTTTGAAATGAGTTTGTATTAATTCAGATAGAGTAACTACAATCATAATAAAGTGAAATACCTACTATAAAATTACACATGAATTAAAGCAAATTTGCAAATCCAGGAAAAACAATTTGAAAATAGTTTTATCTGACATGAACGTTTTCTTAAAGTGAAATTCACTGAATGCCCCCAGGGAAGTGGAACTCATAAAAGAGGGTAAGTTTCTAAAAACGTGAAACATTTACTTTAAACAAATTGGTCTTTGAACCTTGAGAGCTGTTTCCAAACACACGAAGCACAGGCACCAGGGCAGACGGGGACGGTTTTAATGATTACCTGCCAACTTTTCCCCACCTGTTCACTGAACCAAACAGCGGATGTACTTTTAAGCAATCAAAAAAGCTGGCATAAAGTGATTCCAAACTTGCAAGACGTTTACGCAGTGAAACTACACACAAAAGTCTGTTACTAATGCAAAAGAAAACGAACACCGGGGAACGCAAATCTAATCTTCTCCCTGCAAAGAGACAGGCTTTTTCCGCTGCCCGCTGAGCTGCCAGAGCCTTGAACCGGTGTTGCCAACCTGCAACAGGGTCAGAAAGACGCAGGAGTGTTTTTGTTTTCGTTTTTTAATGCACAGCGAAACGTTTTCCAAAGAGGAGAACAGCTGAGAACTTTCTTACCTCCGAAAAAAGTTTCACGCCTGCTTTACAGATGGGTGCACTAAGGAGGCAGATCGGATTAATCAGTGCCTTTCTCAAGGTCACCGTAGCGCGAAAGAACAGCACAGTCCGGACAACGATCCCAAGTCCCCGGCCCCTCCACCCGCCCGGGCGGCACAGCCCAAACGTGCCCGGCTCCGCTCGTGCCCCCAAGTGCCACTAGACACTCGGAAAGAGACATCCCGGACGCTCTCCGTGCAGCTCTGGGGGGACTGGGCTGCCGGTGGCCCGCCTTCCCCCGAGGCGACTGTCGCCCCCCCCCACCTCCCGGTCCTCGTAGTAAGAGGGTCACCGGACCAGAAGAACCAGGGAGGTGGCCCAGGGTCGCGGAAGGCGCGCGTCCCGCCGCGCAGGGGTTCACTTACCGTCGCTCTCGGCCCTGACAAGCAGGGACATGCCCTTCAGCCGCTCCACGTAGCCGGACGACACATGCCCGGTGCCCCGGTCGTCCCACTGCCGGTCCTCGTTGAGCGTGTAAACCTTCACCCGCCGCCGGGTGTCAGTCATCGTGCCGCCCAGGGGCCGGGGCAGAGGCCCCGCCGGAGTCGCCCGGGAAGGGGGTCCGGGGTAGGCGGGAGCCGAGGCGGGAGGACGCCCGCAAGCGGAGGGCTCCCCGGCTTCACTGCCACCGCTGGCCGCCGCGGGGCCGTGCTGCCGGCCGCATGGCCCGTTCCCGGACCCGAACTCTGGGCCCCCGCTTTTTCTCGCCTCCGATACCTCGGCGCTATTGTCCAGGCCCGGCGAGCCCCGCGGCCCCGAGGGGGCGCGTAGCGCTTCGCAGCCTCCCGCCCCGCCGCTATAGGAAGTCCGGGCGCCGGTCACTGCCCTGCTCCCGCCTCCACCATGATGTCCGCGAAGCCGCTTCCCGCGCCACCGCCGCCTCCTCAGGCCGCCGCCGCCATGTTTTCCTTCCTTCTACCTGGCCCTGCCAGCGCAGCCGGTGGCTCTGCCCCTCTCGCCTGCTTCAAGTGTCCAACCAAGACGGGCGTCTGCTCCTGTTGCAGGCGCCTCCGCTGCGCGGGAGACTCCTAGAGCCCCCAGGCGGCGAGCGCTCCAGGCCTATTGGAAGTCTCTTTCCTCCGCCGCTGCCACCGCCTCTTCCGTCTTCCTCACGGAGCCAAAGCCGCCGCCATCTTGGTTCGCCCCTCAATAGCGGCGCGCGGGGCCACCCAGGCAGCCGCTGCAGGGGCGGCCCGCTGACCCCACCATTTAAAGAGACAGGAGCGAGGCCAGGAGCCTCGCAGCGTCGAAGGCCTAGGACGGAGGCGGGAGGCGGGCGCGGAGTTGCCGAGGTGGCGGGAGCACAGGGAGCGGAGGAGGGGGAACGCTGGTCGCGCCGGTGACGGCCGGGGCTCCCTCGCGCTCCCAGCACGCACCGTCGTGCGAGTACGGAGCGGCGTGTGCGTGCGTCGCGCCCTGTGTGCGTCATCAGCTCCGCTCGGGGATTTGGCGAGGGCGTGGGGCCCGCCTGCGGCGGAGTGAGCGATCCTGCGTTCTCTGCCCGCGGCGAGCTCGGTGTCGGACGTTCTTTAGATGGGCTGCTGCAGTCTCCTGTGGCTCGCTGTCCGCCCGCCCAGCCACTTCGGCCTGTGGCTCTTAGGCACGTCCACTTGTACGACTGTCTTTCCCGGCCGCCTTTGGGCCTGGGCTCGGAACCTGAGCGCGGGGTTGTGGCGGCTGTCCTTCGGGAGGAAAACCTTCCGGGGAAGGCCGCATGTTTAGGCACAGCTGCCAGCCGCTCGCCTTGGGAGCTGCAGTGGTGTGGCGAGCCTAGAAACGAGAGACAGTTTGCATTTTCTGAGCCTGAGGTCAAGCCCGGAAAGTGACAAGTCTGAGACCTCACCTTACAATTCAGCAACGGCATCCATTTCTTTATCCCTTATGAGAACAGTTATTCTAGTCCTCCGTGCTGCAAAAAGAACTTGAGGAGCGTACAAAAACAACACGCGATACTGTGTAATCAGGATGAGTAATTCTCAAGTTTACTTGTTCGTTTGTTTTTAAAGATTTTATTTTTGAGAGAGAGGGGAAGAGAGGGAGAGAAACATTGATGTGCGACAGAAACATTCCATGGGTTGGTTGCGTCTCCCACGCCCCGCACCGGGACCTGGCCCACCACCCAGGCGTGTGCCGGGACGCGGAATGGAAGGAACCCTCAACCTTTGGGTTCCTCGGGCTGGCCCTCAATCCACTGAGCCACGCCAGCTAGGGCTCAACGTTACATGTTAAACACCGCCAGTCTTCAAAAGAACGTCAGTCCTCATGCCTCCGTTTCCATTTGCCAGGCCTTCTAGGCCATTGCTGTCCACTGGAAAGAGAATGAGAGCCATGTGTAATTTTAAATTTTACAGTAATCACTTCTTTTAAAAAGTATGAAGAAACTGCCGAATTATTTAATGTATTTAATCAAATGCAGTCTCTTCTAAATATTAGAAATAAAATCTTGAGAGATTTTCCCCCCTTCTTTCCACCCTTCCTTTTCTTTCTACAAATTTTTGTAAGAGTTAATTTGAGCCAAACTAAAGACATGTGCCAGGGAGCAAGATCTCAAATGCTTCTCTAAATTCCTTTTTTGTTGTTTTTGGACTAAGCTTAAAATGCATTGTGTTTTTTACCCTTAGAGGAAGTTTGTATTTGGATGCTAAATTTTCATTGGTAATACCTGATTTATATTTAGACTTTATTAAATTTGCCATGGAAAAAGATTCACATACTCGTTACTTCAAACATACCGAGTTTCTAAAAATGGATTAACTATCAATTCAATGTGAAATTTAATTGAAATTAAGTAACGTTTAAAATTCAATTCCTCTAACCACATTTCAAGTGCTCAGCAGCTACACATGCCTAGGGTCTACCCTTATGGCAGGTTCAGGTGTTTTCACACTGCCAGGAATTTCATAACAAACTTGCAATGTAGTTTGTTATAAACACTATTCAAGCAAGAGGCCCTGATGGCATTAGCAGTCCTGAACGGTTTCCCAGGTGAAGGAGTGTCAGTTTTAAAATCAGAAGTTGGGCTCTTCCTCTCCCACCACGTGAAATGCAAAGAAGTGCTTGAAAGGGCTGCCCGAGAGTTCCACTATTTACAAAACAAAACAAAACTGGAAAATTATTTTTAAAAAACAAGCAATTGTTGTTTATGAAAAGTAAAGTACAAGCATCAGGGCATAGCAATAATTTTGTCCACTTTGACACAGTAAGACATCATTTTTTAAAAAGATTTATTTTTAGAGAGAGGGGAAGGGAGGGAGAAAGAAACATTAATCAGTTGCCTCTCACACGGTCCCAGCTGAGGACCTGGCCTGCAAACCAGGCATGTGCCCCGTCTGGGGATTGAACTGGCGACCTTTCAGTTTGCATGCGGGCACTCATCCACTGAGCCACACCAGCAAGGATGATATCATTAAATTTACTCATGTTATTGTTTACTTCATCACCAAACCAAACATGAACTAATTTGTGTGTGTGTGTTGGGGGGGGTTCATACATTTTTTAATAATATACACTTAGTGAATTTAATTAAATAGGGATTTTTTAGTAAATAAAAAAGATTTAAAGTTTTATATATATATATATATATAAAACAAGGAATATTAACAACTATGTTTGCTGTATAATATAATCTTAAATAACAGTTGAGTTGTATCAGTCCAGTTCCTCCCAGAGAAACCACCAGTAGGATATGTCTACAGAGAAAGAGATTTGGAGGAATTGCTTCTAGGATAGCGGGGTGGGCTAGGCAAGTCTGAAATACGCAGGGCAGGGCAGCAGCACGCTGGAAGCCCTTGCGCAGGAGCTGACCCTGCAGTCCACAGACAGCATTTTTACTTCTACAGGGAAACCTCAGTTTTGGCCGTAAGGCCTTTTGACTGAATGGATGAGGCCCGCCCAGATTACAGAAAATAATCTACTTAATATCACATTCTACAAAATGCCCTCACAGCAACACCTAGATTACTGTGTGACTGACACAAGATTATCACAATAGTAAATAAGTACTTTATGTAATCACTTAGTCATATGGCATGCACAAATGGTGAGGCAATTTAAGGAAATTTCTAATGGAGTTCCATAAAGGGGGTTGCAAGTTACAAAAGATTGAGATACATTGTCAGTGGGTGTTGTATTTTGAGTCCAGGTCTTGCCTCTTAGTAGCTGTGTGATATTCGAAAGTTTCTTGACTTCTCCGTGCCTCAGTTTCCTCACCTATAAGGTAGGAATAATAACATCTTCTAAAATCGTAAGGATTAAAAAAGATACAATGCTTTAAACACAAAGGTTTTCCCTGGAACTGGTGTACCTTCACCTCCACACACAACATAGACTTGGAAAGTATGCCGTGGGGTTCATTCATCATGTAATATTCACACCTACTCCATGTTTCTTACCTTTATGCATTTGCATTTATCCTTTTGTAGCATCACCTGCTTTAGACTAAAAACCCTGGAAAGAGCACGGACTAGGCTGCTGGGTTGTGCACTGCCCAGCCCCAGAACCACCAGCCACCCAGATGACCTCCAGGTTTGACAGAGAAGATAATGGTATCTGTATGGTAGGAAGGCACGGCACCAAAAGATCTGACCCCATTGTGGCTCAGCCGGTAAATTGGTGCTCTAGCATGAGACACGTAACCTCCTTGGGCCTTGGTTTTCTAATGCTAATGAGATGGCCATTTAGGACACGCCCAGCTTCTGAATTCCATAGGTGTGCAGCAATGGTGGTAAGAATACTAGAAATCATGCTATCCCCATAAAGGCAGGTAAGTGCCAACATGACCGCACATTAGCATTTTTATGATGTTACGAGCATTTTATTATCATAGGTGAAAATCATTAAAAACCAGCAGAAATATGTGGCAACAACCATCCATTTTTGTTCTAAACTATTTTTATAAGTTATGTAAATAGTTAATTTGGTGTGTCATACCTGGGGGGAAAATTACGTTTTCCACCCTTGACAATGTTACCATGAACAAATCAGAAAAATGAAGATAATTTTTTAAAAGATTTTATTTATTTATTTTTAAAGAGAGAAGGGAGGGAGAAAGAAAGAGAGAGAAACATCAATGTGCGGTTGCTGGGGGCCGTGGCCTGCAACCCAGGCATGTGCCCTGACTGGGAATCGAACCTGCGACACTTTGGTTCACAGCCCGCGCTCAACCCACTGAGCTACGTCAGCCAGGACAAATGAAGATAATTTTAGGTAAAAGCTGGAACAACAACAAATTTTTACCAGCTTAAAACTCACTACCATTCACAGTTCATTTCTTTAAATATAGAACCATCCTCATGAAATGCTGACTAGCAACTCTTCATGTGTAATCAATAAGCAAAACAAGTGGCAAATACCTTTACAAAGAACAAATTGAATTGAAAGGAAATTCCGTAAGTCTGTCATTCAGTTAGCATGCTTGGAAATCATTTAAGAAGATACTTCTAGGGAGTGGAAATCACAATCGGAATTACAATGATTAGTTCTCTCTTTTCATTGTGCAGATTGTTATCCAAAAAAAATATTTTTAAAGAGAGAGAAAGGTAGTTTGTTCTTTTTCTCAAATAGCTTTTTATATGGATTCCATATGTATTTGTCATTCCTTTTCATCAAAAAATCTGATAAATACAAGCCATCCTAAAAGTACAGTGCTGTAGTAGCAATAAACATTCCTGCTGGAAACCCAACTGGTACCTCGTTGATGCAGATTTCTAATAAAAGGAGCAAAAGTCCGTGGTATTGATTAATTTGTATTAACTAACCAAGAGCTTTACTCATGTTGTACTGTCATAATACATACATAACCCTAGTCTTAGAAATAGTCATTTGTGCGAGTGACCCAGTGAATAATAATATAGATGAGCAGGATAAATAGAAGTCGTTATTTTACTAAGTGTATATTAAAAAGAACAGGTGGGTAGCTTAAATATTTGGGTAATTACTTATTTAAAGGCTGCTCCTTCACTCCAAACCACGGAATGCCCTGCTGTTAGAATTATGTATTTTAAAAATATGTGTCTCTACCTACAGTGATATGCAGCACATCCTAGAAACTCTTCAACAATAGCACCCATTTATGACAAAAACACTCAGCAAAGTGGGAGTAGAGGGAGCATACCTCAACATAATAATGGCCATAAATGAGGAACCTATAGCCAACATCATACTCAATGGACAAAAACTAAAAGTTTTCCCACTAAGATCAGGAACAAGACAAGGATGACTGCTTCCACCACTTCTATTTGATAGAGTATTGGAAGTCCTAGCCACAGCAATCAGATAAGAAGAAATAAAAGGCATCAATTGGAAATGAGGAAGTGAAACTGTCACTGTGTGCAGATGATATGATAGTGTACATAGAAAATCCTATAGACTCCACCCAAAAACTACTCGACCTAATAAGTGAATTTGGCAAAACAGCAGGATTCAAAGTTAATACTCAGAAATCGAAGGCATTTTTATACACCAACAATGAAATATCAGAGTCAGAAATCAGGGGAAAAAATCTCATTTGCTATAGCAACAAGAAAAATAAAGTACCTGGTAATAAACCTTACCAAGGAGGTAAAGACCTATAATCAAAAAACTACACAACACTAAAGAAAGAAATTAAGGAAGACACAAATAAATGGAAGCATATATTGTGCTCATGGATTGAATGAATTAACATCATCAAAGTATCCATATTACCCAAAGCAATTTATAGATTCAACCCAATCCCTATTAAAATGCCAATGGTCAATTAATATTCAACAAAGGGGGCAGAAGCATAAAATGGAGTGAAAATAACCTCTTCAACAAATGATGTTGGGAGATCTGGACAGGTACATGCAAAAAAAATGAAACTAGACCACCAACTTATACCATATGCAAAAATAAATTCAAGGTGGATAAAAGACTTAAATATAAGTCACAACACCATAAAAGTCCTAGAGGAGAACATAGGCAGGAAAATCTCAGATATCCTACGCAGCAATATTTTCAATGATATGTCCCCTAGAACAAGGGACATAGAGGAAAGGGACATAAACAAATGGAACCTCATCAAAATAAAAAGCTTCTGCATGGCTAAAGAAAACAGCAGTAAAATGAAAAGGGAACCAACCATATGGGAAAATATATTTACAAATGATACCTCGGACAAGGGTTTGATCTCCAAAATATATAAAGAACTCACATAACTCTACTCCAGGAAGACATACAACCCAATTAAAAAATAGGTGAAGGACCTGAGCAGACACTTCTCCAGGGAGGACATACAAAGGGCCCAGAGACATGTGAAAGGATGCTCAGCATTGCTAGCCATCAGAGAGATACAAATTAAAACCACAGTGAGATACCACTTCACCCTGGTCAGAATGGCCATCATAACCAAATTAACAAACAACAAGTGCTGGCGAGGTTGTGGAGAAAAGGGAACCCTAGTGCACTGTTGGGGATGCAGACTGGTGCAGCCACTGTGGAAAACAGTATGGAATTTCTTCAGAAAACTAAAAATGGAACTGCCTTTTGACCCAGTGATCCCACTGCTGGGATTATACCCTAAGAATCCTGAAACACTAATTCAAAAGAACCTATGCACTGCAATATTCATAGCAGCACAATTTACAATAGCCAAGTGCTTGAAACAACCTAAGTGCCCACCAGTAAAATCCTAGGAAGACATCACCTACGTTGTTAGACTTCTCACATGGCTCCCATCCCAGACAATTGCAGTCATCCCCTTTTTTGTAACACTCCTGTGTCCTTTCATTACTTATACTATCACCGGTACACTGTTGGTCTATTTATATGCCTAATTCTTCTACTAGCTGTGAAGCTCCTGGAAGGCAGGACTTTCTCTTATTCTTCCGTATAGGCAAAATCAAGTACACTGCCTGGAATTTGGTTAGTGTTTAGTAGATATTTGTTGAATTGAATGCTAAACTGTCTAATTAAGAACTTGACATAGGCCTAGCCAGTGTGGCTCAGTTGGTTGGATCATCTTCCTATACAGCAAAAGGTTGGGGGTTCTACTCCCAGTCAGGGCATATAACCTAGGTTGCAGGTTCAATCCCCAGTCCAGATGGAGGCAACCAATCAATCTTTCTCTCTCTCTTTCTTCCTCTGTCTCTAAAATCAACAAAAATGTTTTTAATTTTTTAAAAAAGAAGTTGGCCTACTAACTGATCACAGACTAGCTACAACAAAACAGCAGTAGTGTTAAACAAAAGTCACGCACTGAATGAGCACAGAAGTTGTGATAAAAACGACCATTGCGGGGATCAGAGAAGAGTTTTGTAGAAGAGGCAGCATTGGGTGCGACTTGAAGAGTTTGACGTTAAGGGAAATGGGGACAGAGCATCTGAGACTGCCGGATTATGAGAAAAAAATAGCAAGCAGATAGGAGTATGTGTGTCAATTTAGGAAACTAAGCAGATTAGCACAGCTAGAGAGTACAAACTGGGAAAAGTAGTAAATTTGTCAGAAAAAAAACCCCAGTATGTGGCACAGTTGTGAAGTCCTGAAATGTCATTCTAAAGTGTTTGGATATTATCCTGTAGATGAATGAAAGATGGTCAGGTGACCCCTAAAACCTGAATTGTATTCATCTTAATATCTTTGGTGTCTAGATGACAAGGGCTTTTTCTTTTCAGAGAGTGCCTTATGGCAGATAATTTTTTTCAGATTAGTGACAAAGAGGAAATAATATAAGTATATTCTGCATGTGAAAATGCATTGAGGCATTCATTATTGTCAATTTCTTTTTCCACCTGTTAATAACTAAAGAAGGTAGGACAAGTGGTCAGGGATGGCAATGTCAACATGAAAGTATCCAATTTATTTATTTAGCTACATTTAAACCAGAAATAAAATGTTTGGTGGTGACTTCGTTTTTGTCATTCCAAATATTCTAATTCTGTATTTGAGAATTACATGTTTATACTCAAATGATGCAGAAATTCTGTTACTTACCCCCCAGCACAGTGGTTAGGTGGTACTTGACAGAAGTCAGGACAATCCAAACATTGCCTGGATTTCTCAGACTATTACTGGGTGAGAAATATTCTTACCTCTTGAGCAACACAGTTAGGAGGGTGCAGTATAGGGCTGCCTATAATGTGGGGATGTTGTGTGAGGGGCCCTATGCCCGTGAATGCGTAACGCAGAAGTGCAGGGGAACTAACACTCCATGGGGTCAATTTTGACGCAGAGGCATGGCAGCCAGTGGACAAATGCTTCCCTTTTATCCCTCATACTAATGGTCCTGTGGGATCCGCCCATGGCAGTGGCCATGTTTGCTAACACCTCCCTGTATTGGCTTCTCCTCCTTCCCTACCTAGTACCCCTCCTCCTTCCTTTTCTCCATGGAATCACACTCCCCAACAAACACTCTTTCTCAAGTCTCTTTGCAAATGATCTCAAGTCTCAGGTTTTGCTTTCTTTGATACCTTAGCTAAGATGCCTCAACTTCAATGATGCTTCCATTCTCTCCTTTCCCACACTCATCCTGCAAGCCCAGCTCTAATCAGCCCTGCAGAGAGTCTGGGGGAGGGACGCTGGCCTTTAATTCCCTCTCAGGGAAGACCATTCCCATTCAGAAACGGACATGAAGAAGGGCCTATGCTCATGCTTAATCATTGTCTCTCCGTTTTTTCTGTGATCCAACTTCAGTTCAAAATAATTTCATAAATAAAAGTCAAGTTTATGCAAAAATTTCAAGGCCATCTTTGTAAAACACACACACACACACACACACACACACACACACACACACGTCCAATACTACAAAATATCTATCCAGTCCCTGTAAGGTTGGTTTAATAGATCTGATGTATATTTCCCAAATCAAATCTTGGAACCTGAGTCGGACATTTGAGGTCCAGGTTGTGCTTGCTCAAAAATTCATTTCATACAGTCATTGCATCTACTTAAGCAAAGAGTTCTATAAAACATAAGGAGCATATCAGAAGAAAGTTTTTTTAATATAGAATTATTTAAATCCTATTTATTCCTCTTACATAATGTAATACCTCTTATACCTCTTTACCTCTTAAAAATGTAATACATTCTACATTCTAGGAAATGGCTCTTGTCAATGGGATGAAAAGATGTTTTGGTCAGTAAGAACAGTTGGGCATGTGTCTAACCACCTGTGTTACATCAGCCAGATTTTGATTATGGGTATAATCATCTCATTCCTTTTTGAGCTCTGAAGGAATCTGAAACCATGGAGAGCAAAATAATGGTACTAGCCATTAAAAAATGGAATTTCGTATAACACACTTAATATTATTTGATTTGAAACCTGGGATGCTGGAATTCACACACTGATGAACTGTGTCAGAAAAAATTCATGATCTTGGGGGATAAGAATGGTGTTTGGCAAGAAAAGACTTTTGGTTCGTAGCTGCTCTAGGACTTAGGTTGGCTTGAAGTTCAATGTGCTGGTTATTCTCCATCTGGCTGCCCCTCCCTGGCCAAATACAGTTCTTGCCCTCCCTGCCCTGCTCTGGGACTGAGGACTGGTCCCCAGGCAGTGAGTGGGTCACGCAGGCTCTCTTGTCCTGTGGCTTCTGTTTCTGGTTGGGCTCAGTCAGCGGGAGGAAGGGCATGAGCTTGTTGAGGGGGAGGAAATGGAAGGGAAAAATTATTGTGGTATTTTCCCCTTGTTTTCTTTTTGACTCAGGGCCTCGGATCGGTCAGGGTCTGCATTCTCGGATAAACGGTTTTCTGTGGCTGGAGCGAGGTGCATGGAGTGGAGTGAGATGGTGCTGGAATTCCGTGCGGACCGAATCCTGAAGGCCTTTCCTTGCTTCAGATTCCAGGGTAGAGAGAGATTCGTGAAAGGATTGTAAGTTAGGGAATGTAATCACTGGATTTGTTTTTAAAAGAGAACTCTGGAAGCACTGTGAGGAAGGATTGCAGAGAGGTGAAAACAAAATGGGTGGGTCCAGTTCTAAAGGGTCCCAGACTATGCAAGACATGGCAAATTCTTGAATTAAAGTCGTTCCGGTGAGTATAGAGGAGGAGGAATGGATTCTAAGTACCCCTACGCTCCCACCCTCCCAGCCAGAAGGGGACCAGGGGATGCCTTCTGGGCTGCTGGAATGTGGATCCCCACCCAGCAGTAATGAGGGGCATCCCAGCTTGGATGCCAAAGGAGGAGGCTGGGTATGAACCCCCACTTTTCCTTCCACCTGGCAGTAAGGAGGCAGAGCTCCCTTCCCCTGCTGGAAAGGTATCCGAAAAAGTCAGACAAAAAGGTTTAATTAAGATCTAGAGTCTCTTTCTCTTGACAAGAGGGTTGAGCACAACTTCACTACTCATATTGCACACTTTTTGGATCTGCATCTAGTTTTTCCATGGCTTGAGTTTCACTCCATAAAGGAGCTATAAAATGGAAAAGAATTATTACAAGGAAAAATTGGACCTTCTTAGTGATACCAACATGGTAGTCTTGGCTGTGGATATAGACAAAAATCTTTATTTGGATGATATTCCTCAAGCTTTGAGAAAAAAACAAAAACAAAAACAAATCCAGTTGTTTCAAAACTAAAACAGCTCCAGGCAGAAAAATAAACAATTGTGAAGTTGTTTGAAGATCCAGAAACTACAAGACAAATTCAGTCAATCAGAGGTGGTCAGATGTGTTTTACTACCTGGCAGGCAAGCATACTTTTAGGCTAGAATATTTATTTGTTTGTTTGTTTATGCATGTATGCATTTATTCATGCTAGAATATTTAGATACACTCTACAGGTATGCGACGTTCCAACACGAATATGGGAATTACTCTGGAGTGGCAGATCACTTTTATTTCTTTAGAGTGTTGGTTCCAGCAACAGATAGAAATGAGTTGAGTTCACTCTGGGGAAAACTGGCCTCTGAAACTTCATGCAGAATTGGGAAGCAGCCACGCAAGACCTTGCACAGTTAAAAGAGACTGCAGATAATAACTCCGGGAGTTCTCCACTCCAGTCTCCTAAGCAGTGAACATGGCTCATTCGCTGGTTTTCTTCAACCACCCCAAAGGTGGTGATAACATTATTAATCTTTTTCTTTACCAGTCACAGTATCTTAATTTGGATGATGCGTCCACATATTCGTTGCTATTTAACTGAAGCAGTCATAACAAACAAGGATGTTCAAAAACACCGGCAGGTGCTAAAAGATCTAGTCAAAGTTACTCAGCAGGAGTCTTACATATAAGGAATCACTTAGAGAATTTGTCAAATGTTTATATGGTTAACTCTGACTTTGATGAGGCTCAGAATAAGCTGAGGGAATGTGAACCCGTGCTTGTGAATGACTTCTTCTTGGTGGCTTGTCTGGAAGGTTTCACTAACAACGCCTGTCTCTTCATAGTTGAGACTTTTTGTCACATCCACCAGTGTATCAGCATTCACATGTTGGCAGATGAACTCAATGTGACTCTAGAAGAAGCCGAAAGGTGGACTGAAATTTGGTTAGAAATGCAAGACTGGATGCCAAGATTGGTTCTCAGTTAGGTCACGTGGTTGTGAGCACCAGCGCAGTCTCATCCTATCAACAAGTGCTTGAAAAGACCGAAAGCCTTTCATCTAGAAGCCAGATGTTAGCTGTGAATATTGAGAAGAAACTTAAATAGTAGGTAAGAGGCTCCTAACTGGGCAACTCAGGACTCTGGCTTCTAATGAAAAACCATAAAGAAAACACAAAAAAAAAACTATAAAGGGAAGACAGAATAATAAAACATTATATAAAGGATGACATAGATTTTAAAAACAACATATTGAGTATAAATCTTGGGGAACTGGAATAAAATTGGCTGTGTCCAAAAAAAAAATATATCTAGTCTCATAACATATTACTCAAAATGCCCCACATTCAATTGAAAAATCCTTGTCATTTCAAGAACAAGGTGGAGTTCAAATGTAAAGAAAAATACAGTAAGTAGATGCCAACATTGAGATGACAAAGATGTTAGAATTATCTGACAAACCTTGAAAACAATCATCATAAAAATGCTTCAACTGACAATTACAAATACACTTGAAACCATTGAAAAATAGAACATTTCTGCAAAGAAATAGAAGTTATAAAGAAGAACAAATAGAAATGTTTAGAAATGAAAAAAATACAGTAACTGAAATTAAAAAAAACTTAATGGAGGAACTTGATAACAAAATGTAGGAGACAGAGGAAAGGATCAGTGAACTTGAAGATAAAACAATAGGAATTACCCAATCTGAACAGCAGAGAAAAATAGGCTGAAAAAATATTTCAGGGTCTTGTGGTCTACAACAAAAGATCTGACACCTCATGTTATCGGAGACCCAAAAGGAGGGCAGAAAGAAGGCAGGACTGAAAAAGTCCTCAAAGAAATGATCGTCAAAAACTCCCCCAATGTGGCAAGATACATAAACCTTGAGATTTAAGGAGCTGAGTGTACTCCTAACAGAATAAGTACAGAGAAATCCACACCATTTACATTATAATCAATCTTCTGAAAACTAAACTCAAGGAAAAATCTTGAAAGCAGGGAGAGAAATACCATCTTAAGTGTAGGGGGAAACCAATTGGCACAGCAGCATAAAGCACAGAGGCCAGAAGGAAGCAGCAAAATAAATCACCCACAAAACATATACCAAGATGGACCATATCCTGAGCCATGAAACAAATCTCAACTAATTTAAAAGAATTGAAATCACATAATGTGTTTTCTAATCACAATGAAATCAAATGAAAATCAGTAACAGAAAGCTCTAACAGGGAAGTTGCCAACACTTGGAAACCAGACAACACATGTATAAGTAACACACGTGTTAAAGTGGAAATTCCAAAGGAAATTTTTAAAAATTCAACGGAATGAAAATAAAAATACATTATTTTAATGACACATTAAAAAGGAACTGAATGAACCCTGGCTGGTGGCTCAGTTGGTTGGATTGTCATCTCCATGAACCAAGGTTGCAAGTTTGATCCCCGGTCCGGGCACATGTGGGAATCAACCAGCGAACGCATAGGTAAGTGGAAAACAAATCGGTGGTTTTCTCCCTCTCTCTCTCTCTCTCTCTCTCTCTCTCTCTCTCTCCCTCAAACTAATAAAATAAAACTTTAAAACATGAACTGAATAAAACTTAATATACAAGTTTTAATGGCATATGAAAATTTGTAGAACACAGCTAAGGCAGTACTGAGGGGAAATTAATAGCATTTAGTGCATATATTAGAAAAGAGGAACAGTCTCAAATCAATCATGTAGACTCTAACCTCAAGACCTAGAAAAAGAACAAAATAACCCTACAGAAAGCAAGAAAGAGGAACTAATAAATATTAGAAAAGAAGTCAATACAATTGATAACAAAAATAATAGAGAAAAATCAATTAAAAAAGAGCTGATTTTTGGAAAAGGGATAAAATTGGTAAACCTTTAAGAAGACTTCGAGTATTACCCTCTGCCCTCTTATTCTCCCTTTAGGAGAACTCCATCTCATCGTATTTTAGATTTTCTTACTGCCTCAAAGTCTACCATATCATCTGTATTGTCCATCTTTATGTCTCTCTAATCTAGTTGACATTCTTTATTTCTTAACTAGATGTTTAGTTACAACAACCTGTGATCCAGTCAACTACCCCTCCCTTTTCCTAAGGAAATCTTCAGACTTAATTCTCATTTACTCAAACTTAGTTGGCAGCGTGTACCTGATAAAGGCAATGCGGGAAGATTTTGTGGGTCTGTTTCTCTTTGTTATTTCCACTTCCTCTTGTACATAGAGTCTGATTGGTGGGGGGGGGGTCCTCATATTCTTTGGCTGCAGCTTGGGCACTGTATTTGAAAATTTGTAGAAATAACTTGAGACCAAGAATGGGGGCACTTTACTTCAGATAAGAGTTGCATTTGCCTCTACCTGGTTCCTAGGTTACTACCAATTTATGCACTTGAAAGCAAGTTTACAGCTTGTTGAAAACTGGATACTTGAAAACTGGATAATTGATTCCTCTGCACTTTTGGCTTTGTATTTTCTTACTGTATTATCATCTTTAATATGGCGATTTAAAAAAATTATTTTACCCACAACGTTAGTTGTTTTCACCATGCATATTACTTTTCCAGGATAGAATGATGCACTGTGTCGTCTTTTATTAGTAGCTACAAAGCTCTACATAGTTACTGCCATGTGAAGAAATAATCCACAATAAAAACCCCATTTGATAATAACTGGAAATAGTCTAACTTGTCATCACAGATTAAAATATATTTGAATCCAAAATATAATAGCCCTTTCTTAAGTATTCTTTTAAGCTTCTTTTATTAGAAAAAATAAATAAAAACAACTATGGAAGAAGACCAGAACATCTAACGGCAGTTGGTGTTCTAGAAGCTCATCAGAAAGCCGTGTAACTGAGGTAAGGGGTCAGCTTCCTGGCGCTGCAATAACAAATTACACCAACAGGGGGTGCAACGGAGACCCACCTCCTGCAGTTCCGGAGGCCGGAAGTCTGGAACCGAGGGGTCAGGCGGAGTCGCACTCCCTCCAGAGGCTCCAGGGAGAGAGGTTCTGCCCTGGCCGCTTTCCACCCTCTAGCGGCTGCAGGCGTCTCTCGGGGGTGGCCGCATCACTCCGATCTCTGCCACTGTGGTCACTCTGCTTCCTGCTCTTCTGTGCGTTCTCTTCTGTGTGTCTCTGTCTGTGATGGTGTTTAAAGTTTATTCAGATAATCCAGAACAATTTCCCCATCTCAAAATCCCTAATTTAATCGCATTTGCAAAGGCTTAAACCCCCCCACCCCGCACCGCCGCCCAAATAAGGTAAAATTCATAGGTTCCAGGGATTAAGACATGGATCTACGTTTTTAAGGGCCACCACGCCATCACCCCCACTACAGGTGACATGATGCACAATAAAATGAAATATAGCTATTCTTATGATGATATCTTAAGATGAGTAACAGTCTTTAGAAAATCAATGTGAAGCCCTGGCTGGCGTAGCTCAGTGGATTGAGCTCGGGCTGCGAACCAAAGTGTCGCAGGTTCGATTCCCAGTCAGGGCACATGCCTGGGATGCAGGACACGGCCCCCAGCAACCACACATTGATGTTTCTCTCTCTCTCTCTTTCTCCCTCCCTTCCCTCTCTAAAAATAAATAAATAAAATCTTAAAAAAAAAGAAAATCAATGTGAATATTATCAGTTTTCTGTCTAGTGAAATGGAAAATTTTAAAAAGTTTAAATCCGCTGGTGTGGCTTAGCAGATTGAGCGCTGGACTGCAAACCAAAGAGTCACCGGTTCATCATTCCCTATTTTTTAGGAAAAAGAATATTGAATGCTAGACATCAGAAGATGGTAAGGTCACATAGAATATTGATTAGCTAGAAATTGAATGGTAAAACATTACTTCACTGCTAGGATTGAATAGGCTCCTGTTTATAAACACCATTTTATAAATGATTTGGTAAGCAATATCAACATGCCACTCAGCAGTCTAAATCACATGGCCGTAGTAATGTGCAGTCATGAATCCACTGACAGTCCTAAATGAAAACCCAGTAAATATACAGTGAACAAATGTGCGCAGAAGTTGCCATCCTCTTTATTAGCCTATGAATTATAAAAATATGTTCAGCAACTATTTGAATATTTGAAAATTTTCATATTTAATATTTTACAGTTAACTTACTTAAGAAAAAAACACTCCATGGAAAGATTCTGTGGAAACACTGTAACTTCTGAGGAGGAATTTAATTTATATGTGAACTTCATGGGATACTGTCTAAGATGATCACACTTCACATTCTTGGGGGATAGGATGCTTCCAAGGATAAAGTGGTTTCCACAAGTTCATATCCTGTAGGTCTTTAGTGTAAAAATTATTGATGACAGTTGTCATCAATTAGCCTAACAATATCTAGGAAGCACCTTTTTAAAAAAATTTATTTTAGACAGAGGGGAAGGGAGGGAGAAAGAGGAGAGAAACATCAATGTGTGGTTGCCTCTCAAGTGCCCCTTACTGGGGACCAGGCCCACAACCCAGGCATGTGCCTTGACTAGGAATCGAACTGGAGACCCTTTGATTCTCAGGACGGTACTCAATCCACTGAGCCACACCAACCAGGGCTCAAATCTTTATTTTAAAAGTAAAGGAAAAGATTGTATCATCCTACCATAGTTTAGCAACACATTTACATTTTAACGGAAAGTGGGTCCAATACAACAATTTTGCTATTTTCCAAGTGTTTCACATTGGGGTTTTACTCATAGCAGATAAATAAACAGTCCTAAATAATACAAATAGTCCTAAATAATACAAATAGTCCTAATACAATATAATTTTTTTTTAAATCACAGGATTGCAGACATGGAACAGTACTTGGGCACCCTTCACGTCATCTCCTGTGTCTGTGACAGAGATTCACAACCAATGGAACGCACACTAAAAGATTCCAGAGGTGGCTTGCAGGACGCGGTCAGGGCTGCTTCGGGTCACATGGTGAAGGGACCAGGTTGTTCTTTACACTTTTTCATTCTCCCACCTTCCCTCGTTGTCTCTTAAACCACGACTACTGCATCCTCCTTTCACACCATTACCAAGGAGAGTGACTACATGGGCACTCAAAAATGAATAAGGCTGCGTGGAAACTGGGCAGGTGCCCTCTGAAACGTGAGCGATGCCTGCTCTCGGGAGAACTGGACACCCACTCAGAATACACTGAGGCCTGTCCTGTATTCCAGATCACCGGGGATTCCACTGTCAGTGTCCATCCTCCGAAATTTTTATGTAAGCAGTTAGTCAAAAGGTATACATACTGAAATTGCAATTTGAGCGCTTTGCACCAAGTGGCCGCCTGTGGTGTTTTCTGTTGCATTTCCTGTCTGTGCCAGAAGGTGGCGATGTTCCTCACTAGAACGGTCATCCCTCAACATTCTGCCAGCTTCTGACCCAGGAAGTTCAATGTCCCGTTTGTGAATTCTGCAGTCAGCTTTTTGAAAATTCATAAAACTACTTGAGTTTCAAACCATTAAGTAATAGAAAAAACGTTGGGGGATGGGCACACAATGCAATATACAGATGCCGCATCATAAAATTGTACACTTGAAACCTACATAATTTTATTAACCAATGCCATCCCAGTGAACCTGATTAAAAAGATCAAGAGCCCTGGCTGGTGTAGCTCAGTGGATTGAGCGCCGGCCTGTGAATCAAACAGTCGCTGGTTCGATTCCCACTCAGGCCACAGGCCTGGGTTGCAGGCCAGGTCCCCAGTGGGGGGTACGTGAGAGGCAACCACACATTGATGTTTCTCTCTCCTTTCCTTCCCCTCTCTCTAAAGATAAAAATAAATAAAATATTAAAAAGATAAAGAAAAAAATGCTAAAAGAGTGTTGGCTCTTTTGATCAACTACATGTGAAAATGCCTGGCAGAGAGCTGTATTTTAGAAAGACTTGCAGTCGAGAATGTCTTTATGTTTCTAGATGAGGAGAAAGGGATTCAGAACAGAGTTTAAGGCCCAAGGAACCATTGGGGCACTACTGTCACTTAAAATTTAATAACCGACATACTTCTGATTTCTGTGTCCCAAACCTCTTAAGTCCCTTACCAGGAGAATCTTTCCATCGTCAGATTAGAGGCCGCAAACCACTCATCTGAGGGTCAGATCCGGCTCACTGACCTATTCAGGCTGCCTGTGTAGGGTACACATTGGGAAATTTTACATGAAGATCTGGGCTTCTGACTTCTCTTGCGGGACTGGGGCATCTGACCCTGCTGCTCACACTCCCACAAGACAGCAGTGGGCCGGTGACACGGAGCAGAAACACCTTGGAGAGGGCATGCCACGCCTGTCACGTGCACACCAGGAAACCATCCCCACCGTCAAGATAATGAAAACATGCGTCACCCTTTTGCTTGGGGGCACTACCCAGGAAAACTTCCGGGAAGCTGTTTACTTCCCATTTGGAATTTCAGTATTTGTTGCTGCCCTGGGGGCCTCAACCTCAAGGTTCTTACTCTGTGCCTTGTCCCTTTGCCTTTTAATGATTCTTGTTGACCTTATTTGTGCTGAAACTGCCTGAGGTCCCTTAAGTGCCACTGTAGACCAAATGTTTCTGTTCTTTCAGAATTTGTATGTTGGAAATTAACCCCCAATGTGATGGTGTTAGAAGGCAGGGTCTTAGGGAGGTGATTATTGGTCATGAATGAAATTAGTGTCCCTTACAGAAGGGATCCCAGAGAACTCCCTCATTCCTCCCATGATGTGAGGATACAGCTAAAAGATGGCCGTCTATGAATCTGGAAGCAGGCTCCCACTGACACTAAATCTGCCAGCAGCTTGACCTTGGCCTTCTCAGCCTCTAGAACTGTGAGAAATAAGCCACCCATCTTTGGTCTTCTATTACAGCAGCTGAACTAGACTAAGACAGGTACCGATTACGTTGACCAAGATACTTGACTCCCTTTGCACTTGGTCACCCCACGGGCCAAATCCAGGGGACTGGGTCTCTCAGAGAGGAAATAAAGCCTTCCAAGTTTACCACAACACTCTGTAAACGTAGAAATAAGCCCTCCAAGGTATTCAAGCCTCCGTGACAAGGGGCTCTTAGGCCCCATATCCAGCCCTGTAACACCCCACACTCCTAGTAAAGCAGCCACTGCCAAGGGTATTGGCCAGTGCAAGGTTTGCGTGCAAGAAACGGGACAGTTTTCCTCTAGCCCCTCACCCCATGCCCTTCTGGCCTCTGGCCCACACACCATTCATTTTATAGTCGTTGACTTGGTGCTTTTATCTGCCCCAGCTCACCATATCTTTCTGCCTTCTCAGGTAGAAATCAACGATATGCACGGATTGGCGTGCCTCGGGTTTACTGAGGCCCTGGCTTATTTCTCTAGAGCCCAGATGAAAACTCATGACCTTTTCCCTTTGTAAACATGAAAGGGAAGGACACGCTGTAGGCACCCTTAACAACACAACCAGCCATCGGCCTTTTGGCACTTCATCCTCATTTTCTACACAGTAGGTCAGGCACTTCCACTTCCTACTTATAGGGAGAAGTTGCCAAATTGGTCCACAGCCTCCATAAGATTACACATCATGATAGGGCAAATCTTACAGGTCTGACCTTCACAAATATTGGTCAGGATGCTTAGGCAGTCAGTTTAACAGGTGATGTCCCATCGGCCAGAAACATTATCCTGGTAACAATGTAAAAGTGGAGCAAGGATGACAGCCAGCTCCTCCAGGTCCCTTTCTCCACTAGCAAATGGATTGGATTAAACTCCCAAAGTCTCATGGGCACAAATACGTTCTCACCATAATCTGCATTCTAAAAAGGTGGCTTGGAAGCTCTTCCCTGTGCATAGGCAGCTGCCACAACTCCAGCTAAGCTGCTGCTGGAAGGAATTTTTCCCACGGGGGGAATCCGTTTCATTCCTCTCTGGCGATGGAGGAGCTCACTCTCTTGCTAAGGCTGTTCGGGGCAGTCAGTGAGCACTCCCACTCTCACAGAAACTACGTGGTCCTCACCATCTCCCGTTCTCAAAGAGTAGGGTGGTTCGGCGGTGCTCTTAGAAGCCATACTCTGCAGAACTCAACCTGGCGTGGCCCGGAGTCTTGCCCTTGGCCCTGATGGTCCTTGGACCCTCACTCTCCTCTTAACATTAATTATCTCTTTTTTTTTATTTTTAAAGATTTTATTTATTTATTTTTAGAGAGGGAAGGGAGGGAGAGAGAGAGAAACATCAATGTGCGGTTGCTGGGGGTTATGGCCTGCAACCCAGGCATGTGCCCTGACTAGGAATCAAACCTGCGACATTTTGGTTCGCAGCCCGCACTCAATCCACTGAGCTACGCCAGCCAGGGCTGATTATCTCTTTATAAAATAATTGCCGTCAGGCCGATGAGGATGCCTCACACTTGCTGGAGTGTGGGGGATTCTAATATGATCCAGTCTGCATTTCAAAGGCCTGCCAAAATCTTATGCAGTACATTCATACATACTTATTACCAGTAGTTCAAACCTGCCTCTCCCGCCGACATCCCACCCCAGCCCTTATCTTCAGGCGGAAGAGCTAGTCTTCTGGAAAAGATGCCACCAGAAGACCAACCTTGATTCCAACCAGGAAGAGCCTTATACTGTCTTCCTCAACATTCACACCATTGCACAACCTCAGGCTGCAACCTGGTATTCATGTTTCCCAACTTTAAAAACACAAGTGTTATTTTGAATTTGGGGAAGTTCACCCCAACAGGAGACTTTAAATGGACACTCTTTGGAGAGCTCCCCGAAGCAGATAATGATGTGAGACAGACTGCTTCCTCGTGAATTTCGGAAGCGGTAGGTGACATCACAAGGGAGTCAGCTTCCTCCTGTGATGCTGGAACACGATTCCCTAGGAGTCTCCCCTCTGATGCCCTCCTCAGTTCTCCTTCATGTCCGTCTTATCATTCTTTTATTTTCTGCTGCTCATTCGTTTCAGGACTTTGAGCCATGCCTTCCCTTTACGTTTTTATTTCTGCCCCTCCTTATCACGTTCTTCCCTATTCTTCATTTCTCTACAAACATTCAGGGCCCCCAGTTTTCGTGTATTTGTACCCCTAAGACTCTCTGGCTCTGCAGCATAAGCAAGGACATTTGATGCATGGGTCACAGGCCAGCAGTGATCACGGAACACTGCGGATGGCTCGTCGAAACTCGAGAAAAAACATGCAGAGACAGACCAGTTTCTGTGGAGAGGTAGGGACAGAACAGCCACCCCTCTAGTGGGGAGCGCCGCGATTTACTGTCCAAACCGGCTTTTATTGGGTTCATTTTGCATAAGAATTCAGGTAAAGCACATTACTCATTCGAGGAAGTAAGGATCAAATGATAGGTAACAAAGAACTCTGAGGGTCTATTTTGAGTCAGGGTCAAAGAGCTGTAAGACTTTAAGGAACAAACTAACTTCCTCCTTGGACCCTTCTCATTCAACTGAGAGCATTCTAAACAAAGAAGGCTTCACAGGAATTTACATGTTCTTTCTTAGGCCTGATCACCCGGGGAATCTGCCCTTTCCAGCATAAGGCAGTACCACCCTGTCATTGTTTCAGGCTTAGGTGGAGCAAGGGAAGTAAGGCAGCCAAGACATTAAGAGATTTTCTTGCAGAGCAGGAGGACTCGGGCTTTGTCAAAGCCAAAGGGCAAGAGTCCATCACCCCCTTTTGCCGTATCCCCGAAAGTCCTTCTTTTGGGGGCCTCTCACGTGATCATGCCTGTCTTAGATCGTTCCCCCCTTGGGGAATCTTACCTGTCATTGGCTAACCAGCCAAGCATTGGGGTCCAGGCAGAGTGAGGTATGAAGGAGCAGAAGTGGTGCTCCTGTCAGGGAGATAAGCTTGTCTCCTTGCTGGTTTACGGTTCCAAGGGCGTTCCCTTAGCCTTAGCCTAGGCGGGGGTTACAGCTTCTGATACCAGGCAGGGCGGTTCCCAACAGACATTTGAGATGCTAACTGAGAAATTCGCTATATTACCACTGCAGCTCTGACCCTACCATCGAAGGACCTTTCCATACCAGTTTCCTGGGACCCACTACACCTGTCCCCACTGGTCTGGAGTCTTGCTTTTTACTCCTGAATACATCCTCTAATAATCAGTTTTCTGCTTTCTCTTACAACTATCCTCCTAATGAAACGCCCTGTCTCCAGGACCCTTTCTCAGCTTCAGACCCCCATCAGAGAGCAACAGATGGCTCAGCTCTTGCTCCAAGGACAATGTCAACAAGAAACTGCTGACCCTACGGACCATTTCACTGAGTCTTGACCAAAGCCCCACAGAGATCACTCTAATTCCTGAGAATGCTCCGGAACAGATGATGTTTGTCTTGAGCAAGAGAGGCACTGACAAGGCCAATCACAGACCTTTCCCCTTTTGCCAGAACCGACGGACAGGTCCAGACACTGACCCTCCAAGTGTCCTGTCTTTGTCTCATGATTGATTTGCTAAGATTAAAACTGTTTGCCCCCTGACACCAACCACAGAGAAAAACATTTCCTGCTCACATAACTGATGGAGACTTCTCCTGTTTGAAAAATAAGCCCAACTACAAATCACACCCCCTGCAGCTTGTTTACTCCTCCCTGTAAAAGTCTAAAGCAAAAGCACCCCTCCCCCACCCAAACACTCTGATCTTTGGATCTTGGATGCTGCCCAGATTGCATGAAAAAAAAAATCAGTCTCTTTACTTATCTGATTTTTATCTTTGACATACAACACATGAAAAAGTGATCAAACAGTAGAGTACTAAGGCAAAACCAAGAAATGAACCAACAAAGAGAAATAAATCCATGTTTTGTGGGAATTTGATATGAGATACTACAAAGAAATGGTTAAAAAAAATCAATCGATGGTACCGGGCAATAAAGTTGAATTGCCACCTTATATTAAATTAAGAAGGTGGGTCTCAGACTGAATTTACCTAAATTCAAAAGGTAAAATTTTAAACTGAATCAAAGAAAAGGTAGGGGAATACATACGTGAACTAGAAGTGGAGGGAAATTTCCTAACCAAGCCCCAAATAATAGATAGAGATTCCAGTACATCAAGGATCAGGGATTACATCAAGGACAATTAATTTTTAGACTATTGTTTTTAGACCATTGTTGGGTAATAAATTCAAGTTAGTGGATCGCAATCAGCATTTAAAGCAATAGAGTAGAACTGTGCATAAAAAGTATTAGAGAAATATACTTATCAAACTTTTGTTTATATTACATAAACACAAATGTAAATTTAGAAATATACATGTATACATCTAGTGTATGTTGGTTGGGAATATATATTTACATATGTATATATAGTATATTAATACATAGTAACATAATTACTTGCATACTTAATATATAATTATATATTGATATAATCAATACACACTATAATTAATATATTCATGTATAGTCTTTGTGTATATTAGTGTATTATATAAAGTGTATGTGTTGGTTGTGATATAAAATATACTTCCTATTGTCAATTATGATCAAAACAGTGGAAACCACCCAATACTTAAGGGGCTTGAGCAAATTACTGAGGAAAGAAATAATTATATTCGACAGAAAATTTGGCAGCAGACAATAAACAGAGAGGTCGGCTTCGAAGCCCCCACAGCTAACAAGCACACGAAGAAGGCTCTAACTTGCCAGCGATCATTTCGAAACAACAGGTACCACGTCATCCCCCCAGAAGATGAAAACAAAAAGAAAACGTGTGCTACCACGTGATGGATGAGATGGGTCACACGGGAACTCGGGCAGTTGCGATGCGAATACAAACGGGTCAGGGCATTCTGGAGACAAGCGTTTGGAGGAAAGTAAGAATGTGAATTCCCTTTGACCCGGCGACCTCACTACTAGGAGTACATGCCAGGGAAATTCCCACTCGTGCCCTTCAGGTGACGCGTGCTGGGGCGCTGCTGGTTGAGGTGGCGACGCCGATGGTCAGGGACATTGGAGCCAATCCAGGTTTCATCACTAGGGAAGTGGATAAAATGTGGTAAATGTATATTTAGAATATAAATTCCTATGCACCAGTCAGAAGCAATGGACTACATGTACACAAAGCAAACTACTGAGTGTTAACGGAGACAACAAAATTTATGGCATAATACCATGTCAGTTAAGTTAAATATATATATGCACATACTGTATTTTTGAACAGTTAAAAGTAGTTGTCTTTACAGAGTAGCAACACGAATTTTTCTCTTCTTTATTCCTTTCTATGTTTTTTTAAGTTTAGATTGTTTACATTGCTTTTTTTATATAATGGAGACATATATAATACATTTTACTGTTAAAAATCAATTGTAAAAGAACAGTCTTTTCAACAAATAGACATCTTCCCATAAAAGACTGTATACGTGGTTAAAAAGCACCTGGGACTCTCACCATCATTGTCATTAGTCAAATGCAAGTGAAATTTACCCTGAGACTCCACTTCACACCCACTAGGATGTCTGCAATAAAAAAGAGGAGAGAAGCCCTGGCTGGCGTAGCTCAGTGGATTGAGTGCGGGCTGCGAACCAAAGTGTCACAGGTTCGATTCCCAGTCAGGGCACATGCCTGGGTTGCAGGCCACGGCCCCCAGCAACCGCACATTGATGTTTCTCTCTCTCTCTCTCTCTCTTTCTCCCTCCCTTCCCTCTCTAAAAAAAAAATAAATAAAATCTTAAAAAAAAAAAAGAGGAGAGAAAGTGTTGGCAAGGATGTGGGCAGACTGGAACCCTCCGCCTTGTGGTTGAGAATGTAAAAACAGTGAAACCACTTTGAAAAACAATTGGGCAGGTCCTCAAAATGTTGAGTCTAGAGTTACTGTATGACTCAGCGATTCCACTCCTCGATATCTACTCAAGAGAACCGAAGGCGTGTGTCCACACGAAGGCTCGGATGCGGATGTTTCTAGCAGCATTATTCAGAATAGCCTAAGGGTTGAAACAACCCAAATATCCACGAACTGATGAATCGATAAACAAAATGTGGTATGTCCCTAAGAATACAATATGATTGAACAATAAAAGGAAATGAAGTGCTGATTCACGATACAACACAGATGAACTTGAAAGCAATACACTAGGTGAAAGAAGCAAGTCTCACAAGGTCACCTCTTGCGTGATTCACTGCATATGACCTGTCCAGAATGAGCGACTCTGTAGAGACGGAAAGCAGAGGAGGGCCTGCAGGACAGGATGGAGACTGACTGATGGGCGCAAGAGGTTTCTTTTGGAGGGGATGGTACAGTATAAACTTAGATCATGCTGAGGGTTGCCTAAGTCTCTAAACATGCTGAAAGTAATTGAACCATAATAGTCTTTAAAAAGGGCAATTTTATGGTGTATAAATTATATCTCAATAAGCTGTTTTTAAAAAGTCACGTATTTATGAAAGTAAGACTAACATTTTTATAAGAAAGGATGTCGAAAATTCAAGAGGATAAGAAAAATGTTCTTTCACAAGGAATTTTAACTGCTAGAACTAATCTGAAACCAACCGAATTTCAATGTGTATCTAGTAAACATAGTAAATGTAATTTTTGAATGAAGTTGGGGTAGGTGTGAAAGACAGGGTACAGGTATCAAGCTGACCTTCACCAGCAGGGATGGTTTTAAAGATAGAGTCTTGGAATGATCCCAGATCAACATACTTTAGAACACTTCATTCTGTAGAACAGTGTTTTGAATCCAATGCTGACATTTGCTGGGAGGAACCAACCATTTAATGCTATTTTGATGTCTAAAGTCGCATAATAATCAAGGCTTTTGTGGAAAGATCTTTGCAGGTGGCACTCTTTAGGCATCGCGGCAAGTACCAGAGCCTCCTGCTTCTCCCTAATCTCAGCCACAAAGAAACTCTACCAGGAGTCGCTGCACCCAGGAATCCATTTTTTCGTTATCAGTGTCTCCAAATAAAGCCTGGCTCCCCAGAGGAAACACAAAATATGAAAAATATCTCTTCTCATAATATCGTTAAACGCGTTTGTCTTTTCTAAAATTAGTGCAAGTTTGTTGTAAAAATGTACGAAACTTAAAAATATTGGCAACAGCTGTTATTTTGTTACCCAGTATGTAACCGCTGGTAATTTTGTGGTCTATTTTCTCAGTTTGTATGTTTTAAATAAAACTTGGACTGGATTATATATTTGGATCATACAGTATATAGTATTTTATAATTATTTTGTTTTTTAACTCTGCATTAAGTCAAGTTTATTGCCATTTTTCCTTAAAAAAACCTGACTTCATTGTATTCTACCACACGGACGTATCAAAACTAATTTAACCAATTTCCTATTGTTCTACCTTTGAGTGGTTTCTAATTGGTTATAATTATAAGCAATCCTGCGGGAACACCCTCATATACAGGTTGGCATTTGGCCCATACGTATGTGTCAGTATAAGACATGTGATTGTTTATAAACAGCGAGACTGCTGGGTGGGTAGGTGTCCATGCTGGTCGGTTGGTCCTAGGCCACACTGGTGGTTTACGTCTTTTCATATCAGCCCTGCTTCTCCCTAATGCTTAGTATTTAGCGAAGGTTGTTCCATTTGGTTAAATTCATCGAAGTGGAACTACTGTGACAAATGGTATGAATACATCCAAAGCTTATAACATATATTGCCAAATTACCTTCCTGTCAGATTCTACCAACCTACCTTCAAACAGCTGTTCTCATTAATACTAGATATGATTATGTTTTCAATCTTTGCCAACTCTCCTTATATTTTCATGTCAAATCCTATGCATCTCAGAACTTCCATCACTGCAAATGATTGTGTTCTCAAATGACAGATTCCATGTTACTCTTCTTTGCCACATTGCCTTGCATTTGGAATAAAATTCTGACAAGTTCAATACCTTACATCCAAAGTTGTCTGTTCCTTGTTGCTCCTTTATAGCTAAATCACCTTCTAAAACTATCACCATTTCCTTTATCATTTGAAAGCTTATTTAATTTTACTTCTCTTAATAAATATTGTATTTGATATTAACCTCTTTATTGGCCTATTCAGAGACGCTGACTTTAAAACTTTTGAGAAGAACAAATTGAAATGATTATAGTATTAGGAAGTTAGGGTACATGATACTTTTTTAGTAGATATACTTTCATGAAAGTAGTCTGAAATTTTTTAAGTTTAACATTGTAATGTGATTGAAACCAATTATTAACCTTTTTTTATCAACTTCAAAATTTGGTTCAAAATAGCTTAATCAAAAATAAATCTCAATACACGTGTTATTAACATTTCACCTGTAACCTACTCATAAGAAAAGGAACACAAATAGTTTTTACCTGTATCATTATTGACTTTTTTTTTCTTGGAATACCAGTCAACCAGGTGACATTATCAGTTTTCTTTAAGAAAGAACACATCATGGGAAAAAGGGTTCCTAATCTTAGTTTGAAGAAAATGTTAAAAAGTAAATAAATCAGCCCTGGCTGGCGTGGCTCAGTGGATTGAGCACTGGCCTGTGACCCAAAGGGTTGCTGGTTCGATTCCCAGTCAGGGCACATGCCTGGGTTGTATGCCAGGTCCCCAGTAGGGGGCGTGCGAGAGGCAACAACACACTGATGTTTCTCTCCCTCTTTCTTCCTCCCTTCCCTTCTCTCTAGAAAATAAATAAAATGCTTTTTTGGAAAAAAAAAGTAAATCAAATTGCAAGCACTAATCTCTGGGTCTATATAAAGTTGGTGGATTTTTTTTATCATTTTGATAAAAAAAAAATGCCCAGGAGTATCATGGTGATGGTCAGCATTACCATGGATGGGAGGGTTTATCAACCTATGAGTCTCTGTATTTCTAGGGAAGTTAGCAAGGCCCGAACATGATTCAAAATGTAACCACAATCTGAAAAAAAATGCCATAGGGAAAAAGCAAAAACAATGATGATAATAACTGACTCTTTGCACGTGTCAATACCCTTCCTTCTTCATATCAAGACCCAGCTCATGCGCACACCACTCCCTGGTAAATACAGATCAGGCAATCCCTTTCCCTGCCCCAACTCTTCGCTAATTTTATTGATTTTAAATCCTCCATTCCTCTCCATGTATTCATGTTGATAATCACGTCTTTGTGACGGATGACACCACACCTGAGTATTTTTGGTTAAGCTTCCCAGTTTTTCCCACCCAGTAGATGCCAGGTTCTGTACAAGAAGAGGACACGCTATCTGCATCTTCACAGCCCCAGCATCCAGCCTGTGGCCTGGCACACGGACCTGCTACACAAACAAACATTGCGTATTTATGTATTATGATTGAACAGATGTGTGTGAATGAATAGATATCAATGCATTCAACTTAGGAAAGAAAACAAAGAGAAAATTATTTGTGCCACATTAAAAGGAACTATTAGAACCTGAAAGTTTCGTTGCTTCATGATGTACATGCTATTCCTAACCTCTACAGGGAAAGAAAGTGAGAGCCACAAAGCTGAAATATGTACTACTGTATTAGAAAAAAAGAGGCATCTTTAGTATAGAATAAAATAAAGTTAAAAACACATGTACCACAAATAAACATATCTATTCCAATAAAAAACAGGAGTTCAGCCTGGCTGGTGTAGCTCAGTGGATTGAGTAGCATTGAGCTGCAGATGGTCTGCAAACCAAAGCGTCGCTAGTTCGATTCCCAGTCAGGGCACATGCCTGGGTTGTGGGCCAGGTCCCCAGTGGGGGCCACGTGAGAGGCAACCACACATTGATATTTCTCTCCCTCTCTTTCTCCCTCTCCTCCCCTCTCTTAAAAATAAATAGATAAAATCTTTTTTAAAAAAGAAAGAGAATATTGTTTAAAAAAAAAACAAACCCAGGGGCTCAACTAAGAAACAAAATGTCGCTTCCATCACTGAAAGAAAAAGAGCTATTGGAAGAGGGAAAAATCTGTTCTTTATCCCTTATAAATGTCTGTACAGATTAGTGGTGCCCAGAACAGCACCTGACACTTAATGAATAGTTGTCAAATAAATGGGTAATATCGAGTCAGGAAACTTAATCTATGGGAATAAGTGATCAAATTGATAACTGAAGAAGAAAGTAGCAAGCTAGAAGACCAAGAGAAGAACTCTTTTTAGAAGGAACTGGGATAGAAAATGAGAATGGAAACTATAGTACTTGGTACACTTATAAACAAGTACATCCAGGAGGCTGGATGAAGTAGAGAGAAGAGGGAAGCCCAGTGAGGCCTACTACTGCTATTTGTACCAGGGAGTTTTTAAAACCGTTCTGGAACAGACAGTCCATGCCCTAAGTGAACACTTCCATAAAAGAGGAGAAGGAGAGCGGCCAAACTCATTGTGTGATTGAACTATGCCCAAACCAGAGACAGGCAGTACCAGAAAAGAAAATTATAGGCTCATTTCAGTGACATTCGAAGAGTCAAAGTCCAGAGTAAACAGTTAGTTCGCCAGACTCCACAGAGTATTAGAAAAATAAAACACCATGTCAAGTAGGGTTGATCCTAGGAATGCAAGAATGCGCAAGGAAGGTCACACTGCAAGTCTAGAAGGCAGAAAGGCTGCGGTTACAACTCTTCTCCGCCAGAAAAGTACTTTTCCACCAGAGAAGGAAACCTGGCCCTGGCTGCTGGGGCTCCATGGAGTGCGCGCCGGCCTGCTAACCAAGGTCGATAGTTTGATTCCCAGGGACGGCACATGCCCGGGGTGTGGGCCAGGTTACCAGCTGGGGGCGTGCTAGAGGCAACCAACAGTGTCTCTTGCACATAGATGTTTCTTTCCCTCTCTTTCTCCCTCCCTTCCTCTCTCTCTAATAATAAATAAAATCTTTTTAAAAAGAAAAGGAAACATTTACTTCAACATGTCCAAAGGCCTACAGTCAGCACGATGAACTAGTAACCCCTCCAGGGTCAGAGAGGGCCTCTCTCATAATAGACCCCCCCGAGCACCACGCAGCACAAGGAGTCCCCGGAGGACCATGAGCTGCTACTTGGATCCTCGTGAATACGTGAGTGTGTTCCCTGGGTCAGTGTGGAAGAGGGAAAATGTTTGCCATTCCACAAGGGAAGGCCCTGGTTGCCACAAACGGAATACGGTTAGCCGTTGTCAAAATGAAGGACCTTTCTGGCATTACTGTTACTACCCTAGAGATTTACCGAAATGCTAAACATGTGTATGTCTCTAAACACCAGATATTTGTGCTTCTCGTGCTGTTGAAGGTATTCTCATGATGCTAATTATCTTTTAAATAGAATGATGGTGTGTACCAATGAGAAATTATGCATGAGAATAGCCCTATTTTGAATATGGAGCTAACCAAAATGTATTCACAAAACTTAATTAAGCAACTCTTCATAAGTCATGACTGTGGTCTGAATCCGTTGGTTTTCCCTGCACACACCAAGTGCTGATCAGTGCTTGTTAAAACTGATCTGAGGTTGGGGGCAAATTTGAATATTTCTACGAGTAGGGCAGCAGCCACTTTATTAGGAGGTTTAAATGCACAGATCCTCCTAAAAATGTTGAAGTCACAGTCTCTGACCCCACGCGAACATCGGAAGAGTTGGTGCCCATCTCACAGAGGTTACGGCATTTCTGTCATTCACATGGAAGAAGTACCTGATCACTGAGAACACAGCCCATCATCGTCCACTCCCTCGCTTCCGGAATCAGTCTTTCCGTGGCCATTCAGCTGGATTATAATGGGCTTGCAGGGTGGACTCTGTATGAACTGGAAGGAAGGTGTAGAAGGATCTTCACAAAGTTGCTTACATTTGTATTAAGGGCAGGGGACAGCAAAAGAAAAAAGGCAGGGGAGGGGCAGGCTGGCGGGGGAGGAACAGGCTGGCAGGGGAGGGGCAGGCTGGCAGGGGAGGGGCAGGCTGGCAGGGGAGAGAGCTGCTGACTGAGCTGTTGGCAGTGGGACCTGCTTCCAGCCCCAAGGCAGGCAGAGGTTCTAATGATGCTGGCCAGCGTCTACCACTAGCCCAGCTCAGCGCTCAGGACATCACACGTCAGTCATTCAATATTTGCTCTTCATATGAGTGGCGGTGGGGGAGAGGTGGGCGCACCAAAGTGCTGAGCCTAGGTGACTGGGAGGTCAGCATCCTGTCCCCAACCCTCCCCAGGCCACAGCTGCCCACCTGGGAGCTACAGGTGAAAGGGCCTGATGCACTGATGGGGCCGCTGGGTGAGCACACTGCCTTGTTTGGAGGTGGAAGGAGGGAGGTTTGCCCCCCTTGCAGCTTTGTCCACCACTCCCAACCGTCCCCCCCACCTTCCCTCTGCAGAGCCCTGCAGCGGGCCCAGTGCTTCCACGATCACGGTCACTCTCAGCCGCCCCTCTGTTCCCTGTAGGCTGCCTCCAGCTTTGCCCGTTCCTCGCCAACTGGAGGCCGAGCTGCAAAGTGATTCTTTCCTTCTTCTCTGAGAATGGTCCTGATGAATGGTAGGGCTAGGTCTGCGTTGCGTGACCCTGTCCCCTGACCATAGCTGATCGGCCTGCAGATAACCCTCTGCTTTAGACTCCTTCAGCCAATTCTCGCTGAGGATTTTTAACTTAAACCAGAATCCTAGAGATGGAAGTTGTGGTGGGTGGGGCTTAGTCCTACAATGGCGGCGTGTGAAAATGTCTGGCCAGGAATGCCTGCTGCTGCAGCCCAGAGCTGCCTGGGGTGGTGCAGGGTCCTGGGCCCACTGAGTGCGACATGAGAAGGGGGTGAGCTGGGAGGAGGGGGCTGGATGTTACAGCCATACCTCCATACTCGTCGGCTTCACAACTTGTCAAACCCTGTACTCTGTCTCGTTTTGATGAGAAAAAACCTTCCAACCCTCCGCGCTGGCTCTGGACTCGTTGCGCTTGCTGGAACTTGCACGAGTCACAACGTTTCCCTGCGAGAGAAATTGTTACGTTTGGCACACACTCGTCGGTTTCGGCACTCGTCGTGACTTCCCAAACACATTGACGACGGGTACCTAGGTACCACTGTAGCTGACTACTGAAAGAGGAACGTTGGTTCTTCAGGTTTGCATGGTTGCTTCGGAGGGTGCTCAAAAAGTCAAATTTCAAAATTATTGTTCTAGGCAACAGAGTCTTGGTCAGAAATGTTTTGTGACCCTTCTGAATGAAGCTTTCGTTATACCTGTGGCCGAAAGCCGAGATGATGAAAAGCTGGTATGGAACTGACGTTGTGCATTTCCAAAGCAGACGGCAAACTGAGTTCACAGCCCAAGCAGATTCCCTCGATGAACGTCAAAGTGGCAGACTGCATTTCCAAAGATGACCGGAACAGTTCCTCCTGACCCGTAGGCTCTTTTGCAATGTCACCTTGCCACTCAAGAGAGATGGAGTGTGTTCGTTCTCCCTTTGAATCTGGCCTGGCCCTGGGACCACCTTGACCAATAGAATGAAGCAGAAGTGACATTCTGAGGCTTCCAAGTCCAAATATTAAAGAAAACCTGGCAGCTCCCATTTTTGTGTTTTGGGGAAAGCCAACCTCCCTGTAAGAAGTCCAGTTACTATGATATCCCAAGTCTGCGAGTTAAGCCTAAGCTACCTTCGTGGAGTGGCCACGCAGGGAAAGAGATGCCTGGCCATCCCCTGGCTGTTCCAGCCAAACCAGCCGAGGAGCCGGATACGGGGGTTAGGAAGTCATCTTGGACACTCCAGCCCCGGCCTGCAAAGGAGCCTGGACTTGCTCGCTGAGGAGGGAGCGTTCTGGCAGCCTCTTATTTGGGGGCCTTCAACGAACCTCACTTCCCAATAGTCATGGTCATGCATAGTCCTCCACCCTCGAATCTGGGCTAGACATCCTTTAGCCAAAACTATGCAGATGACATTCTGCCAGTACCAGGCCTAATTCATGACAGTTTCCCCTTTCGCAAGGTTGAGGAGCCCTGAGCTGCCATGTAAGGGGTCAGGCTACCCTGGCAGAGAGGCCACACGCAGAGGCCACGTGGAGAGGTCTTTTGAAAAGGGAGAGGCCCTGAGACCACATGAAGAAAGAAGCTCATACAGCAGGTGTTCAGCTGAGTCCAGCCCCCAGCCACCCTGCCCACTGAAGGCTGGGCACGAATGCCCACGAGCGAGACCAGCAGGACCATGCAGCCGAGCTCAGCCAGATGACACCATCTCGAGCAAATAAAGCGATTGTTGTTTTAAGGCACTGAATTGTGGAGTTGGTCACACAGCAATTGGTAACAGAGCATCCAGGTGTGGAGGGATCCCAAGACTTCATGTTCAGAATGAGAGTGGGGTACATGCCCGTCCCACTGGCACTGGGCCCGGCCACGTGATCTGACTTGGCTAATGGACTATGAGCAGGCATGACGTGCGTGCCTTGCTTTAGACAGTTCCGGTGGTTTGGCTGGGCCTCCGGTGTCTGGTTCTGTGCCATGAGGAGAGCTGCCAGGTGACTCCTGCCCTTCAGCCTGTGTTCCAGAGGACAACCACGTGGGGCGCACCTGCTGGGCGCAGAACCACCACGGCCAGTGCACAGACCAGTGAGCCAGAAACACGGGCTGAATGTCACAAGCCGCTGAGGGCTGAGATCTGAGGGTGACTGCCGCCACTGTAAAAACTGACTAAATGCCCCACCAACCAAATGTCATCTTAGTTCTTCCGTCAGTGAAAAAAAAACTTCCCTGCTTCCCGACAGGCCGCCCTTGCAGGCTAAGCCTCATAATCCCTCCTAGGCTCCACTCTTAGTCGAATGGTAGATTCTGACTGAAAATAAATCGAAGGGTGTTAAGCATAATCAGAATAGAAAAGAGTGACACCCGAGAATTGCACGTTACAGAAATGTGTTCATTTTATCGTCAAATCTCGGGAAACTTTTACGGGCAGGCAGTTTGGAGGTGTGTGATCGGGCACTGAAGAACACAGCACGCTCTCAGTTCGTTGCCATAGTGATGCTGCATTTGGTATGCTGGCAAGGGCTGCCACTGGGGTTCTAAGGGATGGGGTTGACTAATGTAAATGCTGCCCAATTTCTGTACCATGCTAAGTGACAATGAAGTGGCAAATCGGAGATATCCGGCTTGTGGGTCTGATTCTTGCACTCACCTTGCTCCCAGGCCTCTCAAAAGAACTTTTGTGATATACGACATGACCGTGATTTTCAGCTCCCAGAATTGGGCTCTTTGGGATTGGAGGCCTCACCTGCCGTCTTGTTGTCAAAGCAACTGCTGCTGAGTTCGCCCAGGGACAGGGAGGATCTGCGAGTGGACCGGACATCTTCCGATGATGTGGGCAGGTGCCCTGACAGCGCACACAGACGTGCGTCTCTGGGATTCTACGTGCGGTCTGGAGCAGTGCCTTGGGCAGGCACCCTGCTCTTCCAACACCCCCACGATGGGGGCCGAATCTCCCTCTCTTTGGGACCACAGTCTGCTTATGAAGTTGCTCTGAGAAACCCAGACAGCTCCGCCTTTAATTCTCACGGAGCTCTAAAGCACACCTGCGGGCTAGCCACCTTCGCCGGCTGTCTCACCCCAGCGGGACCACGGGCTACTCTGCCTCCTAATGAGAAGAGCAAGGCTCGGGTGTTCAGACCCCAAAGAACGGGCTCCACTCCATAAAAGCTGAAAAATACAGAAAACCCAGTTCACACAGCGATGGTTGTCATTTTATATTTTTCTAAGAACCCCGTGGAGAAATCCTTTCGAGAAGGGTTGACATAAAATTTTTAAAATGAAATAAAAGAATGGAATAGGAAACATATTGACAAATAGCGATTCGAGTTATCATGGCAATGCTGTCGTATTTTGTATAGATTTTATATTAACATTGAAGTATATGGTTCTGGGAATCGTCTAATAAAACTAAGGAATAAAGAGAAAATGGGGATAATCTTGTGTTCGCTATTCAGATTTTCACCGATGAGCCAGATGGAGGACACTGGTACCTGATAAGTTCATTTTGCTTCTTTTAAGGAATGTTTTGCACTTATCCCATGGGTGGATGTTACGGATCTGAAGCATAAACACTATGAAAATCATTCCCCCCAGCACCACGGCGGTGGCGATGGCAATAAGCGTGTGTCCTGGAAACGGCAGTGGCACTTCGTCGACGTAAATCTGCAACAGAAAAAGCAACATCTTTAAGCTTTCTGAATCCAGTAATTCAAAAACGCTGAACTTGACACAGTTCCCACACGGTGGGGACGCTGCTCATCATTGAGCAAAACTCTGCCCAGACTTACTCAGCACCCACAAAGCTCGGAAACAGTCTCTCGATGATGTGTGAAGTAATAATTTTCACGCAACAGACAGGGAGTAGGGATCCTCCTGACGCCCCTCTCTGCCTTGACTGTGTCTCTCAGTGGCAGAAGGAGGCAGATGGGACAGTCAGGAAGCCGTCCTGCAGTCACTGGCGGAGGGCCGGCCGGGGCAGTGGAAGGGGCCAGAGAACGCCTCGCTCCCTGCCTTGGAGGGAGTCAGGGGAGGCGCTTCCCGAGCAGGATGCTGAAAAGTAAGTGGGTTCACACAAGAGCAGGGGAAGCAGGACGGCCAGGGAGAGGGCGTCAGCGTGTGCTTTCCCAAGCTGCCGACTCTTTAGAAAATCCTCTCATCAAGTGCTGACGTAGGAAAATTTTCCTATATTCAGAATGGACTCTCTGCCTGAATGGGGACTGTGTTTTGCCATGTATAATGTGCTCTTTTTGGCCTACAATGGTGAGGCAAAAATAAGGATGCACATTATACACGGTAGTACTGATTTTGTATCTATAGAAACGTTTTTAATTCTTTTACTTATGCTTATGCATTAAAAGGGTCACTCTAGAAAGCAGTAATGATCATTGGTTTTGTTTCTAAATAGAAATAAAAAAATTGAATTAAAAAATTAAAATGAAAGATTTTCCTGAAAGTTAGGGCCAAAATGTGGGTGCATATTATACACAGCAAAATACCGGTGGATTAGGAGAACAAGTTTCCGTAACAGAGACAGGCCTACTGACCGAGAGGCACAGAGGGGTCTTTTTCTCGGAGAGTTTGGTTCAGGATGGGTGCCGTTCATGCGGAATGTACAAGCAGGGGCATATGGAGATGCAGGTGATTCAAGTGCAGTGGCTGGTGTTTCCTCGGTGAAGTGGGAGGCAAGATCATCTTTTGGGGCAGAAGAAGGTGGAGTTGGATGGAAACAGAATAGTGGGGCATGTGGGCAAATGCCAGCTTGTAAGGAAAAGGACTGATAAGGGTGTAACTCAAATTTAATGTGCCGCCGTCCTCCCTGTGCCCCAAGGAGCTGTCTGTTTTCTCAGAAACGGCCCCCCGTGTGCTATCCATTCCCCCACGACTCCCCGCAGATTCAGGATTTCCATTCCACTTTCAATACTGCCGCTGCGAGCCTCGTTGCCTCACTTGGTATCAGTAAGCTACTTTACACTCTTTTTAAAAAATTATTTAATGATTCTTTGCCTTTATTAACGGTGCAATGACTTCCTTTTTACTTTTATTCATGTTTGTAGTTTTCCCTTCATTCCTGAAAATTCATTTTCCTCTGTTGACACTTGTTTTTAGCCTGAAGAACTTCCTTAAGCATTTTTTTAAAAGAGAAATTTTGTCAACAGTGGCTTTTCTTAGTTCCCTTTATCTGAGAATACCTTTATATTTCTCACCTTCCTGAAGGATATTTTCACTAGATACAGAATCCTGGATTGACAGTCCATTCTCCTCCCTCCCCGCCCCCCAACCCCAGTGCATTAAAGATGTTACACAACTTTCTTTTAGCCTCTTTAGTTTCTGATGAGAAATCAGCCATCACTCAAATTGGTGTTCCTTTATATGTTCTTCCCTTATTTTTCTTTGGATGATTTTGAGATATTTTTCTTTTTTTTAAATAACTCTTTTTTAAGATTTTATTTTTTTTATTATTTTTTTATTTTTTCTTTTTTAAAGATTTTATTTATTTATTTTTTAGAGAGGGAAGGGAGGGAGAAAGAGAGAGACAGAGCAACATCAATGTGCGGTTGCTGGGGGCCGTGGCCTGCAACCCAGGCATGTGCCCTGACTGGGAATTGAACCTGGGACACTTTAGTTCGCAGCCCCCGCTCAATCCACTGAGCTACACCAGCCAGGGCAAGATATTTTCCTTTATCTTTGATTTTTAGTAGTTTGACTATGATGTGTTTAAACATGATTTCTTTGACTTTACCTTGTTTGGGATTCATTAAGCTTCTTGAATATGTAAATATATGTCTTCACCAAATGTTCAGCCTTTATTTCTTCAAATATATATTTTTTTCTGCACCCGTCTCTTTTTCCTCTCCCTCATGGACTCTGGCAACATAAATATTAGAGCTTTTGATATTGTTAAAGAGGTTCCTGAGGCCGTTCTTCTAAAAATCTTTTTCTTCAGGTTAGATTTCTACTGATTTACCTTCAAGCACAATTATTATTTTTGCCATACCCATGCTGCTATTGAGTCCATCCAGTGACTTAAAAATTCTTAAACATTGTATTATCAGTTCTAAATTTTCCATTTGATTATTTTTTATAGACCTTCCATTCTCTGCTTCAAATGCCTCCTTTTCCATTTACTTGAAAATGGCACATGGATGAAATATCTGTCTGAGAAATCCACGTGTTGTCATTTGCTTGTTGTCTTTTCTCTTCAGAATTGAGTCTATTTTCTTAGATCTCGGTATGTTGAGTCATTTTGGATTGCCATCTGGACATTGAAGAATTATGTTATGAGACTCAGGTTTCTGTCAGGAACTCTCTGGCAAATGTTGATGATCTGTTTGTCTCAGCAGCCGCCGACGCTGGCTGATCTGAGGTCACAAGGTAGGCTTCACCATCCGTGGGTGGCGGCTCCAAGGTCGGCTCCAGGTTCAAAGCCTCTGCTATGCTATTGCATCCTCTGGGTTCCTGCGCCACTCAGGGGTGATTCTGCAACTTAGGTGGTGTTGATGTGATAGTTTTATTTTGAAGCCTTTGCTATGCTTCTTTAGGTGTGTTCTGATTGTGTGCTGCTTGGTACCCGTGCTAGCTCATACACAGAGTTAGGGATCTCCTTCTCCAGCTCTCTTCTCTTAGTGATTCCCCCTCCTCCCACTTTCTGCCCCCAGAAGCCCTTTCCCAAGTCCTCTGGAAGAATGCTGAGAGTCCCTGTCCTATTGTGTTGTTCCCTGGAACTGGGCTGTTTGGGCAACACAGAGGTGAGGAAAGGGAGAGGAAAACAATGGGGATTTCCTGTGACGCTCTTCGTATGTCAGGTGCCCCTTTTCCTCATTCCTCTATCTAGCCGGGTGGGTGTTCGCGCAGGGTCTTAGGTGCCTGCTCTGCTGCCACGGCCTCGCAGCCCCACGGTTATGAGATCCATTCTGGGGCTGGCCTTGCGGGCCAGGCCAGGAGAGCAAAAGGAACCGAGGCAGGGGGAGGTTGATTTTGTTATTGATAAGGTAGTATCGGTATGTGACAATGAATGAGTCATCAATCAATTTAAGGAAATCCTCTTTCCTCCCCATTTCCCATAGGTAGCAGATGTCATTATATAAATTTGTAAAGCCGAGTCACTGCACGTCATCGGGTGATTTGTTGAGACTTGTTTTGGTTCCACATTCTTTAGATCTTGTTAGCTTTTGTCGTATTTTAGACTTCACTATTCTAACGCGCCTAACCAAAGTAGGGTACCACCAGAAACAACGATGTTATAGACGCACGTGTCTGGGGGAAGGTGAGAGGGAGAGGAAGGGCAAGTCAGGAAACAGAGCTAAACGTGGAAGGTGGAGAGTGAACAAAAATAAATACAGGTCCTGCCACCGGTCATGCGCCCTAATGCATCACCGCTGACGTCACCACCATTCTTCAGGATCCCCTGCCTCCAGGCCCTGTCCATCATGCAAGGTCGGCCATTTTTAAAGCCTCAGTGTCTTTTGGACTGATGCTCGTCATGTTATCTCGCCAGCCCTCACCCCGGGGGATACCTGTGCATTCACCGTACCTGAAATTCTTCCACTAGCTCACAAAAAGTGACTCCCGGAACAACGGACACTCTGAAGTGAAAGAGCTCAGAGCCCTGTGGAAAAAGACACACCTGGTCCTTAGCAGCACAGACCTGTGCGTTGCTTAGAGTAAAAATGTACACTGGAGCCCCCTTCCCCACAGACGTGGCATTGACATTCCAATCGTCCGGAGGCTCTGGGCATACACTCTATTCTTCAAAGTGAAAATGGAAGGAGAAGGACAAGAGTTTGAAATGCAGGGATTCGACAGCTGATACTGCACTTTGTGTTCAAAATGGAAAAACAGAAATTTGCAACATGGCCTCGATGCTTACATTGGGCTAGTCCTCATACTCATGGTTCTGATATGGCCCCTCACTTGCATCGGCTTTCTCAGTGAGTACCTAGATGATATCAACTCCATGTGTTCTTATGGGCGGCTGGGACCGGAAGGTGTGTCTGTGTACATGCAGGTGAAGAACCCATTGCCCCCAGACTTTTGGAAACACCCTTTATGCTCCATTTTGATGGCTAATGTATTGGTCTTGCCTGTCAGCTCAAAAAATCATTAAGTTAATGCTAAATTCAACTTTCAGATACCTTTAGAAATAACAACATCAAAGGAAATGGATGGGAAAGGAAATAAACATTCTCCATATACAAGGTCTGTCTGGAAATAGTCCAGCCATTATAACGAGAATGGTTTGCACAACATGGATGTAACCTGGCAGCCAAGGAGAGTGGACTGGAATGCACATGTGTGAACAATGACAACCTCACTGTACTAGTTACTGGGGGAGATAGACACTGCCTAATGAACATGTGTACTGTGTGGCTGTTGTATTAAAAATGACTGAGTGAGTAGAGCAATGAATCTGCATCAGAATTTGCATTAACCCTGACCATTCCTCCGTGGAAACTATTAAGATGATTCAGAAGCCCGCAGCTATGGGCAACTGGTGACTGGCAGCTTCATCACAACAGTGTGCCTGCTCATGCATCACATCTCATGCAGAGTTTCTTGGCAAAACATCAAATCATCCAGGTGACTCAGCCCTTCTATAGCCCGGATTTAGTGCCTGGCAACTTCCCGCTTTTCCCAAAACTAAAATCACCTTCAAAAGGAAAGATTTCATACCATTGATGAGATTCAGGAAAATACGATGGGGCAGCTGATGGTGACTGGGAGAACTGTGTGAGGTCCCAAGGTGCCTACTTTGAAGGGGACTGAGGTGTCATTGTCCTACGTATAAATGTTTCTTGCATCTTGTATCTCCTTTAATAAATGTCTCTATTTTTCATATACATGGCTGGACACCTTCTGGACAGACTTTGTACTTTAAGGGTGCTATTTCCACTGCTCATGGATACCTACACTTTAAAACTAAAAGCAATCTTAGTTTAGACATATACATTTTATCTCAGCTCAAACCAGGAATAACAAAAATGCTGCCAACTTACCCTTATGCTTAAGTTGAGGCCTGAAGGATTATACACTGGAACTTTAAGAATAGATTCTAAGTAATTTTTCAGTTTTTTAACATTTTCTGGTACGGTGTGTCCTAAAAGTACATGAAATACAGTTTAAGTACATGTGTGCTTTCTTTCTCATTTGGTATAAAACTTATTACATACATTAAGGTACAGTGACAGATTCCACTCCATGGCATGACTAAGCTAGCCAATGTTTTTAGTTCTGCTTGACTTTGTGGGGGATAAATTTAGGGGAGATTGGGCCTCATCTCTCTCATGGCTGCTTCTCAGAGGCTCTGTCGAGAAGGACGAGACCTTGGCCACCTTCGTTCCTTCCAGCTCGACGCTCATGACCAGTCCTGACCTGTGTACACCCTGTGCGTCTTTGGCAATGAGATACGAATGGACCCCTTTAGAGGTTGTTAAGTGACGGAAGATAAGGTGGCAGAAAAATTTCATGATAGGATCACTAAAACTCTTTCCCAGAAAAGTGATCAGGTATTCCTGCTTTTCTTATCATTCTTTCTAAAACCAGAGGCGTAGTGTGGAGGTTAGAAATTGCAATGGTGTAATGGTATACAGGATCTAAAGGGGGAGAAAAGCTCTGATTGGAGCATTTGCCAATTCGCGTGGTGCAAATACTCTCCCCATGGCTAATTTCAAGCTACCAATCGCTTAACAACCACTGTGCAAAATGCTTGAAGGTTTAATAGTCAACACTCAAAGCTGGTAACAGCAGGCTCTAGCACACCACAGAAAATGGGATGCTCGTTAAAGCAAAATATTTAGCAGTGTTTTTTTTTCTTTTTACTGATTTTTCATTCCAAAAGTGCACGTGTTGGGCAGAGTAAGACCCACTGCACATCAAGTGCCTAGATATTTGGTAATACAAATGACTGATCAAAATTGTATTCAATTCCATCCGTCTGTCTGCCTGTTTGGCTATGTACACCTTAAAGTATTCATACAGAAACAAAACGCAAAATGTGCAATAAAAGACTACATACTTGAGGTAAAATGGAATTGTGAAAAATTGCATTTTTCTTATTGAAAAGGATTTCTGCATCTTTTCAATTATTTTACCATAACATCTTTTTTGAAAAGATTTTATTTATTTATTTTTAGACAGGGAAGGGAGGGAGAAAGAGAGAGAGAAACATCAGTGTGCGGTTGCTGGGGGCCGTGGCCTGCAGCCAGGCATGTACCCTGGCTGGGAATCGAACCTGCAACACTTTGGTTCGCAGCCCGCGCTCAATCCACTGAGCTACGCCAGCCAGGGCTTTACCATAACCTCTTTAAAAAAATTTTTCCTCATGTAAGTAGAAGATAAATCCGATAGGTTGTCTGGCGATACCTCTCGTAGCTTCCTGTGTGACTGCGTATGCAGTGAAAGGAGACACTTAGGCTGACGTGCAGCACAGACCCGGCCAATCGTTTTTGCTACTAATCTACAAAATAGCTTTCAAATGTTTCAGAGTTCAGATTCATCACAAATGCTTTTAAGCCATAGCATCCAGGCCACGGGAAGGGGTGATGAAGTACGAGGGAGATCACAGAAATAGAATGAACAGCAGAGCGCCAACGGACTCAAACCATTTTCCGAAGCGCTCTGGCTGTTTCTCGTGCAGTTCTGATAAGTGACGTATGTAGGTAATAACAACATCGCTTAGGAGGTAAGATAATTATAGAAAAGAGCAAACCCTACTGAGTTCCCAGTTTTCCCTCTCATTCACTTCCGTCACGGTGACCAGATACGGAGTTTCCACTGGGACATGTCCATCCTCACTGCGAATTTCCAAAGAAATTGGGTATTGTGTAACTGGAAACTTAAAACGAGGAACCTAAAAGGCAAATTCCAAGAATGGATGTAAATTTGGGAAATTCAATACTAATCTGATTTCCTGGTAAAGAATGCATAGCTATGTTCCCAAGAGTTTGGCTACTCCAAATGAAATGGGCTACTTAGGGTGTCTGGCAATAAAAATTGTCTTACAGTAGAACCCATGTGAGCTCCAAAAGGAATAGACAAGTTTTGTGGGAACAAAACTAGTAACTTTGTATGGGCCTTTTTCACAGGACGTTACTATGAGGATTTGCAAACTCCTTTAGCTACCCCGTATCCCATGAGTCACTGCGTGACCTGGACCCTGCCCGTCCCGCACGCCTCTCTCCTTGCTGGTCGTGATCTTCTGGCCACACTCTTTAAGCTCAGGCTCTGGAGTCAGAGCTCCACTCTAGCTCCGTCACACAGGACTGACGTGGTTGTTGGCAGATTACCCGGCTTTGCTCGGCCTCAGATGGAATCACGGGGGTTAGAGCAGGGTTTAGTGGGCAGTCCATGCTCAGGAAATATTACTGTAATTCAGCAAGTGGGGAGTTTCAGAGGTGCTTAATAACAACCCTCATAATTTGTCAAGGGTGACTCTATCCTAATATTGTACTCAGTGATCATATCTTTACATGGAATGGTAAAATTACTTAATTTAATGCTATGTATAGTCTTACAAGGCATTTGAATTAGTTCTATTTGAAAGTCCTACCAAGTACGTACCTCACTGGGCTAATGCAAACAAGAACATGATACACCTTCGAATGCTTTGAGACCAACAGAAGGAAATATTTGTACAATCTGTTCTCTTCACCGACACGTTACATTGTCTTGTATGTTGTCACTACTACCAGACTAAACTTCCCGATTACACAGATTTCAACTTCTATTATCCCAGAACCTGGTATACAATCGATACTAAAAATTTTTGAATGAATCAATATTCACCGTAATGTAGTCGAGTGTCAGACAAGTTACAAGTTGTTTGCATATAGACACGAGTGGGTATCTTTATAAGAAACCGTGATGTGGACAGGCAGAGCGGGTATTATTCTATTTTACAGATGATGTTAAGTAACTTATCTGGGCACATTTAACTCCAGGTCTTTTTAGCTCTGTATCATCTTCAGTTCTATCTCATAATAAGACATCATTTCTGTCTTAGTTTTTGTACTTAACCAAAATGTGCATTTCAAAAACTATTTAACATGAAAGTACTCTGTCATCAGGTAATTAAAAATTATCTCACCTTTTCTCTGCAATCTGAGAAAGCAACAGCATGGGAAAACTTCTGATCGAGTGTGCAATTACACTCCTCCCGAGTGGACACATTAGCACACTGTTTGAATTTACCAGAGTTCTGCAAATAGAATTAACAAAGGTTGGCTTCTTGTCCCTGTGGTGGGATCTCTACAAACTGAGTAAATCCTCAGAAAATATCTGTTCCCTGCATAAATAAAATCCCCGAGAAAGGGAAACAAATCCATTAATAATAAAGGAAAAGTCATATATTTCTGAATTGTGTCTCCTTGCTTGGTGATTTGAACCCAAGTATCACTGAGCTGCTCGCCCCTTTGTAAGTTGGCATAGCTATCTTTGTTGTTGTTGTTGTTTCTTTTTGTCCCGTTTTATTGAGATACATTGACATATACCATCGTATTAGTTTAAGGTATACAACATGATGGTTTTGAAATGACCACCACAGTAAGTTTAGTTAGCATCTATCAATACACATACTTACAAATTTTTTTCTTTCAAAATTCTTTTTTTAAAGGATGTCATGATGTAAGATTTTTTTAGAAATATATATATTTTTAAGATTTTATTTATTTATTTTTAGAGAGGGAAGGGAGGGAAAAAGAGAGAGAGAGAGAGAGAAACATCAATGTGCGGTTGCTGGGGGCCATGGCCTGCAACCCATGCATGTGCCCTGACTGGGACTCGAACCTGCGATGCTTTGGTTCGCAGCCCGAACTCAATCCACTGAGCTACACCAGCCAGGGCTGGCATAGCTATCTTAATGTGTGTCAAGTGGTATCTTTGTGATGTGAGACATCACATGCACGTATGTGATGGTGACTTTGATTTGCGTTTCCCTAATAGCAAATAACGGAAGGGCAGAGTTACTGAGCCCTTCCCCATCGCTGCCCTCCGTGTTTCCTCGTCCCAGAGGAATGCCGTTTGTCTCCTATTTACACTAGTCTGTACTCCTCCTGCATTGTCCCCTGTTTGGTTGGCCCCTACCCACCTCTCAGTCTGACTCCCTCGGACTAAGTTGGGCACCCTGATCCACAGTCCCAGTGCGCGTTTTCTGTCTGTCTCTACTACATGTCTATCTTCAATGCTAGGGCAAGTGAGGGCCAACTGGGAGATTTTTAAAAATTCAGACTTCAGACCACACCCCATAGTTTCTGACGCGGTAGCTATGAGGTGAGCATGAGAACACTGTGTTGTAGAAATATTCCCAGGTAGCTCTGCTTTAGGTTGTGCAGGGTCTTGCTGTTTGCAGACACTGCACTGGATAACGCTATTTAGTTTGTACAACTTTCTTGTCTGATGCCTGTTCTCCCCCATTAGAGTGAAGATCCCTGAAGGTGTCATGTTTATCATGCTCATTGCTGTGTCCTCAGAGAATATCTGTAGAGTGCCTGGTAACTCTGGTGATATTGAAGTTAATGTTTGTTGAATTTCAAAAGATGCATTAAAAAACTTTCATCTACTTAGGTATATATTAGATATATTTCCTATTTGAGTCTCCCCAAAAAACCCTGAAACCCACCCCCCCCCCTAAATATTTCCATGTAATGCCCTGAGCTGGAGTGGCTCAGTGGGTTGAGTGCTGGCCTGGGAACCAAAGGGTTGCTGGTTCAATTCCCAGTCAGGGCACATGCCTGTGTTGTGGGCTAGGTCCCCAGTAGGGGGCGAGCGAGAGGCAAGTACACATTGATGTTTCTCTCCCTCTTTCTTCCTCCCTTTCCCTCTCTCTAAAAATAAATAAACAAAATATTTTTAAAAAGATTTCCATATAAATACAGTAAAACCGTATTTTCATACAGGAGGCTTAGTTGTAGTGACACAACCAGATTTATCTTTGTGAGAAAATGGAATTGAAGAACTTAGTATTATAGCTGCTCATTGCCTGGAGCAGAGCTTCTTATCTTGAAATACAAGATTCAACAAGAAGCCAACCTCCTCATGCCGTGTGTGTGTAACAATATGTGTGTAAATGTATATTATTGCTCTGTTCAACCATTTTTAAGCACTCTCCATGCCTGGCACTGTTCTTGGTACTAAGGGTACAGTAGAGAACAAAATAGATTTTAATAAAAACCTGCCTTCTGTAGCTTCCCTTTTTATGAAATACAATAAATAAAATAAATGAGTAAAATATGTAAATTTGTAATAAGTGCAGCGAGGAAAAATAAGACAGGGAAGGTGGATGGGGTGCGTAATATGGAGATGGGAATTACAGTTCTAAACAGAGGGGTTAAGGAAGGCCTCACAATGAACGTAACATTTAAGGAAAAACCTAAGGACAGCGATGAAGGGTGCTGCGTCATATCGGGCAGAAGAGCATTCCAAACAGAGGAGTTTTTGGAAACGACAAAGGCCCCGAAGTGGAAACACGTCTGGCGTATTTGCAGAACAGTAAGGAGGCCCATGGGGCTGGAGCGGGCTGACCTGGGCAGTGCCGGGTCAGATGCAGCACCAAGGCCAAACCACGGAGGACCTTATAAACCACTGGGAGAATCTGGCTTTTACTCTGACTGAGACGGGAGGACAGTGGAGAGTTTTGAGCAAAATAAACAATTTCATGTCATTGTGTGTGTGCGCATGCTCATGAGTAGACACGAATGTCTGTTTGTACACACATGTATGGGCAGGTAAGTGCATTTTTCTGGAGAGAGATTCCATAGGCATCTATGGCTTCCTCAAGAAGCCATCCCATGACACACTGTCCCTCTGTTCCCCACCTAGTTCGCTCCACACTCCAGAGAGGCAGAGTGCTGCTGGGTTCTCCTCTAGGAAGAACCTTGGCAGGGGTCTAGGTGTACCTATGTTGAAGCAAACACTCTTCTTTCCTTTTTGGCACCATTATATTTTCAGGGCTGGAGGCGTGAGATTGGTCTGGGGGCTCTTTTTATTTGAGAAAAGGTGCTTTCAGTCCATTCATCACCTTCAAAATCTAAATGGGAGCCGGGGGAGGTCAGGGGTAAAGGGTCCACTAGACTTCTTGATTCCAAAACAATATCCATGAATAGCGGCGAAATGAGAAGGACTAAAGTGATAGGAGGAGGAATTGGTAGCAATAGTAGTAGTAATCATCATCATCATCATCATCATCACCACCACCATTGCCACCCCTATGTTCACCAACGTCATCACCACCACCAGCATCATCACCATTACCAGCAGCAGCAGCATCACCCTCATCACCATCACCACCATCACCACCACCACCACCAGCATCACCAACATCACCATCATCATCACCAGCAGCAGCAGCATCACCCTCATCACCATCACCACCATCACCACCACCACCACCAGCATCACCAACATCACCATCATCATCACCAGCAGCAGCAGCATCACCAACATCACCCTCATCACCACCACCAGCAGCAGCATCACCAACATCATCCTCATCACCACCAGCAGCAGCAGCATCACCAACATCACCATCACTACCACCAGCAGCAGCATCACCAACATCACCCTCATCATTAGCAGCAGCAGCATCACCAACATCACCCTCATCATCACCAGCAGCAGCAGCATCAACATCACCCTCATCACCACCACCAGCAGCAGCACCACCAACATCACCCTCATCACCATCACCACCACCACCAGCAGCAGCAGCATCACCAAAAAGGGCAGATGGAGCATTTTACTAAGTGCAGCTTCTCATTTAATCCCTGTAGCTACTTTCAACTGTAATTTTACTCAATGATTTTGAATTCCAATAAGCACTAGTTTATTTGTAGAAAAATGACTCACCTTTGACTTGAGAAATAGATTTCTGGGGATGGGCTTGCTAGGATCTGCGTGGTAAAAATTATCTGTGAGCGGAATGGCAATTCCCATGTTAGATGGAGGCCTGTAGTTTATCTGTGGGTGATTCAACAAAATAGGTAATTCATTATTTACTATGTCTTTGATTTAAATATCGTGACTTTCCAGAAAAGCATTCAAAGCAAATATTTAGTTTTTAGTTCTAGGCATCAAAGTAAATTTCTATTCACCCTATGCTCCCAAACCAATATTTTCTGAAATTTCAACAGCTTCCATCCATGGTCATATAAGTTGGACCTTGTAAATAAGTGAAAACCCTTTTATTACCTAAAATAGTGGCCATAAAGTCAATGCAAATAAAGTTTAAACACCTTATAAAAAGTTCTAGTCATATATTTAGTAAATAATTCTTCAAGTTTTGCTATTTGTTTTTGTTTTGTTTTTTTTTTTGCTACAAGGAAAATTGTAAGTAATAAGTTAGTTAGCAGAGTACCAATTTATATTTAAAAAATAGTCAGATTTGGACAAGGCAAAAATTAAAATAGCTACTATATTGAAACAGGGCCAGTAATGTTAAGTCAGGACAGGTCAACATAAGGACAAGTAACTTTATATATTACAAAAGCCCCAGGTTATAATGCCACCATTTATATACATGAGTGACATGAATGACAATGAAACTAAGTTACCAAAAAATCCTTATTTCAGAAACGTTTTACAGTTTAGAAATAAGTCACCATCACATCCTTGATAACACGAGGACTGAAAAATAACTGGAGTGTTTTGAGCATCTCAGGAAAGAAAGGCTAAGACTGCATGGCTAGCCAATCACACACAAGTAGTATATCTCGGGTACCCTTAAAACAATCTGCTTACATAGCTTTTGTTTGCTCGTTTTCGTTTCTTACCGGCAACGTTTTGATCATATTAAAACCCTGGCTGTCTTTGTGAACCCCACTGAGCCAGTCTTCCAACGGGATGACTTCGCTGGGGATGTGGCGCATGGACTTGAGGTAGCTACAGCTGCTCTTCATGATCGGCACGAACGTTGTGACAAAGCAGTCAGTCGACGCTTCCCCGACGATAAATGCTAGTGAAGTGGTTCCCTGGAAATACCCAAATAAAGGAAGGTGATTTCGAGTCACTGTGATAGGAGGCGCCCCACCCACACAAAATTCCTAGGCTGATAGCTTAACCTCCAGTATCTCAGAAGGTGACTGCGTTCGGAGAGAGGACCTTTTAAAGAGGTATCCGACTTAAAAGGAGGTCAACAGGGTAGGCCCTAGTTTCACATGATGGGTGTCCCTGGAGCAAGAGAAGATCTGAACACAGGCACACACGGAGGGAAGATGATGTGAAGACACAGGAAAGAGGGGAGGAAAGCGGCCCAGAAACCAACCCCACTGACACCTTGATCTTGAACTTCTAGCCTCCGGGACTGTGAGAAAATAAATTTCTCTTGTTTAAGCTTCCCAGTCTGTCGTATTTTGTAATGGCAGCCTGAGGTAAATAACACAGTAACCAACTGAAGAATATAGAAAAAGGACAGAGATAGAAAAAGAACATTAATAGAAAACAGAGGGATGAGTTTGACATAAAGATCTGTTTGAGAGTAAACCACGATAGAAGACACATTCTTTTCCAGGAAGAAACACATTCCCATCTCACTGGGTATGGGCAACATTGGGAAATGAGCAAGAATCAGGAAGGACTTATTCAGTAAACAGCACAGTCACATCCAACCCACACAAATAGGGCTTCCCCCACTCGCTGATGAGCACCCAGATGTTTGCATTCAAGATATGAATAAAATAACTTCTATTGGCACACATTTTGAAAAGAAGGTATTCACTTAGCAATCACTGTATATCACAAAGATCTGTCTTTAGCAGGAATTTGTGCACAATAAATGTATTTCAACCTGGAACAATATTAACTATTTAACAACACTTGATAAATTCTGTTTGAAAATTTAAAGTATTTTGGGAATTTTAAGAATGCAGCAATGCTGATAACTCTAGTGGTACAGCAAACTCTGGTAGTGGAAGTTTTACTCCCATTCCCATATTCTATAGCCATTAAAAGATGTATTTTTAATGAATTTTTGCCAAAACACATTGAACCAGAATCCAAGTAGGGTTGTACTTGTAAAGGAAATTTTGGGGTGGAGGGGCAACGCAAGTTAAATAAGAAACTAGGAAGCAAAGAGAAAAAGCTAGAAGGTTGGACACTCTAGAACATAACTGACCCAATTTCTACAATTCAATGGCAGGAGAATAAAATGGAATAGTACCTTTCATCTAAAAGAGACTTAAAAGATAAAATAATCACATACTGTATGAATCTTGTTTGGATCCCAATTCAAACAAACCACCTATAAAACATTTTGAGAAAAGTGGGGAAATTTGATTATAGGCTGAGTTTTACAGGACCTATTGGTTTTAAACTGAAAATTTAGTTTAACAAGTTTTCAGGATGACAGTGGTGTTGTGACTGAGTGAGGGAAAACACACACGTTTTTAGAGATGCAGACTGAAGCACAAGGGAGTGAAATGACAGAATGTTTGCTATTCGCTTTAAAATGTCAGAATATATTGAGGGCGGGCTGTGAACCAAAGCATTGCAGGTTCGATTCCCAGTCAGGGCACATACCTGGGTTGCAGGCCACAGCACCCAGCAACCGCACATTGATGTTTCTCTCTCTCTCTTTCTCCCTCCCTTCCCTCTCTAAAAAAATAAATAAAATCTTTAAAAAATGTCATAATATAAACAAGTTAAACAGGGATGGTAAAACAAAAATAAAATCTTGACTATTGTTTAATACAAGTGTAATAAAGATATGGAAATTCTACTTTTGTCTTTATATTAAAGTCTTTATGATAAAAAAACTTTATGTAGAAAAGATTTTATTGACTATGAAGGGTGGACACATATAGTGAAGTGGAAAGAGCAAATATTTTAAAGTGTATATACAATGTTCTCCCTGTTTTGGGAGGAAAAATAGAAAAATACTGTAAGTTCTCAGTGACTAAGCATTTTCTATGCTTCAGATGCCCTACTTGAATTATCACATTTAATTCTTAAAACAACCTTATGAGGTAAGCATTATTATTATCATCTCTATTTTATAGAAAGGAAACGAACCACAGTAAAGTGACTGTCCCAGGTCCACACTGAAAGCACTTGAGATGAGATCTAACTCAGTCTGTCTTTAACAGAGATCACCCTTTAACCTCTAACCCCAACCTTGACCCTAAAGGCTTTTACTTAGCTTATATTGTAACTTTTCTATAGTTAGTAGATTTTTTTTTCAGTAATTAAAGAAAATCTTACTTGCAGCATATATTGGCTGGCTACGGAAATTTTCATCAAGTAATTATTAGCATCATCAAAAGAGCCTTCAACTTTAACTTCCAACACGGCTGGGTTTCCAACAATTATTTTCACTAGTGGTAGTCCAATTATTTGAGTACCTACAGAAACAAGGCTAACGGTTAATACTGAATCATAAAAATTCTAAACCATTTAATAATGATTGGCTAATCAGGATTCTAGAACATCTACAGAATCTATTATATGTGTAATGCCTGTGAATATAGTTAGGAATTTGCATTTAGTGAACTTTAATAGTTATTAGAAAAGTTTAACTTTGCAATATTTTCTCTAAATTTCTCACAGAAATGTTGCTCCACTCCGCCCCTTACTTCCACAGCCAGGTTCTCAAGTGCTTATAAAGGTCATTTGATTGGTACTGATCACACTGAGTTGGGTAACTCCGGAAAGAAACTGAAGGGTAGGCTCAATTAAAGGGTTGTCAGTCCATTGTTACTGAGAGAATACTTGTAGGCAATTAACACAATATGTCACCAGGGCAATTCCTGCCTGCAGGTCACCTGTGTGCAATCTTTCCACGCTGAGAAACTTAAAGGAAAAAGAGTTTTGAAACACTGTGTGGTCTAACAGCTATCTTTACTAATGGAAAATCAGGAATGGAAGTAATAAGTGATTTGCCTGAAGTCACATCTGAAGTTTCCCTTAAATCAAGATCGTCTGGCCAGCACTTCCTAAACTATAACTGGGGATTTTGTTAAAAGGCACATTCTGATTTAGCAGGTCCAAAGAAGGGTCTGTTATTTCACATTCCACCCCCTAGCTTTATTGAGGTAAATTGACCATCAAATTGTGTATTTTTAAAGTGTATAATGTGATGATTTGTGATATGTATACATTGTGAAATGATTACCACAATTATGTTAACACATGCACCACCTGACATACAGTGATCTTAAAATCTACTTTCTCAGCAAATTTCAAATACATAATACAGTATGGTTAACTACAGTCACCATGCTGTACACAACATCCCCAGAAGTTTCTCCTTTTATAACCAGAAATCTGTACCCTTTGATCAACATCTGCCTGTTTTTCCCCACCCTCCAGCCCCTAGCAACCAGCATCTACTCTCTATTTCCATGCGTTAGACTTCTGTGTTTTTTTTTCACATTCCACATATGAGTGATAACCATGCAGTATTTGTCTTTCCCTGTCCGCCTTATTCCACTTAGCGTAGTGTCCTCCTGGTTTACCCATGTTGTTGCAAACGGCAGGATTTCCTTCTTTTTTTATTGCTGGACTATATTCCATTGTGCACATGTACTACATCTTCTTTGTCCGCTCCTCTGTCAATGTCCACGTGCCGTTTCTGTGTCTCGGCTACTGTGAGTAATGCTGTAATGCCCATGGGAGTGCAGATGTCTCATCGAGATACTGATTTCTGCTCCTTCAGATACATACCCAGCAGAGAGATGACTGGATCATCTGCTGGGCCTACTTCTAAGTTTTTGAGGATCTTCCATAGTGTTTTCCATAGTGGCTGAACCAACTCACATCCCTGCTATCAGTGCACGAGGGTTCCCTTTTCTCCACACTGTCCCCAGCTTTTGCTCTCTCTTGTCTTTTTGATAAACGCCACCTGACAGCTGTGAGGCGCTATCTCATCGTGGTTTTCATTTGCATTTCTCTGATGGTGAGATGTGTTGAACACCTTTTCAGGTACTATTGGCCATTTGTGGCTTCTTTGGGAAAATGTCTATTCAGGTCCTTGGCTGTTTTTAATTGAATTTTTGAGGCTTTTTTCCTCCCCTTGCTATTTGGTTGTATGAATTCCTTGCATCTTTTAGCTATTAACTCCTTATCAGATACATGGGTTGCAAATATTTTCTCCCACTGCCTGATCATTGTGCTGATTGGTATTTATTTGTTTTTGTTGCTGTTGCGCAGAAGCGTTTTGGTTTGCCTTAGTCCCACTTGTTTACTTTTGCTCTTGTCGTCTGTCCTTCGGGTGCCATTTCCATAAACAAACAAAAAATCATTGCCAAGACCAACATCCAGGAACGTTTCCCTTATGTTTTCTACTAAGAACGTCATGCTTTTCAAGTCTTGCAATTAGCCTTTAATCCATTTTTGAGTGAATTTTTGTGAACGATGTAAGATAAGGGTCCGGTTTCACTCAAGTGCTTACCCGGTTTAACCAGCTCTTCAGAAAGAGACTATCCTTCCCCTGCTGTGTGTTCTTGGCTCCCGAGTCAAAGAGCAGCGGACCAGCCCTGGCTGCGTGGTTTAGTCAGTTGGCGCATCATCCTGTACACCAGAGGATCCCTAGTCCGGGCGCATTCCTGGGCTGCAGGTTGGACCCCCGGTCAGGGTGCGTATGCGGGAGGTAACCAATCCACGTTTCTCTCTTACATCGATGTCTCTTCTCTCTTCCTCACTGTCTCTCTCTCAAATCAATTTCTAAAAAGTCCTTGAGTGAGGCTAAAAAGAAACGATTAGCTGACTAGCTATGCCTGAGTTTATTTCTGGGCTCTATTCTGCTCCATTGGTCTGTCTGTCTGTATGTCAGTATGTTTTGATTCACACAGCTTTGGAAGATAGGTCGTTTAAATCAGGAGGTATGATGCCTCTAGCTTTGTTCTTTCTCAAGACTGCTTTGGCTTTTCAGGGCCTTTAATGTGATACATCACGTCAACAAAATAAAAATTACCTATCGTCTCAATGGACACAGAAAAAGCATTTGACAAAATCCAACATCTATTCGTGACAAAAACTCTCAACAGGTTAGGTAGAGAAGGAATGTGCATCAGCATAATAAAGGCGATATAAGACAAGTCCATAGCTAACGTCATACATGTCAGTGTACTGATCATGTATCCAGCATACTGAAAGCTTAAAGCTTTGCCTCTAAGACAGGGAACAAGACACGGATGCCCACTCTTGCTGCTTCTGTCCAACATAGAACAGGAAATTCTGCCCAGAGCAATCAGGCAAGGAAAAGAAATAAAAGGCCTCCTAATGAGAAAGGAAGAAGTAAAATTGCCTCTGATTGCAGATGACAGGATCTTATATACAGGAAACCCTAACGTCTTCACCAAAAACCTGTTAGAACAAAAAAGGTCAGTAACATTGCAGGATACAAAGTCAAAATACAAGATTAGTTGCATTCCTATACACTGACAATGAACTATCTGAAAGAGAAATTAAGAAAGCAATCCTGTTTATAATAACATCAAACAGAATAAAATACCTAGGAATAAGTTTAAACAGGGAGAGAAAGGGCCTGTACACTGAAAACCATAAAACACCAGTGAAAGACACTGAAGAAGACACAATAAGTGTGACGGTATCCCACTGTGACCTTGTGACTTAGTACAGAAAATATGTGTTTGGTCCTCTGTCCCATTTCAGGCACAGAGCTCGAAAACCCTTGGGATTTCCTAAGTAGTGAGAGTGACAATGCTGTCTTTTGTTATGTTAATAAAGTGGCTGTCCGATCACACTCTGGGATGGGAGCCACTTGCCAGGTTGGAATTTTCAGTCCCCACCCCCACCCCACGCCCAGGATGGATCAAACCAATGGCCAAAGATTTATTTAGTTATGCTTATGGAATCAAGCCTCCATAAACTGTATATTAAGATAAAGCTGTGTTTTGAAATCAGTGAAGAAAGAATATACTACTCAATAAGTGATGTTGGAACAACTAGCTAACCACCTATGATACACCAAACAAGTCTAGATAAATTAAGGGGTTAAATGGAAAGTTAAAATCATAAAATGAAAACTCTAAAATTACTTGAAGGAAATATGGGCAATCAGTATTATAACCAATGAGAAGGAATTCTAAGAGTTTCAGAAAGAAGTTTTTCAGGATATTAATATATAATATGAGGAAAATCAAAATAGATGTCTTCCATTGTTTTTCAAAGCTGACAGTTTTCATTTATATGAATTGTATTGGTTCTGTTTTTCAAATAACCCTCTTTTAAAAATAGCGTTTTTTTCCTTTTATTATGTCTTTTTAAAAATCTGTCTAAGAGTTTCAGGTATGCTTAGTTTTAACATCTTTCTAATTTTTCTATCATCTTAAGTTCTTGGAGGTTACAATTTTCTATTTCCGGTGCCTGCCGATTATCCCTCCTGTCAGGCTATTTCCTTGCTTAGTTTCCAAATTGTTTTCCTCAATTCATTTTAATTAAGATTGATTTTTTTTTCCCATGGAAGTCCATGTTACCTGGATTAGAAAAATATTCCACAAAGAGTTTTGTGCTAGCTGTCATTGGTTCTCTGGGGTTATAATTATTTCTCACCTCAAGAGTCCTGTATCTTGTGGGTAGTCTTTGGTATTGCTCAGCCCTGGAGTTTGGGTTTTTTATAGGAGATCCTTTTTCCCCACTTTGAGTGCCATGGAAGTGATCATCTCCCCAGCTCCTTTTGTGGGTTGGTGGTTTGTAGAGTTTTCCTACACTGCTCCCCCCCCTTTATGGTTTAACTCAGTTCCAAAATCCTAACCCAAAGTAGGATGGCCCAAAGCCACATCGCCTCCCAAGGCATGGGCATTAAAATCCTTCCCCCTGCCTGTATAACCCGTATCTCAGCCTCACATCCTTCAGGAAACCACACATGAGTGAATTTGTTGGCTTTGAGTTCTCTCTTCATTCCTGCTGACAGATTTTTCTTCTCTTTCCCTCCCTTTCTCGATCTTTCCCTCCTTTCTTTCTAGTTCAGTTAATTACTACATCAAAATTTGTTTCCAGGATGCCATTTTTTCATCATTGTGAATGTTTCGTTATTACTTTTGTAACAAATAAATGCCTGAAAGAATGGGGGAAAGTACAGAATTTTATTGAAAAGCCATTGTCTGGCTTTAAATAAACATTTGAGACTTCTGGCCAAGATGGAGGCATAGGTAGACATACTGTGCCTCCTCACACAGCCAAAAGAAGGACAACAACAAATTTCAAAACAAAAAACAACCAGAACTGCCAGAAAATCGAATTCTATGGAAGTCTGACAACCAAGGAGTTAAAGAAGAAATATCCATCCAGACCGGTAGGAGGGGTGGTGATGGGCAACTGGGCAGAGAGGGCTTGCAGAAAGGCTGAGGCTGGAGGACCCAGTGAGGCAGCGGATTGAGGACTGGGTGGTCCCACATTCGTGTGCAGATAAATCAGGAGGAACAACTAAGGAGCGAGACAGACCATGCAACGCAGGGTCCCAGCTCAGGGAAATAAAGACTCAAACCTCTAATTGGAAACACCTCTTGGGGGTTGAGGCGACAGATGGAGAAACTCCCAGCCCCACAGGAGAGTTATTGGAGAGACCCACAGGGTCCTAGAACATGCATAAACCCACCCACCTGGGAATCAGCACCAGAAAGGCCTAATTTGCTTGTGGGAAATGGGAGAAGTGACTGAAACCCGGAAGAGAGCTGAGCAAGTGACACTGCTTCCTCTCGGACCCCTTCCCCACAAACAGCACCACATAGGTTGCCCTGCACTGGTGAACACCTAAGGCTCTGCCTCTTACTACATAACAGGTGGGCTGAGACCAAAAAAATGGCACAAATGAAAGAACAGATGAGAACTCCAGAAAAAATACAATTAAGCGATGAAGACATAGCCAACCTATCAGATGCACACTTCAAAACACTGGTGATCGGGATGCTCACAGAATTGGTTGAATAGGGTCTCAAATTAGATGAAAAAAGGAAGGCTATGCTGAGTGAAATAAAGGAAAATGTACAGGGAACCAACAGTGACGGGAAGGAAACTGAGACTCAGATTAAGGTTGTGGACCAGAAGGAAGAAAGAAACATTCAACCAGAACAGAATGAAAAAACAAGAACTCAGAAAAATGAGGAGAGGCTTAGGAACCTCCAGGACATCTTTACATGTTCCAACATCCAAATCCTAGGGGTACCAGAAGGAGAAGAGCAAGAAATTAAAAACATATTTGAACAAATAATAAAAAAGAACTTCCCAAATCTGACAAAGGAACAGACTTCCAGGAAGTCCAGGAAGCTCAGAGAGGCCCAAAGAAGTTGGACCCAAGGAGGAACACACCAAGGCACATCATAATTACATTAGCCAAGATAAGGAGAGAATCTTAAAAGCAACAAGAAGAAAGGAGAGAGTTACCTAGAAAGAAGTTCCCCTAAGACTGTCAGCTGATTTCTCAAAAGAAATCTTGCAGGCAAGAAGGGGCTGGAAAGAAGTATTCCAAGTCATGAAAGGCAAGCACCTACACCCAAGATTACTCTATCCAGCAAAGCTTTCATTTAGAATGGAAGGGAAAATCAAGTGCTTCTCAGATAAGGTCAAATTAAAGGAGTTCATCATCACCAAGCCCTTATTATATGAAATGTTAAAGGGACTTAGCTAAGAAAAAGAAGATCAAAAATATGAACAGTAAAATGACAACAAACTCACAACCATTAACAACTGAACCTAAAAACCAAAACTAAGAAAACAACTAGAACAGGAAGAGAATCACAGAAATGGAGATCACATGGAGGTTTGTCAGCAGGGGAGTGGGAGGGGAAGAGAGGGAGAAAAGGTACAGAAAATAAGTAGCATAAATGGTAGGTAGAAACTAGACAGGGGGAGGCTAAGAATAGTATAGGAAATGTAGAGGCCAAAGAACTTATATGTATGACCCATGGACATGAACTGAGGGGGGGAATGTGGGTGGGAGAGAGTGTGCAGGGCAGAGGGGAATAAAGGCGAGGGGAATGGGACAACTGTCATGGAAAAATCAATAAAATATATTTAAAAAGAAGTGCAATTGGTTGGTACAGAATAGACTGGGGGATGTACAGTACAGTATAGGAAATGGAGTAGCCAAAGAATTTATATGCAGGATCCATGGACATGACCTAAGAAGGGGGAATGCTGGAGGGAATGGGTGGTACTCAGTGGAGGGGGGCAAAGGGGGAAAATTTGGACAACTGTAATAGCATAATTAATAAAATATATTAAAAAGCAAAAAAAAAAACCCACTTGAAATAACTCTAATAATCCAAACCTTATTTTCCTCACTTGTAAAATGAGGATTATAGTCTATCTAGCCCTTTAGGGTTGTTATAAACATTAAATTAAAACATGTATGAAAAATCTTTGACTACAGAGCCTTGCACATAGTGAGTGCTCAATAATTAGAAGCTAATACTTTATAAGTAGAATGCCAGCCACTATGGAAACCAAAGACATGTCAAAGAGTGCATTTCACATTTACGGTAAGCAAAAACATCTCCTTTTGATGTTTCCCAATAAAAATAAACTTACCTTTTCCATGAGGTATGACCTTCACTTGTAAATCGTAAGATTTCCCCAGATCGATGTATTTCAGGACATTGAGGGATAGTGAATCATCATGTTGCTGAAACCAATAATTACATGGTTTTGCATGTATTTCCCATGCCCGTCCATTCTTTTGCCCAAAGTCGTACAGGAACCAGGAGTCTTTTACGAAAGTCATATCGGTGGGTACTAGTCTAGGCATGGTTGCCTTAGCCATTGCGTTCTGATCATCCACGATGCGTATGATAAGGAAGCTGCTGTAGCCAGGAATCACCACCGTCTTCTCTACATCCGAATCTTGAAATGAGGAGGCCACACCTGGAGCTAAAATGGGAATGATTCAATACAAAATCAAACAGCCAACGTTCTCCAAGCAGACTGGTGGACTTCATCCATGAACACACTATTGGAGTTTTTAAGCTACGGTCTTAACCACAAAATACATTTGCCAGACTTCAGGTTATATATCAAATTCATTTACAGAAAGCGTGTCATGAATACGTCAAGTAAAGACCTGTACTTCAGCCTTTCCTATGAAATGGATTCTATAAAACTATTAGCAGAAAAAAAACCATGTAGGGTGAACTTATTATAAGAAATTTCTAATTTCTTTACTATGAAACTGCCAAGAGCCTTAATCGCCTGGAATCTTTACCATGATTCTTCAAGAGAAGGGCAAAGTAGCCAGTGATTCCCCAGTACCTAAAGTCTGCCTACACCATAGAAGGCGCTCCAAAAGTATTTGCTGAAGGCATGAATGATGGGTTGTCTAAGGAGAGCACGAAGATTTAGGAGAAAAGAGGCCCTAGGGCAGGACCATGAGGAAGCCCATCGGAGAAGGAATGGAAAAACTCCACCAGGCAGACAAAGAAGAAGTGAATGGAGAAAAGCCATCAGAGAACATGAGAGAAGTCAAAAGAAGGCTGTCTCAAGGCGAGGAGGGTGGATATCATTAGCAAACATTTCTTTTTTTTTATTACCCAATGTTTTTGATGGGTCATAGAACATAACAACACTTGCCTCATTCTGAAAAAAACAAATAGAAGTAGTTGGGAGAGAACCTCATAACTCCCTTTGTTACGCACCCATGCTTCAATTTCTCCTGTTTTAGATACATCAACAAAATCCTTTCCTACCTGCTCCCGAGAGGGCCACGTAAGTTTGTTCTCCCCTCCCTTTCTAGTGAAATTCCCAGAGTTGCCTGTTTCAGGGTCTTCACCTCCTCTCCTAAATTTCTGAATTTAATCCGATTAGACTTCGGGCTGTACTACTCCACCCAGCAGCAGCTTTTGTCCAAGTTACCAACAACTTTCACAGCCGCACTGGCCAGTTTCCTTTCCTCACCTTCCCTGACCTGCTGGTGAATCTAAACATCTTCCCTCAGTTCTCCTCTGAGCAGAACTCCCAGCCTCCTTCCCAAGGCTTCCCCGTCTCCCGGACCACTGACTGGTAGGCTGCCAGGAGCGGGACCTCAGGCCTTTCCCTTTCTACACCTACAGCCATGTGCCACATGACCTCAGCTGGTCTCACAGTACTGATTGTCCCGTATGTGCTGACTGCTTGGATTTCTCTCTCCAGTCCACAAGTTTTTACTGAACGCCAGACTCGTCTTTCCCACTACGCACCTTGTTTCTCCACTTGGATGAGTAACGGCATCTTAAATGGAATGGGATCCCTCACCTGAGCATTGTAATAGCCTCCCAATTTCTCTGCTTTCCTTCTTGCCCTTTCTGTCTCACTGGCCCAGTCCGTTCTCAACACGGCAGCCAATGTGACCTTGTTAAACATAAGTCCGGTCATGTCACTTTCTGCTCAAACCCTCTAGCGACTTCCTATTCACTCAGAATAAAACCCCTATTCTTACAATAAACTATACTAAGTTTTGAGATATATACCTATCATAGAATCCTTTGAAATAGTCATATCCTACAGAATAGTGATTCAAAATTATTGTATGATGCAGGGCGAAGAGTGCATGGACTTTCTATTGCCTGTGATTTCCCCTGAATATTGTTTAATACAAAAATAACATCCTAGGGATGCATAACAGGTACTACTATTGATATAATATCAATGAAGTTATAGCTAGGTTATATTGTATCAGAAATACAAAATTCCTCCAGAAACCTACATAGATGAATACATCTGTAGCTTGCCAACTGGACTAAATTTTAAAATCCACTGTTGTATACATGAGCATGAACAACCTTCTCAAAAGAGAATTCTTCATTTTTATTGGCTACAAGAGCTACGGGATATCATCACACTTACTTTGTGGTTGAAGAGTAAGTTTGAAGAAACCTTGGTCCAGAGTGATGGAAAGGGTACTGGCCAAACAGGGGCTTTGAGTCGCATCTTCTATTCCAAAAGGTTCTATTACTTCTGCAATAACCGCAGACAAAAATTCTGTCGATTTGCGATTTTGCAATATCTCTCTTATGTAAGCCTTTCCACTATGCCTAAACAAACCAACACACATGAAGGAATTGGGACAAAACTGTGGCTTAAATGAGCAACTTTATGAACAGACAAGTTACAAACAAAATGTACCACACACATGGCTAACGGACATTTGATTAGTAGTTCTTCAACCTCATTAGTTAATTCATAAAAAGATGCCAGTTATAGCAATGGGATAGAATTGTCCACCTATGAAATGAACAGAGATTTTTAAAGGACAGGGTTCAGGAATGGCTGAAGCACTGAGTAGAGAAGGGCATTCATCCGCTCCTGATGAGGGTTATTAACTGGCACAAACGTCCCAGAAAGCAATGTGATATCGCTCAATAAAAGCTAGAGCATTATGTTTCCCGTCTGATCCTGTAAGTCTACGGATAAGGCTCTGTCCTAAGGAAGTAACTTGAAACACGGGGCTGTGGGGGGGGAAGGGCCTCTCTGCAGACATGTGTCCGTCCCAGCATTATGATCCAAGTCAGAAATAAGAATTGCCAACAATAGGAAAATGAAGTAGATATTCATGCATGATCGACTTAGCCAAAACTGCAACTATTAAAATGGCATTGACAGAGGGTTTTTGATTCCATGGAGGAAATGGTCATATTACAACGTCTACGTGAAAAAAAAACGAGGTGGAGAAGCAAAGCCAGCTCAGCCCCAGGGTAGAGAAACATTGCAGCTGGGGGAAGGGCAGGATAACAACGCGCTAGCCCTGAAGGGGGCAGGATGCTGTCCGGACCCTGAACTTCTGAGAGAGCAAAGTAGCATCATTGTCCTGCGAGGAGAAGAGCAAGAAACGCCCAGCGAAGATCTAGTTGCAGACGTGAGGCAGAATTGGGCTACAAGGGGTTATCTCTTTTTTTAAAAATTTCTATTCAGACCTCTGTATCAGCTTTCATGGAGTAGTACATATGCACCCAATTCCATTTTAGAAGTTTCCAAATTATTTTCATAGAAAACAAAGTTTGAAAACGGCATTTCAATACAGCATGGTATTCTACCACAACTGAAACTTTTTTCTTCCTCTTTACAGGACTCCACAAAATCTAAAAGTGAACCATGATGTAGACTTACTTCATGTGAAGACTTTTATGTTATCTCTGAAAATGAAAAAGTTGGCTTTTTAAAGCCCATTGTACTGCTTTATACTATTTTGACAACTTGGGTACTGCAACACAGGTTATTTTGAGGGAAATTTGTGATTTTTTTCCATGTAAAAATCTGCACAAATTAGTCATTTCCATTAACAGTTTCATTTTTTTTTCATTAATGAACCTGATACGCTGAATCTCACCTTTAAATGCAAGAACAAAGGCCAAGAAAAACCAGGAGGGGGCGCTATTAACGTGTTATATCGTTAGAAAAATGCAGTGTGACATAATGGCAGACAAATACCAGCAATGAAATAGAAGAGGGATGAGAAACAGACCACTTCATGTATGGACCTATGATATACCACAGGCTAACCCTGCAGATCAGTGGGGATCCACAGGGCAATTGATTACCTACCAATATAGAGAGAAATACATCATATTCTCACTTCACACTACATACATCAATTCCAGATGAATTAAAAACTGAAAAATAAATAGCAAAAGTTTGAAACTACTACCAGACACCATGGGAGAATAGTTAAATATGTTGTTGTGCATTCACAGGAGTGAATCATAGATGCACATATCAATATCGAGTAATTTGTGAAATATACGAAAAATTTAAGAGCATGACCCATGAAAAAAGGCAAATCACAGGAGAAGGTCAACAAAGCTAAATACTTCATTGAGCAAAGCTAAATACATTTTGATATGTATGTGTGTGTTGAAGCTACAAAGAAAAAAATGTTTTCAATGCTCACACAAAACTCCAGACAGTGCTTGTTTCCAGGGGGACTGGAGTGGCGGTGGGGATGGGGAAAGGCGGGAGGGAGAAGGAAATCTTCCCAGAACGACCCCGAAGGGCAAAGGGACCCAGGAGAGCCCCAGGCTCCCTGCCGGAGGTGTGGTGGCGATGCAGCAGTGTAGTCATGCCAGTTCCAAGAGTGACTTTGTCCTCTTCAAAGGATTCTGGGGGTCTCCATCAGGAGGAGCTCTCGCCCCCTTTTTTCTCCTCCCTTCCTTCGCCAAAGTAGAAGGGCTAGAAACCTAAGCTGTGCCGGAGGAGGGCATGAACCAGAAAACAGTAAGAATGAGAGACCCGCCACCTCCCCACACTCCGGGCTTCCCGGTTTGGGTCAGGTTCCACATAGAGTTTGGGAAGCAAATTTAAATTGGTTAAGAGCGTCAAGTTTTTTAAAACCCTAGACAGAGATGCAGTCATGCGATTATCACTTTTTCAAGTCAAGGAAGTATTTATTTACTTTCTGGGAGAAAAGTTACGGTTCTCGCCTGATACTTCATCTGGAGGTAGAAAGGAAGTCAGTCCACAGAGAGGGTTTTAGAAGACGCAGGAGGAAGGAAAACGAAGTTGGTTTCTCCGGCGTGTTGAGTAGGGGAGTTACACATCGGTCGGCCCAGGTATTCACTTCCTTCGAAGCCTTCTGGGGCTTCCTCCTCTCTTAGACTAACATCCAAATTCCGTGCTGGGGCTCCGAGGGCCCCGCCTGGCCCTGCTCCACTCTCCCGAATGACGTTCCCCCTTTGTGGATGACACCGAGGTCCCCCCAGTTGGTTTTTGTTGTTGGATTTCACAAACACATACCCAGCTCCTTTCGGCCGGGGGGGGGCCTGTAACACGCTGTGCTCTAGGGTCTGGGAGCTTCCCCCACCCCCACTGCTCGTTCTTCCACCTCGTTATGAGCACCCCTGTCCGGGCAGCCTTCCCAGAGCCTCCAGCAGGGCCCAACCCCCAGGAAAATGCTCTTTCTGGGCTCCATGCTCTTCTGTTGGAGACTTTTTTTTTTTACCTTTCCCCGTCTAGTTGATTCCTACCAATGATGCTTCTTCTTCCCTGTACCCTTTCCCTCCTATTCCTCCCTTCCCCCTCCCCATGGAAACCCTCCGTGTGATGTTCATTTCTCTGGTTCTGTTCCCGTTCTAGTTGTTTGCTTAGTATTTGTTTTCGTTGTTTTTCTTTATTTTTTTAGGTTCAGTTGTTGATAGTTGAGTCTGTTGTCATTTTACTGTTCATATTTTTTATCTTTCTTTTCTTAGATAAGTCTCTTTAACATTTCATGTATAATAATGGCTTGGTGATGATGAACTCCTTTAATTTGACCTTATCTGAGAAGCACTTGATCTTCCCTTCCATTCTAAATGAAAGCTTTGCTGGATAGAGTATTCTTGGATGTAGGTCCTTGCCTTTCATGACTTCAGATATTTCTTTCAACCCCTTCTTTCCTGCAAGATTTCTTTTGGGAAATCAGCTAATAGCGTTATGGGCACTCCTTTGTAGGTAACTGTGTCCTTCCCTGCTTTTAAGATTCTCTCCTCTTTAATTTTGGATAATTTAATGATGATGTGCCTTGGTGTGTTTCTCTTTGGGTCCAACTTCTTTGGGACTCTCTGGGCTTCCTGGACTTCCTGGAAGTCTGTTTCCTTTGCCAGATTGGGGAAGTTTTCTTTCATTATTTGTTCATGTAAGTTTTCAATTTCTTGCTGTTGTTCTCCTCCTTCTGGCACCCCTATGATTCGGATGTTGGAATGTTTCAAGTTGTCTGAGAGGTTCAAAAGTCTCTCTCCATTTTTTTGAATTCTTATTTCTTCATTGTGTTCCAGTTGGATGTTATTTCTTCCTTTTGTTCCAAATTGTCAATTTGAGTCCTGGTTTCCTTTCTGTCACTGTTGGTTCCCTGAATATTTTGCTTTATTTCACTTTGGGTATCTTTCACTTGCTCTTTCATTTTTCAACCAGGCTCAATTAGTTCTGTGAGCATTTTGATTACCAGGGCTTAAAATTCTCCATCAGAGAGGCTGGCTATCTCCTCATCATTTAGCTCTCTTTCTGAAGTTTTGCTCTGTTCTTTCATTTTGGCCCTATTTCTTTGTTCAGGCTGCTGTTAAGTTGTAAGGGGGCAGGGCCTTAAGTATTTACCCGGGTGGGGTAACCCTCCATGCTGCACTGCGGGGCACCTGCTGCAGTCCACAGCCAGCTCTGAGTCTCAGTTTCCCCTCAAGTCAGCCCTGCCCGTGCAGCCTGCCGCCTCCCCGCAGCCAGCCCCGCTGTTGTAGACTTATGTCAACTGTAATGACCTTCTTGCCTACTTCCTGTACAAGTTCAAGGGATATCTTCCTCACGGCTCTATCACAGCACCAACACAGTGCCTTCACGCATGAGTGCTCAATAATTATTCACAAAAGAGGTGAATGAATGACTCACTGTGCTTTACCCCCCAACTATCTGGCTCTCTGCCTTTGGCCTAGTGCTGACCTCATCACTTCGGGCTCCTGGGTCCTTCAGGGCCCGGCTGACGTGCTGCTCGCCCTGGTTCTTCCATCGTGGCTCTTTCATTTCCTGCCTTGGAACTGCCTGCCCCCTAGTTTCTCTGCCAGCAAAGTGACTCCATCTGATCACAGAATGTGCTGGCCAGGTTTTCTAATATTCTGATCCTTAAGGGAATTTTCGTAGATCAGGTTATAAGAAACCCACATGAACATTGAGATCATATGAGCACGTTAACTTTTTAAAAAGTGATTCTACGTTCTCTGCAAGGACCTACCTACAGTATAAACATGAATGAACTGACCTGGAATGCCACACAGACAAAAGCCACTGAAAACAAAGGAGTTCTAGAGATTGTGGGTACTTTTCTGAGAGACAAAAAGTTCTACAAGCCTCGTGGAAAAAACTACCACCAGGGTTTGTTCCCTTATGCCCGATCCCAATCTTCATCCCCTCCTCCGAGGGGGCGGCTGCACGGGGCGTGAGGTGCTGGCTACGGTATGTCTGTGTGCTGGCAAACCAGTGCGTGTGTGGAATAAACAGATTTCCACCTGGTGGAAGAGCACCCACCACATTTGGGACAGGGTGAGTTTCTGGTAATCTGAAATTGTTCCTTTTCTGGTTGTTAGTTTTGGGGGGTTATAGAATTCATGATACTCTTCAAAGACAGTATTTAGGCCTTAGAGAGAACTTTAAAGGTCACTGGCTCTTGCCAGCATCTTAGAAGTAAGTGCGCCTGAGATTCCTGAGTACCTGCTCATGCAGCATTTCATGCAAGATGGCCTTTGCCACATTAGCTGCATTTGTTTTTAGGAGGTACGAGAACCTTGTGCATGAGCAGTATCCAGCATGGCCTTGAACCGTTTACACTCAGGGTGGCAAACGCACATTTCGATAGCTTGGCCTCATGGTGCTGAGGCAACTGGCTCCCAGTATCTGAAATTATGGTATCATGCAAGGTACCTTGGAATCTACAGATATATTTGGCCTTGTGAGGTGTCATAGAAAAAAAAAAAAAAGACTCACTCTATTTGACCAAGTAAATTAGTCAACCAAGTAGGCCCAAAATTGAGAATCCAGAAACCAGTGTGCAATCTAAATAAATGTGACACAGTAGCTACCTGGAGTGTATCACTTTTCCAGAGTGAATGTTGCTGAATTTCTTGGTATATATAGTCTCCCGCGGCTCATTCGGGGGCACGTAGGCATAGAAGATCATTTCGTTTGTGGAGATGTACTGTGGGGCCAGGGCAGTCTCGAAGCCCATATCAGGAGCCTAGAGTGGGGAAAAAATACTGCATTTAAACTATCTTATACTTCGATTATGACAAAGTGTACATTACAGATCTGTTTCCAGTCCTTACCCATTGGAATACTATTTCAGCACGTGCTGTTTGAATATGCATGTGTGTGTGCAAGGAACACGTCTGAGGAGTAAGGTTTCCTGTCAGCTTCCTGTGCCCTGCCCTGACCCGCGTAGCTCTGCTGCTTTGGCATTGTTCTGCCGGGGCACATGCCCAGGTTGCTGGTTCGGTCCCTGGTCAGACCACATACCAGTGGCGACCAATCGATGTTTCTCTCTCACATCGACGTTTCTCTCCCTCTCTTTTTCCTTCCCTTCCCCTCTAAAAATAAATTTAAAATCTACAACAACAAAAAAGGAAAGAAAGAAAAAGAAGAAGGGTTCCTGTGCAGCTCGTAGAAGGCTGGAGCCGGCGGGTGGATGGAGACTGGGGCGTTCCCTGCTGTGTGCCTGGGGTGAGTGGGGAGGGGCAGACTTTCACCTCGGTTCTCAGAGTTTCATTTCGGACGGGGCTAGGCAGTGCCGCTCTTCCCTTGCAGGCTGCTGCCCCCGGTCCCATGCCGGTGTCTGAGTGCCCAACCCGGGGGGCACTCAGGTGCCCACGGCAGGTGCCGTTGTCACGTCCGCCGGTTCACGAGCCTTTCCCTCGCGGTCAGCGTGGGCACCCTTGGCCCAGCTCTCTGGCCCAGAGGGCCTTCTATTGGACACACCCCTCCCCATCCCAGTCCTGTCGCCCTGGGAACTTCTAGGGGGTGAGAGGAGAGGTGGAGACCGGCCCCCAGGAGGCTGCCGCAGCCGACCTTGTTCCCAGACGTGAGGAGTGGCACCCAGCACGGGCTGGGTGGGGGCCCAGCCATCAGAGACTACCTCGGCTTCCCGCTTTCTGTTACGCCTTTCGCGACTTAAATTTGGGAACCCGCTGGGAAGGGGAGAGAGTGGGAAACAGATGCCAGGGGAATCCGTGTGGGACTGAACAGGTGGCTTATGGACTCTGGAAAGGCGGAACGGGCCTTAGAATTCCGTACGACATTCTAGCCCGGGAGTGCCAAGAATGTCCCACAAAAAGTGTGTGCAGGCCGGTGAAAGGCGGCGCGGCGACGGCTAGAAAGCTCGGGCCCTGGCCCCAGCAGCCTGGATCCACGCCCAGTTCTGATCGCTGACCAGTGGGAGACATAACGGGGTAACCGGTGTAGTCCAGCTGCGCCTCCCCTCCTCCTCAGTAAAACAAGGGTCCACTGGCGTCACTAACGTTAGGAGCTCACAGCAGTGCCTGGCATGCAACAAGGCCGAGCAAACAAGTGATTGTTTTTGGCCCAGGTGGGACACCTGCCGAGTTTGTTTGCAGGGAGGGAGGTGACAGCATTGAGGGTGAGTTCCTTGAACTCATCCTGAGTACAGAAACCTCTCTTGGCGTTTGGTTTTTAGGCTGTAAACTTCCACAGAAGAGAAGTAGGACATTTTCATACGACCTGGGAAGGCAGTGGAGGAAACTGCTGGTTTGGTTCGTTCCACCCCCGTTCACGTCATCTGAGCGGTGTCAACGCACAGCAGGGACGCCCCCCCCCCCAAGACTGCCAGATGCGCGGGGGTCACAGCAGCACTCACTGTCACTCCCTCCCAACACCTTGGACAGGAAACTAAAACACCATCCTTTTTTTTCCGCTATAAGTTTTTATTTTTCAGTCACAGTTGACATACAGTATTATATTAGTTTCTAGTGTACAACCCAGTGATTAGACAATATAATTTGCAAAGTGGTCGTCCCGATAAATCCAGGACCCGCCTGACACTGTACAGAGTTATCACAATACTGTGGACTGTGTTCCCTGTGCCGTCCTTCACATCCCCAGGACTGCTGCGTGACCCCCAGTCTGCACTTCTTCACCCCTTGACCTTTTCACCCAGCCCCCAGCCCCCAGCCCCTCTCCCATCCTGCAACCGTCAAAATGTTCTCTGTGTCTGTGAGTCTGTTTCTGTTCCGCTTGTTTGTTTATTTTGTTTTGAGATTCCACCTAGAAGTGAAACCGCAAAGCATCCGTCTTCCTCCCTCTGACTTATTTCCCTCGGTACCCCACCCTCTGGGCCCATCCCCAGTGATGCAGATTGACACGCCCTCTTTTCAACTGCCCTCTGGGCCTGGAGATTTGAAACGCTCTACCACAGGCAGAGTCCTCCTTTAGTATCTCCTCCCTTTGGGCAGCTTTTATCAAACCCCAGTCGGAACATCTGTTTGGTGCTTCTCCCTTGTGTTGATGAGAGCTCGTGTTCACGGCCGTGTGCCCCGTGGTGCGGCCTTAGGCACACGGACCTTCGTGAGTGGCACACTGAACACGGAGATGGTTAGAACAATCTGTATGTGGTTTCAGCCGTGAAAGAGACAACAAACCCTCCCTGTGTTCGCACCAGAGAAGGAAGAAAGGAGGGGGCAGGGCTACTGTAAACAAGGGCAGACCAACAGGAGAACAGAACTGGTGTTTGCTCAAGGTCAGTCTTGAGAGGCAGAGAGTCCACCCCGTGGTGAACCTGGGTGGGCAGTGACGGATTTAGCTTAGACTGTTTGGCGGCGTTCTGCGGTGAAGATATTTGCGTGAAGGTACCCAGGGCGGAGTTAAATCTGTACGACCCTGAATGGGACCGGCAAGATTTGGGAGATGTTCTCTGGAACATGAAGCTTTTTCCTTTAGTTACACAGAGCAAAGTGCAGTCCTAAGAGTTTGTCCCAAAGACTATACTTTCCCATTTTCCCGTTCCGTGTATAGAATGTGGCATTTCCCTTTAACGCAAGGCAAACTGCTGACACGGATTCCATCACTGACCTGGCCAAAAATAAGCTGAGAATTTCCAAGGGCAGCGTGTGGCCCACCGGCTACAAAATGATCTGGAGTCAGTTTATGTATGAATCCCATGTGGTCATAGTACAGCGTGAAAATGTTGTCAGTAATAGATCCAATGTCACTGTATGTTTCTAGTCCTGTTAGGAAAGAAACAGAAGGCTCTTGGTATCGATCTCATACAACTAGAGAACTGTTAATAGCACACTTGGTAAAAACTCCTCATTTAAAGTAAGGGGTGGGCGTAGAGCCCCGGGACCCTGGAATTAGTAAAGTACACGCTCGTCTTTGCTAAGGCCCTAGGAAGTCATTCCCAGGCTCTGTGCCATGACAGAACCAACGTGCTGAAGTAGGTGAAGGACAGACGGAGTGAGCAGGTGTTAAAAACGGCTAGAAGAGGTCAGCTCCTCCAGGTGTGGAGTCTCTTCCTAATACCAGGCTGTCAGATTCCTAAATGGGCAGGAGGCAATGAGAAAATAACCCTCTAGAAGGCAAAGGGAATTCTTTTCGAGACCCCTGGAGCATAAACCGTATTAGACGTTGTTCCAAATCTGGTACCCTGGGTTCCTCCCCTGCCCTGGGACGACGCATTGAGAGGCCCTGGGAGGAGCCTGGTAGGACCTCAGCGTCCCCTTAACCAGACACAGATCCAGGGGAGGCGAGAGCCACCTGTGTAGAAGGACGGAGCCGGAGCGAAAGCTCAGGTCTCAGGATGGACCAGGCTGATTTCCACAGCCCGCCCCCAGCCCTTGTAAGCTGGACTGGGCTCTCTCCTGAGAGGTCCGCCCTCGGGTCCTGGACCCCTGAACACTGGAGGGCCCCAGTTCTCAGAGCTTCTCTCTCTTCTCTCGCTGCTTCTGCAGGGCTCATCCAGGCTCAGGGTTTAAAATCCATTTTTAGGAGGGTGGGTCCCAAATGTAAACCTCCCATCTGGTTCTCTTCTATGAATTCCCAAACCTGCATCTAACCGCTCAGGGACAGCCCCAGATCCCCGGCAGGCAGGCATCCCATGCTGGATTCCCCCCAAACCGAGCTCCTAACCCTCATCCAAACCTGATGCACCCCAGGGCCCCTCATTTCCATGGTCAGCATTGCCCCTGCTGCTCAGTCTGGAAACCTCGGGCTTGTCTTTGATCCCTCTCACACCCTGCATCCAATCCATCAGCCAACCCTGTCAACTTCAGCCTCGAAGTATCCGTGGAACCCAGCCATGTCTCACCTCTTTCAGCACTGTCACCCGTACAGGCCAACGCGACATAAAAAAGGAAGCGGTATACTACGAGGGATTGGCCCAGGCGACTGGGGAGGCTGAGAAGTCCCATGGCCTGCCATCGCAAGCTGGAGAGCCACAGGTCTGAGCACCGGGGGAGCCTGAGAAGTGTGGGGTGGGGGGCACTAAGGCAAGTCCTTCTTCAAGGGCAGGAGACCAACGCCCCACCCAGGTCAAGCCGACAGGCAGAAAGCAAAGGGGGTGAATTCCTCTATCCTCCGCCTTTTGGTCCTACTCAGGCCCCCAAAGGCCTAGATGATGCCCACCCCCATCCCGCAGGCTCTGTGTTCTCCCGAGTCCACCCATGCGAATGCTCCTGTCCTCCGGAAACCCCCTCTCAGACACACCCAGAAGTCTTGTTTGAGCTGGGAACGTCTTGGCCCGGTCAAGTTGACACATAAAATTAACCATGAAAATTGCTAAGGTTCAATATGCCATATGCCATCTATAAACGTAAGTTATACTTTTCCCCCCGCATGTTAATGTCTTGTATTTTGTAATCGATGTCTTACAGTCACTGTCCAGAAGGTGGGGCTCACGCCATGGCGGTCAAGTGCCTGCACGTGCCTTAGCGCCTTTACATTGTCAATTTCAGTTTCCAGAATCACCAGCATAATGCACGTGGCTGCTTAAGATGCCTTAAAAAATATTACATTGTAATTTGACATTCAGATCAGTTACTGTGGGTGCAGCACAAGGGGAAAACAAAGCAAGGCCTATATTTACCAATAAAGCAAAATGGGACCAGGAGAAAATACCACAATTCTATGTTTTCTTGTACAACCACCACCCAGTCCTTTACAGGACCTATGAAAGGTGGAAACTCATGAGTGGATGGAATTGTATTATGTCTTACTACGGAGACGACATGCAAAATCGCCTGATCCCACACCCAGCAACGCAACTCCAGGTGGTGGAGATAATGTACAGTTACCTGTGCATCTCCCAGCATCACCGCTAAAACTCTGCGGCAAAGCTTAACTGGCAGAGTTTTTCATTCTCTGTGTTAACAAGGTGCATCTCACAGTGAATGAGCCTCAGGTGTGACAAACTAATGTTTACAACACTCTTGTGTTGGCTTTGCACATGAGTGACCAGTCGACGTGGCCCCAGGGTCTCAGGTAACACTGTTTTTCCCTGAAGGTCCTTTAGGTAAATATGTGCTTGTCGTCGTTGCGGCAGAAAAACCCAAGGCTGGCTTGATCGTTTGTTTTTTTTTTAAGATTTTATTTATTTTTAGAGAGGGAAGGGAGGGAGAAAGAGAGGGAGAGAGAAACATCAATGTGCGGTTGCTGGGGGTCATGACCTGCAACCCAGGCATGTGCCCTGACTGGGAATCGAACCTGTGACACTTTGGTTCGCAGCCGGCGCTCAATCCACTGAGCTACGCCAGCCAGGGCTTTGTTGCGTGCTTTTAACTTTGACTTACATGTTTGATTTTAAATCACTCAGAAGTGTTTTGGCTTTTAGTTTTAAAAAAGCAATTTTTATGATCAGTTTTGGTTTTCTTTACTTCTATTTCCAATATTTATTCACGTTTTGTGCAGATAAAACAGAAACACAGAGCCGCCTCCTCCATGCAGCACTGGAAATTCCTACAACTTGCAGTTTCTCCATCTTGAGTGTCTGTATCTGTCATTTTAGAATCTTTCTACCTGCTGGGTTTTCATTCTGCGCATGGACATGTTTCCACAGTTTGTATCTAAAACTTTTTAAAGCTTAGAATTTATAGTGCCAATTTCATTTCATTTTCTGAGCTGTTCATTGTTTTGACTGCTTCCAAAGTCATCTTGCTTAGTCTGTTTTGACTTTTGCTTCACAAGAAGTGCCGGCCCATTCTCAGGCTCTCCCTCCCCCGTCCAGGGCACTGGAAGGCTGGCCCCCAGGGATCACAACACTGGTGTCTGTTTCCAGCAGGCTTCTGATTGGGTTTGACCCGTGCAAGGCCCTAACAGGACACAGGAACAAGGGGAGGAGACAGAAGTCTGTCTGTCTGTATATCTACCTGCCTGCCTCCTATCCACTGATCTGCAGTACCCCTTTAACCAAAGGGACTGCAGTGACTTTCCTCCATTGCACGTCTTTGGATACTTTACTGTTATTGCTGGTTCCTTTAACTCCGTCCACCGCTCTTCAGGGGAAACACTTGGGTGGAATTCTGTTTCCAACCAGAACCACAACTGATATAGTGCTTTTTATCAGAAATGTCCCTGGAAAGCAGAATATCAAGGCAGGATTCTGGGGCTGGGTGGCTCAGACATTTAAGGGATACACAGGTGACCTCTGCCCGGTGGGTTTTGTGACACCCACAGCCCCTGCGAGCAGGTGTGCCACAATGCCTCAGATTATTACCACGAGTAGCATGGGTGGGGGCTGCCTGTGGGAGGCCAGACTTAGGGGAAATGGGGTGGTGTGCTTGAATACAATGACAATTACGATTTTTACAAAGATTGTGGGGTGGTATGGCTTTTATTTATATAGTAGAGAGCTTGCAAAAATAAATTTAAAAAACCTTATGACCTTGAATGTTTAACTCAATGGCAGAGTAGAGAACCTGACCGCTTTATGGGGGAAAAAATAAACCTTACCTCAAACCACATACACAAAATTAGAAATTTTATATAGGCCTATATAAGAAATCTAAAACAATCTGCTAGAAGAAAGTGAGAAAATGTCTTGCTAACTTTGGAACAGGCAAACATTTCTTAACAGGATATGAGAAGCAAGGAGTACTAATCATAAAAGATGAATAAGTTTAACTTTTGCAAATCGATAATTTGGTTCACCAAAAAATACCATGAAGGGAATAAAAAAGACAAGCAAGTTGTTGGGACAAGAGTTTTGCAAGTTATATATCTTCAACAGGACTCATATCCATAATACATTAAAAAGCTCGTAGAAATCAATACAAAAAGGTCAATTCAATCAAAACTTGATTTCAAAAAAGACCTGAAGATGTAATTTACAAAAAAAAGATATAAAAATTGGCCAATGAACATATGAAAATGTGCTCAACATGATTCATTACTCATGCAGAGGAAATGAGATGCCGCCGCATCCTTAGCACAGCCGCTCAGTGTTGAAAGCACTAACAGCCAAGTGCTGGTGAGGAGGGGGCGACCAGAATCCCTTCCCACTGCTGACGGGACAGGAAACTGATGACACTCACTCTGGGAAAGGGTTGGCAGCACTTAATTTTTTTTCCAATTTTTTCCTGTATACTAGACGGTGCAGCAATTCTATTCCTAACTATATACCAAAAAAACGAAAGTTCTGTCCAGCAAAAAAAAAAAAAAAAAAAACTTATGCAAAAAGTTTATAGCTACTTTTTAAATACGAGGCCTCAAATGGGAATGATTCAACTATCCATCAGCAGTGGCATGGATGAACACTTTACAGAATATTCATCCAGTGGAAGACTACTCCACAGAGAGAAAGAATGAAGTTCTCATACACGCAACAATCTGAAGGACTCTCAGTGTCATAAGGTGGACTGAGAAAAGTCGGACACAAAAGAATACACACTGCACAATTCTGTGTCTATGAAGTCCAACACCAGGCAAAACTACGGGATTAGGGGCTGGAATGCTGGCTTGCGTTAGAGGCACGCCGACCGGAAAGTGGCTGTGGGGGGGGAGCCTTCTGGAGCACCGAACACGGCCCAGGCCTCGCTCGACTTCCCCTGAAACTCAGAGTCATTTTTGTTTATTTCATAGTCACATGTTGGCTGAACATCAGATTCTCAAACACTACCACACAGATGCTATCTCAACAAATGATCCAGAAAAACAGACCGCAAAAGGTAACCTTGATACCAGCATGAACTGAGCAAAAGCTGTGTTGACATAACCAAGAGTAAATAAACACAGTGGTGAAAACGTGGAGAAACAGGATCAGAATTTTGTGGTCTCTCCTTATCCTGGAATCAGGAAGGGCAAAGAGGCTTTACGGCGACAAAGCTGACGGTGCCACTGAGTGCCAAGGGCACAGTCCTGGGGGCCAAGAAACCAGGCTTCCTGCAGTCACGTCAGAAACCTGCAGAAAGCTTGTTTAAAATTGTATCGGAGACTCACGAGACCAGAAAAAAACTGGCTTTAAGCTAGACAGTCAAGAATGCTGACAATGTTAGAAACAAACCAGAAGAAAACCGCTCTCATGCTTGTCTTGGAGATAATCTGTTTTCCCCACTCTGGCTGGACCTTATCGGAGGTCCCCAAGTTTACCCCGGTCCCCACATGTACTCAGTAGTCTGTGGAAGTACTACTTGAGTGTGGTTGGGGACTGTATTCCTGAAGGTGGTCTCTCCTGCCCCTGAGGTTACTGAATTTCAGCATCGCCTTTACACAGTTGGTAGAGTCCTCACTGTGTGAACGCTAACAGAATGAACCAAATACATATATTATATATATATATATATGTTTTTACATGTCCACATCTATATATTTTACATACATTATATATATTTTTATGCATTACATATAGATTTTCAAAAGTTATGTTTATGAATCTTTTCTTTTATGATGAGTGTTTCCTGCTTCTTATATCCTGTTAAGAATTTTTGCCTTTCCCAAAGTTAAGAAGACATTCTCCTGCCTTCTTCTGGCAGATTGTTCTTGATTTCTTACATAGCCCACGCAAAAATGTGTGCACAAATGTTCATAATGGCATTAGTCAGAAGACCCGAAAGGGGAAAAAACAATCAAATGTCTATCAGCTCAAATATCCTGATGAATGGGCCCACAAAATGTGCTCTATCCATACGATGAAATATTATGCAGCCATAAAAGGAAAGGAGTGCTGATGTACGCTACCACATGGATGAAACTTGAAGACGGCATGTCCGTGAAATAAGCCAATCACAAACAGGCAGATACTGCAAGCGTCTGCTGATCCAAGGTACAGAGGGCGGTCAAGTTGGTGGGGATGGAAAGTCACTGGCAGGAGCTGGCGGGAGGGAGAGTGAGGAAGCTGTTGTGTCATGGGCGTGGCGTTTTAGTCTGGGAAGATGAGGAAGTTCTGGCGGGGGGGGGGGCGACGGATGGTGATGATGGTCGTGAAGCAATTTGAATGTGCTTCATGTCAGTGAACTGTACACTTCGAAATGGTTAAAATGCTAAAGTTTGTGTTATGCATATTTTACCATAAAAAAAAGATAAATAAATAAGTAAATGGAGAGCAAAAAGCAAAAAGAAAGCTGTCAGCAGAAATCAAAAAAGGAAAAGGAAGAACATGCCAAAATAGAAAAACAGTAAGAGCTAAGGAAAGACAGAAAATTTGGGGTACCCGGCCACGTACTCCACACCCAGCCCTTTGGGCCAATGTTGAGAGAAGGAAAATAAAGTAAAGGTTCCTGAGGACCCTCAGTAATCCCCTTCTAACAAGCGAGAAGTGGACAGTGGGAAAGAGGGTGTCCTCAGCGAAAGTAAAGGCAGAAGTCAAGTCCTCCGGACTGAAGCAGATCACAGCCTTCCCAGGCACTGCCCCGGGCCGAGCAAACAAGTCCATGTTCTACTTGATGCGGAGAAGCAAACGGGTCTCAAGGATAATTCACCTACGTTATAGCAGGGCAAACAGCATCCAAACCAAGAAAACACTCAGAGATTATCTGAACCCAGGAGATTAAAGGTAACCCACAAAATGGGAGAAAATATTTGCAAATCATATACCTGAGACGGGATTAATACCTAGAATATGTAGAGAACTCCTAAAACTCAACAGTAGGAAAAGTACATGCAATCGAATTAACAAACGGGCGAAGGACTTGAACAGACGTTCCTCTGAAGAAGATTTACAAACGGACAGTAAGCACCAGGGGCTCGACATCACTCACCACCTGGGAAAACGAAAAGAAAATCTGTCACGAGACACCACCGCACGCCCACCAGGAGGGCTGCTGTGGAGAAGCCAGCAAGCAGCTCGCGCTGGCCGGGTGCGGAGAAACGGGAACCTCTGCACTGCCGGTGGGACGGTAAGATGGCGCAGCCGCTGGAAAAGGTCTGCAGGTTTCTCCAAAAAAAAAAGTTAAAAATAGCATTACTACACGATCCAGCAATTCCACTCCTGGGTATACTCCCCGGAGAACTGAAAGGAGGGTCTCAAAGAGAGATTTGTGTGCCTGCCTTTCTAACAGTGCTGTTTGTATCAGCTAAACCACGGAGGAAACCCGAGCGACCATCAACGGGGTGAACAAATAAGCAACATGTGGTGTATACGTAACGGGAAATATTACTCAGCCTCAAAAACGAAGAAAAGTCTGCAGTATGAAACTGCACGCACGGACCCCGAGTGAAATAACCCCGTCACAAAGGAGCACACGCCACACGACTCCACTGACACGGGAGACCCGGCGGGGTCCGAACCACAGTGATGGAAAGTAGCGGTTTCTGGGGACCGTGGGGAGAGGAGCCCAGGGCATGAAGAGTGTAAAGGGCAGAGTTTCGGTTTTACAGGATAGAAAGGGTGCTGGGGGTGGACGGCAGCGGTGGGTACTGAACACTCCGAACGTATGTAATGTGACTGAGCTACACACTTAAAGACGGCGAAGGTGGTAAGTTGTATGTTATATGTACTTTACCACAATTAAAACCATATTTAAACCTGCCAGTCACTCCCAGTAGGTTGTAGACTTTAAGGTCAGTTGATTGACAAAGCTGGGTTCTCATGCCTTGGAAGCCCTGGCTCACGTGGTGCCCACACCAACAAACGTGCCTGCCTCACCTGCCTTCGTGAAGTGAGCCTTCCCACTTTGGGAAATGAAAATGATATCGGAAGTGTAGAAGCTGTGATAGGTGCTCTTTATGACATCGTCGTGAAAGTCAGCCAGTAATTCAAAAGTGTTGCCGCCGTCGATGGACAGCCATACCTAGAGGGAATAAAAAGGAAGCCCCCAATGAGAGACCTGCCCTGATTGACAGCCACACTGAAGGGAATAAAAAGGAAGCCCCCAATGAGAGACCTGCCCTGACTGACAGCCACACCTAAAAGAATAAAAAGGAAGCCCCCCAGGAGAGAGGTTACACGCCCCGTTGGCCTTTCCCTATCAGCCTAACCTTCCTGCACAGGAAAACCCATGCAGCATGGTCTCTCCCACATGCCCTCATTCTTCCACCCCCTCCCCCACCTCAGGCACACACGAGCACACACACACGTGTACAGACTCCTTCCTTCCTCGGCCCACCCTGCACTTCCTTCCCAGAGTTTGCATGACAGGGTGGGTGGCGGGCTCAGGGCTACACAGCACTGTGTGCTGAATGTGCCAGAGACTGAAGAGATGCCCGGCATCTCCCACACTCGGTCCCTTGGTCACAAGAGGATGCAGGGCTGGGTGTCTCTGAGTGAGGGTGAGAGCGTTTTCCCCGTGCTGATGTGAGACTCCCCATTCTTGGCAGCGGCAGCCGCATCTATGAACACGTGCGGTGGGAGAGAGCCCCCCGGCCTTGGCGAGTGGTGTCTCGGGACCGTGGTAAGTCCTGCAGGGGCTGTGCTCCAGCACACACAGAGCATGTCAGGTTCTCGGCTTCCCCGTCTTTGGGTGAGAATTGTTTGAAGATGAATCCTGCTTGCTGCTGCTCTTAATGGCCTCAGTCTTATCCAAATGAAGATTTCTGGTTTGTAAATGTTCTTGAATTTTGCTGACCCAGTTTACATTCTTGTAGGTAATGACGAAAGCATCCATTTCTCCAAACCTCACCAATACTTGACATTATCAAAAACTTGTTTTTAATTTTTACTGACTACTTGAATGAAAGCTATTGGCATCTCATTGCATTTTTCTAAATATTTTAAATTGTTACTCTATTATGGCTCAGTTTTTCTTTTTTTTTTTTTTAAGATTTTATTTATTTATTTTTTTAGAGAGGGAATGGAGGGAGAAAGAGAGAGAGAGAGAGAGAGAAACAGCAATGTGCGGTTGCTGGGGGTCATGGCCTGCAACCCAGGCATGTGCCCTGACTGGGAATCGAACCTGTGACACTTTGGTTCGCAGCCCACACTCAATCCACTGAGCTATGCCAGCCAGGTGGCTCAGTTTTTCTTATGCTATTTATTCAATAATATAATGAACATGTGTCAACTGAAGCCTGACCCAAGAATTAGCATATTGCTACTTTACCTTCTCCTATCAATCTCCCAAATCGACCACCTGCCTCTTTCCTCAGAGATATCCAATGTCCTGAAATTTGTGTTTTTCATTCCCTTGCTACATTTTTTTTTAGTTTTAGCATATATATAAATATGTTTAATACATTGCTTGATTTTATTTTTTCTTTAAACTCTTTTAAAGAAAAGAGTGTTCCCAATACCATTTACTTATATCCATACATTTTGCATATGGTCCAGTTCATTTGCTTTTCTACTGCTGTATCATAAATAGTTCATTATGTGAATAAAATGTAATTTATTCATTCTGTTGGTCGTGGGCATCTGAGTTATTTTCCATTACACAGTGCTATGATGAAAATTTTTAAATGTTTCCTCGTATGTATGTTTCCTTCATCAAAAAGGTGACATTGGCAGTCACAGAACGCAAGAACATTAAAATTTACAGGGTAACAGTAAGGCCAAGTTGCCAACCTAAAAAGCTGCAGGAACCTCCCCTCCCATCAGCACTGTCGAAGGGATCCACGTCCTCTCCCACGCGTGCCTTGGCAGGATTAATTTTGCCAATGAAATAGCTGAAAATACTGCATTGCATTTTTGAGTTGGAGTTCCCTGATGACTTGTGAATTACATCATGTCCTCACATGTTTAGTCCCTTTGTATTTCCTTCTCTGTGAAATGCCCATTTGTATTTTTAAAATCAATTTAGCCTTTTCTGTAGTGCTTTGTAGAAATTCTCATTCATTCTTACATGTAACTCTTTCTCAGTTAAGTGGGTTGCAAGCATTACTTCCAGCTTGTATTTTCACTTTCCACCATGTCTTTAATGAACAGAATCCTCCTGCCCTTCCTCCTTCTCCTCTTCCTTCTCCTTTTTTGTTTGTTTTAATAATGTGCGTGTATCTTTTAGATTTTCTACATAGACAATCATTTCTTTCGGTCACAGCTTTTAGAGTTTGCTACTTTTTCATTTGCACGCCTTTAATTTCTTAATTTTGTCCTTTGTCTTATTGCATTCCCTCCTGTGCAGTCTTTTATTGATGAGAAGTTTCTTGGTAGAACTCCAGCTGCGGTTAACTACAACCCTCTGTCTTCTGTGTGAGGTGTGGGCTCCCACAATGGAACATGGAGAAGAACGAGCAGTAATGCTGAACCGGTCACGCTCGGAATCACGAACACAAAGCTCAAGCGATCACACGGCATTTCCTCGGTTCATCCCTCCATCCTCCTAGGCTGCTATTTTACTCTGTTCTCTCTTTCCTCAAACCTCCAACCCTCTTCCTCCATCCTCACTCTCAAACAATGACTTTGATTTGTTATTGCAAAAATAGAAGATAAATCCCCGCACACTTCCATGACCACATCTGTCCACCGACCAGCTTTAAACCCATCGACTCTCCCCCCTTCCTCCCTGTCACTGGAGAATAATCTTCCTCCCGAGGCCACCTGCTCCACGGGAGCACAAATATCCTCTCCTCCCACCTAGCTAGAAACAGCCATTGCTCCAGAAGTCGCCCTCTTTCCTGCCACACCAATTTCCCCTCCCACCGAATAATTCCCATCGGCACACAGCATCATTTCTCCCGTCTTAAGGACGACAAACACCTTTTGAACACCCTTCCTTCCTTCCTTCCTTCCTTCCTTCCTTCCTTCCTTCCCTCCCTCCCTCCCTCCCTCCCTCCCTCCCTCCCTCCTTCCTTCCTTCCTTCCTTCCTTCCTTCCTTCCTTCCTTCCTTCCTTCCTTCCTTCCTTCCTTCCTTCCTTCCTTCCTTCCTTCCTTCCTTCCTTCCTTCCAATGTTGCCTCATTTCACAGCTCCACATTTCAGCAAAACTTTGCAAAAAATTTGTATTCATTGTCTAATTGCTCACCTCTCGTTCTCTCACCGGGCTTCCCACCTCGCTCGTCACCAGCGACAGTTCTTTACGTGAAGTCTAACCACTCGGCACAGATGAGGCAAAGGACTCACACCTACGCTAGAGAGTGACGTTCCGTGGGTACGCACCTGATTCCCATAGGCATAGAGAAAATGGCTTCGTGGGTGGAATACTATTCCAACAGGTGAAGAGAACGATGAAGGAAACGTGAAAAGTGGAAATTTTTGTTTCGGTTTTGGTTTGTTCTGTTTTAGGTGGTGGACGGAGACTGTGGTTGCTTTCTAGAAACAGATAAAAGCATTGAGCAATCATAAGAGTTTTTCCATGAATGCTACTAGCCCACGTTACAATCTTCGGAGTTTCCTATTACTCAGATCTGGATTAAGATAGGGGCCCATTAACACAGCACAGAACTGGAAAGATTCGCGACATCAATATCTCGTTACCCTGCGCCCATATACATCCATTTAATAGCTACGAAACGTGAAGTTTAGAAGATTGAATACTTTGTCCAAGGTTCTATAATAAATGGAAGAGCAACTGAACTCAGCAGAAAGACTCCTCCCATGCCCCAGCTCATTGTTATCGCTTCGAACTGCTTTGGGAGAGTGTGCGCCCCGGGGCCACACTCCAGTTCTACTGGGTCACAGTCTGGAAGGGGATCAGAGTTTGCACCCTAAGATGCGCCACTCTGTTATGAAGATCATTTTCAGCTGAAGACGTTTGAGATTCTACAGATGAAGAGAAGAAAGCCTCCCCTCATCTGACTGAAAGCAGCAACTTCTGGGAAAATAAGACGGCCATAAATTCCCTCTTCAGGGCGAATCTACTCCCTCCAGGGAGAATGTGAATGGAACCGACCCAACCCCGTCTTCATGGAAGATTTCCCGCCCCAAAGGAGGCAGACAGACCACTCATGCCTGTGTAAGCAAACATCACCACGAACTATCTTACCCCCTGTAAGGCCATGTTCTTTCCCTTGTATTTTCCTTCAGTGCCGCTCTCACCCCCTTAACCCATGAAGGAGGCACGTGACACCTAAATTTGAACCCTCTTTTTGAGCTCCTCATCACCGACTTGCACCTGTCTGCACAGATGCTGCACACGTAAGTCGGTTGTTTCCTTTCCTCCGGCTATTCTGTCTTTTGTCAGTGTAATGTACAGGACCCTGGTCACTGAACCCAAGAGGGAAGGGAAAAATTATTTTTTTTCTCCCCTAAAATCATAAGGGCAGGGCTGAAATACATACAGTGGCTCTAAGAAAACTTCTAATTCTCAGTTGGGGCTCAGACCCTTTGGAGCAGAATATACAGATCTGTGGCAATTTATTTCCATTATTTGTTCATCTAAACCACAGGTGGCAGACACAAGGCCCGTGGGCCGAATCCGGCCCTCCACCTTGTTTTGTCCGGCCCGGCACCTTGTTTCTGCCCGGCGGTGGCGCTGAGCTCCTTGCCCCTAGTTAAGGCGTAGTTACATTTACACAGTCCTGAAATTCCATCCGGCCCTCTGAAGGCAGCCGCGAGGCTGATGTGGTCCCCAGTGACAACGAATTTGACACCCCTGCTCTACACCAACCACTTTTATGAAACATGGTATTTATACAGACCTAACTCAGCTTATATTCTCAGGGAGAATAAGCAAAGGAGAATCACTATGCAAATGGCATCCTCTTTTCCATTTTCATCCAACTCAATGACAATCGGAGGCAAGAAATCCCTCCAGTGTCTTAATCTCTATCCGTAGCCATGAACAACTGTGCTGTCTCTGGTGGATCGGGCTCTAGCGCCAGAGCTGACAAGAAAGTGGCAACAGCTCTGCTCGGTTCAACTTCCCTTATCGCAGCGTCAGGAGCAACGGTGCGCCACCTGCGAGAGTTACCTGGCTGTTGTGTAAGAGGTAGACTCCAGTATCGTGCTCTTGGTCCACAAGAAACGCTATTACGGTTGAAACCATCGATTTTGTTTGTTTTGAAAGAGGTAAGCAAGGTAACCAATCAAAAAATGGCTCTCGGCTATAAAAACAAGAGCTTTCCTGCAAAAAGAGAAAGGTGAAGGTGATGCTGTTTTTGACATAGAAGCTCTAATTAGTTCTCTTAAGCAAATACACTAATGACTGACTACAAATAAAAGTGTTAATTTTTTTTTAAGTGTTAAATCTTTAATGCCTGTGCTCTCTTGCAGGGGTTGTGAGTTCAGAAAGCATCCTTTCTGGCCTGGGTTGTTTTTCCGGAATCCCGGCATGGGTCTCGAAGTGACATAATTAGTTAATCATCATTAAACGTCAGGACAAGCACCACTGGGAGCAAGAAGTAATTGTGAAACCTTTCAGTCCGTAGAATTGAGGGTTTTTTTTAGATGAAAAACAATCCATAAAATTGTGCACAATAACATGTCTTACCTTTTCATCTATTCAATGCCATACCTCACTCAAGGTCCTGTTCCTCTCAAATGTGACAGTCACGTAGTCAACTATAAAACAGGAAGGCACGGGAATCACAAACAGCGCCTAAATTTCTGAGCGGGCTATTAAACATGCTCGGATCAAGTGCTTGCGCTTCTATCAGGGCATGCCCGTTGTCTCGGATTTAAATGAATTCCCCCCCTTAGTTTTAAGCCTTCGTTTTAAAGCTTGCACCGAACAAACCTATGTTTACATGTTAGTCTATCTCTATTTTGTCACTTTACTGGATCCATATATGCTATGTTGAAAAAAAGCCTGTCGACACGTCTTCAACTAAAATTTACCTTCGTATTGTTCTGTGTTAGCAAAACATCGTTCGTTATACCACAATTTTCCTTTGACGTAGTCTATCTGCATACAAAAAGAAAAATATCACTTAGGCAATGTGTAGACTTAAGCTATAAAAAAGGAGAAACATTTTAAAAAGGTAAAAGGTCAATAGTTCAGGACCGTGGGGCAAATAAAAGGAAGAACATTATATGCGAATAAAAGGTTGTAGAATGAGGACAAGAAACAAGAAGAATGCTTTTTGAACAACACACACACACACACAGAAAAGGAATACACAGCAATTCCACACGAACGAGCACGTGTTCACGGCAGATGCCCTGCCTTGCTGGCCTCGTCTTTTTGATGCTCCCAGAAGCTGTTAGCCCGTTGTCACCGCCACAGTGGGCCACGTGCCTGTCTTTTATCTGCATTAGGGGCAGCTAGGCTTAAGGACCCTTTGCAGAAGCCTGACAGCAGAAAGAAGCAATAAGAAACAAGCCACAAAAACATAGGATTTGAAAAACTGGTCATTAAGGGAGAAGCTTTCGAGAAAGTGGGATTGTACATGCTATGTTGGGTATGAATTATGCAAGAGTGTGAGATGTTTCTTTGTTATAAGAGGATTCTGACTTTCAAATTATTGTTGAAGCAACAGGGAGATTTTCTCACAGTTTTATAGACCAGTAATGAAATCTGTATAATCTGTGCATTATCCTTTTAAATGCTCTAAAATCAATAGTGGTAGTGGTTGCACAACTCTGTGAAGATGCTAAAGCCCAATGAATGGCATACTCTAAAAGGGTGAATTTTATGTGCATTACATGAAACTGCTAAACAAACAAACAAACAAACAAAACAGACTTTTAACACAGAATACACACCAGTTTAGTTGAATGGTAGGGTACCTTCAAGCTAAGGTGTTATATCGAATGAACTTTTTGAGTTCTCATATAAATCTTCAGGTTTGCAGGACACCATAATTATCGGTATAATATCTGAGCAAGTAACATAGAATCTTTATAGAGCCCTGGCTTACTCCTTCTCTTTAGATTCCTTCTTGCTTACTTCCCCCCTGGAATCAGAATTGACAACAGCCTAGTCAATATCTCCGGAGCTAATCTCACCTGAACAGGCTGATCTCATTCCAAGGGATGAGCTCAGGACCCAGGTCTGACTTAGAGACACAAAGATTGGTCAAGCAGGGACACGTGATCCCATCAGGTGAATGAGTTGGCCCTGAGACTCTCGGGAACTCCAGGGAAAGAGACACTGTCCTCCCGCTGGGATGGCTAACCTGATTGCTTATGAAGCTGGTAGCTATTCTTACTAACAACCGGAGAAAATGTACTGAAAATGAAGCTAATGACTGGCAAGGGTGGCTTGAGGTGAGGGGCGGACATGACAGGAATGAAGGATCTTGTGTGTCTTCTACAAGAGAGAATTTCCTCCTTGAAGAAGCAACCCCAAGTCCCTGCTATTTCTACTAAACAGATTTTGGTGGCTAACAGCTTTTTCCTCATGCTTCCTTTCCACTTTAGGATCTCTGTGCTTGCTATTACCTCTGTCTGAATGTACTTTTTCACTGACTCATTCAAGACTCTGCTTGAACTTCACCTCCTTGGAGAGACCTGCTACAGTGACCCTACTTCAAGTAGAATCTTCTCTTCCCTTTGCCCTCTATTTCCGTTACCTGCTTTAATTTCAATAAGCCCTGATTCCTAGCTACATGGCAGTAGGGATGGTATCTTATTCACTGTGGAATTATTCTTGTCTAAACAAGCATGGGCTAGAAAAAGTACTCAAATATTTGCCCAGCAAATAAAGAAGTAAATGAATAAGTCATCAAGTATGAACTCCTTCAAACCTTCTCAAACAGCCACACACATCCCATTCTTCCCGCCCTTCCTTCAGTCATTATTTAAAAGGCCCCACCCAAAGATTAATCCTTATACTTTTCAAAACAACTTCACTTTTGGCTGTGCATGCGTGTATGAGGTGGGGAGAGGGAGGGGACGTGGCAAAAGGCAAGGAATGCTCACAATTTTTGTCGTGGCTTCCAAACGGAAACATGCTTGTGTGTGTTGATTAAAATGACCTACTGAATCATGAAACTTGACCTTGTAACAGAGAGAGGAGATAACCAATGGAATAAAATCTCCCCAAAAGGGAGACGCGGAGGCGTGGCTAGTTTAGGTGCAAACTAGAAAGCGACTTTCTCCTGCATAGGGGTGGATGGACTGGGGAGTAAACTCTTAGCCAGATTTCAGCCCTGACTCTCTTTTTGCCTGGGCGCCCTCGTGCGGAAAACACCTGAACACCCACAACGATCCTGGACGGGACAGAAAGTAGGGGTTGCGTGGCCTCCGAAAAAAGGCAGGACGCTGTGTCCTATGACTTGATAGGTGGTAGAAATACAACTTTTTAGGCTTAAATGGTGAATAACATTATAGTAACAGGAATAATCTATAGTTCGATTTCTCGTCTTGCGCCACATCTCTTAAGAACACCGAGGAAACCTATCTTTTAACCAACCCTTGGATATTAAAGCATCTTACCCTTTCGAAACCACAAAAGTCTGCCCTTGAAAACTGGAAGGAAGAAAAAAAGGAACTTTAATTTTAGCTTGCCTCTGAGAAGGCTGAACAAAACATGGCATTTAAGTGATACTGGAGGCAACATCTCTCTTTAGCCCCGCAGTTAGGAGTGCCACACTGAAACCAGCCCCTTGAGTCGTGGACACCACCTCCTGGAGATCTCCCCGTCAGTTTTTGCCTTGTGTCACCATTGGGTCAACCTGTTCATACCTTCACTTAATGCCAGCCGGGATTTGGGGTCCACACCCCATCTGTTAATGACCGAAGTGGAGGAGTGAGGAATTGTGCTGCCCAGGCCCGCACCAAATCTGCCACTCTCTTGGGATTGGGAAGGCACACCCTTAACCCCCCAATTTCCCCTCGAACTCCTGCTGCTCAGCCTAGTGCAGGCCTTAGATTGGGCCCTCTGGACTTTGAACTTGAGTCACTGTTCCTGGCATCTATAACTTGGCTTCTGCAATTATATGATAAGCACATAGAAGGCCAGATCAATTAGCTGTCTGAGCAACAAATGGTCGTTTCTCAGAGATAGTGAGGAAGGAGGGAATGTTTGTGCACCCGAAGAAAGGTCATAATGACTGTGCAGAAGACATACCTGCTTCTCCACCAGGACAACTGCCCCTTCTGGACTCACCCTTATCTCTTCTTCCACTGTTCCTAAGTCTTTAGGACTACTCTGATTTCTGTTGTAATTTTTAAGAGGTGTTTATTAACATGCTTAAGAATTTCATTCTCTGCATGTTGTGCATCTTCACCAAAATGTACCATACTTCTCATGTATAATGCACAATCTTTTGCCCAAACTTTTCAGGGAAAAATAAGGATGTGTATTATACATGGGTAGTACTAATGCCATTGCTATATACATGTCTTAATTCCTTTATTTATGCTAATGTGTTAAAAGTATAACTCTAGAAAGCAATAACAATACCTGTATGTTCAAAAATAAAGGCTAAAATTCCTTTACAGTACAAAAAACAAGTAGCTAGGTATATGTCATTGAATTAAGACATTGAAATGAAAGATTTTTTTCCTGAAAGTCTGGGCCAAAAATGTGGGTATGCATTATACACAGCAAAGTATGGTATATTTCCCTTCTCTCCACACCAAAAGTCACTTTAATTTAGGTTCCTTTGCAATATTATATTTAGCTTTATCCATTATCCTAAAGTATTTTGGGAACATATATAGCTATAGATATATAGACAGATAGAGTGTTTTCTACTTGTAAGTATGTACAACTTACTATAAACCTGTATAGCAATAACACTAGCACCATTTCCAAATGATATTGTCAACACTGTGAGGCAAAGGAAGAAGTCACTGTATTATGCTTTTACATTTTTTAAAAGGAAGAAGCATTTCAACTCCAAGGGAGACCGCACATAACTCAAGTATTCAATGTTTCTACTTTATGTCATGACAGATATTCCAGGCTAACTATTTGTTACAAAGCAGTTCACGTACCTCCAGGATGGGGCTGTCTGGAGAACGAAGATCTTTACTTACAAAAAGTCCCAAAGATGTGAGGATAACAAAGAAATGATTTGTTAAAACCATATCCACCACTGAGAGCTCCATGTGTCCTAAAGGAAGAAATCATACCATGGATCAAAACATAAGGAAAAGGCGAAATACGGATCAAAGGTTGATGTAAATGAAATGCCGAAGACGAAGGCACTCTTAAAGGAATTACCTTCTCCAACCTGGGAATAGATCATATCAGTCAGGTTGTACCACACGGTATCATCATACTTCCAAAATCCGGAAAAGCTGAGGCCTACATAAACACCTGCCATGAGAGGAAAGGACGATTGAGGCTAGACGACTTTGCAAAGGGAGTAACTGGCTTCTGTGGTGCCAGGTCCTCCAGCCCTGGCCGCATCTGCGCTGCCTTCCACCCCACTCTGCGCCTGCGCCTCAACTCCACCCCATCAGCTCGAATCTCACCGCCCCAAGCACTGGAAAGGCGAAGTGACTTCAGGTTACGCTGCAGGATTTTAACTGGCCATCCGATTTAATTACTAAGTATTTTGCTTTCTTTTTGAAGGGGGTCAGAATACACCACCTCCAGATATGCCACTTTGCCGTGAGGAGTGTTTTGAGCTGCAGGTAACTGCGCGTCCACAGATGCAAGGCGAGCTCCCTGTCTTCCCCTCCTCTGCCTGAAAGCGGGGCATGCCTCTCCCCCTGAGAAAGGTGCCGCGTCGTACCAGCGAGAGGACGACAGTCTTATCACCAGAGATGGGAGTTGACAGAGACAGGCACGCTTCTACAGACCTTAGTCCCCCCACTTGTTTCCCGTCACTTCCCACAATGCATCACCCTCTGAAGCCCAGGTCCCCTCCCTTTGTTAAAATGGTATGCAAACTCCCGAGTGGAACGACTTCTTTGAACTCCCACGGAAATGTAAGGACTAGTAAAAACTGCATGCCTTTTCTCCTGGGAATCTTGGACAGTTTAATTCGCAGACGCCCCCGACACTGAACTGAAGAGGGTAGGTGAAGAGTTTTTCCTCCCTAATACGCTTCTGAGCACAAATACGGTCCTATGGCATCAGTACAATTTCAGTAAACAATAAAAAACCGCCAAAGAAAACATTAACATGTAAACTCCAAGACAGGAGAAACTTTAATATGTGTGATTTTAAAAACAGAAAAAAAATATTTGCTAATGCCTCCTGAGAACCTGTTTGAAAAAATGACCAAACATTTTTGCAAATGCCGAAAGTACTTTGCTCCCTGATCCTACCTTTCCCTGGCCACAGCTAGGAATGTCGGGAGCCTTGTGCTTTACATGTGGAATGTCAACCTGAAGGCTAGTCACGAGGCCTGGGGTTCAGGGGTGTGGAGTGTGGGGGGCCGAAGACAGCTGATACACTTTGTTTCCAAAGGATGAGTGTAGGATCGGTCCTGTTGTAAAGAATGTATTTTAATTCCTGGCTCTTTTCTGTGTAGGGAAAAATGCAGAGAGAAGCATTACCATCATCTTCTTCCAGGAAGAGGAAAAGCTAAAGCTAAACTTCGCCTTTCTCAGCACCAAGTCTGGTCCTACAGGTAACAGTATACTATATTCTAAGGGCGGATGATGGTAAGTGTCTAGCATGATATTACGTGACCAGACTCCAGCCAAGTTCAGAAATACTTAATGCTTCACTCTGGCTAATAGTTTGGACCGCAATTCAGGCCATTCTCTATGGCACGCTGGCCACCAAGGGATCCCAGGGTTACAGAAGCTGGGGCAGGCCACAGTGACAAGTTTGGATTTTACTGGGATGGGCAAAGGGAAGCCCTGGAGTACTTGAAGTTTGTAAGTGGTGTGATTTGATTTACACGTGAGAAGATCACTCTGGTAGCTGGACGGAGGGTGAGTGACACGGGGAGAGCACTAGACCCAGCGAGACCACTGCAGAGGCTGTCCATTGGTCTGGGGAGAAACGGCGTTGACTTCAGATTTGAGCAGTGGTAAGAGTGGTCGCCACGGGGACGGACGCGGGGCACAGCACCAGCCTGGAGTGTCACGAGAGTAAGAGCAGTTGGGAATGTGTCCCGGAATTGAGTTTCCAGTAACTGGATGTGAATTAGGAAGAGGAACTCGGGCGAGGCACAGATTTCAGAGGGAGACGAATCAAGAGTTCTGGATTACACTTGTGATACTTGAGATGCTCATTGGGCATCAAGAGGAAATGTCAAATCCCATGTGAGGCTGTGGGCACCGACAAGGGCCTCGCAAGGGAACTGCTGGTGCAGGCTGTGGCCGCTTGACACTGTGGGGACCTTGGTTCTGCTTGAGTGCAGGGGCAGGCTGCTGGGGAAAGGGTAGCTGAAGTAATTTCTTCTCGCGAGATGTTGAAGTGGTCTGGTGAGTGAGACCCCAATAGGCAGAGACTGTCCCTTCGCCCTGTGACTCGCACGTGTGTGGCAGGATCGAACACGATGGATGAAGAATGGCTGTTCCCCCGCGGCTCACAGAAGTAGGGCCTGTTCATGTCGGTGTTTGGAGAAAGAGAAGGCAGAGGGGCCCTATCTAGCCTGGCATCCATGGGACAAAGGAGCTTCTGTGAGTTGATGCAGAGAGAAAAGAGGCACATTTCTAGCTGAACTAATTCAGCACAGGCGGGCACTCAGACCTAGAGGTAACTAAAAGATTGGAACCTTTGCAACAGCATGGATGCAACTGGAAAGCATTATGCTAAGCGAAATAAGCCAGGCAGTGAAAGACAAATACCATATGATCTCAACTTTAACAGGAACCTAAACAACAAAACAAAGAAACAAGCAAAATATAACCAAAGACACTGAAATAAAGAACAGACTGACAGAGTTCAGAGGAGAGAGAAGAGGGAATTTCAGGGGAATTTCAGGGGAAAAGGGGAAGGGTTTACAGGAACAAGTATAAAGGACACATGGATAAAAACTAGGGGCGGGTGGAAATGGAAGGGAGGAGGGGAGGGCCAGGTGGGTGGGTTGGGATGGGAGTAAAAGATAGAAAATTGTACTGCAACAACAATTAAAATAAAATTAAAAGTAAAAATAAATAAATAAATAAATAAATAAATAAATAAAAACAACACTTCAAAAAAAAAGGATTGGAAGCCACTAGGAATGCAAAGAAACTGGGGTCGTCTGTCTTTCCTTACACCAACCCACGGTCTGACTCTATTACTTTATAATAAGTCACAGCAGGGCAAGTTTTTGTTTTTCCTTTTATTCCTTTTTAAAATTATGTTTGCTATTTATTATTCATAGTGCTTCATTCTCCCGTATGAATTCGGGGATTGGCTTGTCAATTGTCGCACACACACAAATACCGCTGTAACTTTTCTTGGAATTGTATCGCATCGATGCACAGATTTAGAGAGAATTAATATCTTACAATATTAGAAGTTCCTGTTCATGAGCATAAGTATTTTACTTATCTTAGTCTTTTTTTATAACTTCTGTACAACAGGCCTTGCAATTCTTTTCATTTGTTTGTTTTGTTTCTTTCTGGGTGGCATCAGAGGTTCGTTCCTTCCTGAATAAAAACTTGAAGATTAGAGTCTTGAGTGGTCTCTGGTGGGGCGGTTTTCAAAAATCGTTATTACATTCCTCAATTCTGTAGCACTCTCATATTTGCTCTGATAGTTTTTTTCTGTTGATTCTTCGGATTTTTATGTGGATATACATATTGTCTATAAGTAATACAATTTTGTTTCTTATTTTTTTAAGTTCTCTTATCTATGTACTTATTCCTCTCTGTTCACTGGCCTTGGGGGACCAGCGGTCATCAATGACCTGGAAAAACAACTAGAATTATACAGCTAGTAGCTGAACTGTGGAAGGACCCTATGAAGTATTATAGCAGTAACATAAAAACACATCCATAATAAATTACAAAATATAACACCTTGGAACTGCAGTACCTATTTCCACGTGGCAAGGATAGCCACGCACAAACAGATGGGTTAGAATCACGGCGAATAGTCTCTGGGAAGAAGTAAGGTAAGGTGGAGGGTGGAGGATAAAGGAAATGAGGAAAGACTCTGAAGTCACTGCTGACACGGCAAAAAGCCGGAGGGAAAAACAGCAAGTTGAACTCTCAAATAGACAAGGCACAGTGATGAAAGTAAATTCTTGGGTATTTTTAGGAAATGTTTTTACTCCACTGTGTCTGTGCCTTTGGCATGCACTGCCGGTTAAACATTGCTGTCATAAGATACACAATACCATTTCCAGCATCCAGCAAAGCCGTTCACTTACCGTTACCTGCCGAGTTCAGAATGAAGCCGAGCAAGGCTACGTCGTTGGCGCAAGGGCACTTGGTTACCTTCAGGCCCACCACGTGTGGGTACAGCTTAGTGATGTTCGTTTTGGTTAGCCTAGTCCCAAGTTTCCACTGAAGAATAGGTTCTGTAACAATCAAGCGAAGGTGTTTACATTGAGGCAGAGCTCTTGAAAACAGGAGCATTCTTGCTTTCCTTTAAGGGTTTTAGAGGAACTGTGTGAAGGAACTGTTCCTTTGTTCCCCAAACGGGGGTATCGCCTTACTCTCCTTACTCAGTGAAAATAGGTCAATTCTCCCTGGCTGGCATAGCTCAGTGGATTGAGCGCAGGCTGCAAATCAAAGTGTTGCAGGTTCGATTCCCAGTCAGGGCACATGTCTGGGTTGTAGGCCACGGCCTCCAGCAACTGCACATTGATGTTTCTCTCTCTCTCTCTCTTTCTCCCTCCCTTCCCTCTCTAAAAATAAATAAATAAAATCTTAAAAAAAAGAAAATAGGTCAATTCTTATCTTCCAGAGTGGGAAGAAGGAGGTCTCATGGCCCTTGCCCTTACACCGCAGAAGAGCATGTGGGGTGGAGTCTATCTGCTTTGACCATCTTTGGAAAATATAACTGGCCACAGATCTGTACCTAGAAACTACATTTCTGGATCCCATGATGTGCACATGTTTAACTTAGAGCGCAACTTCGGCTTCCAGAGCCCATACGTTTACTTTTTGTTCTCTCCCCGCCCCGCCCCATTTAAACAGCGGTGGAAATGTAGAAAATGAGAATAAATCTGAATAGCAGTGGCACACAGGGAAAGTTATCATTTAGGGACCAGGACACTTAGAGGGATTTCTGGAAGATATAAAGAAGTTGGGGTAGAACCAACAGGAAAAAAAAAAACAATCAGAGGTGAAACATCTTCAACTCATCAGTCTATTCTTAGATATGCAGGCGGCTGGAGCTGGATAAAGTCAAACGGTTATGTGTAAGAAACGGGGAGGATTTCCTTTCTTCTGAAGAAATGGGAGAAGTGCCTATGAAAAGGAAGCCAGGGAAATGTGACAGAATCCTGCTGTCCCCATGTAAGTCTCCGGCAGCTCCCCAAACGTTTAATAAAATCCACTACAAAACCAAAGACTGTGTGTGATATGTTTTTCACATACGGTCTTTTTTTTTTTTTTTTTTTTTTTTCACTGTGCAAAGCCAGGGAAGGAGCTAGATTTCCATTTGGGTTGACGTAGTGTAGGGATGGCCAAGAAGGGAAAGAGACACGATTTATAACCAACCCGATCCACTCCAAAAGTCAAAGAAATCTGGGGCAAGGCAGCTGACTTTCCAGGGCGTTACACGTGTGTGCAGGCAATTAATGGCCAGATCTTGGAGGGCAGGAGATGAGGGCTGCAGCTGGGCACGACTGCACTGACTTGAAAACGTCCCTTATGTACAATCTCCTTCAACTCAGCTATTGGATTTTAAGCCCTTTAAGAATGAGGGAGTGATTACAAAAGTCTTGACTGCTACCGAGAAGCTAAAGAGAGGCAGAAAGGTGACCAATATGAAGGTGACTAATACCAAGTGACTAACATCACTAATGGTGGTGATTAAGAACTATTTTAGTGGGTTGGTCTGGGGTGTGGAAGGGAGAGTAGGAAGTGAGGACAACATTTGCAAACATCTCTCTGAGATAGTAGTGAGTAAATATTTCCAACTGTTAACCTGACCTGAACCTTGATTGCCATTTCCCAATGTTCTTTCCCCATCTCCTCAGCATTTCGGTGAGCGAGATCAGCACACACTCGATGGCTCCGGTAAGAAACCTAGGATCTGTCCCCCATACCTCTGTGTCCCTTGCCCCCGGTTCACGCAGAGCTGATAGGAAGTCGTCATATCAGCTCTGCCTCCAAAACGGACTCTGAAGCCGCCTCCTTCTCACCACCACCACTGTCCGTCCCACAGCCCCAGGGCTCCCAGGCCATCTCCTGAGTGGACCACGGCTACAGCCGCCAACCAATTTCCTGTATTCTAGTCTTTCCATCCTTCCCCCAAGAGTCAGGTCTCTACACAGCAGCCAACGTGATCTTTTTATAAGGCATAAATCAGAATTTACCGCTCTCCTGCTTAAACACTCCAAAAGCTTTTCACTGTAACTAGAATAAAATGCACACTTTTTACCGTGATAGCTGCCAGCTTCCCCAGATTCACTCTGCTCCACTCTGTCTACCATTTGCTGTGCTTCCACGACACAGGGCATCTTTCGGTCCCTCTAACAGAGGGACTCTCCTTTCTGCATCTGGAACTTTTAAGAACTTCTAACTTGTGGTCCTCTGTACATTCTAAATAATGTACATTAAAATCGCAATGCCGTCTGTAATGCTCTTGGTACATTTCAATATGTAAGTGATTCAGGTGACAGATTATTGTTAAAATTGAAATAATTTTATATTGTTATTTTAGTATTCACAAGTATTCAAGTTCAGTTGACTCTGTTCATTAGATTCCACATATGAGCGAAGTCAGCAAAACAGAGATAGGCTCATGGATAAGAGAGCAGGCTGGCGGCTCTGGACTGGGGTCTGGGGGTGAACGGATGGAGTGAGAAGGAGAAAGAGCTCACGGACACAGACAACGGTGCAGTGACCGCGGGGTGGGGGATGGGGTGGGTGGAGGTGGAAGAGGGTGTAAGGGGGGCAAATGGTAATGGAAAAAAAGTACAACAAAATAAACTATTTAAAAAAAACACATACTAAACTTAAAAAATAATCAAAATATCAGAGCCTCAAAAACCGTAATGATTGAATAACTGAGTATTTTTAAAAATTTTGGACACTATGAACACGGGAGAGCAGAACATTTGGTCGTTTTTGTTTCAGATATGTTACTTCTGGTTGAAGCAATAAAACGATACAGAATTGATTTGAAGTTCCACTCCCGAATGCCACCGCTGGCATGAAATCGCTGTGTATATTTCTCGCTCATGCTTTTTTATTTTTACTACAATGTAGATGTACCCATGAACAACAAACAGCATTGCCATATGCGTTTTCTGAATTTTATTTTATTTATTTTTAAAGATTTTATTTATTTATTTTTAGGGAGGGGAAGGGAGGGAGAAAGAGAGGAAGAGAAACATCACTGTGTGGTCGCCTCTCGCACTCCCCTTGCCAGGAACCTGGCCTGCAACCCAGGCATGTGCCTTGACTGGGAATCAAACTGGCGACCCTTTGGTTCGAAGGCTGGTGCCCAAACAACTGACCACACCAGCCAGGGCCGTTTTCTGACTTTTAGATAAATGCTTTCCTACTCTATTCTGACACTTGATTTTTCACTCAATGTTTTTGAGTTCTGTTCTTGATATGTGGATCTATTTACTTCATTTTAACAAAATACACCACATGTATTTGCCTTTCCCCCTACTGCTATACATTTATGTTATTTTCCACTTTTCTTATTACAAATAACGCTGCATCACATAGATTTGTATGTGTCTCTCAGTACATATGCAAACTTTCTCTAGAGCAGTTCTGCCTATCAGAATCACCTGGGAAATTCGTTTTTGACTAAAGATGTCTGGCCTCACTTAAAGAGATCGGCTTTTGATTGGTGTGTGGTGGGGTCCAGACATCACTGCTTTTCTTAAAGCTACCCTGGTGGTCCTTTTCATAAAAGGTAGTCTTTATTTGTATTCTGTACTCTACATAATGGTACCGTATTAAAGTAGGAGTAAAAGAACGAAGTAAAGCCCTGGCTGGGAGGCTCAGTTGGTTGGAGCATCATCCCATACACCAAAAGGTTGTGGGTTCGATCTCCAGTCAGGGCATATACCTAGGTTGCAGGTCTGATCCCCCATTGGGGTATGTGTGGGAGGCAACCAATGGATGTTTCTTTCTTACATTGAAGTTTCCGTCTCTCCCCTCAATCCTTTTTCTCTCTCTAAAATCAGTAAGTATATATCCTCAGGTGAGGAATTAAAAAAAAAAAGAATAAGGGTCAAAAGGAAAGTGAAAAAAGTGAGGATAAATACCAGATATAGGATCGAGTATTTTAAAAAAATGCCGCATAGTGCTACAGATGACCCGGAAATCGGGCTGTGAGTTAGACAACTGGAAAAAAGAAACCTAGTCAGTCGCATCACTCAATGTTCATAACCCTTAAAATAAAACAACCATTTTTTTCATGAAAAAATAGAAATGTTCTAAGACGGAACAAGACATTTTGCTGATGGCCCTCACACAGAAGACTGCCATGCAATGAACACCATCTTCTGTGACATCTTTATAAAATATGCAAAAACTACTCGGGGAAGCCATTGTTTAGTACGACCTGCAGTGTGGCTACAGAGAAGGCGGATTTCCCCATTTCTACAGCGCGCGCTGCAGACCCCGCTGAACAATCACCCGCGTGTATTTAATTCTTTGTCTGTCGCATTAGGATAGGGAGTCCCTCAAGGGACATGGTCATCTCTTATTTATCTCTAGTACTTAGCACAGAGTTGGGCATTAGTAGGTTATAAGATTTGTCGAAAGATTATCCCAAATTCCATTTCACCCTTATCCGCTGCCATTTACCTCGGACAGTATCCAACAGTGTCCCTTCGGTAGTGTAAATGTTTAGTCCGTGCTGTAAACTGATTCTCACTAACCACTCCTCTATGGCTGCGACATCTGTTTGAAAACAAAAGGCAGATAATTAATTGCTCATGGCAGAACCATGCCATGTTGGTAAAATTTAAGACTATATGAACACCACCAACAATGACTACTTTTAATTTCCCAATCATTTTGATTACATTTACATATGTTTTCCGATGCTCTTCCGACAAACATTTTGATGACACGATGAGGAAAAGGAATGGTGAATTGATCTACCACTGTAGCAATAAATCCGGGTAATATTTTAGATCAGAATTTTTCTCTGAGGGTAGTTGGTGATTAGTAAAAAGCAAATTATGCACTTCAGATGAAATGGTATACTATTTTTTTTAAAGATTTTATTTATTTATTTTTAGAGAGGGAAGGGAGGGAGAGACAGAGAGAGAGAGAGAGAGAAAGAGAGATCAATGTGCGGTTGCTGGGGGTCATAACCTGCAACCCAGGCATGTACCCTGACTGGGAATCAAACCTGCGACACTTTGGTTCGCAGCTTGCCCTCAATCCACTGAGCTACGCTAGCCAGGGCTGGTATACTATTTTCTGAAACTAGACTGTGATTAATTAAAATATATAGTGTAAACCCTAGGTCTGACAATAAGAACATTTAAAAGCATACATAATATGCCGATAGTGCAGATAAAATGGAATCACAAAAAAATACATAATATGAATGAAGACAGAAAAGGAAGAGAAAAGTGAAATGGAAAAACTGGAACAAATAGAGAATGCCTGATGGTAGGTTTTATTACAACCATCCCAACAATTATATTACATGTACCGTATTTTTAGGACTATAAGATGCACCAGACCATAAGACGCACCTAGGTTTTAGAGGAAAATAGGAAAAAAAAATTTGAAGCAAAAATGTGGTAAAATATTTAATAACCTGTGACCCTGCTTCATCACTGCCTGAACCCCCCACCCTGCCACTGCGAGTCAGGTAAGCTACTTTCGTACTATAAGACGCTCCCCCTTTTCCTTCTAAATTTGGGTGGGGGGGGCGTCTTATAGTCCAAAAATATGGGTAAATGGTCTAAAAATACCAATCAGGAGTCAGATTTAGATGTAAAACTCAAGGCTGAACTATATGCTAACTCCAAGAGACCCACTTCAAATAAAAAATGTCGATGAGCTGAAAGTGTGAGTGGGATCTGGGGAAGCCGCGGGCAGGGAGCATGGCCTGGGAGCTGCTGCGGCGGTTGTGCCTGCGGGCCAGGACTGGGGCCGAAGTTGAAACCTGGGTGCGCCCATGAAGAAGATGCCCAACCCAAACAGCCTGACTGCACAAACTCGTGTCCGCCCAGGCCTCTAGGTGGACCTGTGCCCCACCCCAGCTAGAATATGGCACTTCCTGCGACTGCTGGAGGAGCACCTGGTACCCAAGCAGATCAACCGCTATTGGTACTCTTGCTGTCACTGCTCTCTATCGAGCAGTTCCTGGACTTTGTGGAAGATAACGATGTGAGAAACACCATCTGTGCTTCTGCAAAAGGAACTTCCGGCACAACCGGCTAACACAATGGGAGAAGTGGATCTTCTGATGGAGAACCTAACCGGCCTGCACTGGGACTGGATCAAAGTCGGCATACGTGTCATTTCCATGAACTTGTAAAACAGAAATATGTGAGCCCTGAAGATCCACAGGTCTTGCATAACTTTTACAAGTCTTAATTAAAATTAGAAACAGAAATAATGAGGTGGTTCTTATAACGGTACACGAAATGACTGAACATAAGGAAAGAATGGGTTTGATATTTTCATTGGGAGTAACATTCAATATTTTCTGGATTGGATTTATACCAACAGCATCTCTTTCCACATGCTTGTTAACCAGCACATACTTCTGTTTGGTGGTGATACTAAGCCTGCTCACCCTAAATGCAAAGGAAACATTAATCCCACCTGTAATACGGCTAAGGTAGTGAAAGATGCATATGAAACAGCCAAGAGGCTGTGTGTACAGTGTTAGCTGGTCGATCCAGGGCTGGAAGTTGAGGAGTTCAATGCCAAACTCCAGACAAACATATTCAGGTAGTTCATGAGCTCTTCTCACATGCTATTCAAGAACTCAGAACAACAGTAGGACTACATGAAGAGTTACAGAAAAGAGGGTTCTGGGGTTGTTAAAACCCATGCTACTTTGGGTAAAGATGACTTATTCCTTAGAGAAGTGACCCAGATGATGGTGCAAATTAGCACCACAGTTATTCCAGGGTTTGAATGGTTATTTTCTTTATACTAGTTGAACATTTTATGAAGCTAAGGTAATCAAGACAGTGTGATATTGGTAAAAGACAGTCCAGAAGTAGTAATTTAATGGAGATGAACTATTTGTACCATTGTTATGGTGCTAGAATAATTGCATGTTCATAATTCCCCCACATTAACCTCAGTCCACACAATGCACAAAAATTAACTCAAACTGAGTCATCTACCTAAATACAAACTGTGGAACCATACACTTGGGCTGGGCAAAGATTTTTCAGCTGTGACACCAAAAGTACAATGCATAAAACTAAAACCCGATAAATTAGACTTCATCAAAATAAAAACCCCTGATATTTAAGAGGCATTCTTAAGAAATGAAAAAATACAAGTCATAGACTGGCAGAAGGTATTTGCAGATTGTATATCTGACAAGGATTTGTATCTAGAATATACAGCAAACTTGAAGAAGATTTGAATAAGTAATTCACCAAGTGGCAAGTAGGCACACAAGCCAGGCTACCACGTAGCAAACACTTAACAGCAGATGCCACAGTAAAATAACACATTACACATTATAGCCTGTAACATTTTAAGATTAATGATTCAGTTCCAATAAAACTAATTGGTACAGGAATTTCTCAATACTCTAGTTTTTCAAGCTTTAGAAAATAAGTTTACTTTAAATAAATAGTAATATAAATGTTATAATATGTGTCAGAATGATCTATAAAATAATTTTCAGATATGGAAATTAAATTCATTTTCAATTAAATTTGAATTTCAGATTAAGCAAAAGTAATTTTTCGTATGACCCAAATACTATAGTATATGAGATATTTACATGGGATAGCAAATACTTTTGTAATATAATAAATGTTTTTATTTGTTAAATTTGGGGATTCAGACCCATGACTAAAATAACCAATTCAGATCACTCTTACCTGTATTTTTTGTAATGTTTTCTCTGGGAATAATAATCAGCCAGTTAGCTTGGTCACTGTACTTAAGTAAAAAAAATCAGAAAACAATGTTTACAATGTTAATAACACTTATTTCTGCCTATTACACTCTATCTCTTAAAAACAAATGTAAGACAAAACATCCAATGCACAAACCCTTTACCCAGTACCTTTATTCTTAGGAATTCATCCTACATGATACTCACATATGTGTGAAATGTATTCAAGAATATCCTTCATCATTATTTTAATAGTAGTAAATTGGAAATAACTAAGATGCTCATCAGTTATGTGTAAGTATAATATTACAGCCACAAAGAGGAATATCATACAGCCAAGCTCAAAAGCAGACAAAGCTAAAGCAGAGCTGGCTTGATGTGTCAAGAGGGCAGACCTTGGTGTTTACAGAGCATTTGGGAATTTAAGAGAGAAATCTCAGGAGCAAATGAACGGCAAGTATGATCTAAGTGTTAAATATAAGCTCTTCCCAAATCCTTGGGCAACACAAGTACAGAGAAGACCCATAGAAGGCCACATTAAAAAAACAAAACAAAAACAAAAACCGAAAAAACCCAGCAGTGGAAGCTAAAAGAACTGAGCAAATATATCAGCTGCTGAAACCATAGGTAAGACAATTTGCAGTTTGTGCCAAGGGAAATAATAGCCTTTTAAACCACCACCAACAAAAACAACATCAAAGTTTCATGGGAACATAACAGAATCCAGAGTTGCTACAGTTATTATCACCAATATCCAGTTTTCAACCAAAAATGACAAGACATGAAAAGAAACAGGAAGGCATAGCTGATATGCAGGGGGGAAAGGTAGACTCAGAGTGAGTCCAGGTAACAGATGAAGGCCTCAAAGCAGCTGTTACAAGTATGTACATAGATTTAAGGAAAATATACTAATGAAGTAATGGATAGGAAAATACAGCACATAAATTTTTAAAAATACAGAAATAAAACCAAGTGGAAAATATCAGGCTGGAAAGTAAAATAACCGGAAAAAAGTTTTTACTAGATGAGTTCAAAAGCAGATTAGAGTTAGCAAGAGAAAGAATAGATGAACTTAGAAATACAGCAATTGAAATGATCCAATCTGAAAAAGAGGGAAATGATTATAGAAAAGTGAACAGAGACTTAGGTATCTGTGGGGCACCATCACAAGTTCCAAAATGTGCATAATTAGGATCCAAGGCAGGGAAAGAGACATAGAAAATGGCAGACCATTTTGGGAGAGCAATAGTGACTGGAGACTTTACAAATTTGGTATACTTACAATCCAAGCAGCCCAGAGAGACTCAGTTAAGGTAAACACAAAGAGACAATTAAAAAATATATTTATGTATTTATTTTTAGAGAGAGAGGAAAGGAGGGAGAAAGAGAGGGAGAAAACATTAATGTGAGGGAGAAACGCTGATCAGTTGCCTCTCTTACACACTCTGGCCCGGGACAGAACCTGCAACCCAGGCGTGTGCCCTGTCTGGGAATTGAACCGGTGACCTTTTGCTTTGTGGCCAATGCCCAATCAATGAGCCACACCCACCAGGGCCACAATGAAACAATCTTAAAAGTAGTCAGAAAAAAATGACACATATAAGAGAAAATGATAAAATGAACAGCTGACTTCTCATTCAGAAACAATAGTGTCAGGTGACATACTTAAAATTCAGAGTGCCATATTCAAAATGCCGAAAGGAAAGGAAGTAAACCAGAAATTCTATATCTGACAATATTGTTATTCCAAAATTGTGACCACTAAAAACTATTAAAATTCATAAGTGAATTCAGCAAATTTTCAGTATACAAGATCAATATATAAGAATTAATTGTATTTCTACATACTTGCAAAGAATAATCTGAAAATGGGATTAAGTAAGCAATTTCCTTTACAATAGCACCAAAACAATAAAATATTATACTATGAATATACTTAACAAAAGAAGTATACCACTTAGACTCTGAAAAATACAAAATGTTGTAACAAATTAAGAAAATCTAACAGAAAAATATCCCATATTCATGTTGGGAAAACTTAATGTTATTAAAATAGCAATACCCCCCAGTTTGATCTATAGGTTCAATACACTCTCTAGCAGAATTTCAGCTGGCTTCTTTGCAAAATTTGACAAACTTATCTTAAAATTCATATAAAAACTAGCAAAATTCACACAGAGACTAGCAAAAACAATCTCGAAAAAGAACAAAGTTGCAGGACTCATTCTTCTGATTTCAAAACGCACTACGAGGCAACAGGACCAAGGCAGGATGGTGCTGGCTTAAAAGCGAGGTATAGAGCAATGAAATAAGAATCCAGAAATAAGCCCTCCTATTTGTAGTCAACCGATTTTCAACAAAGTCGCCTCAACAATTCAGTAGAAAAAATAATAGTATTTTCAACAGATGGTGCTTGGGCAGTTGGATAGCCCCACGCAAAAGGACGATGCGGACCCCCGCAGCCTCACACCACACAGAGAAATGAACTGAAATGGGTCAGTAACCTAAATGTAAAAGGTAAAACTAGGAACATTTTAGAAGAAAACATGGGGGCTGTACAGTCTATGAACATGCTAAGATCACTTACTTGTACACTTTAAGTAGGTGAATTGTATGTATGTGAATTATGTCTTAATAAAGTCGTTACCAAAAAAAAAAAAATGAAGGTGAAACAAGACATTTTCCAGGGAAAAAGATCCCAGAAAACTGTTGCCAGTAGACCTGCACTGTAAGAAATGCTACAGGAAGTTCTTCAAGCTAAAAGGATAAGACACCAGATGGCAACTTATATCTACAGAAAAGAATGAAGAGCAGTGGACATAGTAAATATGTAGGTAAGTAGTAAGCAATCATATGTAGTTTTTTCTTTTCTTCTCTTAACTTCTTTACAAAACATATGATTTATAAAAAGCTTTTATTTATTTATTTTTAGCGAGAGGGGAAGAGAAGGAGAAAGAGAAGGAGAGAAATATCAATGTGTGGTTGCCTCTCGCACGCCCCCTACTGGGGACCTGGCCCACAACCCAGGCATATTCCCTGACTGGGAATCAAACCAGCGATTCTTTGGTTCACAACCCACGCTCAATCCACTGAGCTACACCAGCCAGGGCTAAAAAACATGACTGTTTACAGCAAAAAGGATAACCTGCATTATATATATATATATGTAATATTACTGGACTAGCTATTTTTTAAAAACACATTCTATAAAAAAGAGTATGCTACTAACTAATAACATATTGCAGAATAAAATAAAATGTAATTACCAAAGTTAAATTAAAGTAGAAGGTGCCAGTATATGTACTATTTATGATTTCCAGGCTGGGAGCAAGTCCTCCTGATGTGAACACGCTTAGAAATTCCTGTGAAGAACGCTTGGTTTTTGAGTGGAAAAAACAATGGATTTTCTTTAGGAAAGAGGGCAGAAAAACAAACAAGTGATGACAATTCAATGGAGAGAAGCACATTACATTAATTTAAAAGTGAGAACAAATCTATGACAAGTATATGCTGCTAAAGACCAATATCCTTAGTCACCCTAGTCTCTGGGGAAAGAGTCAATTTTGAAAAACACACTTTCAGAACTCGGTAACCTATGATGCTAGTGTCACAATAGGTTTTGTTATCCTTATAATAATCCTCCTGTCACAGAAGTGGTCATAAAATTGTGACGCTTAATAAACATAGAATCAAAGCCATATGCTACCATGTGTAGAAAGCCTTATTTTGTGTCCAAATAAAAAGAAGCAACATAGAAAGCAAAACTCATTTTACTGCATTTTGCTGGATACTCCCCATTTTAAGAAAGCCTATGAAAATGTAGTGATCACAAATGGTGATAGATACGAAGAGATGTAACTTGTTTATTTCCCCTAGTAGTTTGGATAAGTTACCTAAGTTTCGGAGTCCCTAGTTATAAAGTGGCGAAACAGACTCATTCCAAAAATACTTACTGAGCCCTTTCTACAAATTAGGCAGTGACAGAACACTGGGGGAACAGAAGTGAATGGAACAAAAATCCCTACTCTCATGGAACTTCCGTTTTAATGGGGCCTGAAAGGAAGATAAACCTAAAACCCTTTTCCTGTGTCTTGTCACTCTCCACAATGTATTGCTCTTTGCTAGGACGGTATGTAAGCCTTACATTATAACCATCCCTTTGAGCTCCTTATCATCTGTGAATGGAATTTTCTTCTCCTGTCAATCTGTCTTTTCTCAGTTTTCCTCAGAGGCCCCAAGTCAGTGAACCTGAGAGGGTAGGGTTAGTATTTCTCTACAATTCTTAGCTTCAAGTTTAAACGCCACCATCAACCCACTTTGAACGCACTTTTCAAAGCACTTTGAAAAATGTCTGACACACATAAGCCGTTTATACATTTGGTGATTATGTTTACTAATACCACTTCCAGGCTGCTACAACACAACTCTCCACAAAGTAGGTGATAATTCCCCTTTCAAAGGGACAAAACTGAGGAACAGAGAGGTTAAGCAACCTGTGCCCGGGCACACAGACTGCCTACGGAAGGACCGAGATTTGACCGGCACTCTGCAAGTGTCTCTTTCTCTAAAGCCGTTCCTTTCCTGTAATATACAAACACAAATAGGAAAGTCATTTTTTGACTCAGAGGCATGCACTTCACGATAGTTGTAAATTTTAAAAAAGTACATATATGTTTGACACGTCGAGAAGGAACTGAGAGTAAGTCAAAGCAGAGTGTGGGCTAAATGCATTTGTCCTTGTATGGTGTTTTTGTTTGTTTGTATTATATTTATCACAGATTTTTCAACAATCTGTTCGTTTCTTATTAATCTGTGTGTTGGTTAGCCTTTGCCGCATGGCCATGCTAACAGCGTGTTTTATTTTATTTTGTTGTGTGCGTGTATGTTTGGAATCTGCCATTATTTGAATCAACGGAATTCGGTCATCCCTTACCCAAATGACGATTGCAATGTGGTACTTGTCATAAAAGGGAAAGATTATTTCTAAAGGTCAGTGAGATGCCTTTGTCTGCTAGGCTGCATCTGTCCACCTTCAAAAAGTACAAATCACATCCCTAACTGAGGAAAAGTATTACAGCCCATCTTCTAAAAAGGGGAAGGATGTGGCATCTAACAATAAAAAAGCAAAACCACCTAGGGCATTCAATGGCTAAATGAGATATTTTACGTAATCCCAGTGGGATGGAATACAGAGGATTGTTACTTATATAGCATTTTACCTCCCCAAGTCTGAACACAGCAGGAGGAGCTACTTGAAAAGCATGTAGTGCTGCTGGGTTTACAGATGGAGTTAAAAACGAATGTAAAAGATTGCAACAAGCTGTTAGTGGGCCTCACCAAGTCATCCGAGGACAGATACAACTGGATGATTTCTTCCTTTTGGTGAAGCTCTTGGCTACTACAAGAAAACTGTTCCTCTGTATCACCTAAACAATACAAATATATAAACATATCTTAAGTTATGGATAGAATTTCCATTGAAATCATATTGTTAAACTGATAAAATATTTTAAAAGAATAATTACAATGGTATGCTTTACAGTCATACATGTCTATATGAAATTCTAATCTTTGACCATTTTTAATAGTGAGGATACAGAATCAGGACACCAAAAAGGAAGGTTTGACCAGACACTAAAATAAAATATACCACATACAAGGCTACAGTGCAAAATTTTCAGAGATGGTCTAAAAACAATTCTTAACTCTTAGCTCCTCAACCTTGGTGAGCCTGTGAAAGGGCCAGGAGTTGGAGACTGGAAAGAAAATTTGTTTTGATAGACAGCTAGTAATGGGAAGGCGACTCCTCCCACACAAAGGCGGGTGGGAGGGAGGGAGAGCCCTTCTCCTTATCTGGATCTAAAGCAAATCTCTTGTACAAAGCCTAGAGCTGCATGTGTGTGTTTCTATCCATCCTGCCCATCTCTGGCTTTTGATGGAAGAGTTTAATCCACCTACATGTGAAGTAAATGCTGATAAAGAGAGACTTCTGTCATTTTGCTATTAATTTTCTATATGCCTTCTACCTTTTCTCCCCTCATTTCTGGCATTACCGTCTTCTTTTGTAGTGAACTGATTTTTTTTTTGCAGCAAAACTTACAGCTATTTTCTTTGCGGTTTCCATGGGGATCCCACTTAACATCCTCAAGGTAAACACTCCAATTTGAATGCACAGCAGCTTAGCTTCAACGACACGCAAAAACGACACCTTTACAGTTCCATCCCCACCGCTTTCAGTTGCTGATGTCACAGAATTGCATCTCTACACATTGTGTGCCCCAAAACGTAAACTGATATTTTTAAATGTATTAATCTCCTAAATTATGTAGAAAATAGGATCTAGAGTTCTAACCAAAGTTAACCAAAGTTATGACAATACTAACTTGTAGAAGACTAATATATATTTTTAAATGTTTATTTCTTAAATCATCTAACAAAGTTGAGTTACCATCCACCATCACAAGAATACCAGCTTTTATAGTCGCCCAAGTACTTACCTTTATTGACCCCTTCGTTTCCCTGCACGGCTTCAAGTTGCTATCTAGTGCCCTTACATTCCAGCCTGCGGGACGCCCTTGAGAATTTCTCACCAGGCAGACCTCGTGGTAACAAACTCCCTCGGCTTGGGTATCAGAAAATGGCTTACTTTTCCCCTCATTCTTGCAGGGAAGTTTTCCCAGATATAAAACTCTCCATTGACAGGTTTTCTCGTTTAGAATTTTGAATATATTGGTCAACTGTCCTCTGGTCTTCAAAGTTTCTCATGAGAAATCTGCTGTTATCTTATGGAGACTTCTTTGAACTTAACGATTTGTTCTCTCTTGCTGTTTTCAAGATTCTTTACTTGGGTTTCTGACCGTGTGATTACAATGTGTCTCAGGGCAGGTCTGTGTGAGTTTGTCTTACTTGGAGTTTGTTGAGCTTCCTGAATGGTTACGTTGATGCCTTTCATCACATTTGGGGCGTTTTCAGCCATTATTTCCTCACATACTCTCTCTGCCCCCCACCCTCCCCTTTCTTCAGTTATTCCCAAATGTGTATGTTGGTCCATCTGACAACACTGCACAGGTCCCTTATTCTATTTGCTTTTCTTCAATCTTTCTTTTTTTGTCTCTTAGCCTGAATAATTTCCTTCGTCCTATCCTCAGATTCACCGATTCCTTAATCCACATGCTCAAATCTGCCCCTGCATGTCTTTAGTGAATTTTTTATTTCAGTTATTATACTTTTTAGTTCCTGCATTTCTTTTTGGTTTCTTCTTACATTTTCTACCTCTATTGATATTTCTATTTTGTTCATACATTGTTTTGTTGACCTTCTTCCCATGTGTCATTTGTTCTTTGAACATCTTTAAGATGGTTGTTTTAAAGTAATTGTTTCGTAGATCTGCCATCAGATCTTTTCCAAGGAAAGTTTCAGTTGATTTACTTTTTCCCTTTGAATGGGCCATGCTTTCCTGATCATTTGTATATCTTGTGCTTTTTTTCATTGCTGTTGAAGACTAAACATTTGAATCTAATAATGTGGTAACTCTAGAAACCAGATTCTCCCCGTTCCCCAGGGTTTTGTTTTTTGTTACTGTGTTTACTGTGAGCTTTTGCCTTGCTGTTGTAGGCTGTCTCTGTGAACAGGCTCAGCCCGGGGGGTACACGCTAGGTTTTCCCAGGTCTTTTCTGCGCCGCTGTGTTTCCCGGGGCATGTGCAGTCACTTTCTCATTTGCCCCATATATGCTGTTTTTTGAATGTCCTAGTCCTAGTCCTTAATGTCTGATTCTGAGAAGGAGAAATAAGTGAAAAATGAAGGAGGTGGGAAAGAACATTGGCCCTTTAAATCCCCTGAAAATCATCTCAGCCAGAGGGAGAGGTTCTGGCAACGACAGAGGTGGAGATGGTAACAACAATGGCTGCTTGCCTCCTTGTCTGCACCTCTGTGATCAGAAGCAGCAATCAGCAAGAGGGCACATAGCCCCAAATATTCAAAAGGCAGGGCCCCTTTTGCCCACCCTGGCTTCTACAAGCTGTGTACAACTGCTGCAGACACATGAGCACAGCTGTCTGCCCTGGGGGTGAGGAGAGGGTGTGGGTAGCTTCTACTGCGATAAGTCGATAATGACTAAAATGAACTACGATTTACTATCCAAGCCTTCCCCTGGAAGTAACAAGTCTTCAGTAGATTTCAGGGTTACAAAGGGGTTACATCAGATTCCTCCAGTGCAATTATTGTCTAGGTGGAGAGACACATTCCTGGTGCTTCCCACTCTGCTATCTTTCCAGAATCCTCTCTCCCTTCTCCTTATCTTGAGTCTGAGAAAAGAGGCTTTGATGGGACCACTCAACAATGTAACAAAGTGCTTTAATGTGGGTATAAACTCAGACTCCTGCTTGGGAAAAGATAAGAGAGGATTTGGTAGAGAGGATAGGACGAAGTTTTATGGGAAGGAGGTGACTTTGGTGACAGTCCTGCACCACCCAGACTTTCTGGGGCAAAAGATGCACGAATGCTTCCCATTGGCCACTGGTGAGAAATCAGTAGCATTGGGTCATCTGGAGTCCTATCCTCAGGTGTCTCTCTGAGTGACGAGTGGGTCATAGCAGAAGGAATTTGAAGGGACAAATCAAAGAATTTGATTTTCACCTTGTTGTGAAATCAAATCACCGCATTAGAACCAAAAAAAAACCTCATGGGGCTTGACCAAGTGCTCATCCAAGGACAGAAGAGGAACTAGCCTCAAGGAGTGGGAGGTGAAAATAAGTTTTCTTTATGATAGATTGCATGTTATTCATTGTGAAACTTAACAGTTGCTATTGTCAAAATCCTATAAGAAAATACATTAATGCAAGTATCACAAATACGGCTTAAAGTACATTGTGAGATTATAACGTTAAACAGTTTTTAAAGTCATGCCATACATTTACTTTGCCCACACCTCTCAAGGCTGCCAGATCTATTTTGTAAAGCTATAACTTGATTCTAAAGTCCAAATCACTTCTCTGCTTAAAAAATTTGTACTGATACCCTGTCACCTAATGAATAACTCCATAAAGGAAGAGAAGCTAAACAGAAGGAAATGAATTCCTTTGAGCTAATTTGGGCCAGACTCTGGGGTTACATGTGCCATAGGTATTACTGTCTCCTCTTTAAAGAAGACCTAACCACAGCTCAGGAAGATGAAGGTACTGCTCACACGGCTCACCCAGCTCACAGCGGGAAGTCAGAGTGGGACCAAGATGTTCCTGTGTCTGAGGGCCATCCTCCCTTTACCCTGCGAGACAGTGTTGAATGGCCAAGCCCCTCCTTCAAGCTCCCCTGCACACAACCTGCACTCCAGCGCTCCAGGAGTCCTTGTGGGGTTCTATATCCATTCTCTGGATCCTCAGATTTTAACACGTTTTATGATCTGGTTAATTGTTTTTGATCCACCATTGGAAATATGGAGATATGGGAGGTGGGGCCGACTGTATGCATTCTTCCACACCATGTCATATAACTGACTTGAGCACCTTCGGATCTGGGTATCTGTGGGGGGCTTTGGAACCAGTCTGCTGCAGATACCAAGGGGCCACTATAGTTAAATTCTGTCTTTCAGAAAATGTCCTCAGTTTCAATCTACTAGCCTTGTAATTCAGCTTATAATCCATACTACAAACAACTACTCATGGAGAAAAAAGGTTCAAATAAAGTTTTGCAAATATGAAATACTCCTTAAATTTTAAAGATTCTATGATTTCTAAGTAATGAAATATCATAACAAAAAGAGAAGTCTCTATGTATTGATTTTCAACTTAACAAAAGATTCACATTATTAGAAACTTTTGAACCAGAGTACAATAAATAACACCTCAGAAAACTGGAAGATACGGTAATGAAGAGATACTACAAGAAAAATATTTTAACTGTTAGCGAGGAAGGGACATAAAAGAGAACTCCTGAGAAGAAAATGGAGAGTTAGAGAGTCTGAAACTTACCTTTATTATTATATATGATTCCTGATGAAAAACCAAACATGTTCAAAAGTAAAATTATAACATATAAAAATAGCAATTCCATCTGTTGAGAGAAATAAGAATTATTTCTATTTGATAACGTCAAACATACTTTTGAGTTCCTTTGCTGTAAGCTATGACAGAGGTAAGAAACATCCCTTAAGTTAAAAATATTTCTCATTGTGTGACAAGAGCAGATAACATAATAGTTGACTCCAGTAGGCTCTACATGTACTCCCTAACTGGCATGAAAGATATTTAGAAATCCAGTTATTGCAAACTAGAGAGGGTGGCACAGGCTTTTCTTCGGCGGAGATGACTTCTGCAGAGCGGCGGTCAGTTCCGTAGCTGTGTAAAGACAGAACCCGACGTCACGAACACTCTGAGGACGGTACCGCTGCACCTTCACCTGAGATTCCGGCTGCGGCGTTGTGGGGAAAGGCCGTCCACGTGGATCCGGGGCCTCCCTGCACATCCCTGCTGCATGTCGCTTTTCGAGTTGTGTTTGCTGTGGGAGACCTTGAGGGATGAAGTGGTCTCCCTTGGACAAGCGCAGGCTGGTTTCCATGGTGAACCTCCCACGCTCAGGGCTCCTCTCCTGTGGTGCAACCCCCGGTGAGTGTAAGCATCGATGATGGGCTGAATCGTGCCCCTTCAAAAATTCGTATGGAAATCCTAAACCCCAGTACCTGAAAATGTGGTTGTATTTGGAGAAGGTCTTTAGAGACAAGATTAAGTTAAAATGAGGTCACTAGGGTGGGCCCTAATCCAATATGACTGGTGTCCTCACAAGAAGGGGACATTTGGACACACACTTGGACACTGGGAGGACGGTGTAAAGACACAGGGAGAAGGTGGCCGTCCACAAGCCACGGAGAGAGGCCTGGACGGATCCCTGCCTCCTTTCCCTCGGAAGGAATCAGCATTGCCCACACTTTGATCTCAGACGCGGAGCCTCCAGCACTGCCAGACAATACATTTCTGTGGTTGAAGCTTACCTGCTATGTGGTATCTTGCTTAGTGACCCTAGTAAATTAATGCAGCACCCACAATACGTATCTCAGGGGCATGGGGAACTGGACTGAGTGTCATACTGCTTTGAAAATAGTGCCCTTTCCAGAAAAATCTTGTATTATTTTGCTAAACAGTGAAATTCAGAGACACAGCACCATTAGAACCCATCAGGGGTCCTGACCCCGGAAACAAATGACTGAGATGGATGATGGGGTGCCCCCAGAGCCCCAGCGCGGTGGCCTATATTAAGTTATCCTCAAAGTTGTTCCTACTTGGTTCTCTCGAACAAATACAGAAAGATCTCTAATTTTATTTGCATGGATTTGGCTATGTCTATCCTTGACCAAAGAACAAAAAGCTTATTTTGAAAGTTTTTTTTTTTTTTTTTTATGTTTTCATTAGGAGAGGACATAATTCGAGGGAGAGACCACTAAGGAGCAACGTTTGGGTTCTTTATGGCTTTGCCCCTGGCTTCACATCCTCTTATTGTAGCAATTCAGCCTATATGTGCATTTCAATTTAGAGATGGAGTGTCCTTTAGAGTAGATATATGAGGCATCAGGTAACACGTTCAAAGGCCGGTGCTAGCCAGTGACAAAGTTGGCTTAGAACCAAGTGCCCCCGATTCAATAGATCTAGTCAGCACACAGAGATGCTTCAAAATGAAAAATTTAAAAAGCGAAGATATAACCTACATAATTAGAGGTGAATGCTCACCAAGACCGCCAAGGCTGCCCACCACGACTCCGTTCCATGCCTCCCTTGGTCTCCCTCTTCAGGACGACGGTGTTTCTCACCTCGGTACTGCCTTCTTTCAGTAACCATCCCACGGTAACGGGAAGGGGCCGGCTTTGGCCGAACATCAGTTCTGCCCACTGAGATGTTTGATCTTTGGAAAGCTACTTAACTTCTACAAGCTCATTTTCTATTCAGTAAAACAGCAGTAACACTTCCCGTGGTTACTGTGACAATTGAGTGAATAATATATTTAAAACACCTAATCGCTACTTTTCACCGAATAAACCCTTAATAAACAATAGCTTGCAATCCATATGCTTATACACTGAAGCAGCTTCTTCATCCCCCTCACACCCTCTACTCGCCCTCTTAGCAGTTAAATTTACCCCTGTTATCATTCCCATTTAATTATCATTAGTTTTACATAATTGTCAGATATGAGTCACCTCTATGGGCATTTCTTCTTCTTTGGCACCAAGTAAATGCAGGGAATTGACCCCAAAGACGGAACCTACCTCCTCCACAGCTGGTTCATTTGAAGTTACCCCATTACCATGCAAAATTTATGTGGTATAATTTTATACCACAGTAGGGTCCTTATGTCCTACTGTAATTCACTCTTAACGGGATGCCGGACTGGCCGCACTTTTGGTTTTGTGCTTTCCCAAGCTTTCCTCCACGTAGGCTGAGAAAGAAGACCCAAAGTCGGGAGCTGAGCTTTCCGTTTCCTGGTTGAGAGGTAAGTCCTCTTAACTTTGGTATCAGCCAGGCAGCTGCCACCCCATGGAGAACCCTGCTTAGAAAATCTAAAGGACAGGCAGTTGGAATGTCCAGCTAACTGCCTCTTGCAGAGGACCAAAGGTCATTTTTCTTTAAAAATCCACAAGAGGGGGAGTTTCTCAAAACCTACCATCTTTAATACAACATCCAGGGAGGAAGGTTCAGAAACTGCCTGGAGACTATCCGTAAGATATTTCGATCATCATGGGATTACTGAGCACCTGAGGAAAACGTAAAGGTCACAAGATCCAGCCAATCGCACACGATGAGGTTTGAGAGGAGACGGTCTACCAGAGAGAGCTTTGTAACTGTGGCCCGTAGGAAGAGTGGGACTTGAGCAGAGAAGACCTCACTGACGGAGTAAACCACCTAAGTAAACACAGACGGCGCGAAGATGCAACTGAGCTGTGTGTGCGTTGGGATCAGGAAGACCGAACCCAATGCCAGTCTGTTCTCCAGATTTGTGTGTGAATGTCCTTCATGGGGCTGGCTACACCCACTCAGACTGCCTTTGCCTAGTGGGCCGAGACTAACCCATTCTAACTCACTCAGTACCTGACCAGTCAGTCACGAGTGGTCACAGAGGCTAACAAATAATTCTTTAGATGATGACAATAAAACCTGCTTCATACTCACGTTCTTCAGAAGTCCCTTCACGTGGCCACGCAGACCCTGCCTCACCCTCGTGTCATGAAAGATGGCTGGGGTCTGGGTTTAATCTATTCCTGGAAGGGCCTGGGGCAGAAACAGCTTTCTCTGACCCTTTCTGGTGACCTTGATCTAAAGAAGAAAGTTACCCCTCAATCTGAAATAATGTGCCAAACTCAACAAAATCTCTCTCCTAATAAGGGTTCGTTTCCCAGAACCTTGGGGCTGTCTCTTTTGTAGCTGGTTTCCCGCTAGAGAAGGCAAGCAAGCTTATTAGTAACAGAAGCAAGTTATAGTTTTCAGTCTCTGCAGCAACACTGCAATGAGCTGTTTCCCCAAACTGCATCGGAACAGAAATGCCTGCGCAGTCTCGGAGGTACACGTTGATGCTGTGATGTCACGGCACACAGGAGCTGATACAACTAGGAACTGAAAATTTATATCCCATGCACCATTCTTAGGAAGTTCCTTGAAGATGTATGCAAGCAAAAGGGAAGACATGAGATCCAGAAAGAGTCCATCTGGGGGACCGGGGGAGGGTGAGTCCTGGGAAGACAAGTGGAGAGCAAGCAGTCCAGACGGGACAGGTGACAGAGGGCTCCCCTGCTGGGAAACCAAAAATAAGAAATGCACGCAGTGTGAAGCATGATTGAGAAGACAGAAAAAACTCAGAGAGGCACGTGTTCTCTTGTCAACAAGAAAAAAAAATGGAAGGGGATAGGAAGAACAGAATGATCTATAAGGAAGTAACGTTCCAAATCGTGACACAAGATGGCCCTTTTAAAAGAAAGTGTGCTTTTACTTCTCCGGTTTACTTTTTAAATCAAAGCTGTGTGTGGACACAGTGAAAAGAGCCTTGTTGCCCCAAACGGCAGCCTTGCACGCTTCACCCCACTCTCCCTTCCCAGACCCAATCCCTCTCGATCTTTGCTCCTCTGCGCTGTTTTCTGTGTTAGGCGTTACCGGTTGACTTCCCACGCCGCAGGAGGAGGTGTTGGCGCCCTCTCCCCACACACTCCCCACACACGCACACTCCATCCGTTCCTCCATCACTCAGCTGTCGTCCGGTCTGATTTTGGTCTAATTGTCTGTGCATGCCAATTTTCCAGCCCTTTGTCGTTGTGTTTGATTTTCTCAGGGTTTTCTGAATGTTGTCTCCCCAACCCCCTATACTAATTTTTATAATTTCCATAATACTTTTCTTTTGTACTAATTGTTTCATTCTCAGAATTTTTGACAGGTTCTATTCTTGTTTCATTTATGTAATATTCTCTTTTTTTCTGAGACTAACAATAGGGTGATGGTTTGTTTGTTTGTTTTTTAAACTTCCCTGCGTAGTTTGATTTGCCCAAGTTATTTTTCCTTTTTCCTTTTTCTGGTCTCAGTGTTTTGATTTTGAGACTTTCCCAACGTTTTTTTCATGATCCTTGCTCGTTTTCTCAGATTTAGAAGCTTATGTGAAGCTCTGGACCCAAGAGAATGGCCTGTCTGCTGTGGAAAGGGACGAGAAACAGCAGCACACTCTGGAGACGTGGTTTCACGGAGGAATCATCTCCACGTGTTTAGGTCTCTCCCTCTCCAGCTTCTCCAGTTCCCTGGGGTCTTCCCATCTCCTTCCAAAAGAGCGAAGGCCTGCCTGCTGGCGTTCTGGGGTGCCCGTACTTAGGATATAAATAAGCACTCGTCTGCCGCTGCTTTCAGGATGGATCCCGTTTCTCAGAAATTTCCACCAGCCTGGAGATTCTCAGCTCTCTGCTCTCAGCTCTCCTGAGAGTAAACCCGCAGCCTCTGCCTGGCTGGCGGGACAGTTGCCAGACGTAGTGTTGGGGAGAGAGAGGGTCTATGGGTGTTCAAACAGTCCTATTTTTAGCCCTGTTTCTTTGTCCCCAACAAGAGTGCTGCCTGGCCCTGAGCCCTTGGCGGTTCGGCAGCACGAATCCCATCACTTCCAATTCCAATCCCACCCCCACCCCCACCCCCCACCCCCATGCCAGGGGAAGATTCAGCTTTGCACTAGGTCTGCCAGTGTGGTTACCACTTATCCCTCTCCTCTCCAGCTTTCTAAATTTCATTCCACTTCTCCAGGTTTCTCTGTCCTTAGGGGTTTATGCCGCTTTAGAGAGCCCTTTCGTGTTCAGTTCTGTAGGAGTGAGAGTAAATGTGTGTGTTCAACATCAATAAATAGAAATCCCAAGTGCACCATGAATTTAACCATCATGAAATTGATGGAGGACCATGAAAAAGAAATCCGTTTGATTTCAATGCTAGGAACATTCTTTTTAAAATTGTGATGTAACTGACATATAACATTATATTAGTTTCAGGTATTCGATGTGATGACTCAGTATTTGTTTATATTATGATCACCACAGTAAGTCTAGCTAATATCTCTCTAGGGATATTCCCTTTCTGATGGCCTGGTGGTTATGACATTAAAACCATAAAAGAGAAACACAATATAATCCTGGCACGCTATTTGGCTTGGAAACAAACAACATTTACACAGTCATTGTGGCGACACGACCTAAGGGGACCTGCAATGATCTGAGTTCTATCAAATCCCCTCCCCCCTCCCCAGGGTAGGTGGGGCCTGTGACTGCTTCTAGCCAATAGGACACAGCAAAGATGATGAGATGTCACTCCTTTGTTTAGGTTACATTTTATGACCAAGCTGATGGGATGCCACGCCTATGATTTTGTTTCATTACGTAAGAAGACTGAAATATTAAATAAGAAGACAGATCCTTCTGTTGGCTTAGAAGAAGCAAACAGCTGTGCTGGGGACGGCCTGTGGAGAGGGTCACGTGGCAGGGAAACCCAGGCGGGGTCGTTAGGAACTAAAGGTGGCCTCCAGCTGGTAAGCAGCAAGGGCCTCCTCTCATGACCCATTACCTCGTGACCAGGAAGTACATTCTTTCCCAGTTGAGCCTCCAGATGAAAAATCAGCCCGGCCAGCACCTTGGTTGCAGCCCCGTGGGATTCTGAACAGAGAGCCAGGAGTCAGTCGGTCCGGGCTCCTGTCCCACAGAAACAGCACGGCAGTCACTGAGCGATGCAGGCCCCGAGGCTGGGGGTATGCGTTAGGCAGCAGTGGAGAAGGAGGGAAGGTCGCACAATGATCTCACTGAACTGCAAGCTGAGGCTGCTGCCTGCCCACGCTGGCCTCTCGTGACTCTGAATCAATGGGTGAACACGGGGGTACCTCTAGTGGCTGGGGAGACCGAGCCTGACTCCCAAGAGGAAACTTGGTCGGCATTACACAAGACAGGCCAGCAAGAGTAGGTACGGCTTGCGGGAGACTCCCCAGGGCATCTTTGAGTGTTCCCACGCCCTGCGACTGAAGTGCAGAAAACCACCTAATAGGCCAGACCTTCAGGGATGAAAGTAAGGTACCCCACACAATAAAAAAAAAGATGCAGTCAGCTGAGGTGCTTGCTGAGGGTAGAGAAAATGAGAAATGGGTAGAGGAAAGTGGTTAAAAATAATGACCGTGTGACCAGTGGTAGAAATGAGGGCTATTTAATAGTCAGGAGTATTTCCTCCATATTTTAATGTGAATATTTGTGTGTGTGTGTGTGTGTGTATGTATATCTCAAATATTTGGGGGGCTCTCTCTCTGTCATCCTCTTATCCTCTAACATGCGTTTATCAGAAAACTATGTGTCACTCAAGGACTTGGTGTTCTTCTTTGGGGAAGGGTTAGCCTATTCTGTTGTACATGGGGCAGCTGTGTCATGTCAGGCAGAAGTGTGACTTGGTTACTGGCCTTTCATGGACATCAAGGACAAGATGGGCGGATGTTCACAGCTGCCAAGTTGACAAGGGGCGGACCGTGATAGTTCTGTGATGTGTCAGCGTGGCTGCCCTCCCCAGAATTCCTGTTCTAGCGCGCTCCTCACGTTGCTGGGCTGGCTAGAGATAGCCCCTCTCGAGCTGGAGGGCCAAGGGGAGGCAGGTGCCCTTCTGTGGAATCCACATACCTTTTCCCAGGCATTCAACCACAAATCCAGGTGCTGCTGTGAAGGGATTTTGAGGTGTCATCAAAGACCTTAAGCAGGTGACCCTGAATTAATGAATGAGAGATTGTCTTGGGTGGACATAACTTAGTCCAGAGGCTTCAAGCTTTGGCTCATGCTCCTGGGCCCCAGCCTGCTGGGATCTCCCCTTTCTGATCGTCTGCCCCACAGACTCCGGCCTCGCTCAGGCAGCCCGACTGCGTGAGCAACCTCCAAACAAGCAAACTAGGGAGTACACGCATGTGCACATACATATACTTGTACGTCTATATACACACATAGGTAGGTAGATGATTGATTGGTAGATGGTAGAGATGTAGACATAAGTGTGATGTCCTACTGGTTCTGCTTCTCTTGAGCTCTGATACATTCATAACATTTGGGCAGCTTTAAAAGAAAGAAACATTCTTTTCCCCACCGGAGACAACATAGATTAGTAAGAGGTAGGGACTCTGTAGTTGGATTTCCTGGATTCTTATTCTCATGGTCTTTGTTAGCTTTGAAAAAGTTACTTAGCCTCTCTAATGTCGTTCCCTTATCTGAAAACTTGGGATAACAATAGTACCTACCCCATACAGTGTGACGAGTGTGTGTATTTACACACATACACTTTCCCTCATTTAAAGTAGCTTACTATACACCATGTTGTCTCTATGCTTTTGAACCTAACAATGCATCTTGGAGCCTTTTCCTTACATCTGCCCCTTTCTTTGTTAGTGGCTGCCTCGCATTCCACTGGGTGGACGTACATAATTTGTATGACCAGCCACCCATGCTGACACACATTTCAGTCACTCCCAATCTCTTTCTATCACAAAGACTATTCTCATCCACATGTCATTCCACACATGGGTAAGCGCGGCAAGATACATTCCCGGGAAAGACATTGCTAGGTGGAAGGAAAAGTGTTTTTGCAGTGTTGGTGTTCTCAAACCGTTGGTCACAGCTGTCATAGAAACCACGCTCTCGCCACAGCCTGGGAGCGCCAGTGCCCCGCACCGTCCCCAGCCGGAGCACAGTACTGTCACTGCATTTGCAGTCCTCCTGTCACACACTTCCTTTTCCCTTACGTGTTCATTCACAGGGTTTGCTCACTTCTTCTGGATTGTTGGTGTTTTCTTACTGATTTGTAAGCACTTTTTCCATTTTACTGATTTTTAGAGAGAGGAAAGGAGAGAGGAATGGAGAGAAAAAGAGAGACTGATTTGTTCATTTACTGATGTATGCATTCATTGGTTGATTCTTATATGTGCCCATGTTACAGAACAACAAGGGGGAGCCTGGGATGATATACTATTACCCGAAAGGAACCCCCAGGTTTGTTATGTCCACCGCCAGAGGAAAGAGGTCTCTCAATGCCAGAGTCGTGAAAAGGAAAGGAAATGTTTATTTAATGCTATAGAAACTTAAAGTAGTGACCTAATGTTTTCATCAAAATCCCAAAGTCCCTTAAAACACCCACAAACACAAATAGCCCTTCCTTCCCCCCTTTGCCCAGTGTGGGATACCGTATCTCAGGAAAAGAAATAGAAGTCCGTGGCTCAGGCAGCCCCCAGTTCTTCCCAGTAATCCGTCTCAGCTGGGAGGCCTCCCTCAGTTCCCGGCACCATCAGCTGTGTCACCGGAACCTCTGCTAAAGCTGGGTGGTGGTTCCCCCTTCTAAAGCTGTGGGGGTCCCCACTCCAGCAAAGCTATGTGGTCCTCTCTGCACAATGGCTGCGAGAGCCCCCACTCAGCCAAAACTGTGTGGTTCTCCTCCCAGGGCCAAGGGAGTCCCCACTCTGGCAAAGCCTTGTGGTTCTCTCTCTCAGGGCCACGGGAGTCCCCACTCAGCCAAATCTGCATGGTTCTCCCCTCAATGGCTGCCATGTCTGTGTTTAAATCCCTGTGCCAATCTTCCTCTACAGCCCCATTTCTGACTCCTCCCACAATCGGCTACACTTGCCAGCACTCTCATATCCTTCCAGCTTCACTGGGCTGCCATTGCGGGTCTGGGCAGGCATGGCCCCTTGTCATGGAGCCAATTTTCTCTAAGCTCCCATGCAGGCACTGTAACTTGAGGGACCTGCCCCCCCAGTTATGTCTTGGTGGGTAAGTTACTTCCATCCCCCTGGCTCAGAGCATGGCCACAGCCATTTAACATATCTATGCAACCAGTTAAAGGTTATAGATATGTTAAATGACCACACCAGAGGTTAGCTGCAAAGCTGCTGCTGTGTGAAACAGCTCTCAATGGCCCTGCTCCAGGTGTCCCTTCCCCCAGCTCACACCTGTGTGGGGGAAGGGGTGAGGACATCCTAATATTTCCTGAATACCTTGAGTTCTGGACCCTATTCCAAATCCCTATTTGGGGTCCCCCCTCTTGGCATCACCCTGTTACACCCAGACCAGGGATCGAACCCTCAACCTTGGTGCACTGGGGATGACACCCTGGCTGACTGAGCTACCCGGGGAGGGCAGGCATTTTTCTATGTTAGGGAAAGCAGCCCTTTGTCTCTGAGGTGAATTGCAAAAAAAAAAAAATTTCCTCCATCTGTCCTTTGTCATTTGACTTTTTTATGGTGATGTGCTTTTTTTTATAGTTAAATAAATGTCATTTTCTCTTTTATCTTTGGTAATTTATGGTTTCACTTTTAATGTGACTTCTTCGATTCATCTGGAAATCATTTGGGTATGATCTGTATAAAGTAGAGATCCAATTTTTTTTTTCAGGGGGCTGCCCAGTTGTCCAACACCATTTACTAAGAAATCCTTTCTTTCTCCACTCTTATTTACTGAGATGAGACCTTTATTTAATTGCTGTGCATACTTGGGTCTATCTCTGGGTTTTCTATGTTGTGCCTTTGAATTTTTCATCCATTCCTGTGCCAGGATCTCACAATTTCCGTTCCTGCAGAGAAAGATTTCATATTTAGTATAAAGTTAGTACCCTTTCATATAGTACATTTAATATAGGTAGCACCCTCTTTTCAGGCTTTTCCTGGTAAATCTTTCTTTGTCCACGTGGTTTTTAGAAGCAGCGTGTCCAATTCCAAACAAAAACCAAAAATGCCCTGTTGCGGGTTGGGGTCAGCTAGATTAACTTAAGGAGAATGGATATTATGATGTTGAATTTTCCAATCCAAATATGACGATGCCCTTACATGTCTTAAATCTTTCTCCACGGTGTTTTACAATGCTCTTTGTATAGATTTGGCACGTTGCATGCTAGGTGAAAGCCTTTCCTTTCGTCTTTTCAAAGCTATGCAATAGGGCTTCTCCTGTCTCTACTTCTCACCGGCTGTTGTTTGAATGCACGAAGGTTTATTTCTGTGCTTTCTGTCTCAGTGACCTCCCTCACTTATCCCACCGCTGAGCCTTTCTCCATTGATTCCAGGGGTCTGCAAGTATTGGTTTAATCTTCCTCCTTTTAAAATTTCGTTCACTGTTTATTTCTTACTTCAGTCTAATTGCCACGGCCAGCGCCTCCAGAACGAAGATGATGATGAGGAACTCGCCCTCATCTCCCACCTGCCTGTAACGGGGGTGCCTCCAGGGTTTCCTCGTTAAACACGGTGCCTCTCGGCTCTTGTGCAGCCTGCCCATTCATGTTACAGTGGCTGATCTGCTAACAGGGTTGCGTTTGAATGGGCTCAGTTCCTCTCGGCTCATCACACCCCAGGATACCGATTTTGGATCTAGACTCTCTGAGAGGGAAGGGCTTGGCGGAGAGGCAGCAGCCCAGGGGACTGGTGTGGTAGTGTAAGACACCCGAGAGTAGGCACAAATGCAGTAAACTTTGAAAAACGGAATACAAAAACGGTGTCAGGGTGAGGCAGTGATAGAATCATAGTCAAATAAAAACAAAAATAAAAATAAAGTTTTACACCTGGGGCAGAATTCCTTGTTATTTAGACTAAAACAAGAAGACTATTAGGAAAGTTACTGGCCAATGTATTTCTAGTAATTTCTAGAGCTTCTCAATCAGTTTAATGTCAGTTCTTACAAAGGAACTTAGAAGTAACTGGAAAAACAAGATTACCTACAAAGAAATACTGAATTTTGCCATATATAATGCATTCTATTTTGCCAAAATTTTTGAGGGAAAAATAAGGATGCACATTATACATGGGTAGTACTAATTCTGTATCTATATAAATATTTTTTAAATTATTTGATTTATATAAATGTTTTTAATTCTTTTATTTATGCTTATACATTAAAAGCATAACTCTAAGAAAGCAATAATGATATCCATAGGCAAAATAATACCCTGGAAGAATATGATAATCAGTTTTGTCTCTAAATATAAAATTAAAAAATTGAATTAAAAAATTAAAATGAAAGATTCTTCTCCTGAAAGCTTGGGCCAAAAACATCAGTGCACATTGTACACGGGAGTTCCTTAATAATGGCAAAATAAAGTAGCTAGAAAGACAATTGACACTAAGGATAATTAAAGCTAGGAGGCAAAGGGGAAAGACCTTCAAAGTGTTGAGAAGAGTAACTGTCAACTTATAATTATGTACCCAGCATAATTATCTTTCAAGAATGAGGGCGAAATAGTCTTTAGTAGACAGAAATAGAGTATGTTTACTATCAATAGTTCCACACTAATAGAACTTCTATAGTACGGACTTCAAGAAAGAAAAGAACCCCAAGAAGATGATTATAAGTCCAAGACAGAATGGTGTGTTAGGAGGAAAGAGGGGGAAAGAAGTCAAGTGAAAGCCTCCTGTTTGACTCACAGAACTGCTGGCAGGGCTGAGGGGCGCCGAGGCCACGGCCAACTCTCACGCCACAGAAGACACTAGCAGCACGTTGTTGCAGCTGCCATGGAAACCACTGAACACCCACCACTTACCGCACACCCTCCACTGGCACTGAGCGCAGGCTGCGGCCTCTGGAGACTGGGTGTTGCTGAGATGCCCTGCCCTTTGCACTTGTTGAATGAATGAATAATGGGTAGGAGGAAGGACAGAAAGAAAATAGGTCCAAGATGAGAAAAATACAGCGAACGCAGCAACTTTCTGTGATACAGCAAAACAAAAGTCAGAAACTCTGGTCTTGCAGGTTCCAAACCATTATACGCTCTCTCCGACCAGATTCCGGATCGCACCGCTCCTGCAGAGATGAAAACAGGCCCCAGTGAAGAAGTCGCTGGGTGTTGGGGGCAAGGACTGGGGGATTCGGGCACACTGCAGCGGGGCTGGCTGTAGGACAGGTCACGCTCGGATGTCAATCCAGGACCAGCCCTTAAAGGGAAACTGGCCCTTCACATCAGATCACTCTCCTGCTCACACAGCCGGAGGGTAGAAATGTAACACGTTCACATACGTGGAGCAGATGATGTCGGCACTGTGCCCGAACCCACTGGGATTCCCGGACCTTTCCTGCATGCCGCTCCTGGGTGCTCCCTGTGTCTCTGCTGGTTGACTGCTCAGGCTGCCAAAGGCCACTGTGCCCAATGGCCTGAAGTTCCCGGGGATTCGTGCCTCCCCAGGGGCCATCCTGAAGCTCAGGGCTCTCAACTGGGGGCAATTCTGACCTCCAGGGGTCACAATGTCTAGAGGCATTTTTGGCTGTCCCCACTGGCTTCTAGTGAGTAGAAGGCAAGGACGCTGCTACATCCTACAATGATCGGACAAGACCCTCAGTCCCACAACCCCGAACAAAGAATCAGCCAGCCAAAATGTCAACAGTGCTGAGGCTGAGAAACGCTATCTCCCGAGATAGATTGGATAGGAACTACAGGAATCCCTGGTGGTTCGAACTGACGTGCCATCGAAGGGACTGAAGCATGCTCTCCCAGTGCACCCGGACAAGCAGCACAGACTACAGCGCTCTTCTGAGTAAGATTCGGAAGGGCATGTTCCAACAGATCTCGAAGTGCTCGGAGGCAGAGCTAAGCGCTCATCCAAGTAGCTAGACACGGAGGAGAGCAGGGGCCTGAATCTTAGCAAGTTGGACATTACTCTGAAGAATCAGCTCTCAGCCCGTATTGGGGTCTAAACACACTATGAGTTCACATCCCGGAACCTGGCAGTTGCCGGAGAAACCCCTCTCACGTGTTCATGAACCTGTGGACACAACTTTGGGGGCCAAGTTTCCTGCTTGAAACATCTTCCTGGAGCAAAAAGGAAAAGGGTCCCCCAAATCACATACAAGAAGGAGAGAATACTATTTATAGTTGGCTTCTCTGAGTTGATAAAAATTTAAATACAACCTATTTGCTTCTGAATCCGGGTTTGTTCACGTGACAGGTAGAAAGATGACACCACACTTAAGTTTGACTTCACTTTCCTGTGTGGCGCAAACCTCTCGCACCCTCTTTAAACAAAGGGCTAGCGGAGAAATCCCACGTGTTACGTAATTAGCCAATGTTGCATCTTGCTGGGAAAAATTTACACTCCCAACAAGAAATTCCAGGAATGAAAGCGTGCTCAGTTTTATTATTAGAAAGGTTCCCTCTTCCAGGAACCATAGTGAGTATGCTAAAATGACAACATTCATTCCTGGATTGTTGATTTCTCTCAAAGGGATTTAAGAAAAAACTTACGATTCTTGCAGAAGGGCCTCTGACATAATTCTCTCTCATCTTTGATAATGCTATATTGAAATGTGCATCAGAAAATCTTCTAAGGTGCCTAACATTTTGACAGACTAGTGGCGGTCAGTAAAGGTAGGGTGACAGCTGAGATGGAGTCAGAAGTTTTCAGCTGGTTCCTGAGATAGGGGGCCCTCACCCTGCACCCCACCCAAGTCTTGCTCCCCAGGAATCAGGCAACGAGGGGTGTACTCTCCTCTCCGTGGTGTCTTTGGGAGACCCCCTCAGTAAGAGAAGGGCCTAGAAACCATCTTCCACGACCAACCCCACAAGGCTCTGTGACTACCTGTTATCAATTGACAGACAAATACATGTTTAACATGTTTTCAGATCCAAGATCTCAAAGTTCATTATTTGCTCCCAAGAGTATAATTGCCCATATTTTAGTCAGTAGCAAATCAATCCTTTTAAGCTGTGATTCACACTGCTTATAGTGACTAGATGGAAAAATTTGAAACTAAATAGCAATGACTTTTTTAACCCATAGATGACCACGCCTTGGGAACACAGTATACCACCCAAGAGGATGGAATGAACATTGTTTGAGACTCAACTCCAATTTTCTACTATGTTTAAGAAAAATGCACTTATTCTTAACAGGGCGGGGCAACTGAGCATACTGATTCAATGAAGGCTATCTTGTGGCCACTTGTGGCATTTAAGAAATAATAATAAATGTAAAAAACAAGGTCTCCTTTATTTCTTCCCAGTCTGACATGTCCATCTTTACTTGGATTTAGAAAGAACGGAAACTCGAAGCACGTCCTCATAGCGAGATATTTTTCCTTTCCAATCACGTCCAAGTAAACATAACTGAACTAGGTAGAACTCTAATGGTTAAATAATGCTAAATAAACTATATCTTAAGATTCTATGATTCTAAGATCAGACAGGCTAAATAACTAATAATATTTTAAAACAGGAATTCTAGTGTGCAAATCTACACTTATGTTAGATATCATCAATTACTGAAAAACAGGATTGGGAGAGGACAAAGAAAATTGGCCTAATAATAATAACAGCTTATGAAGAGTCGAAGACTCCGTGGTCTAATTGCAAATTGAAAGAGTGACATAATGTGGTGGAATGAATGGAACCCTGGGTCACGTTAATAGAAGGATTCCAGCTAGACCACAGAAGAGAATAATCTTGTTGCAAGTGCTATGCAAACCAGAAATGCTGTAATTTCTTAATAAGTAATTTCTAATGCTTTTTTCAAAAGCAAAAATGGCATAGCACTGCCAGTATTAACTCACGCGTCCGGGGCCCTAAACCCAAACTTGGGTAAGGCTGAGAAAAGGGATGGTGTGATTATGAATTTATACGTCAACTGGGACGTTGTTTTTAGATAAGAGTGACATTTACATCGGTGGACTTTGAGTCCAGAAGACTGCCCTCCATAATGTGGATGGATTTCACCCAATCCCTTAAAGGCCTAAATAGGAAAAAAAAAAAAAAAAAAAGGCAGCCTCCCTGAGCCGGGGATGAGAACCGCACCACCTGCCCTCCTGGGTCTCGGGCCTGCCAGCCCACACTGCAGCTGTGGGACTTCCCAGGCGCTGTCAGGGGGAGCCCATCCTCATAACGTACACATCTGTAATACATTATTTTAACTATGAATGAAGATAATTCATTTTAATTAGATATTTTAATTGTATTAAATACATAATTAAAATATTTTTCTTTTTTTCTTCACCCCCCCAGCTCAGAGAGAAGATGAAGTGATCATACCCTAGTCGAAGGCAACACCAAAGAATGGCAATGGCAGGCCAGACTCTACTTCATTCATCTTGGCATTAAAATATTTTAATATGCCCTGGCTGGCATAGCTCAGTGGATTGAGCGCGGGCTGCGAACCAAAGCGTCGCAGGTTCGATTCCCAGTCAGGGTACATGCCTGGGTTGCAGGCCAGCTCCCCAGTGGGGGCCATGTGAGAGGCAACCACACATTGATCCTCTATCTTTTTCTCCCTCCCTTCCCCACTCTAAAAAAATAAATAAAATCTTTAAAAAATAATAAAATAAAATATTTTAATATACGTTTTATAAATAATGTTGGCTCTGTTTCTCTGGAGAACTGTAATGCAGAAGGCTTCCTGGAGAAAGTGATCCTAAGCTGAGACTGTCATGCTGCGTGGAAATCACGGAGGTGAAGTGGGGCAGAAAAAGGAAGGCACCGACCGGAGGGCTCAGACAGTGGAAAAAACAACGCAAGCGGAGCCAAAAAGGGCGACCCTGTCTACGAGACACAGAAAAGCCCAGACCCAAGTTAACGATACCGGGGGCTGGGATTTTATCACAGTCTGAGTTTCACTCCGTGTCCTGAGAAAAGCATTCCCGAGGGACGTGGATTTACATATCATCAAATTACTTTTCTTTTTCTCAGGGCAGACTAGGATTTCAAGAGACTTCTGGCATGTAATTAATCTCTTAGTATTAACTGTTGCTGTTTAACTGGAGTCAGATCAGATGGGGAGCTCTCCAACTGTGCACGGCCTATCGTTACAGCACAGGCCGGCTGAACGCTTCTTCCCACCGCTTTCTCACGGACACGCATGGGAGGCAGTCTATAAATATACACCGAGTGAATTTAAAACATGAAAAGTTTTAAAGAACTGTATATAGATTTATATAGATTTAATTATAAAATGGAAAAAAAGAATACAGAAATGAAATCTTCTCTGGATCCCTCATAGATACCCAGTACACATCAGTGAACTTAACCTGATTTACCTGGACCTTACATTTACCTGATCAATTTCAGGTTATTTACCTTTACCTGATCAATTTTAGGTCATTTACCTAAGATAAACCATGTCTCAGGAGCTTATAGTTTTCCTTGGGTGAGGACATTAATTAATCTCTTCAAATGGACACGGGGATACTTACGACCAAATTGGCTTGGTGATGGTAAGTGATGTATTACTTCTGTTTTATCTCCATGCCTACGACTTTGTATGTATTTTTCCCTCATTATTATTACGCCATGACACAATTATTTGAAGTCTTAAACATAGCCTTCTCCATAAGTAAGCTTTCAGCTGTTTTTTCTAGGTACACTATAGTAACCCTTCCCCTGCACCGAAAAAAATTATTAACAGTCTCTGTTATTGTGAGCACATCCCACAGACAGGAGGCAGGAAGGCTAACCTCGGATTAAGTAAATTCCTCAGTAGCTTTAGCGCTAGAACTTGTAACTCTCTAGCAGACACTGCTGTGATATGCTAAACTGATAATAATGACTACCCCATTGTGTTGGTTAACAATGAGGATGACAAAGGACTTTCAGGTAACTTGGCGCCACCACCCTACCAAAGGGGTCAAGACGTCACTGCGTGAAGGAATCTCTTCTCTCAATATTTGGTAACATCATCAACTAATGTTCCATAATGAAGTACTCCCGACACTTGCAGAAAATACTGTGGCAGTACAGGGACTATGGGGAAATCTTTAAAACACAAACCGTAATATAAGACCACAGTTTTTTTCCAAAATAGCCGTACACCATACCTGGAATGGTAAAGCTGTCTCTCATTATTTTCTTCCTAAGGCAGAAAAAGAGAACACTGTCACTTTCAGAGAAGCACGCGGAGGTGCTGGGTAGTATCAGCAGGACACTTCTGACCCTCTCCAATCTGACCCTGTGATAAAGACGAAAATCCTGCAGGAGCGGCGCGGCGCACGCAGAGACAGAGGCAGGTGTTTTCCACCAACCACTCCCCCACATCTTCGGAAGACAGATCGCCACTGGGAAGCTCTGGACTCCAGCCGTCCAAATCCCCAATGGTTACAGATTCACAGGACAGAGCCCGAGAGGAATGCTGCGCTGATAACCTTCCCTTCCCTCCCTGGCGCTGGGAAGCCTCCCAGCCCAGCACAGCATCCGCCCTGTCTGGCTCCCTAACCCTTGGAACGCTGGCGCCGTATCTCCCGGCACGGCTCCTACAGTGTTAAAGCTATTGCAGCTAATGCAGCGAAAATGAGTCCAAAAGTTTCTAAAAAAGGAAGAAAAACGCTTTGTAATCAACCATGTCAAGTACTTCAAATGCTATCGATGGAACCGAAACTATAAACCTAAAGACTTCATTTATACACCACGAAACACACATCTGCGTGTTACCAGGGCGGTGGGAACGCCTACTCCTGCACTACAGATGCCCCGGACACGTCTGGGAGACGCCATAAAGTGGGATTAGAACTTAACAAACTGAGACTTCATTGATTAAACAAACGATAACCTGCCTGGCCAAAGAGTCTGTAAATAGGTGGAGACACTTAGCATGAAATATAGCAAAAGCGAAACTCGAAGAGGCGGAGTCGGCTGTGTGAGTCCTGTACTGGCCAGGAGAAAGACTAAACGTGGGCATCAGACAGTGAGGGTCTTCAGCAGTCTCCTGTTCGGGGCGGGATGGTAAACCGTCCACGCCAGAGCCTGGCTAACTGTCTACAGTCCACTTCCCTTCGCTCTGATTTAATGCTCCAGACACTGATCTGGCTTCTACGATTCAATTTCGTAGGTGCCTTGACACAAACCAGAGATTGGTCATGAAGGCAGACATAAATATTTCTGTCGTTGGAAGGGACTACCCTCTCTTTGTAAATTAGGAAACCAGTATTGTAGTTTGAACATCAGACTTTGGAAAGTTTTGTTAGCTGAGCCAAGTCCCCTCATTTATTAGCGTTCTTCTGAGCAAATGAAAATTCAAGCCTTGCAGAACTGTGGGCCCAGCCGCTGTGCTCCCAGACGCCATCTGGGGGGAGCTGTCCTGAGCTGTCTTGGTCACCCCGAGTTATTTGTACCTCGCCTCTCAAACAACATCCAAGTTCTTCTCGGGTCTCATGGCAAGCAGCAACCAGCACACAAGGTCCAGAAAACAGTCATTTCTACAGAGGAATAATCTGACTGAATCAATGTTTTACAAATGTGGCCCAAAGACCAAAAGATTAACATAACACCTTCCAACATCCTATTTTAAAAACAAAATATATGTGTACTTAGTTTACTTTTTTCACTCCTAGGACATGAAAAAAATATCTAGGCAACAACATTAATAAGAAGTAAGCACTCTGGGAACCCAAAGGGAAAAATTACATTTTAATGTGTGAACTGCCTGGAGATAAAGCTTCAAGGCCTCAGCGTTACAATATTTCTTGGCTGTAACACCAAAGACGCAGGCAGGAAGAGTAATAGTAGTCAAACTGAACTTCATAAAAATTTTAAAATGTTGTGCATCAGAAGATAATATCAATAGAATAAAAAGGCAGCCCACAGAATGAGAATATATTGGAAATGATAAATATGATAGTGGAAGAACATCCGTAACATATAGAGAACCCCCAAAACTCAGAAACAACAACAAAAAAACTTCAATTCATAAAAGAACAAAGAACTTGAATAGACATTTCTGTAAAGAAGACATACAAATGGCTAATAAGCACATGAAAAGGTGTTCAGCATCACTAATCATGAGGAAAATGTAAATCAGAACCATAAGGTAGTACCACCTCACACCAGTTACGATGGCTGTTATTAAAATAAAAAAACAAAACAAAACAAAAAAACAGCCAGCTAGAGTGGAGCTGTAGGTGGACACACTGTGCCTCCTCACACAACCAAAAGGAGGACAACAACAAATTTAAAACCAAAAACCAACCAGAACTGACAGAAAATCTAACTCTATGGAAATCCAACGACCAAGGAGTTAAAGGAGAAACATTCATCCAGACCGGTAGGAGGGGCGGAGCCAGGCAGCCGGGCAGAGAGGACTCTCCGCAAGGTGGCAGCTTGCAGACCAGGCGGTCCCCACATTCCTGCGCAGATAAACCGGAGGAACCACCGGGGAGCAGGACAGACCTGGCGAGTGCAGGGTCCCAGCATGGGGAAATAAAGCCTCAAACCTCTGACTGAAAACACCTGTGGGGGTTGAGGTGCTGGGAGAAATTTCCAGCCCTACAGGAGAGTTCGTTGGAGAGAACCACGGGGTCCTAGAACCTACACAAACCCACCCACCTGGGAATCAGCACCAGAAGGGCCTAATTTGCTTGTAGACAGCAAGGGAAGTGACTAAAAGTGGGGAGAGGGCTGAGCAAGTGGTATTGTTCCCTCTTGGACCCCTCCCCCACATACAGCATCACAACAAAGCCAGGTGGGTTGCCCCACCCTGGTCAACAACTAAGGCTCTGCCCCTTACTATGTAACAGGTGGGCTGAGACAAAAAAAAAAAATTTGGCCCAGATGAAAGAACAGATCAAAGCTGACCTTTTCCAGAAAAATACAACTAAGTGACAAAGAGATAGTCAACCTATCAGATGCACAGTTCAAAACACTGGTAATCAGGATGCTCACAGAAATGGTTGAGTATGGCTGCAAAATAGAAGAAGAAGTGAAAGCTATGCAAAGTAAAATGACGAAAAATGTTCAGGGAACCAACTGTGATGGGAAGGAAACTGGGACTCAAATAAATGGTTTGGACCAGAAGAAAGAAATAAACCTTCACTCAGAATATAATGAAGAAACAAGAATTTAAAAAAATGAGGAGAGGCTTAGGAACATCCAGGATAACTTCAAACATTCAATCATATGAATCATAGGGGTACCAGAAGGAGAAAAGGAAGAGCAAGAAATTGAGAACTTATTTGAAAACATAATAAAGAAGAACTTCCCCCATGTGGCAAAGCATATAGACTTCCAGGAAGTCCAGGAAGCTCAGAGAGTCTCAAAGAATTTGGACCCAAGGAGGTACACAGCAAGGCACATAATAATTACATTAGCCAAGATTAAAGATAAGGCAAGAGTCTTAAAAGCAGCAAGAGAAAAGGACACAGTTACCTACAAAGGAGTTGCCATAATACTATCACCTGATTTTTCAAAAGAAATCTTTCAGGTAAGAAAGGGCTGGAAAGAAATATTCCAAGTCATGAAAGGCAAGAACCTATATCCGAGATTACTCTATCCAGCAAAGCTTTCATTTAGAATGGAAGGGCAGATAAAGTGCTTCTCAGATAAGGTCAAGTTAAAGGAGTTCATCATCATTAAGCCCTTATTATATGAAATGTTAAAGGGACTTAAGAAAAAGACAAAAAAATATAAAGAGTAAAATGACAACAAACTCACAACTATCAAAAACCAAACCTGAAAAAAAACAAAAACAAACTAAGCAAACAACTAGAATAGGGACAGAATCCCAGAAATGGAGATCACATGGAGGGTTATCAGCAGGGAGGAGGAGGGGGGAGAATGGGGGAAAAAGTAGAGAATAAGAAGCATAAATGGTAGGTAGAAAATAGACAGGGGGAGGTTAAGAATAGTATAGAAAATGGAAAAGCCAAAGAACTTATATGAACGACCCATGGACATGATCTAAGGTGGGGGAATGCAGGTGGGAGTGGGGTGCAGGGTGAAGGGGAATAAAGGGGGGGGGAATGGGACAACTATAATAGCATAATCAATAAAATATATTTTTAAAAAAACAAGTGTTGGTGATGATGTGAAGCAACTGGAACCTCTGTTGTTCCTACTCTGTGGGAATGTAAAATGGAATGGCAATTATGTCAAAAAATTAAAATGGAATTACCACAGGATCCAGAAATTCCACTTCTGTGTTTATACACAGAAGAATTGAAAGCAGGATCTTGAAGAGATATTTGCATGCTCATAGCAGCATTATTCTCAATCTCTAAAATAGGGAAGCGACCTAAGTGTCCATTGTCAGAAGAATGGACAAGCAAAATGTGGTATCTACAATATGTACAATGGAACCGCACGCAGCCTGAAAAAGTAAGAACATTCTGACACCTTTAGGACATCGTGCTAAGTGAAACAAACCAGTCACAGAAGGACAAACACTGTAGGATTCCACTTGCGTGAGAGACCCAGGGTAGTCCAAACCACAGAGACAGCAAGTCGAATGGTGGTGGCTGGGGGCTGGAGGGGGGAGGAATGAGAGTTATTTCTGATGGGTATAGAGTTTGGGTTTTACAAGGTGGGAAGAGTTATGGAGATGGATGGTGGCGTCTGCTGAACTTGATGAATATATTTAATACCACCAAGCCATACACTTAAAAGGGATTAAGATGATAAATTTTAAAAAATATATTTTATTGATTATGCTATTACAGTTGGCCCATTTTCCCCCTTCACGCCCCTCCACCCTGCATACCCCCTCCCACCCACATATCCCCCCTTTAGTTCATGTCCATGTTTCATACATATAAGTTCTTTGGATTCTACATTTCCCAGACTATTCTTACCCTCCCCCTATTTTCTACCTACCATCTATGCTACTTATTCTCTGTACCTTTTCCCCTCTCTCTCCCCCTCCCACTTCCCTGTTGATAACCCTCCATGTGATCTCCATTTCTGTGATTCTGTTTCTGTTCTAGTTGTTTGCTTAGTTTGGTTTTGGTTTTGTTTCAGGTGGGGTTGTTAATAATTGTGAGTTTGCTGTCATTTTACTGTAAATGTTTTTTATCTACTTTTTCTTAAATAAATCCCTTTAACATTTCATATAACAAGGGCTTGGTGATGATGAACTCCTTTAACTTGACCTTATCTGAGAAGCACTTTATCTGCCCTTCCATTCTAAATGAAAGCTTTGCTGGATAGAGCAATCTTGGATGTAGGTCCTTGCCTTTCATGACTTGGAATACTTCTTTCCAGCCTCTTCTTGCCTGTAAGATCTCTTTTGTGAAATCAGCTGACAGTCTTATGAAACTCCTTTGTAGGCAGCTGCCTCCTTTTCTCTTGCTGGTTCTAGGATTCTTTCCTTAATTTCAATCTTGGCTAATGTAATTATGATGTGCTTTGGTGTGTTCCTCCTTGGGTCCAACTTTTTTGGGACTCTCTGAGCTTCCTGGATTTCCTGGAAGTCTATTTCCTTTGCCAGATTGGGGAAGTTCTCCTTTATTATTTGTTCAAATAACTTTTCTACTTGTTACTCTTCCTCTACTCCTTCTGGTACCCCTGTGATTTGGATGTTGGAACATTTAAAGATGTCCTGGAGGTTCCTAAGCCTCTCCCCAATTTCTTGAATTCTTGTTTCTTCATTCTTTTCCGATTGGATGTTTCTTTCTTCCTTCTGGTCCACTCCATTGATTTGAGTCCCAGTTTCCTTCCCATCACTATTGGTTCCCTGTATGTCTTCCTTTATTTCACTTAGTGTAGCCTTCATTTTTCAATCTAATTTGCAATCAAATTCAACCAATTCTGTGAGCATCCTGATCACCAGTATTTTGAACTGTGCATCTGATAGGTTGGCAACCTCTTCGTTGCTTAGTTGTATTTTTTCTGGAGCTTTGACCTGTTCTTTCATTTGGGCCATTTTTTTTTTTGTCTTGAGATGCCTGGTATGTAGCTTGGGGCAGAGTCTTAGGTGTCCACCAGGGCGTGGCAACCCACCTGGCTTCGTTGTGAAACCCACCTGTATGTGGGGGCGGGGCCCGAGAGGGAACAATACCGCTTGCTCCACTCTCTGCCGGATTTTAGTCACTTCCCCCACTTCCCACAAGCAAACTGGGCCCTTCTGGTGCTGATTCCCAGGTGGGTGGGTTTGTGTATGTTCCAGCACACTGTGGGTCTCACCAATGAACCCTCCTGTGAGGCTGGGAGTTTCTCCTGCTACTGCTGCTATCCCCACAGGTGTTTTCAATCAGTGATCTGAGGCTTTATTTCCCTGCCCTGGGGCCCTGGGTTGCCCAGTCCATCCCGATCTCCAGTTTTGCCTGGTTTCTCTGCACACTAATGCAGGACCACCCAGTCTGCAATCCACCTCCTCACAGGGTCCGCCAGCTGCCCCTTTGCATGAGTCCTCTTTGCCCGGCTGCCTGTCTCTGCCCCTCCTGCCGGTCTGGTTGAATATGTCTTCTTTAACTCCTTGGCTGTTGGACTTCTATAGAGTTCAATTTTCTGTCATTTCTGGTTGTTTTTTGTTTTTTAAATTGGTGCTGTCCTTCTTTTGGTTGTGCGAGGAGGCACAGTGTGTCTACCTACGCCTCCATCTTGGCCGGAAGTCATTAAGATGGTAAATTTTATGTCATGTATTTTTTACCATAAACATTGATCCCCCCTCCTTCAGGAAACTACATAACCTAGGCATGTGCATGAATTTCACTATGGTCTACGTAGTTCATTCATTCCATAAGGAGTATTAACAAAATCACCCAGGGGGCTTTTTTCAAGATTCACAACCTGGTTGCAAATCGTCACCACTGTGACTCACGGTTAGTGATGAACGTGTGTCAGAACCCTCAGGTATGTTGGCGAAGAAAAAGCAAGTCAAAATTATCTTGTTTTTTATATTCAGGTAATGCCATTAGGGAAAAAATGAGAGGTTTTTTTTTTTTTTTAACACTCTCAGCCTCCAAGAAGGAACAAGGGAAAGGAATCCCTAGAGAACTTCTTATCCACACAGCAAAGAGAGAACGAACTCGAGACCCAGGGAGTGAGTCTTGCCCACAGAGAACCGTGTATTCTAGGCCAGAAGAACAAAGCTGTCATTCCTAACATTTTTCTGTTGCTTTGTTACTTTTTCTGTAACACTTTTTCTTTTGGACTGGGAAAGGGAAAGTTTTCCCCTTTGTTATTTCTCAAGGTTAGTTTTTTCTAGACTGGGAAAAGAAACAAACTTGACTGCAATCAAATCTGTCATAGTGTTTCCAGCCCTCTTCCAACCCGTCCGCATCATTTATTGCCCTCACTTTCAAGAAAACAGATGTTATTTTTCTGCAAGATACAGGACATGTGTGTTACGTGATAGGCGCATATGCATGTGGGCACACGCGGGCACACGTATACACCATAAGCCCAATCCTACCACTGAATGTGACACTCTCGATCCCTGATGTCACCATTTCCCTGCAGAAGCCCACTACCTGTAGCCCACCCCTTCTTCTGCCTTGCCCATGTGTTTCGAAAACAATAAAAATATCTTTGAGGAGGAATAAATGAAATGTTTATAGAAAAGACTCAAGTACTCTTCAGTCTCCCAGAGAAGAACTCTACTTAGTTCAGAAACAACCTAGTGTGAACACTTTAAGAAAACGTCCCTGATGCCTTTTATCTTCTGTTTTCTTTCCTTCCAGCCCTAAAAGATAGAAAAGATTTAACCCATGTGACTACACTGAGGAGTGGAACTATGAGTACATTCAGGAAGAAAGGAAATGCAGAGAATGGGACATATTTTGTCTTTGGCCTTCCCAGATACTCTAAAAATAACTCACTACAGTGTAAAAATGTCCACGGTCTTTTTTGTCTAAAGTCAATAAAAATAAATCACATTTTGAAAATCAACTTTATTATCATTTAAAGCCAAATAAAAATTGATTTACAAGTGGGTTGGCCTTAAAAATTACTTTAGCTTAGAGTAGCTCAAGGAAAATAATGTCTTTAAATATACATTAAAAAAATAAATATACTTGTGAAAAAAACCTGGATAATAATTCATCAATATATTATGAACATGAGCATTTGAAATAAATTAAGATAGAAGGAAATTAAATGATGATGATTAGTACACAAAACAGTCACCTGAAAGACCAAAATCAGATTTTCTGAGTTCCTATTTGCTAATTCACTTCATGAAACCCAGTGTTCTGATATATCCACTATAACATAAGCTCTATGAGGGCAGAGTTGTTGCTTATTAGGCGTATTCCCAGCACCTAAAACAAGAAGCACATGGTAGCTATGGGGTAAATATTTCTTGATAAATATTCCTATATTCTAGGTAGATGGGCATTTACACTGGAGGACTCTTCTAGTGTTTTCCAGACACAACAAAGATTTGATTATAGTAGACCAAACTAGTTTTCAGATTTTCTATGAAGAAAGCAGAAATTGAACGTGCATTTTGATCAACAGCAGGGAGGGGGAGGGAACGAGGAAGGAGAGGCGGGAAGGAGGATGCAGGGAAGGGGGGGAAGGGAGTAGTATAAGAATTCTGTACACATTCCTCAGAAGGAAAGCTGGGTTATGACCGGGTGACTTGTGTGAAAAGTATACAGCATTAGGACACACAGAGGCCACACACGGAGAGTTCGCTATACAGCGGCACCCTTACCTTGCTGCTTTGCCACCCTTTACTGTTCTCTGTAAGCTTTTCTTCCTCGGATAGGCCTCTCTCCTTTGTGGCTGCCAATCTGTTCTTCTTCCCAGGGATCCTTTTCACTGTGAGTAAGATAGCATGACCCAGCAGTCCTCCCTACCTTCCCTATCTCCAGGCGCATGGCCTGCGAGCACAAGTCTGCAGTACTGAGACGTGCACGGAGTTCGACTGGCGTTTCTACATCCTCTTCCCCAAGTCCCTCTCTTAAATTCTCTCAAGAAAGGCCTCCAAAATTCTCCTTCTGTCCTTCCAGATAGAACTGTCACCCAAACCACCTTCTACTTACCCATCTTCCTGTCTACAGAAGTCTTATGGATCCTGTTTAAGATGCTGAATACAATTAACTTAAATATAAGGCTATTTACATCTGACAGGAACTTTTTTTAATAAAGGAATCAAACTTACCTGGCTCCCTGCAAAAAACCCACAAATGTTTAAAGTAAATTGACAAATTTTTTGTGCTTAGTTATACACATATTAAGTTGTTAACATGCAACAATAAGGTAAAACCAGATGACTATCTCAATAGCAATCTACAAAATTCAGCACTAATTACGTTATGGACACTGCCCAGAATTTCAGAAAAAAATTTGTTTCTAGGTCTGTTTTTCCTAGGCCATACTTCATAGTGTGAAGCTACCATATTTCTCTTTTCTATCATTAAGAAATACATCAATGAATTTTTAAAGCAAATGTACCAAATGCATACAATCCAGCATTCTCTCTCAATCAGAAGATACGGTACTGGCCTTTACCTCTGTACGGAGCAATCAACCATGACTCACTGTGTTCATTCATTTGTTTGTTCAGTGCTGTAACCCTAACACCCCAAATACTGCCTATCGGGTAAGCGAGTGAAGAAACAAATGTTTGCTATGTACCTCTAATGTGCCAGGTACTGTGCTACCCTCAGGAACGTAACGATATAACTTCAGGCAAATTGCAGTATCAGAGAGACATTACACAAAAAATTACGTAATGATTTAATCACAGTTATGATAAATGCTATAAAGGAAAATCATATATGACCGTAGAACTTAATATTGACTAAGATGTAAAAAAAAAAAAAAAAAAGACTCTTCTCTTGGGAAACAGATACTTAAGCTAACATCTAAAAAACGACCAGGACTTAGCAAAGGACAGAATAAAGAGGATGACTACTCCCGTGTAAAGGTCCCAAGGACACTGGGGGTGCGCTTCCCTCCGAGACCTGAAGGCAGGTCGGCGGGACTAGTCCAGGATGAGGCTGGAATGGGACGCGGAGCTTGGGCCATGCTGCACCTGGGAGACCAGTTGAGGATGCTGGGTTTCCCACCAAGAGCAGTGGGAACTAAGGAATGGTAACCGCAGTTGTGTTTCAAGGGTACCACTCTGGCTGCTGGGTGGGGAGCGGGTGAGCAAGAACTAACAGGGAGGCAGGGAGACCAGTTCCGGGGTGGGTGCAGTACTGGAGGTGGGAGACCACGTCGTCACTGACGAGCGAAGTTCCGGTCAAGTCCACTTAGGACGTGCGTTTCTGAATAGGGTAACGGGTAGAGTGATGAGAGGTGAGGGGAAGAGGACTTCCAAAGTGGCTGCTAGGATGCTGGGATGGCGAAACAGCTGGGGGATCGTCCCTTGTACTTAGACGGGGACCAGTGAGGGCCGGGTGTGTGGAAGGAATGCAACACCAAAAGTTTGGCCTGGGATATGTTCGAGAAATAATGTCCGCATGATCCAAGCGACAGTGGAGCTCATTAGCAACGTTGGGGTGAGGACCTAAACTCGACAGCCGTCTGCTGGCAGACAGCAGGTGAAGTCAGGAGAAAAGCTGAGATTGCCCAGAGAGGTGATGTAGAGTGAGAAGAAATGTGTATTTTTGAAATATCCATAATGGCCACAATATAAAAAATTGAAATTCTTGGCAAATTTCTGAAATCCTTCACAAATAAGCAATTATCTCATTAAACAAACAATGGAAACTGTTGCTGGGAAATACAGTTTCAGCACATTAGTATCAGAGAAATTCATATAATTGAATTCAACCAACAGTTCAGCTGAGGTTATTTTCAGACCACAATTACATAACATATGTTTAAAATCCTACTGGTTCCTTTCTTAATAGTCTGATAAGAGTTGGAACTGATACACTTTGGTGGTAATTTCTCTAGGAGTTACACTTAAAAAATCATGCACAACTAAATGAAAGCCAAATGGCAATGTTATGTTTTGACACGGGCTGCAGATATCTAACTGTATTCATCTGAAAGCTTCTAAGTAAATACACTGTCAGGAAAGAGTACTGTGCAAACCATCAGCTAGCAAAACGAACCTTCCAGGACTTTGTCTGGCTGCTCTGTGTTATTTTGGTTCCCTTCTCATTACAAGTGAGCAAAGGTCAAGAAATGCCCAAGCAAATACACAGGGAAGTGATTTTTGCACAGTATCTCATATTTTTATTACAGGCTTCTAATGTTTTCCTCATGACTCGCTGTGAACAGAACAGTGTGTTTCTTTTTATATGTCCATGTAAATCTTCGGAGAAACCACCACAATATCTTTATTCAGTACCTCTTCACCTGAGGAAGGCTCAAGTCAACACTAATGAACGTGTCTGGGATCTTAGCTGTGCCAGTACCTCTACCTGAAAGGACTCTTTTTATCTTCATTGTTGTTCAAGTACAGTTGTCTCCATTTTGCAAATTAAATAATTAAAAATTGAGTTACGTACATAACTACAAATAATAAACTTAAAAATTGACAGCAATGATAGAACACAGAAAAAACTGCTCAAAGTTCTAGATTTCTTAAAACAATAAAATCCATTATTTATTATCTAAAAGCCAATACACTTACTTTTCCAGTAGCTATTAAAATAGCTGCATTTGCAGAGGACTTTTAAAGTAGTAAAACATGTCACTAGGCATTTATCAAAACTCACAGAAAACCAGAGTGAACCCTAATGTAAGCTATGGATGTCAGGTGACAAGGGTACATCGATGTAGGTCCATGGACTGTAACACGGGCACCACTCCGGGGCGAGCTGCTGGTAGCGGGGGAGGCTGTGCATGTCTGGGGGCCGGGGATATAAGGGGATTCTCTGCACCCTCCTCTCAACTTTGGTATGAACCTAAAACAAAGTCTATTTAAAAAATATATTGTATTTATTTTTTAGAAAATATATTTTATTGATTATGCTATTACAGTTGTCCCATTTTCCCCCTTCACGCCCCTCCACCCTGCACACCCCCTCCCATCCACATTCCCCCCCTTTAGTTCATGCCCATGTGTCATACTTAGAAGTTCCTTAGCTTCTACATTTCCCACACTATTCTTACCCTCCCCCTATTTTCTACCTACCATCTGTGCTACTTATTCTCTGTACCTTTCCCCCCTCTTTCCTCCTCCCACTCCCCTGTTGCTAACCCTCCATGTGATCTCCATTTCTGTGGTTCTGTTCCTGTTCTAGTTGTTTGCTTAGTTTCTTTTTGGTTTTGTTTCAGGTGGGGTTGTTAATAATTGTGAGTTTGCTGTCATTTTACTGTACATGTTTTTATATTCTTTTTCTTAGATAAATCCCTTTAACATTTTATATAATAAGGGCTTGGTGATGATGAACTCCTTTAACTTGACCTTATCTGAGAAGCACTTTATCTGCCCTTCCATTTTAAATGAAAGCTTTGCTGGATAGAGCAATCTTGGATGTAGGTCCTTGTCTTTCATGACTTGGAATACTTTCCAGCCCCTTCTTGCCTGTAAGGTCTCTTTTGAAAAATCAGCTGACAGTCTTCTGGGAACTCCTTTGTAGGCAGCTGCCTCCTTTTCTTTTGCTGATTCTAGGATTTTCTCCTTAATTTTAATCTTGAGTAATGTAATGATGATATGCCTTGGTGTGTTCCTCCTTGGGTCTAACTCTTTTGGGACTCTCTGAGCTTCCTGGACTTCCTGGAAGTCTATTTCCCTTGCCAGATTGGGGAAGTTCTCCTTTATTATTTGTTCAAATAACTTTTCCACTTGTTGCTCCTCCTCTTCTCCCTCTGGTACCCCTGTAATTGGGATGTTGGAACATTTAAAGATGTCCTGGAGGTTCCTAAGCCTCTCCCCATTTTTTTGAATTCTTGTTTCTTCATTCTTTTCTGGTACACTCGTGATTTGAGTCCCAGTTTCCTTCCCATCACTATTGGTTCCCTGTACATTTTCCTTTACTTCACTTAGCGTAGCCTTTATTTATTCATCTAATTTGCAACCAAATTCAACCAATTCTGTAAGCATCCTGATTACCAGTGTTTTGAACTGTGCATCTGATAGGTTGACTACCTTTTTGTCACTTAGTTGTATTTTTTCTGGAGCTTTGATCTGTTCCTCCGTTTGGGCCATTTTTTTTCTTGATGTGCCTGTTACATAGGAGGGGAAGAGCCTTAGGTATTTACCAGGGCAGGGCCACCCAGTGTCTGCGTTGTGATGCTTATGTGGGGGCAGGGTCTGAGAGGGAACAATGGTGCTTGCTCCATTCCCTGCCAGATTTCAGTCCCTTCTGCCGCTTCCCACAGGCGAATTGGGCCCTTCTGGTGCTGATTCCCGGGTGGGTGAGCTTGTGCATGTTCTAGGACCCTGTGGGTCCTTCCAACAAACTCTCCTGTGAGGCTGGGAGTCTCTCGTGGCACCTCAACCCCCACAGGTGTTTTCAATCGGTGCTTTGAGGCTTTATTTCCCAGCACTGGGGCCCTGGCTTGCGCAGTCTGTCCTGTTCCCCAGTTTCACCTGGTTTATCTGCATGTGAATGTGGGACCACCCAGTCAGCTGCTGCCTTGTGCACAGGGCCCCCCACAATCCACTGCCTTGCTGGGTCCACCCACTGCCCTGCCGTGACCCTTCTCCACCCAGCTGCCCAACTCTGTTCCTCCTACCTGTCTGGATGAATGTGTCTTCTTTAACTCCTTGGTTGTTGAGACTTCCATACAGTTCAATTTTCTGTCAGTTCTGGTTGTTTTTTGTTTCTAAATTGTTGTTGACCTTATTTTGGTTATGTGAGGAGGCACAGTGTGTCTACCTATGCCTCCATCTTGGCCGGAAGTCGCTAATAAATGTATTTTAAACAGCTACCATTTGTCTCATTCAAAAGACTACCACACAAGGTGATTTATCTTAAAAGTCCACTTGAGAATTGACCAATGTGCCACTCTTCACAAATTAAAAAAAAAAAAGCATTTTAGCCCTGGCTGGGTAGTTATGGTTAGAGTATCATCCTGATATGTCAAGGTTGTGGGTTCAATCCCCAGTCATAGCACATACAAGAATTAACAAATAAAGGCATAAATCAGTAGAACAACAAATCTAAATTTCTTTCCTCCTTTCTCTTTCTCTTTCCTTTTCCCTTCCTCTCTCTCCCTTCCCGCCCCCTTTCTCTTACTCCCTAAAAATCAATAGCACAAAATGCACAGAGAATACCCATCAACACCACCGGTGTAGCATAAACTCTAGGCAGTAGGAGCAAAGTGCTTGAAAAGTTTGTGCATCTTATAGTTTCAAGAGGAAATATCTAGGATAAGGGGGATTAAGTATTTTTTGGGAAAAATCTTAATAAGATACACAGAACAGAGGAACTGGAATGAAGAGGGCATACTTAAGCTAATCCAAAGTGTACCCCTGGCCTAAAACATCACCAGCTATTTCTTGGCATGTGTGAGACAAGGTAAGAGAGAAAAAATGGGAGACCATGAACACAGAGCACTTGGTCTACTCATTAGCAAAAAGAAAGTAAAATTTCTGCATCCTGAGACAAAATGTGCAGCAAGAAGTAAACAGCGAAGCTGAGATACAATCAGTAATGAGCAGCACTGCGACAGTGGTCAGTCTGCTAAGTGTGTAATAGTACTAACAGAGACTTGACACACTAGATTAAGAATATCTCAGTAAAACTTTTTAAAAAATCGATAAATACAATATAGTAGTAACTATCCATGGTTGATACTTTCATTGTTTTTTTAAATTTATTTAGTTGCCCTAATAATACAAACATTTTATTTTATGGTCTATTTTGGAAGAATTTTTAAACACTTCCTTTACTTTGGATATTTGATACAATTCATACTATTTTTTATCAAGTTCAATTTTCTAACAGGTCCATTATATACTATAATTATGACCCTCATAAATAACTTGAGAAATATAATGGTTTGTCTCTTCTCATTGGTAGCAAATTGAAGTCTTCTAAAAGAAGGTCAATTTCTTCCCCAAATAATATGTGCAGTCTTCAAGATGGATTTAATCTGTGCCACTGGGTAACAACCTTTTCAGGATTTGTAACTGTCTCTCTCCACTGGTTTGCTGCTTCGATGTTATTACTGTCTTCGCTTACACAGATCTGTAAAGGAACAGCACAACCATTTCACTTGACACGGTAATGGTGAGTTCAGTTCATTAATCTTATTGATAAAAGACAACTGGAAGTTTGGTTTACATATATTCAGTTAAACATCTTTCCATTTTTCCTGAAGTTTGTTTGATTTCTCTATATGAAACTTAAAAGTTAAGTTTGAAAAAGTTAAGCCTTTGAACATGGCGGCACAGACAGACACGGCTCGCCTCCTCGCACAACCACATCAAAGTTACAACTAAAATATAGAACCGCCGTCACTCAGCACCATCAGAAATCCAGTTGAATGGAAGTCTGACAACTATGGAATTAAAGAAACCACACCCATCCAGACTAGTAGTAGGGGCACAGACACAGAACAGGCTGGTCTCTCGCCCATGTGTGGTGGATAAAATTGTGGGAGGGATATCTCGGCAGCGAGGAGTCCTAGACCCATCACCAAGCCCCCCGCCCCCCCAACAGGGTTCCAGTGCCAGGAAGATAAGTCCCCACAGCTTCTAGCTGCATAAACCTGTGGGGATTGAGTCAATGGAAGAAACTTCTGGAGCCTCAAGCAGTTCTTAAAGAACCCACACATGGAATCACCTACTCAGACTCATTCCCTCTGAGCTCCAGCACTAGGGAGGCAACCTGAAAGAAAGGCACCAGTGGTACACAGGGAGGAACTGAAGGGTCTGGCGTCAAGGCGAGCAGAGGCCATTGTCCCTTTTCTAAACACTCCCCCACAGAGCCAGGAGGCTGGTGCCCTATCTGTGACTTTATCAACCTGGCTAACACTGTTTGAACCACCTTGGAGATCCCCAGAGACTAGCCCCCCAATTTATAAGGCCCACCCAAGCTGCTTTTTCATATGAATGGCTGGTCTTAGCTCACACTTACAACTTTCTCTACCCTCTCAAACAAGCAACAGCTGGCCTCAGTGAGCCCCAGGCCTGGCAGTAGCAGAAGCAGGCTGAGATTCACAGCTTGGCTTTGCCTGGGAATTTCTAAGCCCAGAACAAGGAGTAGTCATCTCAGAAGGCTTTATAGCTCATGCAGGGTGGCCCTGGGCAAAACACAGGTGGGGGATGACTTTGGCCTGCACCACCCAGGAAACCTCAGGGCCAGTGCACTCAGTGGACAGTTACAGACCAAGTTGGAGCACCACCACCCTGACCCTGCACAGCTGATTCTCCATGGAGGGCAGAGGGTGGTGGCGAGTGGTCACAATCAGTTCTTACAGCTGACTGGCCTGGGTAAATCCCTCCCATTGACCTGCCAACATCAACCAAGAGGAGTGTATACTCAGCCCACACAAAAGACACACTTGAGTACCAGCTTGGGTGATAGGGGAGGTTGTGCCACTGGACCCTACAGGACACCTACTACATTAGGCCATGCTACCAAGACAGGGACTCAAAGCGGCTCTATGTAATACATAGAAACAAACACAGGGAGGCTGCTAAAATGATGAAAGAAAGAAACATGGCCCAAATGAAAGAACAGATCAAAACTCCAGAAAAAGAACCAGACAAAATGGAGAGAAGCAATCTATCACTTGCAGAGTTCAAAACACTGGTTGTAAGTTTGCTCAAGGGACTTAGTGAGGACCTCAACAGCATAAAAAAGATCCAGTTAGAAACAAAGGATACACTAGTTGAAATAAAGAACAATTTACAGGGAAACAACAGTAGAGTGGATGAAACCGAGAATCCAATCAATAATTTGAACATAAGGAAGCAAAAACAACCAATCAGAACAACAAGCAGGAAAAAGAACCCCCAAAATGCGGAGAGTATCAGCAGCCTCTCAGACAACTTCAAGTATTCCAACATTTGCATCACAGGGGTCCCAGAAGAAGAGAAAGTGCAAGAAAGTGGGAATCTATTTGAAAAAATTACTGAAAGAAAACTCCCCTAATTTGGTAAAGGAAATAGACATGCAAGTCCAGGAAGCACAGAGAGTCCCAAACAAGATGGATGTGAAGAGGCCCACTCCAAGACACATCATAAGTAAAGTGCTTAATATTAAAGATAAAGAGAAAATCTTAAAAGCAGCAAGAGAAAAGCAGTTAGTTAACTACAGGGGAGTTCCCATAAGACTATCAGATGATTTCTCAAAATAAACTTTTCAGGCTAGAAGGGATTGGCAAGAAATATTCAAAGTCATGAAAAACAGGAACCTACAGGCAAGATTACCCTACCCAGCAAAGATATTATTTAGAATCGAAGAGCAGATAAGGAGCTTCCCAGACAAGAAAAAACTAAAGGAGTTCATCATCACCAAACCATTATTATCTGAAATGTTAAAGAGGCTTATTTAAGAAAAAGAAGATCAAAACTATGAACAATAAAATGGTAAAAAATACAAATCTATCAGCAATTGAATACAAAAAGCAAAGTAAGCAAACAAAAAGAACAGAGACAGAATCATGGATACGGAGAACATTTTGAAGGTTTTGAGATGGGATGGCGATATGCGGGAGGGGGTGAAGAGGGGAGGGGATTAAGAAGTACAAATAGGCAGTTACAGAATAGCCATGGGGATATAAAGTGCAGTGTAGGAAGTGGAGCAGCCAAAGAACTTATACACATGACCCATGGCCATGAACAATGGTGGGGGCATTGCCTGAGGAAGTGGGGGGTGCTGGCTGGAGGGGACAAAGATAGAAAAATTGGGACAACTGTAATAGCATAATCAATAAAATATAATTTTTAAAAATACATTAAAAAAGAAAACATTTAACCTATTTAGTTTGAGGACTACTTCATATGATTCAATTCAATTTAAAAATTCAATGTGAGCCCTGGCTGGCGTAGCTCAGTGGATTGAGTGCGGGCTGCGAACCAAAGTGTCACAGGTTTGATTCCCAGCCAGGGTACATGCTTGGGTTGCAGGCCATAACCCCCAGCAACCGCACATTGATGTTTCTGTTTCTCTGTCTCTCTCTCTCTCTCCCCCCCTTCTCTCTCTAAAAGTGAATTAAAAAAATCTTTAAAAATATTCAATATGAGATATTACATAATCATTTCAAAACAATTAGTATCCTTTCTTATTCAATAAATCTAGCAGCCTAACTGAAAATTGATCCCTATCACTCAAAAACTTTTGTGAAGACTGGCTCAGACTAATCTTGATTGAAATTGGATTGTTGAGAAATGTGCAATTTTATGCACCTTGTACACTATATAAAATGGTCATTTTAATTGAAATCTAGTGAGTAGTCATTTTCCACCCATAGTAAATAATTTCATGGTATGCATCCCCTATGTAACTGCAGATAAGAGATGTGAATGAACTTGGGGAAACTGCAAAGCATTAGGCAAAGGTAAGACAGCACGATGGTTACATGTCAAGCGGGTAATATGGACAAGGAATCAAAAACCCCGAATTCCCACCTCAGCTCTAACACTGACAGATGCTATTGCCTTGAAATTAACTTCTCTGAGACTCAGTTTCTAATTATTTTAGAGACATTAAAGCAGGTCGCTCCCTGGTTTTTAAACTTTTCCCCTTAATTTCCTGGTCTGAGGAACTTTTCCTTCCCATAAACTCTTACAAACCCCGACATGAAACCAGGTGACGTGAGAGAGCCTGGCTGGCGTAGGACCGGGCGGTCTCGACTCCACACTCGGCTGCTCCACCACGGTGGCTCCCGGAGCCACCCGAGGAGCCACAGGGGACAGACGGCCAGCAAGCACCTTTCCAGAAGTACTGCTCTTAATTGTATCTTAACCAAGGAAGTAGAATCACCAAAAAAGTTATGCTGAAAGTCATCTGTCGAGTAAATCTATTCCATTCAAAAATGATAGTTGAGGCTTGATACAGGAAAACTTTCACAGAATTCACTTCATGGGCCCTATAGCTTAGAAGAGTACGCTATATAAATTGTTAAGTTTAACCTTTTTGAGTAAGAAAAAATGAAGAACAAACCTGTACTTTTTTTTACAAGTGTTGTAGGTAAAATATATGAAGTCAAAGAGTTATTAATCTTTGAAAATTCACATACAGTTTGAGGATTTTGTGGCAAAAAAATACAAACCTATCAACAATGGAATCCAAAAAGCAAACTAAGCAAACAAGAGCAGAGACAGAATCATGGATACAGAGGCCACTTTGATGGTTGCGAGATGGGATGAGGGTGTGGGGGAGTGGGTGAGGAGGTGAGGGGATTAAGAACTAGGTAGTTACAGAATAGCCATGGGGGGGGGGTGCTCTAACCTGCCCTACAGAGTGTGGTGCTAATCACATGTTGTCAATAATACAGATTTTGGAATTTAAATGTGCGTCAAACCACTGTAATTACGGTAAAACACAGCAGACAGCTCCCGCTGGTCCACGCAGAGGAAACAAGTCCCCGAGAGTCTGCAAGGGGGCAAGCGCTGTGTTGCCTCACACAAAGCAGTGAGAACTTTAAAACAGATTCATCCAGACACCTGTACTGACGATCTAAATAACATCAAAACTACTATAAAAATGATGCCTTCTATGAGTCAAATCTCACATAGTTCAGTTAACAGCAGACAGAGTTAAACATTAAACTGAACATAAAAAGAATAAAGTTGGATATCAGAAGCCTTAAGAAATGTAATTCAAATACTCAGTGGTCCCTCCTTCACAAGGAGAACAGTGCTGAAAAACTGACTGTTCTCTTTGTTTTAAAAGTTAAAAAGCACCAAAAAAGATGTATTTTCCCCACAATAAAAATGTAAAGTGTATTTGAAAAAAGAAACTTATTTTGATGATTCAATTTTTGCAGCAACACTGAATTTTTTGTTACGATGCCGAAGACTTGTACAACACCCAACTCCAGTTTTACCCTGTATCCCTTTTGCTCGCCAGCTGTTCAAATGCACAGAAAAGTGCGAGGAAAGAATCCAAGGTAAAAACTACCCCCTACTAACCTGCCCCACAAAATGCCGTCTTCTCACAGAGCTCCGGCTATAAAGCTTGATGAGAAAAATGATTTCTTTTTCATTCTGCACGAGTGGAAAAATCATGGTCTCTCCCCACTTGACTCTTCCATTGGAGGCCTTCAGTAAGCGTGTCTTCTTCTTATAAATCAGCTCGCCCGAGCTGAACATCGCCACCTTCACAAAAAAACCTAAAAAATAAGAAATTCTGATACATAAAATGTCATCTAAAACACCATATAAAGATATGTATGTTTGATGTAAAAATATAAAGAAGCCCCTTTTTCAAGATCTGATGAGCTACTGAAAACACCTTTAGTAAACTCTAATTTTTATCACACTCCATAATGAGCTACTGCAACCCCAGACGAATTTAATCTCCCTCCAGTGGGAGTGGCATTACAGACCGGAACTGCAGGCCTTAGAGACTGCAACTGCAGGCACAAGTAACGATCAGCTGCCGGGGAGGGTGCACCGCAAAAGGTTACACAAAAGAGAGGGGCCACCTTTTCTGGACGGCTGGAGGAGTAGACTTCACAGTGTCACAGAGGTAAAACTCTGTGTTCGAGGCTCCGGAAGTTCAACATACGCTCCCTAGCGAAAATCCATTACTTAAATAAATTTGAGATGTAGAGCTTCCAGCAATGGTAGGCCAGCTTGTACAAACTAACCTTCCCATGGATAACAGTTACAAACCCTGGGGGAAATAATAAGGAACAATGACTTCAGACACTAAAGACTGACCGAAAGCAGAAACTGGAAAGGAGTCAGCGCTCGGAAGACGGGAAGTGCACTGGGCGAAATTCGGGTTTCTACGGCTTTTCACCCAAGCAAACTCCCAAGCCTAACACTGGTCAGTCAGTGTTAGGACAGAGCTGAGGATGCCGGGGAGCAAGAGAGGAGGGAGCCGCAGAGACTGGCAGAGACCTGGCAAAGACGGAGGGGCTGAGACTGGCCATTCGATTGACAAAACAGAGGTCCCTGGTAATCCCGATTAGCGGTTTTGATTAAAGGAAGACGCCTGTTAATACAATAAATTACACCTGTAGGTTTCTACTGCTGTCTCTGTTTCCTAGAATTAACACTTCGTAGTCCTGGTAATTTCCTATTTTAATACCAAGTTAGACATTCTTTTGCTTATTTTTTATGGTTTTTCCATCTGTCTCCATAAGTGATGGCAGTCTATAGCTATTTTTGCACATACTGTCCTTTCTGCTTTGACATAAAGAATATGCTAACCCCATAAAATAACTTTTTCCATCTTTTTTTCATGCTTTGGAACAGCTTATATAAAATAGGAATTTTATATTCCTTAGGTTTGGGTAGAATCTGCCAGTAAAATCATCTCGGCCTCGTGCTTTTATTAAAAGTTAACTATCTTTATACAGATTTTGTTTTACTGAGATTTTCTTGCTTTTATTATTTTTCATCAATCTTTCTTTTTTCATTGTTATTCAAATACAGTTGTCTCAATTTCCACCCCGCCCCCCCCACTCTCCCCCTACCCCCCGCCATCCCCATCTCCCACCCGTGATCCTGCCCACCTTCGGTTTCCTCCATGTGTCCTTTATAGATGTTCCTGGAGACCCCTCCCCCTTTACCCCCATTATCTCCTCCCACCTCCCCTCTGGTTACTGTCAGTTTCTTCTTAATTTCAGTGTCTCTGGTCATATTTTGCTTGCTTGTTTTGTTGATTAGGTTCCAGTTTTAGGTGAGATCATATGGTATTTGTCTTTCACCGCCTGGCTTATTTCACTTAGTTTTATTCAGATTTTCTTCTCTAGTGAACTTGAACAATTGTCCTTAAAAAATCACTTATTTTTTTGCTTGCTTGCTTGTTTGGTTGATTAGGTTCCGAAATACAACCAGAGACACTGAAATAAAGAACAAGCTGACAGTAACGACAGGTGTGGGGTGGGGAGCGATAATGGGGAAAACAGGGGAAGGGCCATCAGGGAACACGTATAAAGGGCACAGAGACAAAGCCAAAAGGGGTGGGCTTCAGGGTAGGAGACAGGGATGCGTGGAGCGGGCAGCCACGGTGGGGTGAAGATGGAGATGACTGTACTTGAACAACAAAATAAAATAAAATAGAGCAGATCTCAAGGATATATATTAAAAAGCCATTTATTTTAAATAACTTTCAAATGCACTGGTAGTTATAAATAGGATTGTCTTATTTATTATGAAATCTCTTCTGAATTTGGAATTATAGCCTCATCCCTGTTCATATTCTCTACTTTTTGCTTGATGTAGCTTACTATAGGTTCGTCTATTTTCATGATCTTTTCAAAGAAAAACTTTTGGTTTTATTGATCATCTTTTGTTGTTGCCTCAATATTTATCAACCTCAACTCTGGCTTTAATTCCTTACGTCTTTCCTCTGTGATCGCTGTTTTTCTAGCCTTGTGAATTGAACACTGAGTTGTATTAATTTTCAGGCTCATTAGTTACCATGGACATCCAGATACTTTCCCTTCTAGTAGGAGGGAGGAGTGCTCTTGCCCCACCCTTCGCCCTCCAGGCCGAACGGACCTGGACCTCCAGCTCTGGGGTGGCCATGTGAACCCGGCCTGCACAGCACAAGTATCACAACCCCTGGCTGTGCCCACAGGGCAGGGAGGAAAAAGTGTTCCAGGGGTTGTGTTCGGTATTTTTGTTTTTTTGAAATTAAGTGTCTCGTTAGCGGAGTATCAGACGAAAGATGCAGGATAGACCATGAAGGCTGGTAAGACGTATGTGACGGTCCTCAGGACACTCAGTCTGCAGCTACTAATGAGCCGAACAAGGCACAGCCTCAGATGCAGAGAGGTCACCACCGGGAAGAACCAAGAGACTGGCGGGTTCAGGCAGACACAGTGGCTAAAATCTGAAGTCCAATAAAGTGATTTTAAGTTAAAATATAACTGCTTGAGTTGAATAATAAAAATCACTAAAATTTTCATCTCCATTGCAGGAAGTGGAGGAAAAAACTATCTCTTACTAGTATTTTCTTTAGATTCCACTTTGAACCACTGAAATACTTACTCAAAGTCAGAGGCGTTGGGGAACTCGGAAGGTACTGTGCCTCCAGAATCTGTAACTGAATCCTGCTGTTTACCGCTTGAAAACAAGTCCCCAGTTCAAGTTCCGCATGGCAAACCTGCACGTCAAAAAAGTGTCCTTTGGTAATGAAGAATCAAGTTTTGAGATATTTCAAAAATTCAAAAACGAAGAGCTAAGATTAGAGATTGTGAGGTCGCTGCTTTTCATCGGCACACAAAGTTATACATTATTAGGTTTAGAAGATAAAAGGCGTGGATTTTGTACAAACGAGGTGATGACTTTCATGAACTCTGAAACTACAAGTGACAGCTACACACTGATCCTTCAAAATCAGGGAGACCAAAAGACAAGGCAAACTGGAAACAAATGAAACTGGTAAGTGGTTTAGTAGAGCAAACGTCAGTGCAATAAGCACCAAAGAGCAAGCACACTGTCAAAACACTTAAATGTACTCCTTTGAATTATTTATTTGAGAACATAGGAAATACGATTTGAAAACATAGTAAGTGAGGATCATTCTTATTTTTTCTAACTGTGGGGATCAGAGTAGGTGCCACCAAACTCAGGAGACGACAGGTCACTACGGTGCACAGGCCTGTGGGCTGGGAGCCGAGTTACCACGCTGAATGGGAGCGAGCCCACATAGGGAGCCGGCGAGAAGGGAGCTAGTGCGCGTTCCGAGCAGTAAACACGAGGAAAAGGTCAAAGAAAGCCCGAGTGAGGCAAGCGATGGAATGAAGGAGGCGTAGAGAGGGGGCAGAGCAAAAACGTGCTTCTCCTCAGTCCTGCCGACTAGGAGCGGAATGAAGCCGGTGACTTGTCTGAAAGAGGACACGCGCCTGCCCGCCGGCTAGGGCCCTTGGAGTGAACAAGAAAGGAGAGAGACATAAAGCTGTCCAGACACGAACACATGACCTTTCCCGTGCTGAAAAGTGTAAGGAAGAGGACGGAGCAGGAACAGAACATTAAGAGGTCTCACAGGGCTCAGCAGAGACAGACACAGAAGCCTTTGCTAGTGCTGGTTCCGACAAAGCTACGGCAGAGCCAGATGACGCGTTACGAGAGGCTCAAATGTGATGATCGCCCGGCAGCCCCAGTAACTGGCTCCCAGCTCCCTAAGAAAGAACCTTTCTAGGTATGGGCCACTGACTGAATCTTGGGCATTTACCCAAAACGGGATACTGAGTTTTAAAATTGGTTGTGCCATAAGAAATCAAGAGAGAGTGCAAAGTGAATCACTTAAAAGCACAAACTCAACTGTTGAGGTTAAACTGTCCTATGCTAAGTCTAAAATAATGATAAACTTCCCTATTTTGGCGAAGGGTAATGCTATGCTAAATTCTAATACATAACTGAATGTACTGCTTTTGCGTTCAATCAGATTAAGAATGAATTCATAATACATCTTTTCACATGAACTAATTCAACAGCCATATATAAAATAAAACCCTTGCTGATATAAAACCTCTGATATACAATTTGATAGAAACTGAACCATAATCACTCATTCAGATTCTCCAAGCAGATAAGATTATAATGTCTCAATTTCCCAGAAAATACCTCTGCTGAGTCTGATATATTCTACCAGTCTCTCAGATTTCAGTTTTAATACCTGAATTATCCATTTGAATATTTGTGCCTTCTATAAAATATTGTTGAGGATTACTATCTACTAAGCTCGTTTCAAAGATGCAAGCGACAAACCCCTATCAGCTACAAAACAAATTTGCTCTATTTGAAGAGAAAACACCCTGATCTAGCATGTTTTCATTCATCATTTATTCTTCCCTCTCTGTCTACATACAAATACTCAATGCAAGAACATGAGAGGCCCTCATTAAGACCCCAGCAAAACATGAAGAAAGATGTAAGCTTGAGTCTTATTTTGCTTAAAACCAGTAATGTAAATAATTCTAAGTGGAAATAGATGCTACAAAAAACCCACTGGGGGATGGAGACAGAAAATAATAGACAAGGAATAAAGAAATCAAGCAATTTCAACTATTCTTGATCAGGTATAGTAATCCTTGGTTTTTAATTTTTGTAATACTTAATTTCCCCCAAATTCAGTGATTCTCAGGCCAGGCTGCACATCAGAACCACCTGCAGGGCTTTTGAAACTTACAGGTCCCTCTGGTCCTACACCCCCCAACCATTCTGATTTAACTGGTTTAGGGGTGGGCATTTTTTCAAAGCTCCCTTGGTGATACTAATGTGTACCCAGGGTTAAAAATCCCTTCAAGTCATCTTAAATATTTTTGAAAAGTAGCTAAAATATAAACCCTATATAAATTTAAAATCACATAAACTTCAACCTTATAAAAGCTTATGGCTGATGTCTATAAATGTTATCCTGACATAGACACTATATAATTAAGTTATTAGGGACTTCTAAACAATTTAAATGTTCAGGTGGCTAGCTGAGAGAAGCAAATATCAGGTCTCAAAAATAAACCAACACTGTAGCTAATCAAGGTCTTTACAAAAAATACCAGCTGTGCCCTGGCCGGTGTATCTCAGCTCGGGGAGCATTGTCCCATAAACGGAAAGGTCGTGGGTTCCATTCCTGGTCAGGACGATACCTAGAGTGAGGTTCAGTCCCCAGTCGGGCACATGTGAGGGGCAACCAGTCAGTGTTTTTCTCTCACACCGATGCTTCTTCCCCTCTCTCTCCCCGTCTCCCCTTCTCTCTAAAATCACTAAGCTGTCCATAGGGGAGGATAAAAAAAATAAACATTCCAGCTGTCAGAACTTCCTTTATACCCAATTTATGGGCAGATATATAGTTGACTCATGATTAAAAACAACTTTCTTAATCTATTTGAAGGCAATCTCTGATGGAGTTTATGGTTCATGATTCTTTCCTGCTTTTCCTAAGTTATCTGCTACTAAAAAATACTTTATAAAAAATTAATAATTTAGCCCTGGCTGGCATAGTTCAGTGGATTGAGCGCGGGCTGCGAACCAAAGCATCGCAGGTTCAATTCCCAGCCAGGGCACATACCTGGGTTGCAGGCCACAGCCCCCAGCAACCGCACATTGATGTTTCTCTCTCTCTCTCCCCCCCCTCCCTTCCCAAAAATAAATAAATAAAATAAAATAAATTAATAATTTAAAATTATTCATAGCCCAGGGTTATTTCCATACTACTGTCACTTACAGAGATTTTCGAAGGTGGTGTTATTTCCAGAGAGTAATCCGTTTCCTGCGTGCCGAGGGTTCTGAGTGACAGCGCGCACTCTCCGACAGTCTTCTTCCTGGGAGTCTGGGTCTGAATCTTGAACACAAGCCTTACAGTTTGGAGACTTTGGAGTTTAATAGCAAATACAAAAGTTTCCAGAAATTCAATAGGCTAAAAAAAAGAAAAGAAACATATATAAATAAAAGGACTGAAAAAAGAGTGATATGCCAAAACAAAATAAATAAAAATGACATTTTATAATCTGGGAAAGGTAGACCTGAGTTTTCACAACAATAAAAAATTTGTTATGTCAACGAAAATGAGAATTGCCGTAACTTGTTTTTCCAGAATTTATCCTGGATACTGCTTTCTTATTTCCACACATCATCCTGCTAATTACTGAATCAGGAATTCAGGTCAATACCAACACCCTACACATTCGAAGGGCTGAATATAGTTTTAGGACTGCACAAATGTAACTACTCCTTAACTGTTAAGAAGTTGCAGTTATATTGAGCCCTTTGCAGGCAACCTCGAGGCTGATGTGGCCCCCGGTGAAAATGAGTTTGCCGCCCCTGCCGGACGGGGTTGCACCTGAGCATGCTGTGCCGCGGTGACAGCCTCCTGCGTAAATAAAGCTACCGCACTATTCACAACCTGCACGGAGACCTACATTTTTCCTACCAAAAACTGTAAACTTTTGTCTGCCCTGAATACGTATTTTATATACGTACATAATATGTGTTGTATATATATAATTATTTGCATGGAACAGATTCTAAGTAGAATAACTATATTTAAAAAGTATAAATATTAATAGTTTAAGGTTTTGGTGTGTATTATCATTAAAATCATTTTCAGAAAGTTTTATTTTCTACAGTACTTATAACATTTTTTCTGTTTTTTAAAATTTTCTCTTTTTTTTTTTTACTGGTGTTCAAGTACAATTGCTTCCATTTTCTCCCCACCACTCGCTGCCTTTTCTGGTTTTAATAAAAGAAGAAAGAAAGATAGGAAGATAAACAATAAAGAGAAAACAATATGTAACTCCACATTTGAATTACCTTAGTTTTAAATGTATGTTTTTATAGAAAATAACTTTGATTTGCATGGAAAAACACTAACCTTTCACCCCATATCAGGAGACAGAAATAAAGATAGATTTAAGTTAATGTGAAATCTGGAGCCTATAACACCAAATCAGGATCATAAATTAATTGCAATCATGCAATTATTTCTCAAAGCCATATGGGATGGGGGGAAAGAGGATAAAAATATAGACACTTGTTTTCTTTTTGTAAGAGAAAAGTAAAGAGTTTTCTTATATATCATTTACCTTCTATATATTTTAGTGATTAAAATTTTCTTTTTAAATGCACTTTAATATTGGGCAGAGAAATAGCAAATACTTCTAAGGCTCAAAATTGTTACTAAAAAGCAAGAGGTACATAATCTATAGTTTCCCCCAAATAGAACAGTTTCTTATTCCAATTCTTTGCATGGGTTAAAGTGACAAATACGAGAAAAACAAAAAGAGAAATTCAAACACCAAGAGCCACTTACATTGGAGGCTTCCTTGGCTGAAGATCTGAAGCGCACCGGCCTGGGCAACGTCAGCGTTCCCTTCACAGAAATCGTAGGAGCATCGCCACAGCTAGAGGGCCAGCTTAAATCTTTGCACTAAGGAAAATTTAAATACAGTTTCAGTTTTACAAAGGACACCGCCATACAAATACTTTATGTGTTTCTTGAGTTAACGGCTTCAGATACAAACTGTAAAAGTAAACTTTAGCCTACTGAGACCTCCTGTTTCATCTGCATTCAAATACTGGACATTTACTGTTCTAGACATCACATTAATTTCCTTCTTGAGGTTAAAAAAAATCAAACACTTTCATTGCACCTACTAATTTATTGTCTTGAACTTCTTTACTAAGTACGGTTTTCTGCAAAATACTACAGAACCCTAAATTCCAGAGAAAGAGAGGGCCCATTCCCCAGAAGACAGCAGCAGTATATGCTTACATCGTGTCTAAATACCGAACCTGGCGAGAAAAACCGGTGTTTGCTATGCCGACGCACCTGTAGCACCGTGATCCAGATCTGCTCGGCTGAGGAATTGTAGGACACTCTCACACTCAGCCTCCCCAGGTCCCCCTCATCTCCTGAGAGCGTGATCGTATCTGATCGGAGGGGACAAAGGTGTGTGAAATGCTATGCGCGCCTGCTAACCCAATTGAGCTTTGATAGAATCTGACTTCGAGGGCACAACTGAAAAATGCTACGATTATTCTGTAAAGTTGACACTTTAATAAAACACATTCCCCCCCACTCCCACCGCGCTGTTTTACTGATGTGCTAGGGGGAAGATATAACAAGTTAACCCAATTATAACAAAACTCAAAAAATTAAGCTTAAACTAAGAAAAACTTCCCCAACAACATGGATATGGCCTTCACACCGAATGCTCCAGGAAGTTCCTTCGCTAATATACTTTAAAACAAACCAAGAAAAGATATTTAACACCTTCACTCTTTTAAAAGACGCATTCATGCCTGAACACTAAAAAATGGATCATCTGATGCGCATGTTCGCATGCAGATAACACGGCCAGCGCAGACGTGATCATCTAGGGCTTCTTTCACTTTATCATACGTACTTCCAAATTACTCCTGGGTAGAAATAATTCCCTCAAGAATATAGCTGTAGGACACTTTATTCCTTACCCAGGCTTCTGTTACTCCCCTGAGAATTCTTCCTCGACGAGGAGCTGCTGGGCACACTGGACAGCGAGTCGTGCCTCTACAAATAGAATTCTTCTTCAGTCAGAAACTGTGTCTCGAACTTCGAGGATTCTGAAATACTTCCTACCCTTCTACCAAACTGCATGCTAACCATTTTGACATTTACTGATAAAAACTTCCTACTTTTCACCCTGGGCGGGTGGCTCAGTTGGTTAGAGTGTCATCCCGATACGCCAAAGTTGTGGGTTCGATCCCCACGCAGGGCACATACAAGAAACAACCAATGAATGCATCAATAAGTGGAACAACAAAGCAATAAATAATAAGTTTTTTTTTAGTTTCCCATTTTTAGATAAAAAAGAGGGAGAAAGACTTTGGTGTATGTTATCAGAAAAATCTTAAAGATCATACTAGATAATATGTGGAAAAGCCTTTGCTGTTTGGTTCGGTTTTACAATAAGGGTGAAGACGTTATGGCTTATGTTGCATATTTAAAAGTACTAATAAAAATCGGAACGTATATGGAAGTGCCCCTGTTACCTAACAACCTGCAAAGAGGCAGTTACTAAAGCACAGTCCCTCTGGACCAGGAGCATCCACACCGCCTGGGAAACTAACTATTAGAAATGCAAACTCAGGCGAGGTGCGAGCTACAGAGTCAAAAAAGCTCAGGGAGTGAGGTCTGGCGTCCTGTACTTTAACCAGCCCTCCACACAACTCCAGTGCATGTTAAAGAACTGGTGCTATAAATCAGGTCTGCAAAAAGTTAACTGGGATTATTAAGGGTTATTTAGGATACACTTCCATATTAATAAAGTATATGTCTATATATCCACACGAAAAAAGTCCACAAGCATACACACGCAATATTCGCACAGTGCTTCTACTCTCCGTTGTAGGAATACAGGAGAGTTTTCTTCTTACTTTTGCTTAGGTCTACTTTCTAACTTTCTAGTAACAATCACAGTTCACTTGTATCGAAAAAAGAAAAATTCTCAACTTTATTTGAAAAATAGGACAGTGTTAATATGAATGAATAATTAAAGTTCTACATCTTAATGGAAATACCAATTTTTATTAACTACATAGTTATATGTTCATTAAAGACAGTTAAATCAATAAGCAACTTTAGCTACCTGGCACTTTAGCTTCCAAGTGTCTGAGTGCACACCAGCTGAGAGCTGTAAGGCCCGTAAAAGACCAAAATAAAAGCTACTGCCTTTTTGCAATCAGTTGAAAGTTCCCTAAAGTTATGCCCACGGGAAATGCCACGTGTTTATCTGAGGAGATATTAAAGTAGATACCTCTACAAAAGATGTAAAACGTGTTGTTCCTGATTTAATTCCTAGGTTCCTGAGGTTTTAGCTTGAAAATAAATGATCAGATATAATGAAAGTATTACAAATAATTTACCTGGGCGAACTTCTGCGATGAGCTTGTAAGATCAAACATAGACTTGCTTAGTCCAGACGGACCAGGAAGCTTGCTGGCCCTCAAATCACAAACTGCAAAGGGACACAAGTCAATTACCTATTTTTGCAGTAAAGAGAAAGAAACACTGGACTCTACTTAATTACAAGGGACTAAGTCTTTTTAGGAATACATTACAAATAGTATATGGAAATCTACTTAAGAGATAAAATCTAACCAAGTTCATTATTTTTCAACTATTTTAACTTTGAAACAAAAACCAACAAAAATCTAATGACACGTTTTTACACCCACACCAAATACTGAGTGGGCAAAATGCATTCTTTTTGCTCATATTCCTCAATTCTTCATCCCAGAAGAAGAATCTAGGAAGTCCTCTGTGCTAAATGCAACTCAACTATATAATGAGCACTTATTTTTAAAAAGTCACTACCGACTCCTATGTGATTCTGTATCCTGTGTGATCGCTCCTAAACTGTAAGATCCTTGAAGGATGGAATTCTGCACTCTTATTGTGTATTCTAGTACAGTACTGAAATAAATAAGTATTTAAATAAATACGTCTGCTTTATTTTTAGCACCTCATCCTGAATTCAGGGTTGAGACAGCAATGTACATATATGTATACATATGTAAATACATACATACATACATAAAAGAACTGAAGAACAATGAGGTTTTTGTGAATCGGATATGTACAATACTATAACTGATGCAGTTTCAAATATGAAACTAAGTTCTAAAAATCATTTAGGCATTTTCTATTTTCTTTGTATTTCTAATCATATCATCAGTTTCTAAATTTATCAATTTCACAGAACAGGGCAGAAAAGGAAAAAGCTGCTAGTCTCTGTTGTAGAATCAGTGAATGGATAAATGATATATAAAATATATCCAAAATAATCTGTAAACAAAACTTCTTTCAAATAAGGACAAACAAAATGGATTTAGAACTCACTAGCACTTATCAATCTTGCCAATCTTTTCATTTTTATATTAGATGTAACACCACAGGGAAGTCCTGATTTTTACCACATCACTTCTGAAGCCTGTTTTTCTCTTACTCGTAAATTGTTTTTCATAATAAGACTCAAGCCTTCCAGGGTCTCAGATTTAACTTGACTTGTCCATTTGCTACAAGAGAAACGCAAGGAGCCGCTGCCGCTGCCCCAGCTGAGAAGAGGTGGGAACGAAGGAGGAAGAATCTGATAGGAGCCTGACGGGCTTTGGTCTGTTTGACTGACCCTCTTTTGTACGTGTTCAATAACAAGCTGAACTCTGAGAAAGAAAGGAAAAAAGAAACACAAAGAGGAGAAAAACCAAAAAAAAAGTTTCAAACCTGATCCATATAGTCTTGTGGCTTCTAAACAGGGAGGAACGCGCCGCCTCATATCTGGTGAAATGCGCTGACTCATGTAGAACGGGTTGTACACGTCATAGCTGGGTCCAGGGTGGGCCGAGCCGGAAAGTTCCACCTTTCGATCTCCGAAAGATGCTCTGGCAGATCCTGAAAGCAAATGTTTCTGAAGTTTTATGACATCCTTTTCCTGAAGTTATTAGCCAATAGTTGGTGCATTCAAGGCGAAGGAAAAAAAAAATTGTCTTGAGTGACATCCAGTACTAACCCACGTGCGGTTGGCATCTAAATAAGCGCATGTGTACTGGGCTCTAACCGTGCGGAGGGTTCTGCCAGGGGTCGGCCGTGAAGCCTGCTCTCAAGACAGTCTGGGAAGTAGCCGATGTTTTTCTTTGCCCCCAAGCACACACTCCCAAATGTTGCGGATGGTTCTATATTTTGTGATCAGAGTTGCCTTTCATTTTTCTGCTTATACAAAAGACATCTTATACGTAAAAAGAGTATCTTTTTTTTGGAAGTGTACTCTTTTCATGAAGACCAGAACATTCATAAAAACTGACCACGTGCCGAGAAACACAGAGCACGTCTCGATAAGTTTTAAAGCACTGATACCACACAGAGTATGCTCTCTAACACCAATACAATGAGGCTAGAAATAAACTGCAAAATAAATAAAAATATCCACATTAAACATTAAGGACCAAAAATAATCAAAAAGTAATCTCTAATAAAAATAAGACTGAAAGATTCACTCTACTTTATAGTAACAGAATATTGGCACAGTTACAAGATCAGTGGGACAGAAGAGAGGTCCCAGAAAGAGACACCATTTACGGGTAGTTGATTTATAATCCATGTGGCACTGCACAAGAGTAGGGAAAAAATGGTCTTTTCACTAAAAGGTGACAAGAGAACTGAATATTGATACAGAAAAAAAAACCCTTCATCCCAACTAAATATAGTCACAAGAAATTAATTCCATGTGGATTTTAGCTCTAAATTAAATGTTAAAGGCAAACCAATAAAACTTGTATGTTATGTAAATTTATAAGAAAATCTTCATGGTCTTAGGGCAGAGAAGCACTCTTAAAGGGAACATAGCACTTATCAAAAAAAATGCTAATAGACTGAACTACACTACAATTGAAATTGTACAACTGTCAAAAGAATAGTTGGGAGGGTAAAGCGGTGACCCACAGAGGGGGAGGAGGAGTGTGCACCAAAGACAACCGACCGACCAAGGGCTCACACCCAGAAGTTAGGAGGAGCCCCCCCAAATCAGTGAGAGAAACACAAGCCTGCCTATGCACAAATTAGCTTAAGACTTCAGCAGACACTTCGAAGAGTCCGTCTAACCAAAAGGCCAATAAACATGACCCAGGGCTCGTCTCACTGGTCGTGACAAAAATGTAGATGAAAACTCAAATAAGATACTACTGCGTGCTCACCACAACGATTAAAATTAAAAAGCCCGACAGTAGCAAGTGTTGCCAAGAACGTAGAGCAATACGACCTATCAGACTCTTGACGATGAAAGTGTACATTGATATGGTCACTGTGAAAAACAGTTTGCTAATTTCTACTAAAGCTAAAGCTCTTTATACCGTGTGACCCAAACATGCCATTCCAGGACAGAGCACAACGGAAAAACTTACCTATGTACACCGAGAAACAAGAATGCGGACGAGCATCGTTACCCGTAACAGCCGAAAACTGGGAAAAGCGCGTGTCCGACAGCAACACAGAGGGACGGCAGGACACACTGACTATGTAAGAACAGGCCACCGTGCGCTGCACGGAAACACTGCCGAGTGTCACCCACTGGGAACACAACAGATAAAGACACTCTGCGCACACGTGAGAACACACTGAAGCTGCCCACACACAGAAGAACATATACTGAACACGTCATTTCATTTATATAAGGGTTTGAAGACAAAAAAACCCCCAAAAACAAAAAAGTAAACCATAACATGTAGGAATATATACTTGGGCGGGAAAGGGAAGGAAAGCAAGACGGTGACGACTGTCACAACTGGGACACCGACGCCCTGAAGTGACTGAAAGGGGGCAGGGGGGAGCTCTGGGGGTGCTGCTGATGCCCCTTCACTCGACGGTGACTGCACACGGGGTGTGCTTTGTGCTAAATCATGGAGCTGCATATTTCTTTGTTCCTTTTTCTTCATGTTTTATATTTCTTTTTCTTTTCTTTAAATATGTTTTCTTGATTATGCTACTACAGTTATCCCAATTTTCCCCCTTTGGCCCCCTCCACCTGGTAATCCCCCCTTAGTTCATGTCCATGGGTCGTACATGTAAGTTCTTTGGCTTCTCCATTTCCTATACTGCTCTTAACCTCCCCTGTCTATTCTGTACCTACCACTTATGTTTCTTATTCCCTGTACCTTTCCTCCCCTTCTCCCCCTTTCCCCTCCCAGCTGATAACCCTCCAAGTGATCTCCATTTCTGTGATTCTGTTCCTGTTCTAGCTGTTTACTTAGTTTGTTTTTTAGATTTGGTTGTTGATAGTTGTGAATTTGTTGCCATTTTAATGTTCATAGTTTTGATCTTCTTTTTTTCATATAGTTTCCTTTAACATTTCATATAGTAAGGGCTTGGTGATGATGAACTCCTTTAAACTGACCTTATCTGGGAAGCACTTTATCTGTCCTCCCAGTCTAAATGAGAGCTTTGCTGGATAGAGTAATCTAGGTTGTAGGTCCTTTCCTTTCACAACTTTGAATACTTCTTTCCAGCCCCTTCTTGCCTATAAAGTTTCTTTTCAGAAATTAGCTGATAGTCTGATGGGAACTCTTTTGTAGCTAACTATCTGCTTTCCTCTTGCTGCTTTTAAGATTCTGTCTTTATCTTTAACCTTTGATATTTTAATTATGATGTGTCTTAGTGTGGTCCTCTTTAGGTCCGCCTTGTTTGGGACTCTCTGTGCTTCCTAGATTTGTATGTCTATTTCCTTCACCAAATTAGGTAAGTTTTTTCATTATCTTTTCAAATAAGTCTTCAATTTCTCATTCTTCCTCTTCTTCTGGCACCCCTATGATTCAGATAATGTCTAGAGATGTCCCAGAGGCTCCTTATTCAAGCCTTGTTTTTTTTTAATTCTTTTCTCTTCTTGCTGAAAATGCTTTTTCAGATTGAATGCTTTTATCTTCCTTATGTTCCAAATCATTGATTTGATTCTTAGCTTCATTAAGAATGAAGTTCTATTGCTTCTCTTTATTTCTTTTAGATTTTTCTTTATTTCACTTAATGCAATCTTCATTTGTGCCTGGGTCTTTTTTATGCTGTTGCAGTACCCAATGAATTCTTTGAGCATCCTGATAACCAGTGTTTTGAGCTCTGCATCTGATAGGTTGCTTATCTCCATTTCGTTTAGTCAGTTTCTGGAGTTTTGTTCTGTCCTTTCATTTGGGCCATGTTTCTTTGTCTCCTCAATTTGGCAGCCTCCCTGTTTGTTTCTGTGCATCAGGTAGAGTTGCTTTGACTCCCTGTCTTAGTAGCATGGCCTACTATAGAAAAGGCACCTGTAAATTGTATAGGGAGGAGCCTCAGCTAATTGTCAGGGCAGGGCAACATGTTCCACTGTTTTGTGGCTCTGTGTCGGGGGAGGGCTTGAAGAGAGGATAATGCTGCAGTCTGGCCTCTGAAGATTTGCCCGGGAGGAAGCTGTCTCCCAGCACTCGCCCTGTTCCCAGTCACCTGATTTTCTCCCCGTCTGCCACTTGTGCCCCTCCAGCTGTTGCCCTAGTGCTGAATCCCAGAGCGGGTGAGTCTGTGTAAGTCCTGAGAACTTTGTGGGCCCTTTAGGAGGAACCTCCGGAGAATCCCGCAGTTTCTTCTGCCGCCCCAACCCCCACTGCTTTTTACAGCCTGAAGTTATGGGGACTTATGGCCGTGGTGTTGGAAGCCTGGGCTGGGTGGTCTGGTTTGGGGCTGGTATCCCCCGCTCCCGAAGGATCCCTCCCTATTTTTATCCGCCACACACGAACATGGGACTGCCCGTTGCGCCGCCTCTCCGCATCTCCACGCCTCTCCCTGTCTCCACGCCCCCTGCTGGTCTGGATGAATGCGGCTGCTTTAAATCCTTGGTTGTCAGGCTTCCACACAGCCCGATTTTCAGACAGATCTGGGTGATATTTGTTTTGTAGTCTAGTTGTAATTTTTTGCTGTAGTTGTGTGAGGAGGCAACCTTCCATCTTGACTGGGAGACTGTGTCTTTTATTTAGATCAATTTTTTTGAAAGCTAATAATCACATTGGAGATAATACATACACCTAAAGTTGTTTTTAAACATTTAAATTATTACCATGTTTTAATTCTTTTTGTCCCATGTAAATGAGACCAACAGTATAAACTAGTATTTTCTGAACTATGCTAAACAAGAAAGCAGTTTCACATTGAGTTTAGAAAAGAAAAAGTATGGGATTATGAAGTGAGAGATTTTATACTCGTCCTGATCCAAAAACCTATGTGCACAATCCCAGCACAGCCCACGGCCACAGGGGTGCCAAGGCGGCTCCGATGCCAGAGAGCCGCACAGAGAGCCCGCGCCCCTGAAAGCGGGCACCTGAATCGCGCAGCACACGAGCACTGCTGTGAGAGTCTGTTCGTGGTAACGAGAACAGCGCTGTCGAGAGTAAGCAGCACTAACAATGACTCACGGCCTTTATGGCTATATCTAAAAAAAGAACGGTCTGATTTCACGTTTCCTGTATAAGGAAGCCGCTACAGAATCCGATTTTCCCCTCAAACAGCATACAGTGATATCATTTTTTAAGTTCGGGAGGAATGTCTCTCAATTTAGAGAACCGCGGTGCTACAAACTTAAATGTAAAGTAACAAAATTGTCTACACCTCTCAAAAGCCCTGTTTAAAATTTCAGTATTAACATGCACTATCCATGACAGGTGGATAGGTGACAGGTAGAGAAAGGTAATAAAGCAAGCCCGGTAAAATGCTAATGACAGATCTGTTATCGAAGCAGACTCATCATCAAGCAAGCAATGCAACAAAACAAATTTCCAATATGGGAAACATAACTTCAGTCACTATTGCTACAGGTCTGCTCTTTCTCCCTTTCTAGATTTCCCTATCGGCTCATCACTCACAGGGGCATGTACACATACGGCTTACACAGGTTTCACCTCTGTAAGTAGGTACGAAGACCACCTTCTTGACTACGGTATATAAAGTAATTCTCCCTCCAATATGCTAAAAATCAGATGGCTTCACTACATCCTTATTGAGGCTATAATTTAAGTATAAACAAATGTCTTACTTATTCAACTTAAAAGTAATGTTTCCTAGTGATACCATGAAAAAAAAAAAAAGAGAAAAAGAAAAACTGCCACGTATTGCCAGGTAGGTATTTCTTACTTATTTTTGGGTTATTAAAACAAACAAACAAACAGAAAATACCCCAAATGTCTAAAAATAGATAATTTATTAGAGACATTATGGTTCACCCATATAATTTAATACCACGGAACCATTAAAAAGCAATGAATGTGAAAACATGCTCATAATATATGATGTGAATAAAACAAATGGCAAGACTGTTTATATGGTTTAATCCCAATGTTGTTAAACAAGTATGAGAGGAAGAGAAAAATCAATTAATCATGGGATCCTGTGAGCCAGAGCTTTTAAAAACTACTTTTTAGAGACACTACTGATACATGAACAATAAGGCACAGGGTTTATCTTTCCTTGTTTGTTTAAAAAATTATATCCCTCCTACCAGGCCCTCTCCTGTAGATACAACACTAAACTCTAGAACAAACCAGAACAAACAAACAGACAAAAACCCTGCAGGCACTGGAGAGTGAATGACTGCAGAACCTGGACAGGATCTGACTCTTGGAAAAAAAGGAATAGGACACAGTTAGTTACCTGTTTTTAATAACTTTTAGCCTTAAAGGGTAGGCCACAGTTGGCACTGAGCAAAGCGGATAAAACGCCAATAGAAAATCCAGTCTTTTGGCCTGAAGAACCAGGCCAAAAGAACCAGAAGGCAAAGCTCAGAGCAATCACAGCGGCTAGAAAGTGAGGTGGGAATCTTGGAAAGGAGAAAACCCCAAATTATGTGAATCAAGTCTGCTTAGTACCTAGCTGGTGCCTGAACCACACGTGTGCGGGAGGGACTCCAACTAAGGGCAATAAAACTAAGCTGAGCTAAGAGCTGCCACTACCAAGTTGCAGAGTCCAACCAAGTTAATTGTCTGCTGAAAAAAAGAAAAGAAAGAAAAAAGAAAGAAACCTTCTGAGTAATAAAACAGATTCCAGAGTCTCTACAACATAACATCCAACATCCAGAATACGATCTAAAGTTACCCCCAAAGAAACAGGAGAATGTGACTCATTAAAAAAAAAAAGGCAATACACAAAATCCAAACCTTGATGACCTAGATGTTAGAATTTGTAGATGAAGATGTTAAAGCTCATCCCTGACCGGTGCAGCTCAGTTGGCTGGGCATCGTCCTGCAAACTAAAAGGTAGCCAGTTTGACTCCTGGTCAGTGCACATGCCTGGGATGCAGGTTCAGTCCCCAGTGGATGCCCACAGGAGAAGCAACCCACCATGTTTCTCTGCTTCTCGTTCTCCCTCCCTTCCCCTCTCTCTAAAAATACATACATAAAATCTTTTTTAAAAAAGCTCAAAGACATAAAAGAAAATAGGCTCACAGTAATAAAAAATAACAACAGCAAAGACAGAACTACAGAAAAGAGCCAAATGTAAATTCTACAGCACAAAATGACAATGTCTAAAATATAAAGTTCACTGGATGGGCTTAACGGCTCGATGGAAATAACAAAGTACCGAGACAATGAACTTGAAAACAGATCAGTATTATCCAATTGTAAGAACAGAGAGAAAAAAAAAAGGTTGGGTAAAAAAGTCTCAGAGATACCTAATGCAATATCAAAGGGTCCTACACATACGTAATTAGACCCCAGAAGAAAAGAGGAAGGATGGGGAAGAAAAAAATATTTGAAGAAATAGTCTAGATCTTGATAGGAATCTTGATTACACTGGTATATGCATTTGCCAAAAGTCAAGAATTGCACACTTAAAACTGGGCAGCTCATTGTGTGTGAAGTGTTTGTTGAGAGAAGAAGACTAAACAGACACTGAACTCGAGTAAATGAAGTGCTTGCGTAAACATTTAGAGGGAAGTCTACTGATGTCCACAGTTTACTCTCACATGCATTCTCCCCCACAAAACGGATTAAGAACACACAGCGGAATGGATAGATGGATAGATACGTGATAACAAGTATAGGAAAATGTAAACATAAGAATCTATGTGGTGGGTATGAGGTCTGTCCTGAAAGTATCCAGCCACACACCCTGAAAAATGGAGAAACATTCCCTGAAGAAGATACAAGGTACAAGAAACACTGTACACAGGACAAGGACACCTCAGTCCCCTTCAAAGGAGGCACCTTGGGACCTCAAACAGTTCTCCCAATCGCCATCAGCTGCCCTGCTGTATTTTCCTGAATCTCACTGATGGTCTGAAATCTCTTTCCTTTCAAAGGTGATTTTAAAAGTTTTGGAAAAAGCCAGAAGGCGCAGGGCACCAAATCTAGGCTGTAGAGGGGCTGAGTCACCTGGGTGATTTGATGTTTCCCAAAACACTCTGCACAAGACGTGATGCATCAGTGAAAGCGTTGTCCTGATGAAGCTGCCAGTCACCGGTTGCCCATAGCTGCGGCCTTCTGAATCACCTGAATAGTTTCCACGGAGGAATGTTCAAGCTTAATGCAAAATTGGATGCAGAGTCATTGCTCTCTTTGCTCAGTCATTTGAATGTGACAGCCACAGAGCACACATGCTCCCTCAGTGGAGTCTACCGCCCCCACTGACCAGTGCAGTGAAGTCATTGTTCACACATGCGCATGCCAGTCCACTCTTCTTGGCTGCGGCTGCCAGGTTACATCGATGCCACACAAACCATTCTCGTTATATTAACAATGGCTGGACTTTTTCTGAACAGACCACGTATATGGGTATTCGTCATTAAGTTCTTTTAATTTTCCCGTATATTTGAAATTTTTCATAACATTTTGAGGGAAAATGATCATTGTGGCTGACTGCTTCCATCCACTAAAACAAAATTATTTTTTTTTTAAATACAAGAGTTACACGTTGTTTCCTCTTCATCAGCCCAGTGGCCTCTATAACATCAGCCAAAATTCAGCCAATGAATCCACCTCATTCGAGCAGCTATTTAGACTGGCAAGTGTACTCACAGACCAGGAAGTGTAGCGGTATAGAAAGATGAGAAGGAAGAAAGACTACTTCATTGCTTCCTTATTTCTTTTTACACTAACTTTAGAAGACAGTAGACAAATGATCCCTATATTGACTAATCAAATGCAGAATAACCCCTCTATTTTTTTTTCTAGGTGTGTGAAGGAAACTGATGTGCTATGGTTATATTATTCCTTTAAAAGGGGCCAAATCTAAGCCCTGGCTGGGGTAGCTCAGTGGATTGAGCGCAGGCTGCGAACCAAAGCATCGCAGGTTCAATTCCCAGTCAGGGCACATGCCTGGGTTGTGGGCCATGGTCCCCAGCAAATGCACATTGGTGTTTCTCTCTCTCTCTCTCTCATCCTCCCTTCTCTCTCTAAAAAATAAATAAATAAAATGTTTAAAAAATGGTATTTTAAAAAAATTTAAAAATTAAAAAAAGGGGCCAAATCTACATACGAATGTCTTGTATTATGATCAGACACTATACCTTAAGTTCCTCTATAAAAAGAGCAAAATATAACAAGGGAAATATAAAATCTGCATATAGAAGGTACATCTTTGTGTTGAAGATACGAAAGAGCAAAGTAACAGCGTTTAAAAGCCGCATGTTGATTTTAAGCCCTGCCGTCTTGCTGTTTACCTTCAAGTTCTTCGAGATGTGAAGGGGTTGCTTGTATCCTGGGCTGAATGTACGATAACTTAAACGTGGGCACCACGAAGGGCACCTGTCTGCCATCAGGGGGCAATCTGGACAGTAAGTAATCCTCAGTGCAGCCGACCTGCGGCTTCACGGAGACGGCGGTCAGCGGGGGCGCACGGACGGGAGTGCGGTAGCAGTCTGGCGCTGCGGCTTTGAAGTCCCTCTCCACGGAGACTGTGCGTGAAAGAAGGGGGAGGAAAGACAGAGGTCACAGACCTGCATGTAGATTTACATATAATAATCCAAGCCTAACATGCTCTGGTACTTACTTAATCATTTCGGAACAAACTGCTGAGACATAAACTACTCCGGGGTCCTATCAGGCACAGCTGGACTCTACATCAATTCTGTCCAGCTGATATTTGAGCAATGCATATGCTACTGCCAAAGAATATTAATTTACTATAGTGATAAGCATAGTTTATAGAGTCTCATTTCCACAAAAGAGTTCACAGATGGAAAACAAGTTTATTTTCAAGTTAATTACACAATACTTTCAAGTAAAATCTAGCCAGTCAAAACTACTCTCGACAAAGCAATTCTTGTTGTCAATACTAATGGTGCACATCAGTCTTAAATACATAAAGCAACTCTAACGGAAGCCAAGTTTAGGTCTCCGAGCCGACAAACATCTTCACCTAATCACAAAATAAAACACACACCGACCCAAATAGGACGGCAGCTGTCCCTGTGCTGGCACCCCTGACCTGTGCGGTCCACTCTCTAAACGACACGTGATTCCTAAAACACGTGAGTTAGGCTGAGGAGGCAAGGGACACCCAGAGTTAATCTGTGAACTATCAGTATTGTCTGGAGAATGAATAAAAGTGCAACTACCATTGTGTATTGATTTATAAAATGTTTTAATGCAAAAAAGAAGCCTTCATACTCAAATATACTTGGAAGCTATGCTCTAGACTAAGGAATACGAGAAAGAGCCAATGAAAAGTAAAGTTCTGGTCTCAGACCCAAAGTAGGAAGAGAAATGTCCAGGACTCCTTGATCAATGTGGGTCCTGACAAGTTTATGGGTCTCTTCTCTCCTGGTGTCCTCCTCCTCCATTGGTCATTTGCCCACAAAAGGCATTTTTAATGCACTGTTCATAAAATGGACACTAAAACATGTGCCAGAGTATGGTGTCCCCGAAACACACACTGTACTCTCCCCCTGTCTTCGCCTGTATCTCATCCGCCTGTAACACTCGTGTCTGATGCCCAGCTTCTCTTCCTCCCTTCTGCCCACTCAGCCGCTAAAACCCTCTTCATACTCCCACGCCCACTGCCGTCTTCTTCGTGGGATCGTCCCACGGTGCCCCCTGCTTGCCTAGGGAGCCTTATGTTTCTGCCTCTCCCATGAAGTCAGGATATACGTCTCATTTACCCTGATATGGCCAAATGCCACAAATAAATGCTTGGTGAAGTCGAAGTAAAGTGAAACTCACCGTTGTGCTTTTCTGCTTCACCATAAAAACATCCTCTACAGCAAGTCTTTACAAATTCTGTTGCCATCACATTCGCTTTCCTGTATCAAGCAAAAGACACAAATTTCCGCTTTTAATATTAATCTGTTGGTAGAAGAGAAAACAATTTAAAATGATCATGCTTAATGCTATTAGGTATCACTACATGTAATAAATCATATTATCCACCTTTCTCAGATGTTCAAAAGTTTAGAGGACGATAGATTTTTGTTCCTATATGTAATTTTTGTATAACCTGGACTCCTTATAAGTTGATAAAATAACATGCTTAAAAATTACTAAATGAACAATTTCAATTTTAATCTGGAAAAAAGAAAATCTCCACTCTCAATATTCTCTTTAGCCTTACATATCTCAATTGATGACTAAGCAAAATTTGAAACATAAAATGGCACTCACAGAAAAAGTGTGAGAAAAACTTCACTTGCTCCAAATCAATTCCTTTGGTAACTCAAAGACTCTATCATGGGGGCCAATAAACAAATACCTTCATACTTTGTGAGATAGTTTAACGCTTAGAATTACACTACTAGAAAAATATAGCTTAAGCACTGTAACACACACAACACCAGCTAAGTCATAAACAAGATATATTAGAAAAAATGGAGTCTGTTTCAAATTTACCTGAACTCTAAGACTGTACAAGAACTTGATGTCCAGGAGATGCATTTGTTGCGGGGACAGTGCACCAGTGGCAAGGAATGACATTTCACAGACAAGCTAAACTGGCCATTCAAGAGCAACGCTCCTGCGCCCTGGCTGGCATAGCTCAGTGGATTGAGCTCGGGCTGCGAACCAAAGTGTCACAGGTTCCATTGCCAGGGCACATGCCTGGGTTGCAGGCCATAACCCCACATTGATGTTTCTCTCTCTCTATCTCCCTCCCTTCCCTCTCTAAAAATTAAAAAAAAAAAAAATCTTAAAAAAAAAAAAAGAGCAACGCTCCTGGCTTTCAGGTTCGAGGTGGTGGAGTAGGAAAACCCTGAGCTCACCTCCTCTCCCTGACAACAAAACTACAGCTGCACACAGAACAGCTGTCTCTGCGAACAAACTGAAAACTAGCAGAAGAGACTTTCTACAACGACAGAGCGAGAGGGGTGCGAGGGGCAGACTCAGTCTAGTCAGGACCCACTCTACCCTCCCATCCCCGTGTGGTGACCCACGAGTGGGGGTGGGTATCGCGACTGTGGAGATCCCCCCACCCGGGAGCGAGAGGTCCAGCCCCAGTCCGGGGACCTGCACCGGGAAGAGCAGCCGCCATGACAGACGGCGGAGGGAAACCAAGACCGTGCTCTTTCCAAGTCCCAGCACAGAGGCAGCAGTTTGAAAAGCACCTGGGTCATACCTGAAGGTGACACATGGGCTAATTTTAGGGAATGTGCTGGAGGGACAGGGACCCTTCTCCAGAATCAGAAGTGCTGGTGGGTGCCACCTTCCCCGCCTTCTTTACTCTCTTTGCACCTAGCTGGTCGGATGCCGACAGGTGCCGTCTCTGGCACTCTCCACTGACCTCGCCAGCACTGTTCACCCCGCCCTGGCATCTCCCTGAGGACCCACCAGGCTGGCACTCCTCCAGAGGAGCCTTTCCACGCCTGGTGGCAACCCCAGTTGGCGCTAGCACACAGCAGTGGGTCTGCAACGGCCTGCGAAGTTAAATACATGCATTGTAAACGCCAGAGCAACCGCTAAAATAGGAAAACGGAGGTCTAGCTAATGAGCCACAAAGGTGATCCAATGGAATTATAGAAAAAAGGTCTTCATATAGAGGAAGGCAGGAAAAAAAAGGGGGGGGGACAAAAACAGCTGGGATGAACAGTGAGCGAAGAGCACGCGTACACACCAGGTGGAACGAAAAACGGGGGGGGGGGGGATGAATAAAAACAGCAAAATGATACACTGAAACCTAACCACACCAATAATCACATTAAGTGTAAATGCTCTAAATGTACCAATGAAAAGGCAGAGATTGTCAAAGTGGCTAAACATGCATGACCCAACTACATGCCGGCTACAAGAAATGTACTTTACATATAGATACAAATAGGTTGAACGTGAAAGGAGGGACAACCCTCATGACTACAGACACAAAAATTCTCAACAAAACACTAGCAAACTGAATCCAGAAACACGGAAGCATCATAACCAGGTGAGATTTATTCTAGGGTGGCCAGGTTGGTTAACATCTGAATGCCAACTCATGTAATACATTACATAATCAAGTATGCAACAAAAATCACATGATCGTCTCGGTAGAGGCAAAGAAGATCTGAAAATTCCAACAATCATTCATGATAAAAAAGAGAGCTGATCAAACAAGGAACAGAAGAGAATCTTCTCAACAAAATAGAGAGTATCTGTGAAAGAGCTACAATCAACCTGGTATCATCGCGGTAGGTGCCGAAGGACTGAATGTTGTCCCTCTGACCCACGCAAAAGACAAGGGTGCCCACTCGCACCACTTCTGTTCGACAGTGTGCTGGAGATTACAGCCAGCACAAGTAGACTAGAAAGCTACAAACGGCACCCATACTGGAAATGAAAAAGTAAAACTTTCTTTATTTACAGACAACTTGATCTTGTAAATAAAAAGAGCAAAGGAATCCACTAAAACTATTAGGATAAACAAGCTGTATGCAATTGCAAGACATATGACTGCCACAAAAATTAGCTGTATCTCTATACGCTAAAAAAAGAACAATCTAAAACTGAAATTAAGAAATCCATTCTACCCATAATAAGATCTAAATGAGCCCTAACATACTTAGGAATACTTTAACAAGAGAAGTGCAAGACCAGGACACTGAAATCTACAAAACATTTACTGAAAGATACTAAAGAAGACTTCAAGGGCCCTGGCTAGCGTAGCTCAGTGGATTGAGCGTGGGCTGCGAACCAAAGTGTCGCAGGTTCGATTCCCAGTCAGAGCACATGCCTGGGTTGCAGGCCATGACCCCCAGCAACCGCACATTGATGTTTCTCTCTCTCTCTCTCTCTCCCCCCCTCTTTTCCCTCTCTCAAAATAAATAGATTTATTTTAAAAAGACTTCAAGGAATGAAGACATCCTATTTTCATGGACTGAAAGACATATTATTAAGATAGCAATACTCCCCGAATTTTCTACAGATTTAACACAATCCTCTTTAGTTTCTTTACAGAAAGAGTGATCTTAACATTCATATGGAAATGCAAAAAACAGACACCCAAAACAATCTTGAAAAAAGAACAAAATCGAAAGATACACTTCTTGACTTGAAAATTTACCGCAAAGCGACAGTAACTAAGACTGTGACACTGTGACACTGGCCTAAGGACAGACGTGTGGATGAGTGGCGCACAAGTGAGAGCCCAGAGGCAAAGCCTTATGTTTATGGTCAATCAAGGGGACAAGAAATTTTAAAGAGAAAAGAACAGTCTTTTCAACAAATGGTGCTGGGACAAATGGATATCCACATGCAAAAAAAAAAAAAGGATAACTACCACATACTATACACAAAAATTAACTCAAAATTGATCACCTATATGTAAGAGTTAAAATTACAAAACTCCCAGAAGAAAACATGGAAGTAATTCATTGCTTGGGAACATGGGTTAGGCACTGATTTCTTAGCCATGACACCAAAAGCTCAGCACTAAAAGAAAATTTAGATATAATCAAATCAAATACCAAAATTCTGATACATGAATCAGAGTTTAAAACCTTGTGCTTCAAAAGACAGCATTAACAGAATGAAAAGACAGTTCAAAGACTGGGAGAAAATACTTGCAAATCATAAACCCAATAATGAGCTTATATCTAGAATAGATGAAGGACTACTACAATTCGGCAATAAAAGAAAAATATCATAATTTAAGAATAGGCAACGGATTTGAACAGATACTTCTCCAAAGAAACATACAAGAAGACAAAACAGCACGCGAAACTATGTTCAACACCATTAGTCATCAGAAAAATGCAAATTAAAACTACGCTGAGATAATACTACACACTTACTGAAAAGGGTAAAATTGCAGAGACTGGCCACTCGAGAGTTTGCAAGCCTGCAGAATGAGTAGGACTCTCACATTCACCTGGTTGCAATGTGAAATGGTTTGGCAGTTTCTTTTTTTTTTTTTTTTTTTAAAGATTTTATTTATTTATTTTGGGGAGAGGGAAGGAAGGGGGGGAGCGAGAGAGAGAGAGAGAGATTGGGAGAGAGAGAGAGAGAAACATCAATGTGCGGTTGCTGGGGGTTATGGCCTGCAACCCAGGAATGTACCCTAGCTGGGAATCGAACCTGGGACACTTTGGTTCCCAGCCCGTGCTCAATCCACTGAGCTACGCCAGCCAGGGCTTGGCAGTTTCTTAAATTAAGCTCACACCTACTATATCTGATCAAGATATTCCATTCCTAGATCAAGAAAAAAGAAATGATATTACCCACACAAAGGCTTGCACACCACCGTTCATAGCAGCTCTACTTGAAATAGCCCCAAACTATCGAATGCCCATCAACAGGGGAATAAACAAATTGTACTGTATCTACACGATGAAATACTGTTCAGCAATCAAGGAATACCCCATCCGTGGGCCGATGCCTTTCCACCAGCACTGGCAGATTTTCCAGTGCTGAAAAAATTCTCCTTCATTATCTCTTTCAATATAGCCTTGCCTACTCTCTCTCTTTCAGAAACTCCAATTGATTAGACTTCCTCACGGCAACTTCTCATTCTGATGGCTCTAACTTCCACGTCTCCTCACCTCTTTTACATTTCCCATTTCCGGCTCTTTGAGCCGTGTTCTGAATGATTTATTCTGGTCTATATCCCAGAGTCTGCGGTTCAACGCAACAAATTAGTTTTGAGTTTTTACTGCATTTTTCATGAATAGAAATGACATTGTTCTTTTTTTAAGCAGCTCTGCATCTCTGTCACTTGTGGGCTTCCTGCTCCCTGCGTCTATTTTTAGACTTGTCTTTTATAAACTTAAAATAGCCCATCATAGTTACTTTAATAATCTATGACAGCAAATCAATATATAAAGCTTTTGTAAGTATACTTCTTCTAATTATTTATTGTTTCTGCTGATTCTTGCTCAAGTTGTCTTATGTCCTGTGTACCTGGATTATCTCTGGCAATAAATTAACGTTCATTGAAATTCAAAACTTTAAGTCCAAGATGGAAAGTATACTCCTACAGAGAATATTTGCATTTGCTTACCCGATGATTTTAAATGCATGCTTTCACAAATAACCGGATTTTAAAGTGGGCAAAGGATGTGAGCAGCTATTTCTTAAAAAAAAAAAAAAAGATCAATGGGTGGCCAATGAACCCATGAAAAGGTTCTCAACACGAATCATTAGGAAAATGTAAATCAGAACCACAGTGAGAGGCCACTTCACACACACGGGGATGGCTGTGGTCAGACACACGGACAAGAAAGGGTTGGCGAGGATGCGGTGGAGAAACTGGAGCCCTCACACATGGTTGGCGGAAATGAAAAATGATGCAGCGGCTCTGCAGAAACAATTTGGTAGTTCCCCAGGAACTTAATCACAGAGCTAACACACGACCCAGGAATTCCACTCCTAGGTAAATGTATCCCTGAGGCTGAAAAGTCTATTTCCACACATATGTCCACAGCACATCACACATGGTAGCCAAAAAGTGGACACAACCCAAATGTCCATTCCTAATGAACAGAAAAAGAAAATGTGGTATATTTATGTGACAGAGTATTATTCAGGTATAAAAAGAAATAAAGTACTGATTCATGCTACAACATGAATAAGCCTCAAAAACATTATGCTAAGTGAGCAAAGCAAAGACAAAAAGAGTACATGTTACATGATCTCATTCACATGAAATGCCCGCAATAAGCAAATTGACAGAATGTGGACGAGTGATCGCCTGGGGTTGGGGGAGGGGAAGAGACAAGCAGTGTCTGCTGATGGTACATGGTTTTGGGGGGGTGATGGAAATGCTTTGGAATTAGATAGTGATGACGGTTGCACAACGTACTGAATATACAAAAAACACTGAACTGTACACTTTAAAAGGGTGAGTTTTGTGTTATGTGAATTACATTTCCATATAAATGGATTTTAAAAATTCACATTTCAAAACTTTTTAAGACCACCACGGTGATGTCGGGTTCTCCCGTGGCCTGGTGGCTGCAACTTCCTAAGGACCGGCTTTTCCCCTGTTTCGCCTGAGGTCAAGGCAACTTTCCCTGCAGGTCCTGGAAGGAGGTGGAGTGAGTTTTCATCTCTGACATCACAGGCCTTCGGGATCCCAGTGCTGTGGCAGAAAGTCTCTGCTTAGCTAACCTTGACCAAGCCCTGTGCGCGCTGCTAACTGTGCCTCCCGTCCTGCAGAACCCGGAGTTCTTTCCTCTAACCCAAGCAAGCCCTCCCAAGGGAGCAAACACCCTCAGAGCAAGTAAGACCTCAGGGCTCCTTGAGTCTCTCCGGTTTTCCGCTTTCTCTTAGATTGGAACATATCAATCCCTACCTACCATTTAATTTGTTTTAACACAGCATTCTTGGCTACTTTCAGTGCAAAAGGTTTTCCAATATCTTAACTATAATGCCCCAAATGAAAACCCTATATTTGCATTTCAAGTTAAAATGAACTCTGGTGAGCGAGGGCAGGGTTTGCAAAAACTGAAGACAGCCTGACACAGCCTGCGTTGAAACAGTCTCAGTGTCGCTTGTGACCTCAGGTGACTCCTGCAGAGATGCTGAAGCTTAAATAACACACACTACCCCAGAAAGTTTACTTTAGAAAAAATTTAACACCCATCTGAGGGGGGAGTCTAGTTTTAAAAGCAGCATAGGTGGGGGGAGGGGGGCTTGTTCTCTTAAGCATCAAGGCTCTTTACACAACGGGAGTAAATGAGGTTGCAGCAAGGATACACAAGGCGACCTGAGGAATGGAAGAGCAGAAACACGCACACGTGTGTGGCAACTTGACGTGATACGTATCGTCGAAGGGAAAATAAACAACAGCGGAAGAAAGATTACCCACGTGGGAGAAAAAAACTAGATCTTACCACTTCACACAAAAATCACTTTCACACATATCAAGAACATAAATACGAACGGCAACATTTTGAAGCTTTTGGAAATATCAGACTAGAGGTTTATGGCCGAAGGGAAGGGAAAACTTGGTTAAACCAGATGCCGAAAGCCCTGGGCATAAGGAAAGGATGACACATTCATTCACATTAAACCACAGAGTATGTCCATCAAAGACCACGATAAAGAAAGTAAGAAGGCAAGCTACCATATTTTGCCGTGTTAATGCACATGTTTTGCCCCACTTTTTGAGGGAAAAAATCAGGGTGCACATCATACATGGGTAGTACCTGAAATACTCTGTATCTGTTCTTGTGTTTTGTACTCATTTGCTACATGAAATTTCTTGTACCATAATATGTTCAAAAACTAAATGCTAAAATTCCTTTATAATACAAAAAACCAAGTACCTAAATATAAATCAATTAAAAAATTGAATTAAAAAATGAAATTTTTTTTCCTGAAAGTTTGGGCCAAAAACGTGGGTGTGCATTATATACGGCAAAATATGGTATTACTAGGAAAAAGACACTTGCCGCATGTATAACTGACAAGGGACCAGTTCGCAGAATACGTATATTCTTTAAGACAGACTTCTAGAAATCAATTTTTAAAAGGTTTTTAAAAACAATAAAAACTAGGCAAAAGCCACCTATAGACATCCCAAGAGAAGAGGAACTATAAAAGGTTCAACATCATCAGTCATTAAGGGAATGTAAATTAACTCCCCATGGGGTGCCATTTCCTCACCCACCAGATTGTTGAGAAGAAAAAAATCAGTTAAACACAAATGTTACTGTGCCAATGTCTCCCTGTCGCTGAGACAGGGAACAGAGCAAACACCTACCACGCAGCTTGTGAGAGTGTAAACTGGTACAGCCACTCTGGAAAACGAGTCATGTCGTCCAGCAAAACCAAACACTCACAGCTCCCTCCCAAAGGGGAGGGGATGGCAGGGGGGGGGGGCGGGGGGCGGGGAACAGCGTGAGTCCCCTTATACATGGCCATTCTTCAATAAAGACTGCAAGTGTATTTTCTCTTCTTTCTGATTTTTGTGATAACATTTCTTCTCTAGCTTACTTTAGTATAAGAATACAGTACATAATTCATGTAACATACAAAACATGGGTTAACTGACGGTTTATGTTATCAGTAAGTAGGCAGCTCCTGTCAGTAGGCTATTAGCAGTGAAGTTCTGGGGCAGGCAAACTTATACTCGGGTTTCTGACTGCACTGGGGGTCAGTGCCCCAACTTCCACACTGCCCAAGGGCCCACTGCATATTACTATTTAAATGGTGTGCTTTCTTCTCTCTATTTTTATTTACTCTTTTTATAGCTTTATTGAGGTACAATTGATTTACGGTAAGTGGCACATATTTAACGTACAATTACATGAGTCAGACATAGGTATACACTGAGGAAGGCATCTTCACAGTCAAGAAAATGAACACAGCCATCGTCCCCCAAAGCTTCCTCATCACACCCCTTTCTAACCCAGCCTTCCTTACTGTCCCTTGCCCCCACTCGTGAGTAACCACTGACCTGTGTTCTGAACTTTAGGCCAATTGGTATTCTCTAGATATTGGTCAGGTACAGTTTGGACATGATTTATGCACCTATTTCACTCTAGCAGATCCTGCCAGAGAGTTCTGTAAAATGATCGCCCCAATTTACGCTGCTACCAGCAGAGTACGGGAGTCCCCCACTGCTCCACGAGCTCGCTCACGGGCCTTTCCCGTTTTAGCTCGTTTCATAGTCCTAAGGAAAATACATCCAAAACTGCTTGTCTGAACAACAACCAAAAAAAATGTAAACTTTCAATGGTGACTGAAGGGGAATTCATGACAAAGAAATTTTAATCTCAGGGCACCTTCCCTGGAATGCACAACAGTGATCGAAGCAAAGGCCCTAACATGTGCAAGCCGCAAGGATTCTGACTGAGTCAACACGTACGATTTCTGCGGAAGAGTTCTAGAAGAACTGCTGAGACACACATGAAAGAATCGCAGGACTGAAAGTGAGCTGGGAGCCAGTGCCCTGGACCCGATGAAATGCAGTCGGACAGCTACAACGCTACTTTAACACTGGTAACAACCCCCGAACCCAACAGACCAAAATGCCACTAAAATACTGTCGTCCTTTGGCTGGGGGGGAGAGGTTGGAACACCCTTAAAGTACTGTAGCTCCATCAGTACGCTCTGACACTTTTTCTGGCTGCTGCTAAACCGCGAGGGAAGAACCAGGCTGTGAGATGCATTTTGACGGAAAGGTATTTTCCCTATCTTCCTTCCCATCTGACTTTAAAGTCCCCTCTACCACCCTGTCAGTTCTTTGAAAAAAAAAATAAATAAGGGCTCAACCCTCGCTATCTTTATTTCTTCATCCTCTATTTACTCCTCAAAGTCACTCAAATTTGGCTTCCAGCCGTATCATTTTACTTAAATTATGTTTGCTGAAATCAATGACCCCTCCTTCCTAGCAAAGCCAATAGGCACTTTATCAGCTCCCACGTCCCTGATTCTTCAGACTCGTCCGACTCGGAGATTTCTCTCCTCCAACCCGTTGCCTCTCTTGGCTTCCACGACACCCGGCCTGCTCCTTCGCCTCCTTTCTTCCCTGACCCGGCCCACCTGTCCCCTTCCGTGGTCTTCCTCTCTTCTTACTCCGCTTGAATGATTTCTGCCACTCTCACAGAATCAACTTCCATGATCCAGATGCCCCCGACACCTACAGCCCTGATCCCGACTTCAGAAAACCCTGGCACCAATCAACTGTATCAATAACCTGCCCGCTGGACAGCCCTGCCACATGTCTCGTGAGAACCTCCAACTCACTTTGTCTCTACCAGATTAGTCTATCAATGTGCTAGTTTTATTCATATGTTAAGTTTATGAATTGAATTATGATAATTCAAGAAGAGCCAATAAAATACAAGAGATCCTTAAAATCCTTTTCTTAAAAGGTAAAAAAAAAAAGCGCAAATTTTTATGAAGTCTTTTCCTCCAGTTACGAAGGTGAACTCAGTCATTAGCAAAAATGACCGAATATAAAAGATGATACAAAAGCAACCCTGGAATCCCAGCTCTAGAAAGCAAGCAATGTCAACATTTCCTTCTGAAAAACCAATTTTTAACCTTGATAAAGGTACATATCAAAATACTAAATTGGTAAATGGGAGGGGGGTGTTATTAACTCTCAATATTTCCAGGCTTTTTTTTTTTTTAAACAGAACTCTATTAACTGCCTACCTGGAGTTAGAATCAGTATACTATTTTAAAAAACAGAAGCAGTCCTTTCACATGGTGTATTTTAAACATTCTACAGGAATCAGTGTTTGTGGCTTGGCATCTCTCTCGCCTATACCTGGACGTCGGTGTGCAATGGTGTATTCCTTTGCTTAAAGGAATACACCACTGCACACACGCACGCACACACACACACGCACACACACACCACTGGGAGTAACAGACGCGAAATCTAAAATCTAGCTGGGTAGATCATTTGTGTTTTGCAAAAACCATATGAAAGTGACGTTTTAACACCTCTTCGTCTGCCGCTTCAAAAAGTTCAGAAACACTGGGCTCATCAGTTCTCATCTGACTCTCCGGAGAAGGAACTGCGTTTCCCATTCCCCTTTCCCGGGCCAGGAGCCCACCTTGGGGGGGGGGGCTCCCCTCCTTCCGGTCCAGGGATCCCCCTGAGTGGACCGGTGAACCCCACAACCCGTCCTGCTCCACAGGACGAGTCACTGCCTGCCTTCCAGGCCGCGGTGATCGCGGCTGTCCAACAACCGTAAGTCTCCCTCGGGCCTCCGGAGAGCAGACTGGGACACAGTCACCGGGCCCGCAATGACAGGTTTTTTAAAAAAGTTTAAGGAGACGAAAAAACCTGCACAACAGTCGCAGGACCCTCAGCCCCGCGAGGCCGCTCTCACACCCGACCCCCCCACCCCCGCCCCGCGCAGGACCCCGGAGGCCAGGTCGGGGGTCACAGGAGGCCCGCCACGCATGTGCCCGGAGAAGCGCCCCTGACGGCGCACCTGGGCCCTCCGGCTCCCTCCCACGCCCGGGCGCCGAGGTCTCCACGCGCGGCTCTCGGGGCGCCCTCGATCCACACCTCGCGGAGGCTGCGCCGGGCGGCCCCGGCAGGTTACCTGCTCCAGGCAGTGGACGTTCTGCTGTCGCCGCCCCCGTGAACCGAGTCTCAGGTCACTTCGCCAGGCAGCGTCCCGAGGCCCCGCCCCCGCTTCCCCAAGTTCCCCGCCCGCAGGTCGGGCTGTGCACGCGGAGGGGCGGGGTGCAACGGGGCAGGGCGGGGCCGCGGGGCCGCGTACCTGAGCGCACTGCGCCTGCGTCTCTTTTCTCCCAGTCTGCCTCGTCCTGCCCCAGCTTCCCAGCTTCTCTTTGGGAAGGTGTAAGATGAAGCCAGGCAGAGTTCAGAGTGTTTTGGGGGATCAGAAGGGAGATAAAAGATAGAAGAGGAATAGAGGGAAACCCATTGGCCGGATGAACCTCTTTGGGTAGGGACGGAAGGAGCATAGATATTTGCCAGAGATATTTCTGCACCCTTTTTTGGGGGGACGGTGGGGGAGCACAGAACCTTCTTAGTTGTATGTAGTGTTACTGGACTTTAGTGGTTTTATATCCCAATTATAACGTCTTCGATAATCAGCCCGCATCTCTTCACTTTTGTGGTTTTGCATCTGCCTGCACCTTGCCAGCAGTAGATATGTTGAAAGGGATCCTAAGGGTGTCCACTGCAAGGGATCCTAAGGGCCCCATTCTGTGCTGGAATCTGGCACCCTGGCACGGAGTTGGCTGGCCCTGGTCATTTTCACCTCCCACCGTGGGAATCGTAACTCTATAGTAGAAAAGTCGTTGAATGAATTCCCAGAGTATCTGTTAGTTAACAGTTCAGCTTTTGAGAGGCCAATGGATTATAAATTGAAATAAAGGTAATACATTTCTTCCTGTAGAGCAGTCTTTCTCCAAGTGGGGTCTGTTAATCTCCAGGTCCTAGAGATACTGGAAAGGAATGGGAGTGGGGGTGGGGAAGGGGCTAGAACGAAGATCAAATTAATCTGGGGGAAAGAAACACAATACAGGGGCCGGCAAAAGTAGGTTTAGAGTCATGAGCATGCAAAACCTAGTTTACTCGTGTATTATTTATTGTATTATTTTCCATATGGACACCCATAAACCTACTTTTGCCCACCCCTGTATAGTTGCTCTCCTTGAAATTGATGACACATTTACAGGCCTGAAAACTGTTTTACTTTGTATCATCCCACACTTCTGAAATGTACTTGACCTGAAGGGTGGCAGACTATGCCGCCTCAAAACATGCCCCTTTGGCATAAGACCTTCCTCTTTCTTCTTGAAAGCAAATGAAACTCCAGTGTGAAAGGTGTCCCCCAGAATACCAGAAGGAAAGAAACATTCTGATCACCAGAGATGGGCGTCAAGGATGAGGAAAATAGAGAGAAACTTTGTTAAATTGACCCTTATCTTCCTAGTCACTACACAATTAACTACCGTAGCTCAAGCCCCTTTGTCTTGTTGCATTGTCACTATTCACTACTCTTCGTCCAACTTAGTGTATAAATGTGCAGCTCTAACTGCTTCTTTGGGTCTTCAATTTCCCATTGGGGCTCCCCTGTGCATGTAAAATCTGCATGCTTCCCTCCTATTAACCTATGTCAATTTAACCCTCATGTCTGGTCAGAAACCCTAAGAGGGTTAAGTTTTACCTCCCCTAGAGACCATTCACCTCTCTTCTTGAGAAATGCCTGTTATCATCCCGGGGGTATTAGTGTTTCAACCAATGCACTCTGATAAACACTGCTTTAAAGTCCAAGCACATTGACCATGAATAGTTTTTCACTCTATTACAAATGCTTGCAAAGTTCTAAATGGTTTACACAAAACTTTCACATGAGTCATCTCAGTTCATCTTCACAATTACGGTGTAAGTGCAATTGTCCTCGTTTCACAGTTGAAGGTACTGAGGATCGAACAAAGAATGGCTGCCCAAAATAGAGTCAAGGTTGACTCTGGACTTCAGACTCGAAGGCCTTTTAGAGGTATATGATGTGCTGTATTTAAGGGTCAAATGGGAGAGAGAAAGAGAGGGGGGGAGAGAGAGAGAGAGAGAAAGAAAGAAAGAAAGAAAGAAAGAAAGAAAGAAAGAAAGAAAGAAAGAAAGAAAGAAAGAAAGAAAGAAAGAAAGAAAGAAAGAAAGAAAGAAAGAAAGAAAGAAAGAAAGAAAGAAAGAAAGAAAAGAAAGAAAGAAAGAAAGAAAGAAAGAAAGAAAGAAAGAAAGAAAAGAAAGAAAGGCGGGCCAAGGACCTTTCCCTAGCTTTTACTCCCTGCAACGTCTGATGTCACAGTTCAGAGCACAAAACTGTCACCCAGGTGTGCTCAGTGAATGAGAGATGAACGAATGCGCAAGTGCTCCACAGTGCCTGTTGAACGGGACTGAGCCCTCGGTGCCCGAACTGAACAGCCTCAACAACCTCTTCACGGATGCACAAGTTCCCGGAGCAAGAGCTCCCCAAGTTGTACTTAGTTTTCTTCCGTCTTCCATCTAAAAAGGATTCCTTACAATAATCCACTCTGTTGACAGAAACAGTTCTTTGAAAACAATGAAACCACTTCCTTTATTTTCCTTGAAATGGGCCTCCTTCCTGCCCCACTTTCAGAGGCGAGGCTGCGTTGATACAAATGGTGGGTATTGTACGCACGCCTTTCCTTGTGCCCCTGTGGTTAACCTCTTCCCGCAAAAGGACGGTTGTGCAACATTCTGAGCGAGGTTTCGTTTTCTGTCTGCTTGCTTTTTAATATGAGCGTTAGTGTTTTTGATGTTAACGTCTTGTGTCACTGGAGGCAGAGCTGAAGCACAGAACAGATTTGGGTTGATGTGCACCAGAGGGCTGCGAAGATCTCGCTGTGCGAGGGGATTCTCTCAGTGGACAGAGACAAATCACTTAATCCCTGCCCTGATCCCTATTCATTCTGCCTCCGCTCAGGGCAGCTTACCAGTGCTTTGTGACTCAGCCCGGCCCTGCCTCTCTCCAGGCTCGCCTCCCGCGGCACCCCGCCACACGTCGTCGACCTTCCGAATCAACTGTGGTTCCCTCAGCTGCCAAATTTGCGCTACTGCTCCCCTTAACTCTATTTTGCGGGTCCCAACAGGCACATCCATGTTCATGCAGCTGAAGTACCGCCTCTTCTGGAAGATGGAGCTCCAAGCACACGGCCCAGAGTGAGTGGGGTGCCCTTCCTCGATGTTCCCGGCGCAATCCATCCACATCTCTGTCGTGGCACCGATACCATAGCTGTGGTCGTTCACTTCTTTTTTTTTTTTTAACATGTTTACTACTAAATTTTAATTTCAAGATCTAATTTTTTTAAAGATTTTATTTATTTATTTTTAGAGAGGGAAGGGAGGGAGAAAGAGAGAGAGAAACATCAATGTGCGGTTGCTGGGGGTCATGGCCTGCAACCCAGGCATGTGCCCTGACTGGGAATCGAACCTGCGATGCTTTGGTTTGCAGCCCGCGCTCAATCCACTGAGCTACGCCAGCCAGGGTGGTCGTTCACTTCTTTTCCCTTTTCCCACGGAACTCAGTCCAGCTGAGTTCCCAGTAGACAAGAATTGGGACTTCCATCTGTTTCCTGAACATATGACATAGCACCTGACACATAGAACAGTGAAATATTTGTTGGATGAAGGAAAAACAAATCTTTAAAGAATATGAATTCCTAGAGTGTTTGTAAAATAATCTCACAAATACAAACGGTCCTATCAGTACAGTGCAGGGGCAGAGAGGACAGGCAGATTCCTGTTTCCCCCCCAAGTTATTCCCTTTCCACGATCGGCCTTAGAAAAACATCAGGAAAAGTTTATGCATAGGTATTTATTTATTCATTTACTTGTTCAAGAAACATTTCTGAGTGTCTATGGTATGCCAGGCACAGTCCTCAGCACTTGCTTGGGAGAGAAAGCGACGTTTCAGCAGAGTCATGAATGCTCACCAAACCTTGATTCCTCGCTCTGGGCACAAAACTAAAGTCCTTTGTCCATTTCTCTTACAGCTAGGTAAGGCCACGTGACCAGTTCTCACCAATGGAATTTGAGCAGAAGTAGTATTTCACTTCTGACCTAAGCAACGAAGAACTGATGAGCCTTCTCCACAGTCTCTCCCTCTTCCCCTTCCTGGACCACCCGGGACCAGTGCTAAACCACTGCCAACACGGATAATGAGACCAGATGGCAGAAGTTCCGGTCACCGTTCGACACACGAAACAGAGCTCCCACCACCATTCACTACGTGTATCAGATTGTGATGCGAATGAAAACTGAACTTTATTGTGTGCACTAATCATATTTGGGGATTTCTTTCCCATCAGCTAGCTTTACTTATCCTGATTAGCACTCTCAAAAATTATGACATATAGAGTACATAAAACACTAGATAAATGCTGTCTCCTGCTTTGCATGGGAAACATGGAACGTGAGAACTTCTCAAAGAAGGTATTAAGGTCATAAAGACTTGAAGCTTGTCCCAAATGGATAAAGAAAAACCTTTGTGGGCACACAGCTCCTTGTTCTTGCTCTCAGATGGCCACCCGATCGGAGTGCTGACATCTTGACTTGAACACAGGCACAGAGTCACCCCATCATCTTCATCACCTTTATCAGCCACTGTCAGCCTCCTTGCTGCACTTTGAAGAATTTCCCTGGGTGACCTTCAGGAGCTCTAGTGTCATTCAGGGTCAAGTGTATATCAGGGAGTGACAGAGGACAGGCGTGAGAAGAGGGGTCCTGTAGGCTCTTGACCATCTTACTAAGGAGCTTCTATATTGACCTACGGGACACATGAGTTGAATAGAGTAGGGACTGTTTGTGGTGGGATGACTTTTTTCTTTATTTTTTCCCTTCTCCTGCCATATTCTTTTCTGGGTGACGGGTACCCACTAAGGCTAAGGTAACAATGGAGAAAATGGCTGGTCATAGGTGCTTCCCCAAGAGATCTAATCATGACAAGGGCCTCTTTCCTCCATGCCCTCACCCATGGCCCCTCCCTCCTCCAAACCCCATTCACCAATGAAACTGCACAGCACCAAAAGACCGATAGTTTCGTGGAGGCCCATTGGCTCTCCACTGTCAATTGACCATAGAATGGAAATTGACTTTCAGCTTTTCAAGCTTAGCACCTGGCTTCTTTTCCTCTTTTGCCTGCTAAGTTCAACTCTGTTGAAGAAGACTCAGTCAGGCTCCCTAGACACTGAAGGAGACAATAAGGTCTATTAATATTAACAGGGCCTGTTAATATCGCATGAGAAATAGAATTATTGCAGGCACCAGACATTTATATCTTATGGCCAAAGCACTACACTTGCAGAAGTAGCCATACGGGAAGCTAAATGATTATCAGAAGGTTGCTAGGGAGGGATGTGTTACCAAAGTTAGGAGATTTAAGAGGAATATTGAGTGATGAAGAGCATTGAGGTGTGATGGCCGCATCCATACCCAGAATTGATGGGTCTGTCACAGTCGCAGACCCGCTGTGCGGTCCCATTCACCAAGGGTCCAGTCACAGCCACGGGCCTTCTCTGTGGTGGACTGTGGTCTTGACCTAGTGCTCCATCCTCACTGTATTACCTTTAGTATGTACACCTTCCGTGTGACTCTGAAGTTCCTTTCACTCAAGGAGTGGCATGTATTTCTCTACTCCATGATTATGACTTCGGCCATGTGCCTTGCTGTGGCCAATAGAATGAGATGGGAGTAACGGTGTTGAAGTTCTGAGCTTGTGCCCGAACGGGACTCTCATGTTTCTGCTTACCCTCTCATGCTTCTGCCGACACCACCAGGAGATGTTGCCTGGGCCAGCCAGCTGGTCCGAGAAGGATGAGGGACATGGACCAGAGTCCCCAGATAAGCCCAGGCTAGATCAGCACACCCCCAGCCAACCAGCAGAAAGGTGAGAAATAACAGATGATTATTGTTATATGCCATGGCATTTTGGGACTGTTCGTTACACAGCAGTAGTTGCCTGACATACCCTCCATCCCTTTCTGGGATGGTGGGAGAGGCCCTCTTACCCCATCACGGCACCAGAGTTCAGACCAGCATGCCCAGGGTTCTCCCACCAAATCACTGGGAAGCACCATTGGGGCCCGTGGTAAGTTAGGAAACAATCCCTGTTCCCTCAGTAAAATTCTGTTTGACATTTTTTATCCTTTTGGTTAGATGTAAAATCTAACTGTCTGTCAGAGGAGAGAAAGATTTAAAAACTCTTCAGAAGGCTATCTCTGAATATTAATGGTTGTTGGCAAATACAACTCTAAATCACTATCCAAAAAAAAAAATAAACCCCTGAATCTTATCATTTGTGATTTTTGCTTTTATCAGAGTTTTAGGAAAAACTCATACACCCAACAAAATCCCCAGGCAGCTCAGGATGCCAAGACTTGCTTCCCCTCTCCTTCAGTCCGCCCCCAGCCCATACAGAGGATTCACCAATAAGTGTGGTTGGCAGATGAACCAAAGATCCAAAGACACGTTTTTATGACCATTGTATCTTAACCTTTCCGTTTGAAGTATACATTTGTCTTCACATGAATAAGAAGTATGGTGAGGGGTGTCTTCAAAACATTTTATGACCCTAATTTTTCAGACATTCCCACTTTCCCCACCGCTCCCCGCCTTTCGCCAGCTCCCCTCACCCGTCCAGTTTACCAGGGGCCAATGATGCTGGAATCATTTTTTTAAGGAGATGCGGGAGGTCTGCAGCTCATTTCCTACTCGATGTGGGGCTTCATTTACGAGAAGGACAGAAATCGCTGGCAACAGTGCGAGCACACTTCCAGCACAGCTCGACGGCACCCCGTGACAGCCCCGGCTGTCAGAGAGCTGTCCCCGCAGAGTAACAGCACTCGCGGGACCGGGCAGGGTCTGTGGGGGCCGAGGAAGCCTCCCTTTCCATTTCTGAAAAACATCCCCTCAGGAAACAATCTGGCTTTTCCTGCAAAACACGAACTCGCTTGGCAGTCCGACCGACCGACTCCTCAGCCCCTGTCCATCTCGGGCTGCGTGCCTGATCAAAAACAACGGCTCGTCCAAGAACATCCCTAGTGCGAGTGTGGCTTCAATGGGAAAGGGAAGACAAACAACACCCTTGCCAAACAAACACCCATGCACCACCCCCCGCCCCCTCAACCCCAAACACACAAAGGCATTTTTTAAATGTTGAGAAATACAAAATGCCTCAATCAAAACCACTTTCTATTACTGGGAACAGGGTTGAAATTACTTCCTTCTTCTCCTCCAAACATGTCTGGAATGATAATAGCACCCGTTCTTTTTTGGCCTATCTCGTGCCAAACGCTGTGTCCACGGTCCATATATATACTTATTTTAATGCTGTCAACACCCCTGCAGAGTAGATAGCATCGTCTAAAGTTTACAGATAAGGAACTTTTTCAGGATCACAAAGAAGCGGTCGAGGAGCCAGAATGTGGACCCCAGGCTGTGTGTGACTCCGAAGGTCAACCTCCTCTCATTAAATCACAGCCACTGTTTTTACACAAACCCAACTCCTTACTACGGGCTGATCGACACCACCAGCTCTTCCGTGAATTCTTGGCTTGTTCTGAACAGAGCTCTGATGGCGACAAGTAGCAGAACCCCGCTGAACTTCATTCAGGTAGAAGGCACGGCGTGGTCTTCTCGGCCCAGCCCTAGCACAGACGAGGAGACGATGGGGACAGACCGGAATGCAGGAATCCCAACAAGCAGGCGTTAGACCGGGCGGCAGCACCTGGGGCAGCCCCGGCAGCTCTCCGCCTCTGGTCTCAGAGCGCCTGCTTTTCTCCGCACACCCGCCCACCCAACCGGCTTCCCTGGGTCTCCAGTCCCTTGACTGGGGGCAGGGCATCTGCCCCCAGTTGCACAACTTCCTCGACTACTAGACTGTTGAGCGCAGGGCCTGCCACCTAAGAGTAACACAGGTTTGTCACTCTCTAGATTCCCAGGAGAGGAGTCTGATGGGCTCAGTTTATATTTTTTAGCTGGACCGTGCGCAGGGCACAGGTTGCTAGCTGGTCTGCGGGTGGGCACCCGTACGTCAGATGTCCACTCTGGTCCGGTTGCAAGTAGCTGGAGAGTCAGAGGGGTCTGGGTAGGGAAAAGATCAGTAATCTGCTGCTGCCCCTTCTGGGTGGAGACGCACCTTGAAATCCAGCAAAGACCCAGCTCTCATTCACTCCCCTTTTGTTATAAGGCTGATTTATATACCTGGTTCAGCCCTTAATTTTAAGTAGTTCCCCACTACTTTCCAATGGCATTTTATTTATTTTCATGTTTCTAGAGAACCACGTTTTTAATCCTCAGCTGAGGGTATGTGTAATGATTTAAGAGAGAGAGAGGGAGAGACATCAATGTCAGAGAGAAACATCCATTGGTTGCCTGCTGCCCATGCCCTGACCAGGGATCAAATCTGCAACCTTTTGGTGAATGGGATGATGGTGCACCCAACTGAGCCATCCCACCAGGTGAGAAGCACGTCTCAAGGTCATTATATCCGCAATGCCTGGCAGAGTGCTGAGAACACAGTGGCACTTAGAAATGATTGGTTTTACTAGAACGAGTTCGTCATGGGGCAGGACAACGCAGATGGTCCAGAACATGGTCTTCATTCCTTCTCTCGCCCCCAGAAAGACCGTCAGAACTGTAGAGGGAACATCACATGTGATCACAAGTCTTTAACCTCACCGGCTTAACTGGAGCGGATGTGGAGAAGGAAAAGAATCTGCCCCTGAGCTCATGAACTCTGAAGCACCTTCCCACTCTTCCTAAGCGGGGCATCCAGCCAAAAGCTCTTAACCGGAAGTGATGCTTGCAAGTACCGTATTCTTGCTCTGATCCCATCACTACACCACCTATTGGGAAAAGTCCACTAGAATTAAGATAAATGGCTCTAATCCATTATAGTGTGAAGCTGGATGCTGTTCTCATGTGCAAAAGGAAAAACGGAAATAGTTTCAAAATCTCGGTATTAAATGACTGGGAAATTACTGATTAGCATGTTACCATTGGCATCGTTGTTGGGAAGTGGAGACATTCTGCTGCCCACGGCTGAGGTGACACTAACTGTATCAATAAGGATGTTTTCAGCCACAAATAAAAAACCCAGCTCCAACGGTCATAAAAATAAGGAAATGCATTAGCCAGTGTGGTGGTTTAAATCATGTTCATAATTCTTGGCATTTCCTCTCTCCAAAGACTGGGATGTCCTCTCTCCTCTATCTAGGCTAACCAGAGTGGCTGGCTGACCAAGAGAGGGCTGTGGAAATGACAGACTGTGGAAATAATGGAATACGATGTCCGAGGCTAGGTCATGAAAAGCAATACCATTTCTGCTTGGTTCTCTTGGGAGGCCTGCCCCTGGGACCCAGCCACCACGCTCTGAGGAAGCCTGAGCAGCGTGGGCAGCAGGAGCCACGTGAGAGGGAACCAAGGGTCAGGACGCCCCGACCCGACTGCGCCCGTGCCCACTCTCCAGTTATGGGGTGAGCCACCAGGGAAGTGGATCCTCGCGCCCCCAGCCGACACCTCGTGGGACAGAGACAAGCGGTCCCCACGGGGCTCTGCCCATATTGCAGATTTATGGGCTGAATAGTGATAATGTGTTGTTTTAAGCCACTATGTTTTGGGAAGGCTCGTTCCACGGCGAGGGTAACTGACATGGCTGACCTGAAAGGAAGTCCGAAGCTAGACCAGACGTCAGAGTCACTGACCCAGCAATTCAGCCACATATCATTGAATGCCTTCCTTCCCTTTGCTCTGTTCCAGATTGTGTAAGCTTCATGCTGAATCTAGCTGCCTTGTGTTTATAGAGTGCACGCTGGGGCATTCAGAGCCTCTTCTTTTGATGCGGGTGAGGGGGCAGAATAAATTCCCCTGGACCGTTCTCGAGAGAAGCTGGCAAACCTCTCCTCATGTCTCTTTGGCCTGAATTGGGTCACATGCTCATTCTCGAACAAATAACTAGCAAAAAGGGTAAAATAATGTTTTGACTAATCAGGCCTAACCGTTGAGATCAATGTATTGTACCAAACCATATTGCTGCTACTTATGGGGTAGCACGGAGATTGGAAAGGACTTCTCTGGCGTGAGAGCATTTGAAAAGAAGGTCAGGCAGGTAGGAAAAGCCTCAGGCAGTGCCCAGCCCCGGCACATTCATGATAACAAGGAGAAGATTCCCAGGACGTGGGCTGGCCTGGGGGAGCTGTGCAGGACTCAGCTCTGAACGTGTTGTGAAGCAGGTAAAGTCAGCTTCTGGGACCCGCTGACTTGGGGTCTTTCTCCTACCCCTTTACCCCATTTTTAGCAGCTGTCCCATCTTCATCGGCCCCCTGCACATTTATACCTGCTCTCTGGCCAAGGCAAGCCTGGTGGTACAAAAGGTGCTGTTCCATTCTGGTAACTTCCTCCAGTTTCCCTCGGAAGAATAACCCCTGACATAGGCAAGGGCTGGGCTCATTATTTTTCCCGTGTGTGCCAATGAAATAAGTAAGGCTTTGCGGCTTGGGCAGATTACTTCTTCCACCTACCTGCGCATACCAAACATGAAAGGACTAGACCAGGAGGTTACTAAGCTTTCCAGCTCCAGGGATTTCTGCACTCCGCCTCCTGCCCTCTCCAAGATGACTGCAGCCATGCCTGAAAGTCAATGTCATTTGTGGCAGCCACGCTCTATGCTCAGTCCTCTCCAGAGTCACCCTCTCCCCATCCGTCACTACTTTGTTTTCACCGCTCTGGGCCATCTCCACATCCTGCCTTCCTCTTTCACTTCCTGGACTGGCCAAAAGTAATGAAGATTCCTTAGCCTTCTCTTCATGGAGTTCTCCTGCCCCTTCCTTGTGGCATGGCGCCGACTCCTTGAAACACCCAGAATGCTGTGATGGAGTTCTGCAAATACTTCGCTTCCAAAATTGAATGGGGTATTTCTTGAAAAAATATTTTTTGAGCCCTGGCTGGCGTAGCTCAGTGGATTGAGCGTGGGCTGCAAACCAAAAGTATCGCAGGTTCGATTCCCAGTCAGGACACATGCCTGGGTTGCAGGCCACGGCCCCCAGCAACCACACATTGATGTTTCTCTCTCTCTCTTTCTCCCTCCCTTCCCTCTCTAAAAATAAATAAATAAAATCTTTAGAAAAATGATACTTCTCTTTAAAAAATATTTTTTTGTAGATTAAATTTAGGATGCTCAGAGTAGACATCTCTTCATGTCATGAGACGATCGTAAGAAGCACTCCCTCAAGTAGAAATTTCCCAAATTTGTACTTGTAGTTGTGCCTACTATAGTTTCCCAAGATTTTATTCCCCTAGTCGGAGTGGATTGGTTCATGAACAGGCACGTGACTCCAAAGGGCCACCCAGCGTCTCTCTCTGGAATTCTCTGTCGAACAATAACTAGGCAAGAACAGTCAGTCCTCTTTCCGGCAGCAGAAGACACTTCGCTGGCAGGTCCCCTAGGCAGCTGTCCATGTGATGAAGGAGAACGAACCTGACACTCCGAGAGGAGTACAGACAGGAGGCGGTGTGAGAGGTTCCAAGGCATTCGAGTTCTTGGCCGTGGCCAGTCCTGCGGGAAGCTACACTCCGGTTTCCCGTTGCACCAGGACACATCTGATAAATAACATCTTTTGGCTAAGATGCTACATGTTAAGCTTTCATCACTTAAACACATGAGACTTGATATGAGTACTGAAAAAAACAAACAAACAAAAAAACCAGGTCCCTACGAGATTCTTTGGAACTGAGTCTGGCACTTTTAATTGATTGTGATTTACATATGTTTATAGTTGCTTTAAGTGCTTGCCTCTCAGTATTTATTTACGGCGTGGGATCCTAGAGGAAAACATGGGATTTAGAGGCTGAAAGCCTGTGTTTAAATTCTAGCTTTAATATATTTTTCAAGCCAGGGCAAAGGACGCCCTGAACCTCACTTCTTCTTTTAAGAAAGTGGGGACAAGGATAATCTTTGCTCTTAATACGATGGCCCCAATGAGGGAATGGAAAGGGGCAGGACCATAGTCATCTTCGCATTTTCACATCCGCCACACAGCCTGGGACGGTGGTGTAGGTAACATTCAAATGTCTGATGAATAACATTGAAAACAGAAAGCATGTGGTGCACTTTCAAGCACGATTTAATGTGAGCTATAATCTGATCACGACCACTTCACGACAGGGGAGTGTGTGTGCAAGGATCCACACGGGCAGGTGAAGATGGGCGTGTGCCGGGCGACAATATCGGCACCATGAACACAACTTCCTGCTGGCAAGCAGGGGAGGAAAGGGGGCTTGTGCCCAGCACCCCTCCATTCCCTCTTCGGTGATGCTCCTTCCGTCTGATCCAGAGTCCATGAGTCTCTGGCCCCAGATTCTGGAAGCGGCCAGTGTCTTGGGGCTGCTGGATGCTGTTCATAGAAGCATCAATGGGAGACGACAGTGAAGGGAGAGAGTATTAAATGATCTAGGGCCCTTTCACTTTTAACTAGCACATCCATTTACCTCCTTTTGAACCATCGATATGACTAAGGCTCCCACAAAACTCTCAGGATGCAAATTGCTCATGTATTCCTTTTTCTCTTCCCAAATCCCCATATAAAATTATGCAAAGAGGTCACGAGGGCTCAGAAAGCACAGCCACCCAGGGGGCGAGCCGACCTACTGCTGTATTATGATGCAGCCGAATGCAGCCACGAAAGTTCACAGTGATAATCCGAATCAAGTAGAACTGTATGTGTGACACATACAGTATGGCCTCCACGACAGGAAAGTGGCCAACACTTTATTTCTAATAGCCATCAAAATGACTAAAATTATTTTAAAGGTTTAGTGTTTCAAAAAGGATATTCCTAATTAGCTGAAACACATTTCCTGAGAGGTTTCATTGTCTCAGCTCTGCGAGAGAGCCTTAGTTTGGGGCTTCACTGCTCATTCAATGGTTCAGTAAGTTAATCGTAGGTGTTAGATCCCCATAACTCGAAGATCCTAACCCTTAACATTTCACAGTGAGTGCAAATGACCAATCTCCCAATAATATTGTATATACTATCAGGATGAAAGTACTTTGCCTCACTAACCTTGACTTTCTCGATTTATAGGGGAAACCTGTATTGGGCCAAGTTTCCTACAAGAAAGACTTGAAAAAATGAATCCTCACGGGCTTTGGATTTCTTTTGACCCCACCAATAAATCCTTACCTTGTTGTCAATTGCTTGAAACAGATTATCTCCCACTTTCCTCCCTTAATACCCATAATGCAACATTTGTGCTGCGACCTATGCTGGCCCTGCGAACCATGCAGGAGAACCCCGCCTGGCACGTTGGGGGATGGTGAGAGGGTCCATGACTGGAGCAAAAGAAAGAGCAGGGGAGGGCTAGAAGCTGGGGACAGAAGAGCGTGGGGTGGGGGTGGGGGCAGGGGGGCATTGGGAGAAGCCATTGGAGGGTACGGAGCAGAGGAATGACATGAACCAAGTTAACATCTGCACTTGAGCCGCTGCATTGAGAATACACTGCCGGGAGCTGGGGGGCACACACGGCAGCAGAGGGACTGGCTGGCCCGTGCACCACAGCGGGGGCAGAGAGGAGGGTGAAGCTGACGGGGTAGAGGATCCCTCACAGGCAGAGGAAGCCATCCCCATGGATGCCTGCTACTACTAGTGTTGCAGCACTCTGAACCCCAAGACTCCTCGCTAAGTGGTTGGTCTATCGAATGGCAGTCCCGGGTGAGTGATTGAATGTTGAATGGTCAACAGACAAATTGAATGTCAGGACTGGAAAAGAAATGTCTGAACATTTTGCATAGATCGACCAAAAGGAACTGGAATTGAGTCAAAACTAAAGAGTTCAGACTCCCCTTCATGAGCTCTCTGCTTGGATTGGTTCTTCTTTCCTTTCCTTTTCTTTTTTTTTTTTAATTACACAACACGAAAAAACCTGTGATCAAAAAACTTGCTGAAATGCCACAATTACTCAGAATCTAGCCTGACCTCGCGGCACTCTTAGATATTAAAAATCATTTCTATGGTCTTCCATTTTTTGGTTTAACAAGCACAAGAGGCCATGACCTCCACTATCTGAGGCAAACGTGTTAAACATCTGGGACCTGGCATGCGTTTCTCCTGGGGGATGCATTGTTTGCGCAAATTTTTATTGAGTCAGAATATTCATGTAACCTAGTAAGAACATTTCTCTGAGACCAGAGTCAAAATCCAGAGTTTTCCAACCAGTTAATAAACTTAATGTAGGACCAGTCTAGAAATCGGTTTTTAAAACAGAATGGTATCTAAACGGAATCCCGTGCAGTGCCCAGGGCCCCCACTCGGGCACAATGGCCGGTCTGAACCCAGTGGGGTCTGCCAGGCTGCAGGCTGAAGCAGAGGCCCTGGTGTCTGCAGGGAGGGCCCTGGCCTGCCGTTCAGGGCAAGCTCTGTCACTTAAATACAGGTGATCTGGAACAATTTCTTTTACCTCTGGGTGTGACTTGCCTTTTTCCTATAAAAGATGGAAAGTACAATACTGCTCCATATGTCTTAGAAATATACAAGCATAAAAAAATAGAACAGTCCTGGCCGGGTAGTTCAGTCAGTTAGAGCATCGTCCTGATACACCAAGGTTGTGAGTTCGGTCCCTGGTCAGGGCACCTACAAGAATCAACCACTGAATGCATAAATGGGTGAAACAACAGTCAGTCAATCTCTCTCTCTCTCCCCTCCCCCTCTTTGAAATAAAAAAGTTAAAAAAATTAATTTAAAAAAAGAATTTAACATTTATAAAAATAGAACAATAGGGGTAACAGAAGGTTTAAAAGCTCTATACATACAGACACATAAAAGAAAGGGAAACACAGGGAGGGAGGAGGAAGATTGGAATATCAGAGATTGTTATTAGAAGACCAGAGAGAGACCAAACAAGCTGAACAAAACCTTTGAAAAAGACAAGCTAAGGGTAGTCTTCTGGAACGTTCCTCAAGGGCGGGACAACCTCTTGTACCCCCTTGGGATCTCCCCGAAGTGCCCAGGGCAGCACCCCCTGACTGGCAGAGGGACAGGCTCCTCTGGGTCTCCACAGTCCATGCCCTGAGCGTTCCAGGGGCGGGGCGGGCACCGGCCAGCAGCGTCTACCCCGCTGCCTCTGGGCGGCCGAAGCACAGGCAGTAGAAAGGGAATGTGTCTGCTCAACATGGGGACAGGAACAGTGTTTTAAATCTACATCTCCCTTCTCAGGGGGCTGCTGTTTCCTGCAAAGGGTCTTTGCGCAGCCGAGCATGGGAGGGCACCCGGAGGGCTTCTGGCCTGAGTGGCGGGCTGGCAGCCGAGTGTGAGGGCAGGGTTTCCGCCTGACAGAGCCAGATGGATGTGGGGTTCAGGCGCTTCCTAAGAAGGAGGGATCGGGAGGCAAGGGGGGCTCGGAAGGACAGCCAGCGAGAGAGTGGGGACGGAGAGCCGAAATGGCAAGTTCCACTCTCAGATCCTTGGTGAGGTGACCACGTGCCCCAGTGAAAATGCGTTTGCATGAGTTTCCTAGGATCGCTGTAACAAAGGACCGCAAACTTGGCCTGAAACAATAGAAATATATTCTCCCACAGTTCTGGAGCCTAGAAGCCCCAAATCAAGGTGTCAACAGGACCGTGCTCCCTCTGAAAGCCCCAGGGAACAATGCTACCTCATCCCTCCTCTCGCTTCCGGTGGCTCCGGGAAATCCTTGGTGTTCCTTGGCTCGTGGCTACGTCATGCCAACCCTGCCTCCGTCTTTACATGGCCTTTGGGGTCACGTATGTATGTTCGTGTGTCCCCTCCTCTTCCTCTAAGGATATCAGTCACTGGAGTTAGAACCCACCCAATTTCAGTGTGACCTCATCCTACCTCGGTCAATCACACGTGCAAAGAGATCACATTGTGGAGTTCCTGGCAGACGTGCATTTTGCGGGGGCACTGTTCAACCCGCCACTGCGCTGTTTCATCTCGTTTTCATGGCAAGTAAGAGGCAATTCCATGGCAAATCAACCGGCAAGGGACCGGGGAAGGGACGGTGGTGCTGAAACGGCTTAGGAACCAAGCAAACTCAAGAGAAATATGCATGGTAGGCTCCGTGCTGTGTCACCAAAAATTGCCCCCACTGCCACCCAGAGCTGCCCCTACTGTGGCTGCTTGCTCGTGACCCTAATTAACCTCCAAGGCCGGAGTACCCTGTGGAGACCTGTTCTGCCTCTCTCCGCCTCCCAGTTCTGCAGACCGAAGTGGTGGGAGTCCATTTCCCACCCAAGGTCCCTGAAGTCTTCCGTTTGCCAAGGATGCACCTTCTGTCTCAGCTCTTGGTTGAGTTGCCACATACCTCTGGCCTCTTTAAGATTTCATCTGTCCCTCATAGCGCCAGAGTCGACCTGACCGAATTCCCACGCACGGACATGAGAGTGGTCTACGCTAGCGAAGGCCCCTCCACACAAAAGGGCAAGGGGGGCCCCGAGTGAAGCACACAGCTCTCACACTGCTTGAGACACAAGCAGCTAACAGGTTCTAGGAGCGGAAAGATTCTGTGGCTTAGGGGAAGTGAGCTAGACCAGGAGTCAAGAGACCTGTAGGCTGTTATACCGCCAGGTTGCCTGGTCAATCAATCCCCTATCCCCAGCCTCAGATTCCTCATGTAGACAGGTGATCGGACCTCATGATATAATATCTACATCGTTTGAGCTGCCAGGATCTGTATGGAGGCCATCACCCTCAGTGCAAAAGCATGCCCGTGTTCTTTAAGCTCGAGGGCAGAAAAGGGGGCTGTGCACCACTCAGGTGCTAAATAGGAATTTTGCTCTGGCTGAGACAACTGCGAGAATTCGAGCGGGTCTAATGAGGCAGAGGGGACCCTGGGATCGGAGTTGAGTAGACCTGGATTTGGGTCCTAATTCTGCCGTGCCCTAGCCTGTGACCTGGAGTGCGCTGCTTAGGTTCTCCAAGCCTCATTTGCCTACTCTGTTAAAGGGAGATACAGACACCCCCTTGTTGTTTTGAGAAATAGGATGTGTGGGGATGCTTTTCTTCCCTGTTATCCTAGCAAGCAGCCAGTATCCCCGGGCCTTTCTTTGCCTCCAGTATTCTGAATAACAAAGCCGCTCTCCCGAGCCAAGACTCTGTCTACAAACAGTTCCTGGAACTTGGAGGAAGAAAGTGGTCCGCTTCCCTCAGTGATGTCCTTCTCTCTCTATTTCAGTTCATGGACTTGAAATTAGGTCCATGTCATCTCCACTTGCTGTGCACTGGGCTGTGGTTTCCAGCAGCATTTTGACTCGTCCAGCACACCATGGATGCACCCAGAAGGTCGTCTAAATAGGCCAGAGCAAAGGCTTTTTAGAGCAGGATTCTTACCAGGCCAGAGCCAGGAACAGAGTAGAAACTTGAGAAATACCTGTTCTGGAGCTGAATAAATAGCAGATCAGGAGTAAAATTTTCTGCAGGTTACAAAAAAGGATCCAAGGTTCAGAGAGGCTAAGTGACTTGCTCTAGATCAAAAAGAGACCTAGAAAATGTTTTCCTTTTTTTTTTTTTCAGAGAGGGGTAGGGAAAAAAACTAGACCTGTCTGGACTTCCAGACTAGAGATCTTTCGACCACATCACCATACCTCCTAAGGCCAACAGAGATTTCCCTGCACATTTAATTAAATGCGGTGTTCTTCCGACAGGAATGAATGCTGACCTCCAGCCGAGAACATTTATTTGCCTAATGGGTTCGTTAGAAAATGGCTTTGCTGTTTCAGGAAGCTTAGAGGTCACATGGTGAATGCAATTTTCAGTTTTCATATTAGGCGATGAGTCATTCTTGTTTGTCTTAGCATTCTTTCCTCACGTGTGCTGAGCACCAGCACTGGGGGTGGGAGCCCCGTCACTCACTCAAGAAGCAATTCACTGGCTCGCTCTGAGTGGATGGCTGTTTTCAAGAGTGTACTTGGTCATTTAGACTGAACAATGTATCCTCACGTTTCTCAGCCCCAGAGAGCCCCCTGACCGGCACCCCCAGAACCCCTCACACAGGACCCCGGGCCCCGACGTCTCTAGCACCAAACTCTCTCACCGAATACACACTTCCCACCGTCTTCTGAGGACCTCCACCGGATGTCCCAGAGTCGCCTCACATTCAGCACGTTCTGTTGGCACAAGGGTATCTGAGGGTGTCCTTGAGATTAATGCATTTCACTCCATGCGAATTACACCTCAACGACCACAAAACACGTTTTAAGAGATGCATGATTAAAGTGGAAGTCATCTTTCCCCACTACCAAAGCTCCTCCTTCTAAGGCATTCCTGAGCTCACTTTAGGCTGTCCCTTAGCTCCCCGGGCCCCCAGGCCCGATAAACCCCCAAGACCTAGCGACCCTGTCAACCAAAGACTCAAGCTCCCTTGAGTCTTTCCCCTTCTCTCCACTCTCTCGCCGCACCCCAGCACCATCTTCACTCAGTGACCCTGACTGCGGGCGGTGTGCCAGGAGGAGTTTGCATTGGAGAACTCCACGCGGTCAACGCGACCAAAACCACTTTCTTCCCACTGCCAAAATGCTCCCATCACTCTGAACTCCGGTTCGCTCTCACGGGCTGCATGCGCCCCCGGATAAACATCTTATCGATGGGCCTCATCTGTCTCTTCCCTTCTCCGAATCCAGGGCCTGGCTCGCCCAGCAGGATTCCGGGTGCTGAGAAGGAAGTCAAGAAGAGTTGCTCCTTTGTCGTGTTCTCTCTCTCTCTCTCTCTCTCTCTGGGGAGCCTTTTGCTTCAGGAAGAACTCGCGCACATTACAATAAACACTCAGACCACAAAAATACATTTAAACCACTGAAAATGAAGTCATCAGACCCAGTGAAATGTTTCCGCCATCTGGAGAAATAACATCCTGAGGGCCAAGACAGTTACCTAAGAAAACATCTAAGCACGTGACCCAGGCCGGAGGGGCAGCAGGTAGGCGGATTCCATACCAGTTAGAAAGTGCTGGGGTTGGTGCGCCACTGTGAAACTCTGAAATTGCACTTTAGTGGAAATGCTGGCTGTCGTCCCCAGAGAACATTTCAAGGAACCTCAAAACGTGAGAAGTAGAGGCAGCTGAGTGCAAGTTTTCGTCCATACTGAACCCAGGTCGGGCGGAAACCCAAGGATGTTTGCAGGTGTCCCGCTCTTCATCCGGAGCCCCTCCCACAAAGGTCCCGCCATTCTTCAGGCCCTGGCGGAGCAGCACCGGGCAGGGGTCGAATGGCGAGCTCTCGGCCCTCCCGGGAGATGGGACGAGGCTGACAAGGGACAGGTGTGGAAGGCCCAGGTGGTTCAGGGTTCCGTGGTACGGCCAGCCCCACAGACTCGGCGGGCGGAGGGAGCACAATGCCGTGTGATTCAAAGAGCAGGCTTAGCCCCAGTCTGTCATGTTATCTACCAGCGTCATCCTGTGAAAAGGATATCATCTGCCTGTTCTCAAGGGGGTGGGTGAAGCAAACAGCGTTTCGGGTTCAGGGAGCCTCTGGAACTGTTCCCCAAGTGTTTGGGGTTTGGCCTTGCTGTACGCGTTTTCCCCTGGGTGTTTTTTTTTCCTTAATTTTTAGGCCCAAGTGTATTTTAAGGTAAATGGATCCCACATGCTTCTGATTCACTCACACTGAATTCATCAGACCGTGTTTGGAAAGAGCAGCCTGAGGCCCCAGAAGCTCTCTGGGCGGCTTTACGAGGCCCTGCGCCCTTTTACTTAGGAGCGGGAAGCCACGTGGTGTCGTGGACAAACAAAACGCAAGGCCCAAATAGCCTGGGTCCCAATGTGGCGCCTCTGAAACCAGTGGGTCCTGAGGCCCCCAAGACCAAGCTTCCCTGCCCTCTGTTCCAGAAGTTCAAGGACACCTTCCCCGTGTGCCGCGTGGAGCCTGAGTCTGTAACTGGGAGCTGCTCCGTGTGGAGCTCACAGCGACCCACAGCACCCCCAACTCCGCGCCCATTCCTGAAGCCTCGCCCCTCACCCCACAAGAGGAGCTGGGGCTCAGAGCCCCCGTCTGGGCTCTGCTCAGCGGCGGCCCCTGGGCTGGCGAGTCTCTAGGAAACCACCCTTTCTCTCCCGAGCTGTGGGACGAGGCGCTCAGAGCCATTTGCCGTCAGTGTTATTGCTAACATCGCTTGAACCTGCTGAAGGAGCACAATGGGAAATGGTTTGGATGTGATTAGTTTTAGAGAAAAAAACAGCCACGGCAAAGCTAGTGTGGCTATGAGACATGCGCTCTGGGTAAGGGAGCCAAGCACGCTGTTCCTCCCACCGAAGAACCAGCTATTAAGAATCTATGAAATCCGCCCTGGCTGGCGTAGCTCAGTGGATTGAGCACAGGCTGTGAACCAAAGTGTCGCAGGTTCGATTCCCAGTCAGTGCACATGCCTAGGTTTCAGGCCACGGCCCCCAGCAACCACACATTGATGTTTCTCTCTCTCTTTCTCCTTCCCTTCCCTCTCTAAAAATAAATAAATAAAATCTTAAAAAAAAAGAATCTATGAAACCCCTCCTAACCCTAAGAATCCAGGGCACAGTTCCTGGCACACAGTAGGTTTTTAATAAATACATCCTAACAGACCTAGCCTGCAGAAGCAACTTCGCCCATCAGGGAGTGCACCTGCTCCTTTGGAAGCCTTGGGTCCACTTGTGGGGTTGAGTACAAGGCAGCTGCCCCCCACCCCACACCTGTTCTAGAATCCAGGCCTGGCACTGCTGACTTTTCACCCTCACCAGGGGTTCTGGCACTGGAAGAGTCCTTGCTCAGGAAAAGGGTGATGCACCCTACAGGTAACTAAAAAAGATGTGGACGGCGAGGTGGCCAGGACTTGGGCCACGCTCGTCCCCCTCTCTTCGTAGTGCCCATTACCACGTGTTCTCAGCCGCACCTGTGTGTTACAGTTTTCAAAATTCCTGACGCCTGGGCCCTACCGCAAACAACTCAGTTGGAGTCACTAAAACTTCTTTTATGGCTGAAAATACCAGACATGGTTTTGAAATAGACTCTTTAAAACCCTCAGATCCTGGCGTGGTTTCTTTCCATAGCCTCCTCTGTACACAGAAGGAGCAAACTAGCTACACACTGCGTCCGCGTGAGCTCTCGGGGCCTTTGTGAATAGATGCCCAGGAAATCAGTTTCATCTTTAAAACCCCACTCGCCCCCCCACTTTGCAGGCACGGTCGGAGACCACTGGCTGAGAGTGAATGGAATAGATTCCTGCTCTGGAAAAGTCCTTGCAAAGAACCCACATACCAGAGGAGCTTTCTAATTGAGTGAACTAGGATTCGGGATGGATGCTTGCCCCTCACTTCTCCACCCCCCATCCCTGCTCCCCTGTCCCCATCACGTGCCTGCGTCATGAAGGTCAAGTTCTCTGGAGAGCTTTTCAAGCCGCGACGGTAAACAGGCTGCAAGAGAGCTAGAACCAACCGCAGGTGCCGAATCACCTACGATGTCAGAATGAACCAAACGCAAAATCTCTTCGAATATTTAATCAGTTCGGAGACCTCTGCCTTCTAACCCAGTTCAGTAAAAATTCCCAAAAAAAAGCATGAAGAAGGGGTCCTCAAAACAACCCACCGGGCTAAAACGGAGAGGAGACTGGGTTTGGGAAGACAGGACATAACACGTGCCTAAAGACCTTTTGAAGGAATTCCACCACTTGTTATTTTAAAAAATCCAACAAAACAAAACAAAACAAAACAAAGAAACCCTCAAAATGAACAAAAAAAAAATAAAGGATTAAATAGTTATACAAATTTCAGGAAAACTAAAACTTCTTTTATGGCTGAAAATACCAGACATGGTTTTGAAATAGACTCTTTAAAACCCTTAGATCCTGCAGTGGTTTCTTTCCATAGCCTTCTCTGTACACAGAAGGGGCAGACTAGCTACACACAGCATTCGCGTGAGCTCCCCGGGGCCTTTGCGAAGCGGCAGTCAGCGAGCGCGAGCGAGGAGGCGAGGGGGCGCTGTTCACAGTCTTTGAACACGGACTCGGACCCCAGCAAACCTAAGCTATTTCCTTTACAAAATGAGAAGCTAAACTGCAGGGCTCGAAACATCACCATCGATCTCTCAGGTCAGGGTGCCAATGATAATACTTTTCAATAACTGCGTTGTGGAAACGGGGCCCCCCGCGGGACACCAGGTCTATGACAATAGGGGCGGGGCCAGGACAGCGGGCTGTCTCCTTGGAAACTTTCAGCAGGAAAGGCGTTGACGTCTGTCTCGCTCTCACTCTCCCTCTCTCCTCTTCTCCCGTCCCTTGGCGCTGTAGAGAGGCAGTGTCGGAGGCTCTGGCCCCGGGCGCTCAGAATGGGTACTGCGACACGTGTATCCGCAGCCGGATCACGGAGCTGCCTCTGAAGTTGATGACGGTGTTGACGGTGATCATTTCCAAGTCCAGCTGTATGTCCCGGGGCCCTTTGATGGGGCGCGTCATCACCAGGGTGGCACTGATGGGGCCCGTTTGCTGTGGACAGAACCCGGGACACTTGTTAGAGAAGCTCTGACCAGCCTGGGGGGTCGGGGGGGGGGGAGGGTGAGCTTGACCCCAGGAGCAGCCCCGAAGAGCGGAGAAGGTGGGGAAAAAAGCAGACAGCTGTCCGTCAGGACATGTGGTCTCTCACGGGACCCCCAAAGCAGAAGCCCTGGGTGGTCTGGCCCCAGCCCACCTTTGCAGCCTCAATGAGGGTGTCCCCGCTTCCCCAGTATGGGCACACTGGCACCCCCTTGGTGCCACATGCTGTCTGGCTTTGCCCACGCGCCACCAGGCTCTCTCCTGCTAATGCTTCGGGCCTCACCTAGAAACATCACTTCCTCGGAGAAGCCCTCCCTGCTTTCCTCGATGGAAGTCGCCCTCCCTCCACGCCCCAGACCTTCTGCCACTGCAGCTGCTACTCTGCACAGAACGGAGAGTATTCATTGCCACGTACCCCTGCCCACACTGTTTACTAGGCCCACGCCCGATGGCCAGGTCCCCAGCAGACCGTGAGCTCCACAGAGCGGGGATCAGGGTTAGGTGTGTCACCCCTGGGCCCCCCGAACCCCACGGTGGTGCCTGGCACACGGGTGTGCAGTAAATGCATCTTGAATGAAAGAATGAATAAGCGATGGGACTGAGTGACCTAAATCTGTCACTTCACCCCGTGGGGCCCCGGCTCTGCAGGGCGGGTTTGTGCCAGGCCAGTGGTTTCCAGGTAAACAGCCTCCAGAGCACCTCGGACACTTTTTCCGAACTAACAGTTACAGACACCGGTTCCAGGGTTTCATGCCTCAGAGGGTTTTTTGATGACTCCTGGGGTGACCGAAATCCGCTGGTGAGTCTCCAGGTGGTTGCGACGGGCAGCCCCCTCTGAGGCTCCCGTCGAGACACCGCTGTCAACACCAGCTTCACCTTTTGGCGACCGACCCTGCTGCTGAGGTCCTAGCAACTTCACGTGAACAGTTCTTCGCCACGGAACCTTTCCCCTGATGTCTGAGGTGGGAGAGAGAGCAGACTGACACCAGGGGAGACCCACCATGGTGAGGCGCTCCTCTGGCCCCTTCTGTGTGCCTGTGTTTCTTTAATCCTCAGGAAAACCCGGGAAGGCCTTGCTGCTGCTCACGGCACCGGTCCCTGGCCCAGCCGCCTGGGCAGCACCAGGGGGCTTGTTAGAAATGCGGAATCCCAGGCCCCACCTGGGACCTGCCAAGCCAGCATCTGCGGTTAACACAATCCCCAGGTGATCTGTGGGCACATTAACAACGAAGAAGTGCTCCTCTGAAAGCACAGACCCCACCCTGGCTGGGTGGCTCAGTGGGTTGGAGCGTTGTCCCCCCTACACCAAAAGGTTGTGGGTTCAATTCCCGGTCTGGGCACATATCCAGCTGGCAGGTTTGATTCCCAGTGGGGGCATACAGGAGGCCACTGCTGGGTGTTTCTCACACCGATGTTGCTCTCTCCCCTTTCCTCTGTCTCTAAAATCAATGAATGTAACTTCAGGTGGGGATTTAAATAATAACAGTTAAAGCTAAATAAATAAAAGCACAGGTCCTGGCTGCTGTATTAAAGGTGTCTCATTATTTTCCAATTTTACTCCCAAGCAAACTGAGGCCTGGGAAGGTTAACAGTTGCTTAGGGTCACCCAGCTAGCTGGGGGCGGAGCCAAGGGAGTTCATTCAGGGGCTTCGATCTGACCCCAAGCCCCAGCCTGTGGCACTGCACAATTATCAGAGGAGACTGGCGGGTTTTGCTTGTCTTCCCAGCCCTGCCCTTAAGGAGAGGAGATGCTCGGGGTTCCACGAAGTGGCCAGGCAGCGGGCCCCTGGAGGGGACACAGCACGAGGGAACAAGGGCATGCTGGGCCACTGCTTCCTGCAAGCCGCAGAGCCTGGCACTGTGCCCAGGAACAGAGCAGTGGGCCCTGCAAACCAAGAAACTGGGCCACACCAGGTGTTTTATCCGTTTCCACGAGGGAGGGCTCCCTATACAGCTCTAGACATCCCCGAGAGCTCCACAGGTATGTCAAGGGAGGGGCCGGCAGACAGGTGTCAGCCAGGTGCCAAGACCTCCCCTGTCCGCTGACACCATTTCCTGTTGGCATCAGCTCCCTCTGCTCACGTCAGCACCGACGCCACTGGCACCTGCTCACGCAGAGGATCTCACGGACTTCCTTGTCAGCGCTTGCAAAACCTGGAGCTCGGGGCCAGTTCCTCAGAGGGCACAGCCACACCGGGAAATAGAGCATTTACATATATAAATATCCGCCAGCTCTCACTGTTTGCATGAACAAAGGCCGAGGGCTGAGAACCCTGAGCCGTGGGTGGCCCTCTCGAGGGAGAGCGGCAGAGCCCAGAGCTGGGTGGAACTAGAAACTTCCAGGTTGTTTCTCTGGGCTTTCCCAGCAAAAGTCTGCAGAGTATGGAAATTTCCTTGTCTCTCCCCTTTGGAAGTAACTTCAGAGGCCAGGGAGTTCGATCTCCGCCGGGCTCAGATCTGCAGCGGCCTGAGAAAGGCCTGCCCACGGCACCAGGAGGGCTCAGGCACCAGCCAGGGGAGCTGAGGGCAGCCCGCCCCGCCCCCGCAGTGCTTGCTGGGCTTTTAGGGCAGAGTCAGGGCATTCATGAAACAGGCCCTTGAGAGCCCCTGGTTATCGGTGGCCTTGGTGGTCATAGTGCAAAATGATGATGATGGTGGTGGTGGAGGTGGTGGGTGGGGCTGCCTGTTGTAGGGGCGGGGGATGATAATGACAATGGAGGTGGAAGTGAGTAGAAGTGGTGGAGGGGTTGATGCTACGCACTTGGCTGCGGCCTTTCACGCATCTCTTGTTTGACCCTCATCCCCCCACAATGTGAGTAGGTTAAGTGCCCTGAGCGGGTCACCAAACTAGCACATGGTACTGGAGGGTCGGACTCCAAAAATCACGCTCTGACCACCATGCTCTACGGTGAGGTCTTGACACCTCCTAATTTCCCAAAGCCCCCAGCAGCAACTCTACTTGATAGTCCCCCCTCTGCACTGTAAGTGTCTGCGCGGCTGCCCCTCCCTCCCTTCCTTCTAGTGGGGGCTCCTCATGTCCTGTCTGTTGCTGAGCGCACGCGCCCACCAGAAGGGTGGTGCTGAATCCCTGTTGGTGAAGGGAGAAGGAGTGAGTACCGGGTGCCCTTGGAGTTGCGAACAGCACTCCCGAGTATGTCTCCTTGGCCCTGCTCCCACACGCTTGGGTTTGTTCAAACCAACCTGTGGGACAGCACCGTCTGAACACGGCCAGCAGCCAGGCCACGGCCAGTCGCCTTCCCCGGTCCTGCTGCCTGACCCACAGGTGTCACGGGCTGAACACGCTCTGGCACAGTCTGAACCCCCTGACTGCGCTTCCTCTTCTGGTTCCAGCTGCGTCCCTGCGTCACCGGCCAAAGCCAATCACCCACCCTCTGTCTAGGGCTCGGGGGGAGACAGACCACCGCTAGGGCATGTGCAAGGGACATGTGTGCATGTGCGTGTACAAGAGGGGGTGTGAGTGCGCTCATGCACATGAGTGCACGTGTTTGCACATACATGCACATCTGTGTGCATGTGTGTGCGTGCGTGCGTGTGCACGTAAGTGGTGTTTGCCTGCTGGGTGAGATGAAGTTCTTCTGAGTGTTTGTGATACAACCAGGGAACCTCAGGGTGGGAGAGCCTGAGCGGCCATCAGCCCCCCTCCCACGTGACACTCCAGGCCCGTGGGCAGCACTGTGGGCTCCTCCAGGGCCCCGGAGCTCATCGGCTCCTCACCACAGCAGGAGCAGCGGCAGCGGGAGCCACCCCACCAATGCAGCAGTAACGAATGCTTCTTGGATACCCTCTATTGTCACTAGATCTTACAGCAGACTTTTCTCGTCTTCTCAACTTCTGCTGAGACCCCGAAGCTAGAAGAGTAAGTAAAATACCTCACATCCTAAAGGGAAATACAAGAGTATGTATAGAGTTTTTGTTGCCAGACCATCAGACGTGAATCCCGCTCTGGGGCTTCCTGGCTGAGATCTTGGGCAATTACTTAGCTTCTCTGTGCCTCAGCGCTCCCCTCTGTACACCGGGCTGGCCAGGCGGGCCCTGCACATGGGGTTGTGGGAAAACCCTGGGCCCAGCGCCGGCAGCTGTTGAGCACGGTGGAGGGCTTGTGCCGCGTCTGTTCTGTCTTACGGGACTTGGAGAGCGGCGGCCCCACGCCAGGTCCGTTTCTCTCCCTCTGTGACCCCCTCCAACCTATAAATGTGTATTGAACGCCTGCACCAGCCCCCATCTCAAGCGAGAGAGGCTTTCAAGAGAACCGTTCAGAGCTGTGGGTCCCCTGACAAGTCAGGGTGCAGAGGGCGGTATCCAACTCCCTCCGGGGGAAGCCTAGAGAGCCCTAGAGTGCCTTGCACCCCCGTCAATAGCAGCCGCGGCAGGGACCTGGCTGCTGGTGTCCTGAAGCCCAGGCGTGAGGTCTGCCTGCCAGGGTGAGGTGGCGACCCCGCCCCCAGAAAGTCTGTGCAGGATGTTACACCAGAAAGAGGGGTGAGAGGCCCTGTCGCCCACACCAGGGAATGGTCAGTGCTCAGTTCTCAGGGAAACCTCCCAACAGCCCACAAAACATCCATCCAAAGCAAGAGCATGTGAGCAGAGCAACACCTGCTTACCATGGCAACGACCAGGACCTGGGCTCCACCCTCTCCCTCCCGCCATCTGCCCCCCCAACCCCAGAGGAGGAGTCGGGGCAGCACCAGTCGTGGGGGCAGGGGAAGAGGACAGTGCACGGAGGCCAGGCGCCCCTCCGGGGCCACCCCTGCACCCACCTTTACAGTGAATGAGGGGCTGAGAGGTTGAAGTCCCCACTGAAACCAGCTCGGACTTTGGGCATGGGCGGAGGAGAGGATTCACCCATAACCGAAAGCACCTGTGAGCCCTACGGGTTTAACCTGAGGTGTCTCCCAGGGGTGCCCCGGCTCCAGACGGCAGGGTGGGGAGAAGAAAGCTATCGAACGTTTCCCCCCTCGCCCGACCCCAGCTGTTTGATGAGAAGGCACTCTGTGTCCCCGGCGCTGCACAGGGACGTGACATCATCTAATCCTAAAGTAAATACTGTCATCATCATCCTGTCTGCACAGACGAGGAAGTGGAGGCTGCAGAGGTCAGGTACCGCGGCCAAGGTCACGCAGCTGGTGAACCACGGGCCACGCCTGCGGTGGGACGGCCTGGCTCCGGAGCCCACAGCAGGAAGACGACGCTATAACTTCTGAGTTAATCTGTATATTCACATTTTTCTACCATGAATATGTTTTTAAAAAATCATGTAAAAAATAAAGATGAAAAAGTTCTTCAAGAGAACGGCTGCGTGTGCCTTCCTGAGGAGGGCGCTGCAGCTCTGGGCGGCCCGGACTTGGGGCTGTCCCGCCTTGTCTGTCTTCCTCCTCCCACGCCCTGTGGCCTCCTCACAGGCTCCCCTCCTTGAGCTCCTTTCCTTTTCCTGGGTGCTGCCCGTGGGACCTGCCCAGCCGGCAGCCACCTCCCCGTGTTGTTTTTTTTTTCTTTAAAGATTTTATTTATTTATTTTTAGAGAGGGAAGGGAGGGAGATAGAGAGAGAGAGAAAAACATCAATGTGTGGTTGCTGGGGGTTATGGCCTGCAACCCAGGCATGTACCATTGCTGGGAATCGAACCTGCGACACTGGTTCACAGCCCGAGCTCTATCCACTGAGCTACACCAGCCAGGGCTACCACCTTCCCATCTTTAAGTCCCTGCAGCCATTCTCAGAGCGGGCACTGCGTCCCCACATTCCTCAGCACCCTGGCCTCCTCTTCTAAATAAATACTAAAGAACTGGGGCTTTTCCCAATGTTCTCAGAGAGGGTGCAAGCCACACACAGCTCAGCTTTGTGAGCTCCAAGGGTCCCCTAGTTGCTGTGGCAGTCCAGGCAGTAGAGGAAGCTTCCAGAAGGAGCCCTCACACCTGTCCATTCCACGTGTAGGATCATCCACTCCCCCCCCCCCACCCTGGGCGCCTCTTACAAGTCAGCCACACAGGGCACATTGGGGGATTTCAGTGGGTGGTATCTGAGTGGGCGAAATCTCGCCCAGCCAAGACCACCTTCTGCAGATCTGCTCTTTTGCGGGCGGGCGGGGGCAGGAACGGAGGCCGGTGGGATCAGTGATGGTATTTGCAGCCCCCAGGAGGGCCCGCTGCATCTGTGCAGGGGAGGGACGCCAGACCGGCGGTGTCGGCAGGCAGTCTTCTGCTCCCACCGGCAGCAGGCCCGCGGAAGCTCCCAGACGTGGGGCTCTGCCGGACAGCTGTTGCTTACGGTTTGGGGAAAAGACATAAACACAGTTCCGTCTTTTTCATCTCGCAGAAACTCCTTTCTCCTCCTCAGCTGCTTCCATCTTCTTCCAAAGCCCTTGAGCCTGCTACCCTGGTCTGCAGATGTTGGCTCGGCAGGCCGTGCGATCCCACGGACCCGGCCCCGTTCGGGGCTTGCCAAAAACATATCAGTGAGGACACAGGCATGTGGCCAGCACCTGGGACCTTCTCTAATCTGTCCTGACCTCTGTTTCTGAGACCTCCCTGGTTTCAGGCAGGCTCATCCCCGGGGGCGAGGGCTGGAAGACTCTGCCAGGAGGTTGGGAGAGGAGGGGTAGGGAGCTCTGCTATGTGGTCCTCTGCGGGCCCTGGGGCCATCTGCCCCAGCAGCGGATACACTTTCACAGCCTGTCTTTCTGAGTATCACTCCCCACAGTGACTCTGGGGGACTCCCCACTGTGATTGTTAGAAATGTAGATTCCTGGGTAATGCACCCCCACCCACAAGATATCAGGTCCTATGTCCTGGAACCTATAATGTTCCAGAAAGAGGAAAGGGAACTTCTGCAGGTGTGACTAAGTGAAGAACCTTGACACAGAGAGATCCTCCCGGATGACCTGGGTGGGCCCTCTATCCAATCCCAAACGTCAAGATAAGAGACACAGAGGAGGCGGCCAGTGACCTAGGAGGCAGAGGCTGGAGCGATGTGGTCACAAGCTAAGAAATGCTGGCAGCCACCAGAAGCCAGAGGAGGAGAGGAAATGGATTCCCGCCTGGGGCCTCCGGAGGGAGCAGAGTCCTGCCAGCAGGCTGATCGCAGCTCCGTGGGAGGGAGGTCAGGCTTCGGCTTCCAGGCCTGCGTCAGAGGGAGCGTCTGCTGTCTTATGAGGCCACCAAGGTTTTGGTGATTTCTTACAGCAGCCGTAAGACACTGACGTACCAGGCCTCGGCCACCAGACTCTGATTTATCCTGGGTAATTCAGATCATTCCAGATTCTCTGGAGATGAAGCTCTGGAATCCACTGTTTGGATCAGTGCCCAGATTCACACTGACATGTGAAAAACATCTAAGCCAGTGGTCTCTAAAGAGGTCACATTGCCCTGACCTGCGTGGCCCAGTGGGTTGGGTGTTGTCCCACAAGGCAAAGGGTCACGGGTTTGATTCACAGACAGGGTGCATGCCTGGGTTGCAGGCCAAGTCCCCAGTTGGGGGTGTGGGATCCACGTTTCTCTAGCGCATCGATGTTTCTCTCCCTCCCTGCCCCTTTCTCTAAAAATAAATAAATCAAATCTTTAAAACAAACAAAAAAAACCAGGTGTCATCACACCAGAAGTTACGGGACATAAAGCTCAGTCATATAAATGGTACTGTGTTACATGCATGGAGTCCACAAACAAGCAAATCTGTTTTAGGGCACGCGCTCTGCGATTTTTACTGACATGGAGAAGTCGTTCTTGTCCATCAAACTTTTAACGAGGCTAGAAATGCTCTACGTCTAAGCTAATACAGCAGCCACGTGCAGCTACTGAGCACTCAAGATATGGCTAGTGCCACAGAAAAACCTAATTTGTCATGTTATTTAACTTCAATCAGTGTAACCTTAAAGAGCCCAGTGGCTACTGCATCGGGCAATGCAGGCAGAGCCCGCCCCTGTGAGGGGGTCTTTACGTTCACTGCAGTGTAGGCGCCCAGAGGGCAAGGCCTGGGCGTGTCTTATCCACTGCTACGTTCTCGGTTTCCAGTTGCACGTAGTAGGTACTTGATAAATATTTGTCAAATGGGTGGATGGATAAAAGGCTATGTAAATGCCTCTCCCACAGAACTGCAGGAGGAAAGAGACGGGAGGTGAGGACCAGAACCTCGACGTCCTAACCCCGCCCCACTCTTCTCTCCACTCTCCACCCCTGCCCCTCCCGGCCGCACGCTGCCCCGCTTCTAGAAGCACGTGCCAGGCTAGACAACACGATGCATCATCATGGGGAGAGCGACCGGCGCCCGCCGTCCCCTCTTACCCGCATGTAGAATTCTCTGCCCTCATTCCCAGACTTGATCTGGAAAATGTAATAGGCCCCGGGGTAGCGTGTCGTCGCTTGCATTTGGAAGATGTCGGCAGGCACGGAGCGTCCTGACACCACGTCCATGTCCCGGAACAAGATGGTGAAGGGCTGGTCTCTGCAGCCGGGGTTCTCGGAGGCACACAAGCAGCGGCTGTTGAGAAGGGAGACTGCGTGAGAACGTGGAACACCCTCTCGGGATGCCGGTCGTACCTACCTGTCCCTTTTCAACACCGAGAAGGAGGCTACCCCATGGCTAGTGCGCAAAGCTGTAACCATAGACCCGCTCCGCGCCCGGCTGTCGCCGACACGCTCTCCAGCATGTCACGGAGCTCCCGGCTTCCTAGAGAACGGCCTGCGCCGGCCAAGCAGATACTCCTGTCACCAGAGTGTAGACCTCAGGTGTCTGGCTCTCGGAGTCCTGGGACATTCTCTGTACCCCTCCCATTTGTCACGTCCTTAGTGACATGTGTCCCCGAGGCATTGCCCTTCACGTCGCCAGCTGTACATGCTCATTAAGACATTTTAGGTCTTATTTTTATAAAGAAAAAAGGAAATTTTCATAGTGGAAATTACATTAGATTGACGGGTCTTCAGTGGTCCCTCATGTTCTCTGCCACACGTAGCTTAGTCTGTGTGCAACGTGATTGAATCTTTTCAAGAACTCAGAATTCACTCTGCATGAGACACAAAGTCAAGAACTTCCAGGAAAGATGGCGGCACAGGCAGACACGGCTCGCCTCCTCGCACAACCACATCAAAGTTACAACTAAAATATAGCACTGCCGTCACTCAGCACCATCAGAAATCAAATTGAATGGAAGTCCAACAACCATGGAATTAAAGAATCCACATCCATCCAGACTGGTAGGAGGGGCACAGATGTGGAAGAGGCTGGTCCCAGATTCATGTGTGGATAAAAATTCAGGGAGGAAATCTTGGGAGCAAGGAAACCCAGCCCCACACCAGGCCTCCCAAGCCCAGGGATCCAGTGCCAGGAAGATAAGTCCCTATAACTCCTGGCTGCAAAAACCAGCAGGGATGGAGTCAATGGGAGAAAGTTCTGGAGTCCCAAGCAGTTCCCCTTAAAGAATCCACACACGGACTTACTCAGACTCACTCCCTCTGAGCTCCAGCACCAGCGTAGCAGCTTGAAAGGCACTAGTGTTATACAGGGAGGAACTGAAGTGTCTGGCATCAAGGCAAGAGCTGGGGACAGCTTTCTCACAGACAGAAAGGCAGACAGAGGCCGCTGTCCCTTGTCTTAACTCTCCCCCCACAGAGCCACAGAGCTGGCAGGCAGGTACAGTATCTGAGACTCCATCAACCTGGCTACCACTGTTTGCCCCACCCTGGAGATCCTCTGAGACTCCACCCCACCCAAATTACAGGCCCACTAAGCTGTCAAAAGTGACTTTTCCATGTGAATGGCTGGTCTTGGCTCATGCTTCACAACTTCCTAAAGCCTATTAAACAAGCAACAGCTGGCCTCACTGAGCCTCTAGCACCACTACATCTTGTGAAGTGGCCCCAGGCCCAGCACTAGCAGCAGCCAGCCTAGACTTACAGCTTGGTTTTGCCTGGGAATCTCCAAGCCCAGCACAAGTAGTAGCCATCTCAGATTGCTTTGTAGCTCATGGAGGTTGGCCCCAGGCAGAACACAGGTGGGGGCTGACCTTGGCCTGCACCACCTGGGAAACCCTAAAGCCTGCACATGTAATGGACAGCTACAGACCAAGTCAAAGCCCCACAGTCAAAGCTACACAACTGATCCTCCATGGAGGGTGAAGGCAGACTCACCTGGGTAAATCCCTCTTACTGACCTGCTCACAGCAACCAAAGCTCAATTACAAGAGGAGGGTGTACTCAGCCCACACAAAGGGTGCACCTCAAGCACCCAGCCTGGGTGATGGGGGGCTCTGCTACTGGACCCTACAGGATGCCTACTATATTATTAGGCCATGCTACCAAAACAGGGAGTCATAGCAGCTCTACCTAATACACAGAAACTAACATGGGGGGGTGCCAAAATGAGGAGACAAAGAAACATGGCCCAAATGAAAGAACAGATCAAAACTCCAAAAAAAGAGCTAAACAAAATGTAGATAAGCAATATATCAGATGAAGAGTTCAAAACACTGGTTATAAGTTTGCTCAAGGACCTTAGTGAGAACCTCAACAGCATAAAAAAGATCCAGTTAGAAATAAAGGATACACTAGTTGAAATAAAGAACAATTTACAGAGAAACAACGGTACAGTGGATGAAACCAAGAATCAAATCAATAATTTGGAACATAAGGAAGCAAAAACAACCAATCAGAACAACAAGCAGAAAAAAGAATCCAAAAAATGAGGATAGTATCAGCAGCCTCTCAGACAACTTCAAGTATTCCAACATTTGCATCACAGGGGTCCCAGAAGAAGAGAAAGTACAAGAAAGTGGGAATCTATTTGAAAAAAATTCCTGAAAGAAAACTCCCCTAATTTGGTGAAGGAAATAGACATGCAAGTCCAGGAAGCACAGAGTCCCAAACAAGATGGATGTGAAGAGGCCCACGCCAAGACACATCATAAGTAAAGTGCTTAATATTAAAGATAAAGAGAAAATCTTAAAAGCAGCAAGAGAAAAGCAGTTAGTTACCTTCAGGGGAGTTCCCATAAGACTGTCAGATGATTTCTCAAAATAAACTTTTCAGGCTAGAAGGGATTGGCAAGAAATATTCAAAGGCATGAAAAGCGGGACCTACAGCCAAGATTGCTCTACCTAGCAAAGCTATCACTTAGAATCAAAGGGCAGATAAAGAGCTTCCTAGATGAGAAAAAACTAAAGGAGTGCATCATCACCAAACCATTGTTATATGAAATGTTAAAGGGCCTTATTTAAGAAAAAGTTGAAGATGAAAACTATGAACAATAAAATGGCAAAAGATACAAATCTATTGACAATTGATCTAAAAAGCAAACTAAGCAAACAAGAAGAGAGACAGAATCATGGATACGGAGAACGTTCTGATGGTTGCCAGATGCAAGGGGCATGGGGGAGAATGGGTGAAGAGGTGAGGGGATTAAGAAGTACAAATGGGTAGTTACAGAATAGCCATGGGGGTATAAAGTGCAGTGTAGGAAATGGAGCAGCCAAAGAACTTACACACATGACCCATGGATGTGAACAATGGTGGGGGCATTGCCTGAGGGAGTCGGGGTGCTGGGTGGAGGGGAGTAAAGGCGGGAAATTGGGACTATTGTAATAGCATAATCAATACATTATAATTTTTAAAAAGACATGACATTAAGACACTTTGTAATTATAATGGTAAATAAGATCCTGACCTCACATAGTTTTGCCTTCTATCGGGGGAGATAAATCACGGACACAAATGTCTCTAATTCAAAGCAACAAATTGGGAGTATGAGGAGGAGCACCGTCGTAACATAAAACCATTGGTTCCTATTGAGCGCCTGTGGTAGGTGCCCCTTAACTGAGCCCTGACCACCTCCCGTCTCTCACCTGGTCCCTGAGACGCCCCTGGGGCTCAGCGTTCACGGCAGCATGAGGACACCTGTGGATACGAGCCTTGGTGGCCAGAGTGAAAGGGAGCCTGTCACGTGTCTGCCACTGTCCCCTAACTCCCAGTCTACTGGATGTCTTCAAAACCTATTGGTTCTACTTCCAAAACACCGTCCAGATTCAGCCAGTTCTGTGTGACCATCCCCATTGTCACGGCACCTGGACCCCTGCGATGGCCCCTCATGGGTCTCCCCCTCCAGCCCATTCCAGAGTGCCCTCTGTCACGTAAATCAGACTATGTGTCAACCTTGCTCAAGGACGCCACAGTCGCCACCCAGCGTGAGATGAATGGAAACGAATCACCCACTTTCACCTCTGAGACGCCCTTGGGCTCTGGCCTCTGTCAATGCCTCTAACCGCCCCTCGGGTCACTGTCTACTCTTTCACAAGGCTGTGGCACCTCGGCCCCTTCTACGCCCCGAAGACACCAAGGTTGCTCCTGCCTTGTAGCCTGTGTACCTCGGCTCCCCTTGCTCTTCTATTGTGCGTTACATGAACCCACACGCTCCTTCCCGGTCCAGCCCACAGGCCGTTTGTTTCCTCAGGAGGCCTCACAGGTTCCCGGCCCCGACCGGGTCCAACCCCACCTTCCGTTCTGTGCGTTCTGTGCATTCTGTTTTCTCCCTGTTCGCAGCACCTATCGCAACCTATCAGAACGCAGCTGCATGCTCACTTGCGACAGCACGTTTCCTGTCTCTCTCCCCCACGGCCATGAAAGCAAAACCCACAGCACCTAGCGCAGCGTCTGGTGCATGACAAGAGCTCGACTACATGCATGCAGAAAAGAGTGTTTGAAGCTTTGTTCTTTAAGGCTGCATCAAAGTTGCCAAGTCGAATGTCCCTGGTGCCAAATGGCCACATTCAAGTGTCCCGTGTCCCACAGAGAAGGTTCCCTAGAAGATGTGGGAGGGAGGAGTGGCGGCCGCCAGCTGCAGGGGATCACAGCCAGCTGCGGGAGGCGGCAGGGGGCTGAGATCTGAAAGACGGCGCGGATCTGTCCATGTGGCGCGGACAGGGATGCCTCCCCCAGGCAGGAAGTGTGCGCACCAGAGCCGGGAGGCCGGACACCCGAGGGCGTGCGCTGTCCGGGTTGGCAGGAGTACAGGACACCTGGATGAGGGAGGGCCTGGAAGAGGAGGCTGGAGCCCCTGAGCATTTTCAGCGGCGTGCCAGGGACCTCACCAGGAATGCACCAGCTGAGTGCTTCAGGGGGGTCGAACGGGGACAATTTCCAGACCACAGACACGGGCAGCCTGGAGATGCCCAGCGAGAACCGGGATGGAAGCCGGTGAGCACGGCCCAAAGCTCTGCTTCTCCGCCGAGCAGGGCCCTGGAGCCAGAAACCAAAGACCCGGCTCCGAAGGGCTGCTTGGAAGCACGGCTCTCAGCGACGAGCGGAGGGGTCGTCGCTACAGGGCCTGCCTGTCGCTGCTTTGTCTCCTCCTTTTTGGTCAGAAGGGAAACACAGTGGTTAAGGCACACATCCCCTTTGGGCGCTGCATTCCCAGAGGACACCATGGGCATGTGCACTTCATCCCAGGGCTCCGGGCAGTCAGTGCGCCCCCAGTGGAGAGGAGGGCAGAGGGCGAGCATGTGTGAGCTTGTGTGTGTGTGTGTGTGTGTGTGTGTGTGTGTGTGTGTGTGTGGCCTGAGGAGGAGCCGAGGTGGGTAAGTGGGGACTAAAGGAAGGAAAAGGTGCTCCTAGTAGACGACGCACAGAAAAAATACCGTACCAGGGCTTTTTCTTTGGGGAGCTTGTCTTCACTTGCACTCTACCCTCGGCTCTAATATTTGCCACCTGGTGGTTTAGTAAAACACATTGAACATTCTGACATGGGAAATGATTAAAGCGAGCTAAGTACCCTCGAGTCCTGGGAGCTTTCTAATGACATCTCCTGCTCCTCGCCACTCGCAGCCCAGTCCAGAGAGACGGGCAGCCCCCGTGTCACCCGGCGCTCGCTGGACGGCCGGGTTCTCGGGCCACCACCCCCTGGGTCAGACTCTGACAAGACCAGTGGGTGGTCCCCATGCCCAGGACAGCTGGAAGCCCCGCCCTAAAAAGACCCGTGTACCCAGCAAAGGGAAAGGAGGTCTGTGAGCTTGGCCTCCCCTCCCGGTTGGTCCTCGCAGGGGTGCCCGACCTGCGGCCCGGGGCCGCATGCATGCAGCCCAGGGTGGTGGCGAGTGTGGCCCAGCACAAAACTGTCAATTTACTTAAACCAGTATGAGATTTTTTTGTGTGTGATTATGTGCCACAATGTATTTAATGGGTGGCCCAAGACAGCTCTTCTTCTTCCAGTGTGGCCCAGAGACGCCAAAAAGGTTGGACACCCCTGAAGAATCATCATACAGGTCTGGCATGAGTGGGCGAGTGATCGAGAACCGTGGGGGGGGGGGCAGGAGCAGGTGGCAGTGGCCCAGGCCTCCCAGCCCCCCCCCCCCGGCAGGCGCACGCTCCTCTACGCCACACTGGCAGCCTCCCGCCCGGGCCCCTCACGCACGTCCCCATTCCCCAAGGGGAAGCCACGACTCACTTATCGCTGATCTGGATGTAAGGCTCCTCGCAGCGGATGGGATCGATGCACTTGAACCCCCCTTGCAGATTGTAGCAAGTCTGGGTCAGGGTGCAGGTGTGGTTCCGGTGCTCGCACTCGTTGATGTCTGAAAGGCAGGGTGGACGGGAGGCTGCGGCCGGGCAGTGCTTCCCAGGCGCTGGCCCTGCATGCGCCCGGGCTGCGGGGCGAGGCGTGAGGGCTGCCCGCAACCACTGCAGAGCCGCACCTTCCAGCACGGCGGCCGCGGGCCCCACGTGGCGGCTGAGCACTCGGAAGGGGGCGAGTCCACACCGGGACGTGCGGTCGGTGGAAAATACACGCCAGACTGGACCACTTAGTGCAGGAGAATGTAAACTATCTATCACTAATTTTTATACTGAGTACACGTGGGAATCCTATTTTGGATATATTGCATGAAATAAAATATAGTCTTAAAATTAATTTGACCTGCTCAGGTAAAGAAGAAATTAAAGAAATGAAGAAGCTAAAACTCTTTTTACCTAAAAAGAATTACTCCTTTAATGTGGCTACTAGGAAAATTTAAATTGTACAGGGTCCGGAAGAAGTAAGGCCCGCTGGAGTGTGGTTGGCAGGGTGACAATATGGGTGTAATAACTGACGGGTTTAATGTGAACATTTCACCTAAAATCTTACGTGGGGTGCTTGCATGTGATGTTGTTACGTTACAGAATTATGTGCTCCCAGTTTTGTAATAAAAGAGTTTGTGATAAAAAAAAAGGGGCGTCGTTTGTGCCGGACCCTGCGTCTGTGGCTTCCCTTTGTAGCTCCCCCTCCTTTCCTACTGCTCGGCCCTGCTACGGAGAGGCTGCTCGCTTGGTGTGGGGTCAGGGCGGAGCACAGGGCTGGGGGCTGGGCCCGGCAGCCCCTCTGCACAAGACCCACCCCTTACCCAGCCTGGGGCCCCGACCCTCCGAGGGACCGAGCGGTCAGCTGTGTGAGGTCCCCCTGGCACCCGCTCTCTAGAAGTCAGTAGGGGAAGAATGACCAGGGGCCCCCAGGGGCCGTGAGAAAGCCTGGGCCCCGGTTGGTCCGGCCACAGATGTCCTGGTGAGGACAGGAGCGGCCCTCAGTGGCCCGCAGAGACCTGCCTGGGGAGGCGGCCCCGGCCCTTCAGGAAGCCGCTTCTCTCCGCAGAGTTCACTTCCAGGAGTGAGAGTAGTTGTGCCCTTTCTGGGGCCAGAGGACGAATCCCGGGGCAGGAAGGCCCCGGTCCCCGTACCCTGCCCAGAGCCTGCCGCTCTGGGAGCCGCCAACACACACTCATGCTCTTACCCCGTCACCTTCCCAAAGCGGCACAGGACTCCCCAGGGGACAGCACCCTGAGGCAGCCCCACCTTACATCGCCCGCAGCCTTACCCTGGCAGCTGCGGCCGTCCTCCAGCAGGATGTAGCCGGTGGGACAGGAGCAGAAGTACGTGCCGGGCTGGTTCACACACTCGTGCTGGCAGAGGAACTCGGAGAAGCTGCACTCATCCATGTCTGGGGGTGACAAGTTACGCCTGCTGTTTATAATCACAGACTAGTTGGAGAGCTTAGTAGCCATCTACTCCGGCTTCCACACCCTTCTGACACACATGACAGCTTTACTGCTGAGAAGTTCCCAATTCATTGTTTGAATACTTCTGAAGATGGGGAGCTCACTACCTACGAGGAAGCCCATTGATATTAGGACAGCCCTAATTGTTAGAGAATTACTTTCTACAGGGAGGTAAAACCTGTCTCCATTGGGCTTCCCACACCCTCCGCCTCTGGCTCTGCTACATTGTCTAGTCATTGCTGATTCATCTTGCCCTGTAGGTGAACCCACCCCCTGAGTCTGGAGGTGAGATTTGTTTGCCTGCTGCGTGTGGGATTCTTCCCCTGGATCTGAAAATCATTCACTGGCCCTGGTCCTCTGAAAGGGCAACTTTACCAATCGTCCCAAGTTGAAAAACAATATTATTCCTAAAATCACAACTAAAAAGGACACACCCAGAAGGCCATTATATTTGGGTTGGCCAGAAAGTGTTTTTTTTTTTTTTTTCCTGTATGATAGTTTCTAGTAGTACTCAGTTGTCTTTAACTTCATTCAAAACAATTTTGTCAGACTGTGTTGTGACAGCTGTCATATCAGTGTGCATTTAAAAAACTTACCACATTGGTGAATTTTGGGGCAGCCATATTAATATTGAAGATGGAAGAAAATAACACAACATTTTTGGCATGTTACGCTTTATTATTTCAAAAAGGGTAAAAACACAACTGAAACACAAAGAAAGATCTGTGCAGTGTGTGGAGAAGGTGCTGTGACTGATCCAACGTGTCAGAAATGGTTTGCAAAGTTTCTTGGTACTACTGACGTTTTGGCCAAACAATTCTTTGCTGTGGGGCTGTCTGATGCATGAGAAAATGTTTAGCAGCACCCCTGGGCTCTCCCCACTAGAAGCCAATCATGGGAGAGAACCGACATACTCAAAATATCCAAACCAATCAAGTTATTGGAGAAAATGAAAAATGTGTCTTTCATTTTATAGAAAAACTAAACAGACCTTTTGGCCAACCCAGTATTAAAACTTCATTACGTCCAGGAACCTCCCGGAAAGAGAGATCTCTAGAGCAGCATGGGGTGGGCAGGCACGGCGGCCTGTGGCAGCCTGCCTGCCTCAGGGGGGCTCTGGGCCCGGGAACCTGGCGCTGGGCCACTGTCCGGCTGCAGAGGTGGGGACGGGACAGGAGGGGACAGGAAGGGATGGGACGGGGAGCCTCCGTGGCCGCCGATGCAGAAGCAGGCGCCGCAGCAAAGCCAGCTCTTTATCACACTCAGAGTCTGGCAACGAAGCCCCCGTGTGCGTGTCATTCAGTAAACATGCCAAAGAAAACATGTTTTCATTTCATCTGTCGTTTCCCGAAAACTTGCGTTCCCTAGTTTCCCCAAGTGGCATGTCCTTGGATCGCTCTAACAGCCCGAGGATGGCTGCTGGAGTCGCCCGGGGTGGGCGTCAGCAAAGGGGGAGGCTTCTCCGCCGTCGGAGGACTCCGGTTGCATGCCCGATGCCTCTCACGTCCAAGGAGGAAAAACTCCTTCCTTCCAGGCTCTCCGGGGATCTTCAGGAGATGGGTGGTAGCCAGCAGAACCGGGCTGCTGGTTTGAAAGTTAAAGCAGGCACGGTGGGACCTGCTTCTGCCGCACCCCTCCCCCATACCCCTGGGAGCCCGAGGAGTCCGTGTCTCTGGCCCCAGCCCATCAGAACACAGAGGGGCCTCACTCTCTGTAGACTACTAGATCACAGATATGTCACGTTTGTCGCTCACGTTATATTTCTATTGCTTGACCCCGCTATGGAGAATTCTTGCCTGGAGTGGGGTGACGCAGGTTCAAGGAGGCTGAAAATGGGTCAGTTCATAAACTCCTTCATGCCGTCAGCAGGTCGTAAACCCTGGCACTTCCTGAGACTGGATAGGGACCAAGCACGGAGTTCACTGCTCTACCCGCCTCCTCTGATTTGATTCTCACCTCAGCCCTCTGAAGGAGGCGCTATCGGGAGCCACATTTTACAGAGAAGAAACTGAGGTCTAAGGAAGCGCGGTGACTTGTTAAGTCACAGATAATGGGCAACCTGGGTTAAAGCCGGGATTTGAACCCAGCCGGCCTCCAGCTGGAGCCGGCCTCCAGCTCCTACACTTCTCAACACAATGCTGTAATGTCTCCCTGAGCCTATCACATTCAGGACTTAAAACGGGTGGATCTAGGGAGTCCTGAGGTTGGGGGGACTGCCCAGAGCTGGGTGAGCTCCCGTGCAGGCAGAGATGGTGGCACCCACCCCCACCTCCCACCGGGCAGGAAGGGGCCCTGACATCCACACCCAGTTTGTCTTAGGGTCTGCAAGCCCCAGGCCGAAGAGCTGAAACATTGGGTTGGCCAAAAAGTTCATTTAGTTTTTTTCTTACCCTGGCTCGAGTAGCACTTAATTGTCTTTAACATCATCCAGAACAATTTTGTTAGATTGCATTGTGACAGCTGTCGTATCAGCGTGCATTTCAAAAAAAGTGACAAAATTGGTGGATTTTTGTGCAGCCATCTTAATATTGAAGATGGGAGAAAATAACATTTTTGGCGTATTGCCCTTTATTATTTCAAGAAAGGTAAAAACGCAACTGAAATACAAAGAAAGATTTGTGCAGTGTGTAAAAAAGGTGCTGTGATTGATCGAACGAGTCAAAAGTAGTTTGCGAAGTTTCTTGATACTATTGACATTTTGTCCAAACAATTCTTTGCTGTGGGGCTGTCTTACTCATTGGAAGATGTTTAGCAGCACCCCTGGCCTCTGCCCACTAGAAGCCAATAGTGGGAGAGAGCCAACACACTCAAAATATCCGAATCAGTGAAGTTATTGGTGGAAATGAAATATGTGTCTTTTGTTTTACAGAAAAAAACTAAACAGCCCTGGCTGGTGTGGCTCAGTGGATTGAGCACTGGCCTGTGAAACAAAAGCTCACTGGTTCGATTCCCAGTCAGGGCACATGCCTGGGTTGCAGGCCAGGTCCCCAGGAGGCACCACACATTGATGTTTCTCTCCCTGTCTTTTTCTCTCCCTTCCCCTCTCTCTAAAAATAAATAAATAAAATCTTTAAAAAAAAACCCACCAGAACCCAACTAAACTAAACAGACTTTTGGGCCAACCCAATGTAATACAAGCCCAGTTTGTGGCCAGGAGCTCACATGAGGCCATTTTCATTCCTCCACATGAGAGCCCACCGTGGTTTCTGGGATCAGCTCTTCTCCACAGACCCCTGAGGGACAAGGGGACACAGCTAGGAGGGGTCCGGTGCTGCACGGAGGAGCCACACTGGCCGTGATGACACCGAGGGTAACGTTCCTGGGGGATGACCAGCAGAGAAGGGGGCAGCATAGGAAGGAGCAGGGAACAAACTCTCTCGTTGTCCCACTGCTGTCCGAGGCCAGCCCTGAAGCCCCCGGTGTCCAGGGGTCAAGGTCACACTGAGTCTAAGGACAGTGGGCCTCAGGGTGAACGTGGAGGGGTGAGCCGTGTTGGGGAAAGCGAGTCAACTGAAAATCCTTGCCAAACCACCGGGAACGTGAAAAGTGCTGGAAAAGCCAATGGCCTCTTCCACCTGCGCTCCGAGACAGGACGTGGGGCCCGGTGATGACACTCAGGTGCACCGACTCACTTTACCTGTGTGACCGCCCGCCCGAGGAGGGTGCACGTCTGTTTTTAATGGAGGAGAAAACCGAGCCTTGGGGAGGGACCCGTCCAGGGAGAGCCAGAAACCGGCCTCTGGCTCCAGAGTCGCTCCCCCGCGACGCCCCTGCGGGTGGCCGGTAAACCTCTGGGGACGCGCCGGGAATTCTGGAGAAACCACTGGTCCTCTCCCAATCCAAACCTTCCGCCCACTCGTCCCTGAGCCCAGACTCCCCAGAGAGCGCCAGGCGGGGAGCTGAAATCCAGGGGGAACGTGGCTTCTCAGGCCTGAGGGTGTTTCATTTCAGTGTCCCGGACAGACGCTGAACTGGTGCACGACCCTCTGTCACCACTCACTCGCTGCTCCGGCTTCCCGGCCCCCAGGGATGGGGGGGGGCGGGGCTCATCTGTTCCAGGGAACACTGTGCCCAGAGCACAGCTGTCCTCGCACATAGCCCCACTCACGACAGGCTTAGCTCCCGTCCTCACAGCGAGACCCGGGATTAGGAAACTTTCCATTCCGCAAGACAAAAAGATTGTCACACCCGAGGGCATGGCCCACTTACTCTGAAAAGCACGGCGCAGCATTATTAATTTGGACTGTGCTCGTCTACCACTGACCGCTGAGAATGCCCACGGTGGATGGGCTGGGGCTCGATTCAACATTCACCAAAAAAACAAAACAAACAACAGAGAAAAAGGAGGAAAAGGAAGAAGAAAATGAAAGCGGTCTGCATGGCTCTGTGTAGGACGCCAATAAATATGAGTGAGAGGCTGTCCCTATTTTTCAAGGAGTTTACAAGTTTCTTATTACATGAGTTAATAAGAAAATTGTAACAGGATTTACCATCTGGCATGGGCAGAGAGTCGGCCTCTAGGGCTGGAAGGGAATTTATAAAAGGTCGGCTGAGCCATCACGTCTGTGTTCTCACAACAAATTAAGATTTCCTCCATTCGCTGTTCAGCCCTTCACGCATCGATCTGAAAACGGCTCATTGCTTGCTCCCCACGAGCCGGGCCTGGAGCTGAGCACCGAGTGTTTGCAGAGATTTTAGAAGTTTGCCAAGTGTTTGCGCTTACACGCCTGGCCTCGTCCACCCCATGGCCACCTCTCCCAACCGTCCAGGGTCGCTGCCCTCAGCCAGCACCATCTCTGCGATCCCCGGGACTTGGGTCAGTGCTGGCTGAGGACGGGCAACTCACACCAGTTGGGTGACTTTGTCCCTCCTTCGCCCCCATCTCAGACCCTCAAGGGTAACTCCATTGGTTTTTGCATTTGGGGCTCAAGCGACAAGGAAGGTGGGACCCCACTCCACCTTTCAGGCAGTGACTCGTCTCTGTTTTGTGTGGTCGTGACCCCACTGCACTGGGAAATGTCCCAAACTGGAGAGGCTTCTGGGAAAGGAGAGGAAACACCTGTGAAGAAAGCCATTGACCTCCGCCCTCCCACCCCCGGGTCCCAGGTGCAGGTGGAAATCTCCAATGCTAAATAAAGCTCATTACCACTGCAGCGAACTCCGTCTTCCTCAAGTTCGTATCCTGGGTCACAGCGGCAGATGAAAGAGCCGTAGGTGTTGACGCAGGTTTGCACACAGGGGTTCTCGGTGGCACACTCGTTCACGTCTGTGGAGAGCCAGAGCCACAGCGCGTCACGGACCGTTCCCACAACAACACGCCTGCTGTCACGAGGCAGATGAAAACGCATCGGCCACAAAACCTGCGGCTGGGAGACCAGGCCCACAGGCACCGCGAACCTCCATCCGGGACCTGGCAGACCGAGACGTCAGCCCCCAAAAGTGTTCACTGGAGATTCAGGGGCTCCGTCCACATGTCCCTCTGGGGTCAAGGAGTGGGAAGGGTAGAAGCAACATACCTACATGTCATGAACATATATGCACATACCCACGTATACCCCTTCCTAGGAAGTCCACTCTCCGAGGTCACCAACAGGAACTTCTAGCCAATAGCTGCTCTTTCCCATCCTCTGCTACATTCCATTCCCAACGAACTCTCCCTTCACTGCCATTGACTTTGATGTTCAGGCAAACAACTAAGTAACTGTGACAATTCTAAGAACGTCCCCAACCCAACTCATGTAGAAGCCCTGAGTCCCAATGTTACAGTGTTTGGAGACAGGGCCCTTCCGAAGTAACTGAGCTGAAGTGAGGTCCCAGCGTGGGGACCCCCCGACGGGATTAGTGCCGTTGTAAAAAGAGACACAGGGAGCCTGCTCTTGCTCTTGCTGCCCGGTGAGGATTCAGAGAGACACGGGCCGTCCGCAGGCCAGGGGGAGCGCCCTCCAAAGTGCCTGGCCATGCTGGCTCCCTGACCTTGGACTTACTTCCGGTCTCTAGAACTGTTAGAAAATACATTTCTGTTGTGTAAGCCCCCAGTTTAAGATATTTTGTCAGGGCAGCCCAAGCTAGGACAATTATGTATAAATAACATCACTGATAGTAATAGATAATAATAGGATCCCCCACAGGGCCACGGCCCTGCGTTACAAGATCAGACGGCCAAGGAGAGGACTGCAAAGGGGCATAAGAAACTGTTAGAAAGGCTGGAATATTCGTCATCCGAGAGTGGTGGTGCTTTCTCGGGGTGTGGACATGCCAAAGTTCATGGTGTCATGTGCCTTTAACAATGCAGTTCGTTGTGTATCAGCTACACACCAGCGAGGTGCTCACATTTGTTTGAAGGTTGACAGATGTGCAAATATAACAAGGGCACGACGGAACTGGGACGTGAGTCCCGGGTCTTTCTGCAGAACCCAAGGCTCATTCTGCACGGCTCACGAAGGTGGTGGGGGGCAGAGGGGGCCCCCTCCCACACTGTGCAGGCGGACCAGCCTCCAGCCCACTCTCTCCCGCGTTCCTGATGCCAGGGACCCCAGTTCCAGCCGAGAGAGTGTCTGTCCTCTTCAGAAAGCCCCAGTAAACCTCTTCAGACTCCGAACAGAGATTGGAGTGTTTTCAGAGTCACATGCCTTCACCAGGAGCAGCTCGAGGAGCTTTTCTTAAAGCAGAGGGCTAATCCCATGCCCACATACTTCCTGCTTCCTGGCACGCGTGGGGCCATCTGCAGAAAGAGAAATAATAGCCGGCCACGCAGGGAGGGTCCGGCGAGATACCGGTCCCCGCTGGTACCCACGGGAGCTTGGAGGCCTCTGCCTGGGAAGCGGGGGAGAAGTCGCCGGGCCCGGCCGCAGGGCGCAGGCTCGGGCAGAACGGCCCTGGCGAGCACCGGGGCTGGCGTGTCGGCTCCTGGCCAGACGCGGTCACGCGGAGGTGAATGAGCTTGAGTCCCACACTCCCTCAGCTCCCAGAGGTTTCCGCTCAGCAGCAGGACCCAAAGCCGTGGTCCCCGACCTTGCTGGCACCAGGGACTGGTTTCATGGAACACAAGTTTTCCATGGGCCAGGGGTGGGGGACGGTTCCAGGATGATTCCGGTGCATTCCTTTCGAGCTCCCTCCTGCCGTGTGGCCCAGTTCCTAACAGGCCCAGGCCAGCCCCTGCCCGCAGCCGGGAGGTTGGGGGAGCCCTGACCCAAAGGATTCTGCCCCCAGGAGCCCTGGGATCCACACACATGCCCAAACATCCTTCCGAGTCCTGTGGGAGCAGCCCGCACCCCACTCCCACTTGCTGGACAGGAAGGCTAAGGCCTCCTTTGGGTTCCACTCTCCACCCCGCCACCACCTGGCTGAGTGACTCTGGCCAAAATTGCTTAACCTTTTTGCTCCTTGATTTCCTCATCTGGGAGCAGAGCCACAAACGCCTGCCCAGCCTACCTCACGAGGCCATTGTCGGGATCCAATAAAACGAACAGACGTGACCACGCCTGGAAGAGTGCAAAGCACACACTTCCTCGCTCGAGGTGTTGGCATTATGAAAGCTGCCGGGGGTTGGGAACGCTCCATGTCACCAGCGGGCCCCGCTGACGCAGCATCCCAGGGGCCAGGTGCGCGTGCGGCCCGGGTGCTCTGCCTGCTGCTGGACTTGGTGCTGCCAGGTGTACTATCTGCTCCTTGTCTCCTTGTCACAGGCCCGGCCCTGGAAGGCCTCAAGGGCACATGGGACTTTCGGTTCCGCTGTGCCTGGCTGTTCCTCAGGAGGCGCCGGGTGCACCGAGCCAGCCTCTGGGGGGAAACCTGGGCCTTGGCACAGAGAAGCCTGCGTCTGTCCTAAGCTGCTTAACCCAGCGGTGGGGGAGCCAGGGGCCCACTTTCCTGCTCCTGCTCCAGTGACAGGGCGGGGATGGGGGGGAGGGGGGACATACCCTGCTCTATCAGCGCCTTCGATCTCCCAGCCCCGTCTCCGCTCTCAGAAGAAAATGACCTCTCCTGGCGAGAGGAACACAACCAAGACTCCTTGGAACAATCAGCTTTGGAGGAGAGGCGTCCCAAGAACCCAGGATCAAACGCGTTAACGCCGATGCCTTCCTGTTTACCCAACGATTTCGATACGATTGAACTAATGGAGACATAATATCCTCCCAGTCGCTGGCCGGGAGCCTGCCAGCCAGACCTCGGATGGGGTGACAAGGAAACGGGCCCCGCAAAGCCGGGTGGCAGACTCCAGACAAAGACCTCATTCTGAGGCCCCGGCACTGCCTCCGCCCTGGACGGGGCCGCTGCCAGGGGCTGGAGGCCGGGCCAGGGGGGCTGGGGGCGGGAGCTGGCGGCCAGGCGGGACTCGAGCTAATTCCTCGAGTCTTAAGTCGCCCATTCACTTCCTGAGCAGAAGAAACCTGCGGAGGGAAACGACCCTAAGCACGTAGCTTATTTGTCTTCCTTATCAGTGTTTGAAGAGATCCTGTGGAAACCAGAAGATGCCTTTGCCCCCCCCCCCCAACCCCGTTCTGCTCCTGTGGGGAATGCTGAGCAGTGGGGGGGAGTTGCCGCCGCCACCAGACTCTTTGCTGAGGCGGCAGGCCGTCCTGGCACAGGCTGAAGGGGAAAAGCTGCAGTGACAGGCGTCAGAATTGCCCCCAACACCCCTGCCGAGAGTGTACGTGCTCATTTTGTGATTCATCGAGGGTCAGGAGTTCTTTCTGACCGCTCCACTTTGGCCCCAGGAATTGAACTTGGGCTACAGGATACGCGAGAACATTTCTAAGCGGTCGAGGAAGCCGGCAGGACTCCTCCTGGGGTGCACCCCAGGGTGGGAGAAGCTAATGCGCGCGGCCGTAAGCTCCCAACTGATGGAGGAAGGTGCTCCTAAACTCAGCAGTGCCCGCTGGCCCTACCTTTCGACAGGTGTCAGATAACCTCCGTTCAGGTCTCAGGTTTCTGTACGCAGAGGGAGGAGCAGGCGGAGACAACCAGCAGGAAGCGCTTTAGCGACAGTGCTTCCCGCCAACACAAACCGTCAGAACGTGGATGAGACAGCGTGGCCAAGTCGCCGTTCGGGTCACGTACCTTGGCAAGACCTTCCGTCCTCGTTGAGGGTAAAACCGGGGTTGCACGTACAGGAGTAGGATCCGGGGACATTCGCACACAGCTGCTGGCAATAGCCATAGCGACACTCGTCGATGTCTGGCAACAGAGACGCGCACAAGGTGAGACACTCCTTCTCGACCACCGCCGCCGCCGCCCCCAGCGTCCTTGCTGCCCGTCCCTGCGGGACAGAGACCACGGAGGGAAGCCGGGGGAGCGGACGTGGAGACAGCGCTATGGAGTGGCAGCGACCGTGACACCCTCGGGATTCCAAGGCTCAGTCTCCCCACAACCCTCCTAGACCCATCTCAGTCCTGTGAACGCCCGAACCTGTCTTCAAAGTTGTAGGGGACATCTCTGCTCCGAGTGGGCAGGGTTTTTACCCACGTGAAGAGCCAACGCTAAGATTCTATGTCCATGTTTCATGGCCCCGGGGAGGGACAAGGCAGCTCAAAGTGTGAGAGGAGCCTGTAGCCTCGCTCCGACAGGCTCCGCACCAGCCCCACCAACGACGAGTGTGTCCAGGGGTCGGGAACAAGGGCACGTGTAGGTGAGGATGAGCTGGCAGCACCGTGGTCTAGGGACCCGTGAATCCAGTGACTCGAGGACTCCGGAGCTCCCCGGGGTCTCCGACTTGCACCAGAGCAGACACAGCACCCTGGACAAACACACCTCTTCCCAGCGTGGCTGGTCTATGCTGAGCAGGCAGCTCTGAGAATAAACGGGTCCTTTTAGCTGAGCGGCCGGTATGAGCTCCCTGCCGACAGGTACCCGTCAATGGGCAGCCTGGCGTCCCTGGGAAAGCGCTTCCCAACACCCCAGGGTGATGGGCTGATGGGCTGGAGCACTCGCTGCTGTAGGCTGACATGTCTTGAATGAAGGGCATGGGTGGACACAGAGTCCTCACCTACACAGGCACCTGTTGTCACCGACCGATGTGACTGGAGCTACACTGGCTCTTACCGCATCCCCACCACCCCCTACACTAACCACATTCCCTCCCTGGGACCCTCGTTCCTTTGGAACCAGGGTCCACCCAGGGCTCTGGACGCCGTTCAGAACCTCAGTCTCTGTGCCTGGTTCCTACCATCCGCTGCCAGAAAGGGTCCCACCACCCCCCGGCCTGTTGTCCAACCTTCCTCAGAGGCTGCGCCCCACCCCTGGGGTTCTGTTCTGTCTCTGAGTCCCATCCACTTCTAACCTGGCCCCTCCCACTGCCCCCTCCCACCCCCCCAGGGCTTTGCAGCTCCTGCTCAGAAGGCACCTCGGCCTGTGCAGTCGCTGGCCGACCTCTTTCCTGGGTGCAGATGGACACATCACCGAGGACAGGGAGGCGGCAGGGAAAAGGGGGGACATCCTGGGGTGCCCTGGAGGAAAGGCAGTCCCCCGCCCATGGTTTTTCTGCAAAAGCAATGCCTCCAAAGGTCATGGGGGTGGGGTGGGGGGATGGTTCAGGAACTTGGGTTTTAAAAGAGAAAGACAAGCTTGGTCAGAGAATGGCCTGAGTTCAGCCACAAGGAGTAAAGGCCTTCACTTCGGACCTGGGTTAGCGGCAGGCCGCGTGTGTGGCGCCACAGTGGCCTCCAGGAGCACCCCTCCCAGAGCGTCCCACTCTGTGGACGAGCCACCCTCCCAGGTGGGTACCGGAATGTCCTGGGGGCTGGCCCCCCTCAGATGGGGAGGGCTTTCCTCTGTCCAAGCTGTCAACCCAGCCTGTGTCCCTGTGATCCCCCTCTTGCGCCCCCTTGTGGTGGAAAAAAAACCAGACTGAGAAACGAGCAATTTTAGACGGAATTCGCCTTGTCCAAAGCGTCCTTCCTCTTGGAGGCCCGGTTTCCAGCTCCATGCAAGCTGAATGACATAATATCTAACATCCCTTCCAGTTCTGAAACGCTACATATTAAGTTCCCGTACAAATAACTCACTCACAATGATCTGCTTATGTTCAAAGCCCTGGCATCAGATTTTCCGTAATCGCTGGGGCTGGTTGAGATGCCCGTGGGCAGCCAGCTCTTGGGGGCGTGCCTGGGAGGCACAGCCAGGCCGCGTCTAGGCGGGCTTATCAGGCCCAGAGGAGGCCACGGACGGGGCCCTAGAGGCGGCCCCAATGCCGTCTCAGGCCAGAGAGGCTTGGACAAAAGAACCTTCTTTTCTGGTTTCCATGATGCGGTCGGTCGGGGCTTGCTTCTCAGCTCCCCGGCACTGATTTGCAGGCAACGGAGCAGCGTCCTAGAGTAAGTGACCTGGCAGGGCTTCTCCGAGAACGCCGTATAGAAATCAGACCCCAGGCAGAGAAATGGAACTGACAGCCCGAGGTTGCTGTGAATTCATTCACTTGGCTGGACCCAAAGCCAGAGGGGCAGAGAGGGAGACAGCCCTCCAGTAAAAACAAACAGAGAGATCGTACAGCGGATGCCAACGGCAAGAAACAAGGTTCTCAGTTGGGGATGACTGACTGTTTCACGGCAAAAAGGAAGACCAGCTGGCGGGGTGGGCGTGGCGGAGGCTCCGGTGGGGGGCTGGGAGGAGACGGCGTGAGCTCGGAATCCGCCGATCCACACACCGGAGACGTGAACTTTTCTGTGACTGCGCAAACTGTTCTCTGCTCTCAGCGTGACCTCGGACTCGAACAGGGCAACCCTCACCTTACCATGTCCTGCCTTGGATGTCAACTTTCAAAAGGAGGGGAAACAGTGTGGATAAAAATCAGACAGGAGCCTTAAAAATGCATTCAAAAGTTCTGACGGCCCTGGCCGGTGTGGCTCTGTGGTTGGAGCGTCGTCCTGTAACCGAAGGGTTTTGGGTTTGATTCCTGGTCAGGGCACCTGAACGTGTGACCCCCCCGCCCCCCGGTCCAACACCTAGGATCCCCGGTCCCAGCACAGATCCCGGGTCTGAGTGCATACGAAGGCACCCAATCAATGCTTCTCTTGCATCTATATTTCTCTCTCCTCCTTCCTTTCTCTCTAAAAAGAGCAATACAAAAATGTCCTCTGCCCTGGCTGGCATAGCTCAGTGGATTGAGCGTGGGCTGTGAACCAAAGTGTCGCAGGTTCGATTCCCAGTCAGGGCACATGCCTGGGTTGCAGGCCATGACCCCCAGCAACCGCACATTGATGTTTCTCTCTCTCTCTCTCTCTCTCTCTCTCTCTTTCTCCCTCCCTTCCCTCTCTAAAAATAAATAAATAAATAAATAAATCTTAAAAAAAAATGTCCTCCGATGAGGATTTAAAAATCTCTAATGCGGACACAATGGTGATGATGACGACGGATTTGAAAAGGTGGCGATGCATGGCACATGGGAGCTCAACAGGCTTGTATGTCCCCGCCCCCTGCAAAGAAAGGCCCACTGCCCTGGCGACCCCCAGCTGGCCCACATTTCACAACCCCCGGCCCGTCACCACTTCCAACAGTCCCCGTGGGCCCCAGAGCTGTCACCTAAGCACTGGCCTTCCAGGAGCCAGTAGCCGTCCGTGCAGGAGCAGGTGTAGCCGCCTTCGGTGTTGATGCAGATCTGCGTGGGGTTGCACTGGTGGGAGTCCGTCGCACACTCGTCCACATCTGCAACGAGATGGATTTCAAGGAACGTCACCTACGTCTACTGAGAGCCACCAAGGGGCCAGCTGCTTGCTTGTCTGCTGGCAGGCAGTGGGTCGTGTCCCTGGGTTACAGCCAAGAAGACGGAGCACCTCCCTGGGGAGTGTCACTAGGAGAGGAGACCCCGGACCTTCCTGAGAGGGCAGAGCTGGTCTGCTCCCCAGAAACCCACTTCTGAGGGACATGACCAAGAAAAGAACGCACATCCACGAGCTCTTTTCCGCCGTCCTATCCCATCATTTTCCGAAAACAAGGCACCTGGGTAACAACCATTACTTGTTCCAGAGATGCATTTTGTTTAGGCTTATCCATTCCGCTGGTTAAATAGAAGTCCTTTGTGTACCTACTGTGTGCATAGAGCTACAACACCTCTGAGACCTTAACAGAAGACAAAGAAATGTCCCCCGCCCCAGGAGGCTTGTCCTCGGGTCACTGGGTTGGATCCCTCCACAAAAATCTTTGGGTCTGGGCTCCCCGCCCCTTCGAGAAGCCTCACGGAGCCCGCCAGCACTCCTTCCACTCCTGCAGCTGACCTCTCGCGCCCTCAGCGACCGCCAGGCTTGTTTTCACGGCTCCGTGCCCTCCGCCCTCCGCCTGGCAGTGAGGAGGTGCGTCTCTCCAAGTCAGTCCCGTCTTAACGGAGCGCTTCGGTGCACAGTGACCGAGACGCAGCAGAGTCCCACTTGTCAGGACTTCCGGTGCACACAGGTGGCACGCAAAACGGTTCATTTCCGCTAGGGCGAACCCTTCTTTGCTGTCTCCCCACGCTGAATTTTAGGGAGAGCGTGCAGCGTCCTGTCCCGGGACCTCCTGATACCCACTCTCACGTCGACCTACAGCCCTGGGCCTGCCTGGCCTGACTCCAGCGTCCGTCCCCGGCCACACCTGTCTGCACCTGTGGCTCCCCCATCACTGCAGTCAGGGCTTGCTCCCCTGCAGCCCCCTCCCCCTCCCCCCCACGACAGATAGCTGCACAGTTGGAAACAACATGGAAGGCTCTGGGGAACGTGCCCAACTTACTGTATTGGTTCTCGCCATCACACCGCGCAGTGGGCACAAGTGCGGGCGGGGGCCCCACCTCCCAGATGGGAACGTGGCCTGCCTGGTCCAAGCCCACTCTGTGTGGGAACGACCGACCGTGGTCGTGAAGGCTGGGACCAAGCCAGTCCACGAGGGAGCTGGCAGGCCTGGCAGAGGAGACCGGACTGAGTTTTGGGTGCCTTCTCCTGCCCCTCCCAGAAAACTGTCTGCCTCTTGACATTGCAATATATTGCAGTGCGGTGGGGCAGGGGCACCTACGGCCCCCGGTGTGTAAGCGCCCTGAGAACAAGGGTCTTCTGTCGCACGGGCCTTCTCCGTTGTGTGCACGGGAAGCGAGCGTGGCTGGCTCGACGAAACGTCGGCCAGGCAGGCAGCGGCCTCTCGGGTTTGAGTGACGCCAGCACAGTCCACTACCCACCTGCCACAAGTCAAACGCCAACGAGATGGATCGGTTCCCACCCCCGAAAAACCATGTGCCTGGGCACCGTGTGGAGCCAGCCTCCCGCCCTCCAAACGTGGACCGACTCCAAGGACCTGGTTCCAAGGTGGCGGCAGCCCCACTCCGCCCCGACACGTTGACCGTGTGCAGCCTCGGTGGCAAAGCCCCAGCCCAGCTGCCAGAGCTCCCGCCTCCCCCCCAGCCCCCCCCCCACCCCCGGCTCTGCCCTCCCAGCGCAGCCTCCCAGGGGAACCACGGATAAGGCTTGGCCGGCAGCCGCGCCCGCTCCAGCCCGTGTGGCAGCCTGGGATAATAAATAATGCCACTATCGGCGGGAGCATATTTACATTTTTCCGGAGGGGCGTGATGGATGGAAACTGTACCCTGGGAACAGCGTCGCCTCAGGAATGTGTGCTCTTTTTCCTGCCTCGAGGGGAGTGCGGGGTGAGGGAGACCGAGGCGAGAGGGGCCGTGACAGGGCCTCGGTGACAGCGAGCTCCCAGGCTCCGTCTGGGTGCCTGGCACGCACACCGCGTGCCCGAGGGCCCCGCGCAGAAGGCCAAACACGTGCGGGCCCTGAGACTGGGCTGAGCAGCGCAGGCGGGGCCCACGTGTGCACGTGTGTGCACGTGTGTGCACGCACATACCCAGGCACACGCAGAACAGTCAAACCTAGACCCAAGATCTTTCAAGTTCGTTCTTTAAAAAGCTCCACCACTTCTACAGAGTTAAGGAATTAGGTTGGTTACACTGCATTTCTGTTGATGTACATTCAAAAGAAACAAGTAAGTGCGGGCTGTAAACCAAAGTGTCGCAGGTTTGATTCCCAGTCAGGGCACATGCCTGGGTTGCAGGTCACGGCCCCCAGCAACCGCACATTGATGTTTCTCTCTCTCTTTCTCCCTCCCTTCCCTCTCTAAAAATAAATAAATAAAATCTTAAAAAAAAAGAAACAAGTAAATGTGCAACTTTTACTATCTGATTGAACGGACTGTCAATCTAAATGTATCTGGAGAACAGAAGTCCCTGGAGTTTTGGGGGGTGTCCTAGCTCTGTATCCTCAAAACGCACCTGGTAGAAAGCTGTGGCCGCAGTAAGCGTTAGGGGCTGCCTGGTGAGGGAACGAACGGACACGTGGATACCAAGCATCACTGCCTGTACCCCCGAGGCGAGCCCTTCCCAGCCTACCCGCCAACAAGGCCGTCCCGCCGTGTGGACTCCAAAAGCAACCCGCCCCACGGAAACCCACGGCCAGGCGACACAGCGGGGCCCGCTCGCGGTGGGGGCTCCCCTCGGGGCGAGGGGACCCAGCCCACATTCCAGCTCGCAGCTGAATCGCTTACATTAGATGCATTTGACTTAAATACCAGAAGGAAAAATACACCGACTCCCTCCAAGGACATTCTTTGGCAGAGCGTGCTTTTCTGCATCAGCGGAAAAGTGCAGGTCCCAGCAACCCGCGTGAGCGCCGTCACCCTCGATGCAGACCGTGCCAGTGACTTCCTTCCCTGTCGTGTGACACTTGGGAAACGTCTCCCGAGAGGCCAGAGGGCTGTGTGCATCCAGCCGTGCGGTCACTCATCCTCTCGTGCATCCTCCGTGCCCTGCCGAGGCTGCATGTGTGTGTGTGTCCTCCCAAACCTCGGGTCACCTGGGAGAGCTGGCGGTGAGCACACGCCCTGTGACCGCCCCGATCCCCAGAGCAGACGTTACTAACAGTCCTCTGCCAGCTCCCTGTCCACCCCCACCCGCTCCTGGAGCTGCAGCCAGAGCAGCTGCCTGGGCCCTGGGAGGATGGCATCGGGGCAGCCATGGCTCCTCCCCCCAGACGGGGCAACGCCCACCGCTGTCACGGCGACCAGCACCTTGGCAACCAGAGGACAGGGCTTCTCGTGACTCCTCCGGGACGATGACTCCTCCAGAATGAGAGCCCAGCACCGTGCCGCCTGGGGAGGCATCACCCTGCGCACGGGGCAGCACGGCTCTGCGGGCCCACCAGCCCAGTCCAAGCTGCCGCCCCTTCCTGCAGACGCCCCTTCCTGGAGACGCCCCTTCAGTGAGAACAGGCAGAGTCTGGGACCACTGCGGACGCAGGAACGTCAGCAGAACCACTCAGCATCATCATCCTCGACACCCCCCAGGAGGCCACAGGCAGAAGCGGGCCCCTGGGCCTCAGGTTAGGGACACCCCTGTGGGGTTTCAGACCCCTAGCTGGGCCTCCTGTCCCCAGCCCAACGGAAGCAGCTTCCGGTGGGCACATGCAGGACGCGGGGCGGATAAAGAACACCCTTCAGGTCCAGGCAAGGTCTCTCGGAGGCCCCGGTGGAGGGCGGGCCTCCAGGCTCAGAGCACAACACCCCCACCCCCCGCACCCAGCAACCCTGGATGGCAAACAGCGGGACCTTCCAGGCGGACTCCAGGGACAGCATGGGGAGGGCCGAGGGCCACAGAGACACCCAGGGGCAGGTGCCTGTGACGGATGCCAGTGGTGACAGGCAGCCGTCTCCTTGTTGGGTGGGCCCAGGACCTCACAGTCCCACACCGTCGGTCAATACCAGTGACAGGGGCTTCCCGGGGGCGGCTGGTTCTGCAAAGACAGCACACAGTCCACGTTTCTGTCCCGTGCGGAGCGAACGGTGCCAGTGCCGGCCTAGGGTGAGCTCATAGGCCGTTGTGTGCAAACCTCTGCAGGCCGGGGTGACAGGCTAATGTGCAAACACAAGTACGTTTGAGTGTAGATAGTACGGGTGTGTACGCCAGCTCCTTACTGCATTTGAATGCACATAGTGTACATATATATATGAGTGTATGATTCGTCACTTAGTCCTGTACTGTAAAGGGGAAATACTGCAACTGCTTTCCAGACACAAATTCTGACTGAAATCAAGTGTCCTGCAAAAGCTGCAAAACAAAACGCAACAAAGCAGAAGCCCACAGTTCCCCCACGCCCACAGGGAGAACATTCTCGCTGCACCAAAGCGTAGGGGAGAAAAGGCCGAAGAGCTGAGCCTCCCCAGAAAGGGCTAGTGGGTAAAAAATACAAATACAAATAACACAAGGACTTCGGGGGCAGGCAGAGCTGGGTGTGTGGCCTGCACGTGATCACCGATGGTTACTGAGCAAGTTCATTGCCCTCACGGACCCTCGGGTGTTGTGCGAGGAAAAGCCGCGGTGGCCTGCCTCAGAGGCTGCGTGGGGCGTTCACAACCGAACAACGTGCCCACGGGACCCCTCGCCACTGCGGGGCACAGGGGAGGTGCCCGGGAATGCCACTCCCGGCCCTGGTGCTGCGCTGTTTCCAGCTTGGCTCCTGGCTCCTGCACCTGCGGGCTGTGTTCTGGAACTCACCACAGACACCAAGGTGACAGCCCTGGGGCTGGAAGGCGTGGCTAATTCTGAGGTTCAGCCAGGGCTGGAGCCAGAGCCAGAGCCAGAGCCAGAGCCAGAGCCTGCTCCCCCACAGCCCCAGGCACGCGCCAGGAGACTGGGACGAGAGGCGTAGGAAGGCAGGAGCATTCCTCACGGGGCTTCAGCTCCGCCCCCCTCTGCACTTCAGCCTCCCCGGGTCCATCTGTGACTACGTAATGGTAGACACTAAACGCCCAAGGGTGTGCGCGTCCCACTGGGTGCCACAGCCAAGGAGGACCAGCCTCTGCACCACGACGTGTGATTCCCTCCTCTTCCTGCGTGTCCTCCTCCCCCACATGGTGCCCCCGAAGGGCTGGCCCTGTCGGCCCCTGTCCACAGCCTCAGTGGAAGGTTTCAGCTCTTGCGTGAGCACCGCCATCGGCCAACAGAAGACATTCTCACTGGGTGACACCGGGAGACACTGTCCCCGAGCGTCTGGACGACTACGCCTGTCCAAAGGCCCTCACTAGTCCTTTTTTGGACACGGCGAAATCCTTTCCTTGGTAGTAAATTTTTACCCGGTGAAACAACATGTTTTCCCAGCCTGCTTTTGCTCCTTTCTCGCTCCAGCTAACGGGGCTTGATAAGAAAGGAGAAAATAACAATGGCACATTCCTGCGTCTCCGACTTTGAGGCCAGCTCCGGGCCTGCTGCTGAGCTGGGCTGGTGCCATTTTTTCGGCGAGACGAGCCCAGCCAAGGCTGGGAGCTCCACGGGGCCTGCTTCCCAGACACCTGCTTAATGAAAGACCTCAGCGCTGGAGAACTCGCGCGCTGACTTCCCAGGACATCTGCTCTCCTTGTGTCTGTGGGTCCCGGGCGGTGGCGAGGAGCCAGATCTCTGTGTGTTTCCAGCGCGCTTCCTGACGCTCGACGTGAAGTATAGGCTGCAAGGGCTCGCTCGTCTTATCTCAGGTTAGGCAGCAAGTATGCGGTGCCTGTTCCAAGCAACAGAAAGTCCTTTCCTCCTAGAAGAAGCCAGCTGGAAGGCCGGTTCCCGCCTCTCCGTGACGCCTGCTTTCCTGTCCACACAGTGAGAGAGCCGGGAGGAGAGTCTGCAAGGCCCCTTCCGGCGCTGACCGTCCACAGAAACAAGCTGTGCCGCTAATGGGGATCACATTGCGTGGGTCTTGAGCAACGGTTTTCATCCCCAGGGCTTGGTAAACATCAGCTGACCGCCGCCGCTTTCAGACCGGGCAGTGCGTTGGCCAAGCCCGTGCGGCTCTGCCAGTGGAGTGGACGCTGGGTCACTGCCGTGGCAGAGGGTGCGGCAAGAGGGAGATGACAGATGCTTCCCTCCCCCCCCTCCCCGAGCATCACGCATCACGATGTGCTGAGAGTACGAGGAACGGCTGCTCGTGGCCGATCCAGACGTGCTGTTTTTCCTTAAAGGGCATGAGGCTTGGTCATAACTGGGACTGGAACGCAAACGAACGGACCGTCGCTCTGGAAGGGAGCATTCTCGGGCAGAGTCTATAAAGGCGACAGCCCTGGCATCCCGGTGTTTCCCCTCCCTGCAGGTCCCTCCTCCTGCTCCCCCCGCCCCAGCTTGTTCCTCCCCCACAGCCTGGCTTTCTGATGCCCTGCTTCTCTGTCCTGTCCTCGTCCCCACCCCCATACTGTCCTCTCCGATGGCAATGGCGTCTCAGTTGCCAGCGTCACTGAATTTCGGGATCCCAGCCTAGAAACCTCCGTGGCCCTCAGATCCCCACCCCCACCACTCCCTACTCTGGGGCAGTTCTTCTGGAAACCCAGCCCACTGCCCTCCTTCTGGACACCTCTGACTTTGCTCTCAATGAGCGTCGTAACTTTGTTGCTAGCCCGCCGGCCTCCGGCGTCCCCCTCTGAATGCACAGTGATCACAGCCTCCATGCCACACAGGAGAGGTCGCGCGGCTCTGCCGCTCCAAAGCGTGCGTCCGCCCCTTGGAAAACTCAGAGCTCCGTTTCCGACACCAGCAGCACGTGTGGGCTGCTCCACACCCTCACATGTGCCGAGCACAGGCACGTCACGCGGTGGATGCGGTTCTCTGTGGACAGCCCCGTCTCCTCCTGCAAACCACAAGTCTCTTGAAGGCAGGAAGCGGGTCTCGTTCACACCGGTCTCCTAGGCAACAGACAGTGCCTGGCGCGGCAGAGAAGGAACGGGAAGGATGCTGGCAACAACGGTACTCTGTTCTCAGGCTTTTCCCACGGCCAGAAGGGAAGGCGGGTCAGCCACGGACGTCGGAGGACTCGGCGCGGCCTCCCACCTCTTCGGTGGCCGGCACCTCACTGCCATGGAATGAAGGGCCTCTGACGGGCACTGGCTCGCAGGCCGGGCCCACGGAGCCTCGGGCGCTGGCCTGTGGTGTCTGGAGCCTCGCTCCCATCCCAGCCTTGGCCCAACGTGAGAGTGTCCTCACCACCCCGAGGCCTCGATGTGCCTGGCCAGATCGGGGTGTTCCCTCTCTCCTCCCAGACAGCCGGGCGTCGCCGACAAGGGAGACGTTTATTCACAGCAATCAGGGGAGGGAGGGGCCCCGAGGAGGGGAAAGGTGCCCCGTCCGCCTGGCCTGGCCTGAGAACGGGCATCCACAGGACGGCTCAGGGCACAGCCAGGAAACCTGACCCACTCTTGGGGCTCCGGGCAAACCCCAGCCTGGGGGCCGGCTGTGAGAACGTGCAGGTGTGCAAGTTCCCACAAGGGACCCGTGGGCCCCTCGTCAGCGGCCACTGTTCCCTGCCGGCCACTCTCAGAGCTCGGAGCACGATAATGAGCCTGCACCTGCTCTCTTCCCCAGCCCACGATCGATCAGAAACCCCGCCACCCCTTCCGACTCCATTAATATCTAACCAGTGTCGCCGGGCGAATGTCACTGACTTCCTGCATCTGCTTCCTTGTAGCTGGATGAGGCTGCCACCCCGGCCCTCCCAGGGCTCGCAGGCCGGCGGGGAAGGCCGCTGTAGGGCCCAGTGAGGGCAGAGGGCATTGCAGGGGTCCGTGAGAACCCATAACTGGGGCCGTCCCCCATCTGGGAGGCGTGGGCAGGTCTGGACACTGGATGGTGGCATTAGGAGATCAGTCCCTTCGCATACACCCATTCCTGGACCCCGAAGTCTCCTAGGAAACCGGGGGAAGTGACAGGTGGATGGCGCTTTCGACATCACAGGTTACGGGGGGGAAATGGGCCAGGCAAAAAACGGTGTGAATGTTTCATGCTGAGACCCCCACCCCCACGATGCTGGTCTCCTCTCCTGCCCTCACCCCTCCGCCCTGTCCCGAGATCCTGCCTCCCAGCTCCAGCAGATGACCCCAGCACGGCAGAGAATAACTGTTGAGGCTGCAACTCAGGAGGAGAAGAAGCCTCAGGAGGAGGCGAGAAGACGTGAAGGATGGGGGCCACGGGGGTGGGGAGATGGTGCCGGGGAGAGAGAGTCCTGGTGATCCCACCTCCTGCCCGAGGGGGCCAGGGGTCCGGAGAGTGTGGAAGTCGGGGCCCTGCCCCACCCAGCACAGAGCTGAGACAGCCACACCCTACCGGGCTTTGGGTGTGCTAAGAGTTGGATTATATCACTTGAACTTAAAGTAAATCCTTGAAGTGCTCTTTCCCGTCCACCTCCCTGTGGCCCCTGGCAGACTCCTGGACTTCAGCGTGGAAGGCAGAGAGGTGAAGGAGCCCCCTGTGGGGCCAGCCAACCGCCTCACCTGCCGGGCCACTCCAGCCCCGCCCCTACCCACAGGGCCCAGTGCCCGCGTGTCAGCGCCGACAGCACAGCCATCAGGGTTCATCGACGCTGCACCACTCACTACGAGCCCACGCTGCCACAGGTGCTAGGGGTTCAGGGATGCTCGGGGCATGAGCCGTGTCTGTTTACAGTCCAGCAGGGAACAGGTAAGGGACCAGATCATCCCAATTATTCTTGTTTAAAAAAATATTTTGTAAAGATTTTATTTATTTAGTTTTAGAGAGGCGGGGAGGGAGAGAGAAAGAGAGGTAGAGAAATATCAATGTGTGGTTGATTCTCACATGCCCCCTAGTGGGGACCTGGCCCACAACCCAGGCATGCACCCTGACTGGGAATTGAACCAGCAACCCTTTGGTTCACAAGCTGGCACTCAATCCACTGAGCCACACCGGCCAGGGCAGGTCATCCCAATTCTGCATGGTAAGTGCCATGCTGGAAGGAAGAATGGGGATACTCCCGAGAGGAACAGGCTTCCTGGAACAGAAGATATTTGGGTAATTCTAGATGGATGATGTGGCAGAAGCTGCCTCAATTGGATATTGCCCTCCACTATCCATCTTCCCACGTAAAGACTGCTATTTGGCTTCCCTACAGTGAAATGTGGCTATGTGACTAAATTCTGGCCAGTGGGATGTAAGTAACGGTGGCATGAAACAACATCTGTGTCACGATCTAAAAGGAATGAATGTGTGGTCCTGTTGTCCCTTCTCTTCCTCCCACTGGCTGGGATGCAGGTGTGATGGTGAGAGCTGGAGCAGCCATCTTGGGTCCAGAGGTAAAAGCCACTGAGTGAGGGTGGCCCAGCTACCCTACCAGTCCTGAACCACCTGCCTCTGGACTATGCCGTGAGACAGACATAAAATTTCCTCTGGCCTAAACCGGCATGTTGAAGGTCTCTTTGTTATAGCAGCTTAACTTATCCCCTAATACAAATGAATGGGATTTAACCAACAGAAGCAGATGCAGTAGGAGAGGCGTGTGCAAGAGCACAGAGGGCGGAGCACACTCAGAGTGAAGAGCTGTCGGCGTGAGCAGACGTGCGGGTGAACACAGCGGGGACACGGGGAAGGGAGCCCATTTGTGGATGTGTCTGGCGCCAAGCTCAGGAGGCTGGACAAGGAAGGGATGGAGAAGGTGGGCAGGAAGAACAGGAAAGGGGAAAAGAAAGAAAGCGAAGAGACGAAACTAACTCCAGCAAAAACCAAAATGACATTTTATGCTTTAGTGAGCTCTCTGGCTTAGCTTCCGTCAGAACAACTTGACTTTCGTGTCTTAAAAAAGCCACAATAAGGTACCACGCCCCAAAATGTAGTCCTCGATTCTGAACAGTTGTGTCAAGAGTCTGCTCAATCGGGTTCCTAGTGAATGCACTTTTGGTAAGTGTTAGTAGCAGTAGCAAAGGAAATTCTAAGACAAGCAGTAGAAACAGAAGGTCCAGTGTGCCTCCCGGGGACCAGTGCAGTTCTGCGTGCCCCTCTGCTGCAGGCAGCCTGGGGCTGCTGGCTACAGTCACCGCTCGGCCCCTGCATCTCCCCTGTTCTCTTATAGACTTTATTTATTTATTTTTAGGGAGAGGGAAGGGAGAGAGAGAGGGAGGAAAACATCAGTGATATGCGAGAGAAACATGGATCGGTCGCCTCTCCCACACCCCCTACTGGGGGACCTGGCCCACAACCCAGGCATGTGCCCTGACTGGGAATCGAACCAGCGACCCTTTGGTTCACAGGCTGGAACTTGATCCACTGAGCCACACCAGCTGGGGTGCCTACCCCACCTCTCTTTAACCCACTCCAGTCAGGCTTCCCTCTCTTTCCCTCGCTGTAGCCTCTCTCGTCAAGGTCATGAGTGACCCCCACAATATCATCTCCAACGACTCGGTTTCCACCCTTCGCTACTTCTCAGCAGCACGCGGCACAGTCAACCTAACCCTTCTTCTTCAGAGACTGCCTTCAGTGGGAAGTCTCCCATGACCCCACCCCGTCATGTCCATCAGCAGATGGGTAGGTAAACAAAATGTGTGTACAAATCACATACGTTCACAATGGAATATTATTCAGCCTTAGAAAGGAAGGAAATTCTGATGCCTACTACAATATGGATGAATTTTGAAGACATTCCACTAAGTGAAATAAGGCACTAAAAAGACAAATTTTGTATGATTTCGCTTATATGAGTATCTACTGCAGTCAAACTCGTAGAAACAGAAAGCAGAATGGCCGTGGCCAAAGGCTGGGAGGAGATGGGAGCCGGTAGTTCACGTGTAATGGGTACAGGGCTTTAGTTTTGCAAGAAGATACAGTCCTTATGATTGGTGGCACAATAATATGAACGTACTTAACACGACTGCACTGGACGCACACAAATGATGAAGTCGGTATGTGTTTTTACCACAACGAAAAAGTTAGCATCTGGACATCAAAGCCTGTTCCCTCACTGAATTCCATTCTAAACTGTATGAACTGTTCCCGCCCAGAGTCGGAATCGGCGTCCGGTCCGCAACCCAGTCCTGGTGAGGGAGCACACAGCGGCACCCGGGGCTCCCGGAGGGGGCTCCGCTCTTCCGCCCCAACAGCCCCCACTCCCCAGCAGCCCCTTCTCTGCACAGGAATTAAGGCTCAAGTATCCGCCAGGGTGGGAGCAGAGAACCGGGGAGAAGAGGGATGGAGGGAGACAACGCTGAAGGCGGAGAAGGGCTGGGGCGGGGGGAAGGGGGAAGGGAAGCGGGAATGAGCAGGTCTGGGCTGCAGGCGTCTGGTGCTTCTGGAGATGGGTCGGTTCAAAGGCCACACAGGTTGGTGGGGACACCAGCTTTGGCGTCAGGCCTGTTTCGAATCCTACCGCCCTCGTGTTTTTTGGCTGGGCGATTTTAAACACGTTTTTTGTTGTTGTTATTCACGTTTGGTTTTACTACTAAAAGCCTTGGTTTCCTCATTTGTAAACGGAGTTAGCGATGTCACATATCTCGTGGGGCTTTGTGAGGATGCCGTGTAAATAAAGGCTTTCAATCATGCCTGGCAGACAGATGGCCCTCCGTCAGGGAAGCAGGAGGAAGAGGAGGAGGAGGAGGAGGAGGAGGAAGGGGGCCGGCGGGAAACTCACCCCCTAAAAGAAGAGAGGAAAGGGGGCTGGAAGCCTAGTGCTAGTCCAGCACCTTCTACTAGCTCATTGGTGGCCTTCAGGCAAGTCCTTTCAGTCCGTTTCCGCCCCTGAAAAATGACCTCTGAGGTCTCTTGTCCGGAAAGGTAGACCAGTCTGAATGCTCTGCGCTCCAGGTGAGTTCCCTACCCCCATCACTCACCATCCACCGCTGCGGCCCTAGGCAGGGCTGAGGACGCCCTCTGGAGGACACAGGGGGAACAGACACAGCAAGGCAGGGAGACGCCCACCGTTTGCCTCGGCATATAACAATGAGGACTCGGCCTTGTAGACCAGACTACTATAAAGCAGGGAGCAAACTTAAGGTAACAGGGGGACCTGAATGGGAAGGGCTCCTAACGTGATGCCACTTAAAAAAGTATTGGGGAGCACCATTAAGTTATCTTCTACTGTCTGGGCAGCCTCACGTCAACCATCTACTACAACATATAAACACTGTTACGATGTATGATCAGCTACAGGATACACACTTTGTTACACTATATGGATGTTGTTGTGACTTATAAATGCTGTTATAATCCAGAAACATTGCCACCTCTCCTGAGGTTTACTCTGAAGTAAGAAGGTTCTGGACCTCTTTCAGGGCCTATTTAACAGGTATCTTCAAAAGGCATTTCTCAGGGGCTTAGGAAAAGACAGGCAAGCAAACGATTCACTCTTTTCTCCCTCATATGTCCGGGTGGTGTTGATTCAAAAAGGCTAAAATGGAACTCATTGTTCACAGACTCACTGAACCCATATGTATGGACTAGTGCAGAGCAGATGTATTTTCCTTTCGTCTTCAAATGCCCTGTACCAGCAGGATTCGGCCAGATGTTGTTACGCCTTTATATTCTCTTAGGCAAGTCTAAGGTGTTACCACCCCTCTATTATAAGGGATAAAAATGAGGTGGAAATGGTCCCTGGATAGAACGAAAAGTACAGATCAGGAACTCAGTATTTTTTTTTTTTTACAAGGGGAGATCGTGGCTGGTTACTTCCAGGGATTCAATGAGATAAGAGTTTCCTTTGGGCCCTGGCTGGTGTGGCTCAGTGGGCTGAGTGCCAGCCCGAGAACCAAAAGGTTGCTGGGTTGATTCCCAGTCAGAGCGCACATGCCTGGGTTGCGGGCCAGGTCCCCAGCTGGGGGCACGTGTGAGGCAATCGATGGATGTTTCTCTCCCTTTTCTCCCTCCTTTTCCTTCTCTCTGAAAATAAATGAATAAAATCTTTTTTAAAAAGACAATGCTGCAAGAATTTTTTTTTAAAGTTTCCGTTGGAGGAAATGCCACCTTACGTGTATTTTTAGAGACTATTGGCATTAGAGAAGAAATACTTTCCTCCAGGTCATAGAAGAAATAAATAGAAAGCAATGATCTAACTGTATTACATTCAAGGCTGGGCCTGACCGTCTCACACTACCAGTATTATAAGCCGTTTCTCACCCACCTACTCAGTGTCTGCTTCCCAGGCCAAAGGAGGAAGGAGTGAGCAGGCTAGAAGGGAACCTTGAAACACCAATATAGTACTGGTGCTCATTTGCAAGGCTAATTTGCAATGCGATGTAGCTGGCAGGACTGGACGACTTGGCTGAGCAGAAAGAGACAATCCCTGTAATGCCTGGTCACTAGACAGGCATCCATCTGTCATTCATGTCATCGGCAAACACTTACCAAACACTTCTGCATTCTTGGCACTGTGCTAGGCAGCACAGATACCAAAGTGAATGAATCACGTTCCAAACCAATCTCACAGAATCAGCATCACACAGACCATATTCTCTGGTGATAACATAATTAAAAAGAAGTCAGTTAACAAAAAGATAAGCCTCCATAAATGTGTGAAAGTTTAAACTCATCACTAAATAAATCATAGACCATAGAAGTAATCACAGTAAATCAGACAATTCCTAGAATTTAATGACGGTGAAAAATATGACATATCCACTCTTGTAGGACAGAGAGAAATATATAGTCTTAAATGCTGATGTTTGGAAAGAAGAAAGCCATGTGCTTGGCTTAAGAAAAGAGGAAAGAAGCAAAGACATCCAAAAAATTAGAAGAGATAACAAAGAGCAAAGATAAATTAAATAAACAGCAAAAAAGCAAAAAAAATAAAAAAAAGAAATAGAGATTGACAAAGCCAAAAACCGGTTCTTTAAAAATGGCTTAAAAATGGATTTGATTTTAGCATTTAAAAAAAAAAGTCAGCACCACAATGTCAGGAAAGAAAATAGCGATAGAACTAGACTCAGCAGGCCTAAAGACAGTACTGAGAATGCTGTGAAAAAATTCATGCAAATTAATCTGAAAACTTGAATGGACAAATTCTTAGAAAAACATAGCTGCGAAACTGACTGAAAAAGCAAAATGTCCAAATAGTCCCATAACTCTTAAAGAAATTGTATCAATAGCTAAAAATCGTCCCATACACACACACACACACACACACACACACAAACAGACCTCAATTATCTTATAGATGCATTCCAATAAACTTTCTTTCATAATAAACTTTTCATGAACAGATCGTTCTAGCCTTCCAGAGAATAGAAAAGAAAGATGATCTCACCCCATCAAGCTAACATGTTGATACCAAACCCAGGAAGAATAGCTTTTAAAAAGGAATGTGACAGGAATTTTAATATATACATATGATGAAAAAGTCCTAACTAAAATATTCGCCAAACAAATCCAGCAGTGTATTTTAAGCAAATTATACTATATCACGACCAAGCTAGTTATCCTAGGAATGAATAAAAGGTGGTTTAATAAGAAAATCCATCAATGTAATTCCCCACATGAGCAGATTTTGAAACATATCTTTATCTCAATAGTTGTGGAAAACCCATTTAATAAAATTCAATACCAGTCAATACTTTCAGAAGAAGAGAAAACTTGGCAAAGCTCACTGTGAATGAGAAAACATTAGACATAGTCGTTTCACTATCAGGAAACAGACAAAGACGGCCACCGTCACCAACCATTCTCAGTGCTGTTCCACAGGCATCAGCCAATGCAGTAGAACATGAAAAATAAATAAGAGGGGCAGAAATTAGAGAACCAAATCTCACTGTTCACAGACAGTGTGATTGTCAGAATAGCCCAAAAGATTCTGCAGACTGAGTATTGGAAATAATAGGAGCATTTCACAGGCCATCTGGATATAAGATCAATATTCAAAAATAAATTGCATGTCTACATACCAGCAACAATAAACACTGAATTTTGTAAAGATGCTATTAGTATAGCAACAACAACAACAACAACAACAACAACAAAGCTTCCTAGGAATGCATCTAGACAAAGACTGCAAGACTTGTTTGGAGAAAATGATAAAACCTCATTGAAAAATATTTAAAGAAGATCTTAAAAGGGGAAGAGATTTGGGGTTCAAGGGTACAAAAAAATCAATAAAACGAAGATGCCAGTTCTCTTCAAATTTATCTAAAGATTCAGTGAAATATAACCAAAAGCTCAACAGTTTTTTTGTGTGTTTTTTTAAGACACTTGACTCAAGAACAACCAAGACACACTTGAAGAAAAAAACATTTTTAAGTGGCTTATCTAATAAGACAGTATAGAACTATAATCATTAACATTGTGTGGCATTGGTGCACAAACTGGCAATGAAAGACAGCAGAGAACGGGAAGATACAACAGAGGCATGGACACCTGGAAGGCATGCCCCCTGAGCCGGGGGCATCGCGGAGCAATGGAGAGGAGGGACGATGCAATAAAACGTGATGGAGTGACCGGCGGCCGTCCCCACGAAGAAAAGGGTGACTGCATCCCGCCTCACCACACACACAAATCCACCCCAAGTGGGTTCAAGATTTGTACGTGAAAGCCAAAGCCTTAAAACTCTTAAAAGACAATATCAGAAAACATATTTATGATCTTAGCGTAGGGAAGGACTTGTCAAATAAGTCCCCACAAAAACACTAACTACAGGCCTGGCTGGCGTAGCTCAGTGGATTGAGTGCGGGCTGTGAACCAAAGTGTCGTAGGTTCGATTCCCAGTCAGGGCACATGCCTGGGTTGCAGGCCATGACCCCCAGCAACCACACATTGATGTTTCTCTCTCTCTTTCTTTCTCCCTCCCTTCCCTCTCTAAAAATAAATAAATAAAATCTTTTAAAAACACACACTAACTACAAAAGAAAAGATGAATAAATTCAGCTCCATGAATTGGGGTTGTCTGTTGTTCAAAAACACCATCAAGATATTTGCAACTTACACAACTGAAAAAGGCTGAGTATCTAGATATTAAAAGAATTCGTACACATCACAAGTGCAAAAAAAAAGAAAATTTAATAGGGAAATGGGCAAAGATGATGATCAGACTACGTCCCAAGAGTAAACACAAGTAGCCAATAAACATGTTAAAAGATGAGTAACCTCATTAGTAACCTGGAAAATGCAACTAAGCACATGAGAAAAAGCATTTCATGATTACTACACTGGAGAAAATTAAGTCTGGCGACCCACGTGCTGGATGGATTGTGGATCAGAGACTTAATTGTCACAGAGCAACGTGCAAACTGGTGATCCAGAAAACGGAAATGCCCACACCTGCCCCACAGCTGGGGCGCGGCCGGGAGAATGCTCTGCAGCACCACTCTTGCTGACCGCGGACACCTGAAACAGCCCAGTGTCTTCTGACAAAATAGTAGAGCAATACACTGTGCTCTAGTGCAAGTCCCACAGTAGAAAAGTACACAAAAGCAAGAAACAGACTACAGCTACACACAACCGTGTGGATGGGAATCTTAGAAATGCTACGTAGGGGGAAGCAAGCCTCAGAAGACCTTGGAAGGAGATGGAGGGCCCCGTGATGGAGAAGCCCACAGGTTCTCGGGTTTTGGGTGCTGCGTTCTCCCACACACACAGCTGGTAGGCTTCTGGCTCACGCGTGTGACATATAATGTTGTGCATGTATCAAATATTGCACACGTCCTCTCCACATTCAGCTTGTGGTTCACCAAGACACACTGACAATAACGCCCTCATAAATATTGTGGTGGAGCGGTTTTTTTAAAATGCTCTGGAAACAACTAGTCCCGCAGAGTTCAGCGGCACTAAGGGCTCTGCTGCATCTCTAAGGATCCTGTAAAGCAGGCAGGGTGGGAATTGTTACCCCATTTAACAGAAGAGAAAACCGAGGTTCAGAGTTTAGGACAAGGTCACACAGCTAGTGCGGGGCTGAGCTGGGAAGATTCTAGTCTATTTCCGGTAGACAAAGCTCTGCTCTAAGCTCCTAGAATAATCCTGACTGATTTTCACGATAGTGTTCTCCAACTGCTCACGATTTTCTTTCTCAGGTGCAGCGTCGTCGTGGCGCACCCCTGACCGCTGTCCCAGCTCTGAAGCTCTTAGAACCTGTGACCACACACTGTGTAAGGGACCAGTGGGGCTTTAAGGGAAGAAGTTCTTTGCTCTCATGAAACCTGTCTTCGGGCTACACATAGCTGTGCATCTGACTGACCACCTTCTAAGGTCACATGCTTTGTGCACGTTCTTGTAATCCTGACCGAGACATTTATGACAGGCATTGTCCTCACACTACAGATAAGAATACAAAGGCCACTCCCAAGATGCACTGCGGTGAGGAGACGGGAGGCAAAGAAGGACCAGCAGTTCTGCACCTGTGAGTGGAGGCAGGTCGAGGGTGAGACCAGGGCTATCACCTTAAACTAAAACGGGGTCAGAGACACTCTGGTACTCTGATGCGGGTGGTGATGGTGGTGATGGTACCGACGATGGCAGTTATACATGGTAACAATCTCCCATTTTTTGTTTTTCCTAAGGGCAGGACGAGAAGGACAGCAGCACAGAAGATTCCCGCAAGGCACTGGACATTTCTCCTTGACTCGGAGCAGTACGACAGCCTACTGCTTCTATAAAGAGAATCCGTGGTACTATTTCCCGGACAACTTATAATGAAAGGGAGCGTGGGTTGTCTTTGAGGTGCAGTGTGCATGCACGGCACACCTGAGGACAGGTGGGCAGCGTCGATGAAGGCTCCGGTCCCCTTCCTTTTTCACTGGTCGTTGCCCCCCAGTGCTCGCACAGCACACCGAGTCGCCAGCGAGCGCACCCTGCGTTGCCCAGCCCTGTTGGCTCAGAACAAACTCAGGGGCCTTCTGCTTCTCCCCTTGCCACGGGGACGCTGGGGCCCCAGGCCCAGCTCTTGCCCTCTCCACATCTAAACTCCGTCCACCTGGGAAGAGCGCCCCAATTTCCCTATGAGGAACCGCCTTCCCCCACTTTGGGTGCATGTGTTTCTGGGCGTTTTAGACCCACTCCTGGCTCCAGGTCTGGACCTGAGCCGTGGGCTGGGTGAGTCCAAGCGCTGCACGTGTCCCGGACAAGTCATGAGCTCGGGGGGCGGGGGGGGGGGGGGCACGTGACCTGAGCTGCCTGCCGGAGCCCAACTGCGTCCTTCTGCTGGAGCTCCGGAGACTGGGGCGTCCTCTCTGTGGTTGCCGAACTGGTCGGAGAAAGGCCTGGGGCTCTCAGGGGCCCCCGCCCGAGAGAGGCTGCCTCGGGAACGGAGAAGCCCATGTAGGGGACACAGGAGGCGGAGAGAGAAGAAACCCAGTCCCGATGATGCCGCGTGAGCCCTTGGAGCCAGCCGCAGCTAAAGCGAAGTCTGCTCGTGGACTTTTCCGTTATTAAAAAGAACCACAAACCATATGGGCATGTAGTTTTTCTTAACTCTGTGTCTTCTTGTTTTATTTTCATTGTTTGCTTAAGCTCCCTTGAGCCGGGTGTCTGTGACTCGCAGCCCAGAGTCCTGGTGACTTTAATACACTGAGTGCATGCAAACTGCCTACAGTTCTACCGGTCCGCAGAGTTCTGACGTCGGCCTTCGCTCTGTCGGAGCCAGAGCACCAAGAGCAATAAGTGAACGTGTTTCATTTTCAAAGGTAAATATTGAGAAACCTGCTCCGTGTTCCTAGAAATCTCCGTAGAACACTTCTGCCTAAAGTACTCCTTCCCGCCCTGGCTGGTGTAGCTCAGTGGATTGAGCGTGGGCTGGGAACCAAAGTGTTCCAGGTTTGATTCCCAGTCAGGGCACATGCCTGGGTTGTAAGCCATGACCCCCAGAAACCACACATTGATGTTTCTCTCTCTCTCTCTCTCTCTCTCTCTCTCTCTCTCTCCCTCTCTAAAAAAATAAATAAATAAAATCTTAAAAAAAAAAAAAGTAGTCCTTCCCCAACGTTTCCACGTTGAGGCACACACGGAAAATTCTACAAGAGTGTAAGGCTCCGGGGAGAGCGCGCCAGGGACTTCATTGGTCCGGGGACGTGATTGGTCCGGGGACTCAGGCATCCCAAGCCCCTCCCAGCCTTCCCAGGGCCAACCAATCCCCAGGCACACCGCTCCCACAGGTGCCAGGTAAGCAGCCTCACGAGAGGAAGTAAAAGTGGAGTCCTCTCTTACGAAGATGGGGGACCCACCGTTTCCAATGGTCCCTTCTCTGTACTCCAAACTCCGAGCCGGCACAAAGTGCTTTTTGATTGTGAGCACTGTTGTTCAGAAGCAGTCTGCCCGAGGCCAGCTGTTCCTGCACAGTCAGGCTTTCTGGGGCGTGCAGCTCTGGACTCGTGGGAAGGACCCCTCGCTCTGCTGAGACGGCGCTTGCTCTCAGCAGCAGCCCCAGACTTCCAGCCAAGAAACAAAGGGACAGAAGGTCACCGGACTGGGGGTGGAGGGAACAGCAGCCCCAGGGCTGAGCCAGAAGAATGCCATTATTCCAGACATGATTGAAGAGTTTCTTCAAGATGGGCCAAAGGAGTCGTTCTCTTTGAACTCTGGGGGTTTAAGAATGCTGGGCGTCCAGTCTGCAGATTCCTCCGTTGGACCGCTGTGGTCAAACAAGGACAGGAGGGCAAAAGGGCTCCTTTGCTTTATAAATCCAGGAGCTGAACTTTGTCGACAAGGGGTGCAAAGAAGCTAAGGAAAGGCACGTTGCTGTCGCTGTCTTATTAACAGCCACATCTTCATGTCTAGCTGGCATGTGTCACCCAGCTTCGTGGGCCAGCGGACCCATCAGCAAGCCAGGGAACGCTGAACCGGCTCCCTGAGCCAGAGAGGAGGTGGGGGAGGTGAGAGAGATAACACAGACGTGAGAGCTTTAATCCATCCAGAACACAGACACACTTCTCGTTGAGTCTAAGGTAGACGATGACAAACGCCCCAGCGGAGGAACAAGCTGAGTGTTTGGGGAATTCGGCGCGGGGTGGGGAGTGAATTCCAATGGATGGGGTAATAGAGAGGGAAGAAGGCCTCCAAGAAGGAGTCGCATCTGGCCTGGCTCATTACGGATAAGGAAAAAGAACAGGGTTCCCCGTGTCTCAGATCTCAGACGGGTGCCTGCTGGAGGGGCAGGGCTGTGTCCTATGTCATGGGCTGCATTGTGTCCCTCCCCAAAGCCCTGTGTTGAAGTCCAGATCCCTCGTACCCCCGAATGGGACTATCTGGAGATGGTGAGGTGCCTTTAAAAGGGTAATTACGTTAAAATGAGGAGATTGGGGTGGATCTTAATCCAGTGTGACTGGAACCCTCCAGAGGTGAAGGCGTTTGGACACAGAGATACTTGGAGGGAAGACAATCTGTAGACAGCCTTCTACAGGCCGAGGACACCCAGAGCAGACCCCGCCGCAGTGGCCCTTGGAAGGGTCCAGCTTTGCCGACTCCTGGACCGCGGATGCCCAGCCTCCAGAACCGCGAGAAAACAAATGTCTGTTGTTTAAGACCCCGTCTGAGGCACCTCTGCGGCAGCCCAAGGAGACTCGGACCTTCCGTGTGCCCGCCCCCAGCACCTCCCACGCAGGAGTGCGCCTTCCAAGGGGCAGTGACAGCCTCCCCTTCCTCCGTCCCCCGTCTGGTCTCAGGGGTGCTGTTGACCAGACCCCACATGCTCCCTCCTGCTCAGCTCAGCGGGGTCAGGAGCCCGCGCCGGAATGTGGGCCTGGCCAGCCTCCCCCTGGCCGGCAGGGAAGAGACAAGTTGCACTGTCTCCTCGTCCCAGTCCCTTCCTCCTTGATTAACCCTTCGGTGGCTCGTCTGCCTGCTGAAGTCCCAGGGTCTCCTGCCTCGGTGTTTGTTTGTTTGTTTTTCCTCTTTAGAGAGAGTTCATGCTGGCAGCCAGATCTGTTCCATCTACAACTCCTGACGGAGCTTGAATGTGGAAAGGACAGAGCCCCACGACTGGAAAGGCGGCCAAGCGGGGCATTTCTGCGGAGCTGGGCTGGTGGGGCGGGGGGCCACGGGGGGAGCTCTCGGGAAACCAGAGTCTGCTTCAGGGCCTGGAAGCCCTGGCCAGGAGCCCATTTTAAGCAGACAGGTCTGTGTACTGCCCTGCCCTGCCCTGCCTTGCCCTACCCCAACGGACACTAGCCTGACCGAACTGCCCAGAACATATGAAAATGAGCATGGGTGAGAGAATTGAAGATCCTCAAACCGTCCATCGGACTTCCCATGTTTCGCATCCACGACAAGTGACGATCTGAACTAATCCTGTGAATCGCCCTCCTCTGGGACGCCCACAGGGAGCGGTGACTTGCCCACAGCCACTCAGCTTCCAAAGCCAGTGTCTTTTCTTAGGATTAAGAATCCAGAGACTCTGGGCTTCCTCCCCGCCGCACCCCCTGGCCTTGTTCTGTGAATGACCTTGGAAGTGATCTCAGGGGTAAATTACATCTCATCCCTGGTCTCCAGGTTTCCCGACTAAACTGTGAATGTCCTTTCTCGGCACAGACCTCCTTGAAAGCCTTGGGCAGAATTAGTTGCTGCCTTGATACTTAGTTCATGGTAGCCACGAGGTGAGGTGGCGCCCAGCGGAGTTGGCACCATGCCCCCCTACACACACACACACACACACACACATTCTACTTCCTGTGAGTCTTGGTGGGGAGGGGGGTTGGGGGGGCGGAGCCCTGCCCCCACCCGGAGGATGAAGCTTCAGCCTGGTCTCAGCCCGCCCTCAGCAATCCTGGGCCACAGTAATAGCTTCGGGGGATCTAGAATCACTCCAGATTCTATCTTCAGCTCCCCCTTGCCAAGGAAGATAGAATCTTACAGTTCAAACCCAATTCCTGTCTGGCAAGGACCTCAACTTTGTTCTTTGAAACCAGAGAGTAGGACCAGGCCCCAGACACTGGCTGATTCTGAAAGCAGCACTTTGGGGATTATGAGAAGCGTTCTGTGCAAGCCAGTCGTAAAATTTTAATTCACTTACCCAGAAGGCTCCCAGGAGGTTCAGAGCGGTGGCGGCTGGGTGGGGTCACACGGTCGGTTACAATGTGGGGCTGACAAGCCCACGGTCAAGGCTTCCTCCCTTTGTGCCAGTCTGCTCATCGCAGAGGAAGGCCCTGGGTCACAGCCTCAGCCTTCGATGCCCCACCCCCACCCGACGCCCTCTCCGGGGAGAAGAGTTGGTGTGTGCGCCCCTCCCCACCTGCTGGCGGGGAAGGGGAATGCGGGGGTTCCAGCCCAGCACAGAGACGTGGCGGACGGGGGACCCACACAGTCCCCCTGTGTGGGTCTGGCTGGGTGTCCTGTAGCGTGGGTGGGTGTCTCCCGACAACCCTGCTCGAACCCAGACAGTCCAAGTCATTCCCCTGGGATTTCACAACCGTCACCCACGCAGTCCACACACAAAACTCACAGTGAGCCTTAGACAAAGCTCGGGGGTGACAAGTTAAAGGAAAAGGTAACAGGGGAGCGGTCAGACCAAGTAACTCCCGGGGTTTCTGTCCGTGTTCGGCCTCCTCCCCCTCCTCACGAGTGGGATGATCGTGAAGCGTGGGGCTCTGACCGAGTCCTCCGCCGGGGCTTGTTAACAAATGCCTGCCGAGCACCGGCGAGGGCCCGGTGCTGGGAACTCGGCAGAGACGCGGTCAGAGACGGACAGACCACAAACAAAGAAGCACAGCAAACATGGAAACAATCGAAGTGTCCGTGACGGAGGAGCGAATGAGGAAAATGCGGTAATACATACCCAATGGAATATTACCCAGCCATGAAAAAGGAGGAAATGGGTAGACGCCGAGGGCATTATGCTGAGTGAAATAAGTCAGATACCTTATGCTGTCTTTCCATGGAGTCTTAAAAAAAAAGAAACGAACTCACGGATACAGAGGACAGCGTGGTGGGGCAGGGGGTGGGGTGGGCAACAAGGGGGACGGGGGTCGAAAGGTACAAACTCCCAGTTATAAAATAAGTCACGGGGACGCAGCCCACAGCCTGCTGACTGTCGTTAATGATACTGTTTTGCATATTTGAAAGGTGCTGAGAGCAAATCTTACACGCTCTCATCACGAGAAAAAATGTTTTTCCGGATGTGGTAGTGGAGGTTAACCAGGATTACATTTTCCTGTTAATCCTGGTTGATGGATAATCCTGGTGGTGATGGATGTTAACTAGGGTTATTTGCTTATGCATACGAATATCAAATCATTACACTGTGCACCTGGAACTGCTATGTTCCATGTTGCCCTGGCCGGGGCGCTCAGTTGGTTGGAGCGTCACCTCAGTACACCAAGGTTGCAGGTTCAAGCCCTGGTCAGGGCACCTGCAAGAATCAACTGACGAGTGCATGAGTAAGTGGAACAATGAATGGGTGTTTCTCCGTCTCTCTCGCTCTCTAAAATCAGTAAATTTTTAAAAACTCAAATGTTATATGTCAAAACACCTCAGCATTAATTAATTAATAAGTTAATTAAAAAATAATTATCAGTCAGTGGTCCTCAAAGTGGGGTCCCCAGACCAGACACATTAGCATCCCTTGGAAACCCTGGCCTCACCCCAAATCTGCTGAATGAGAAACTCCGGGGGGTGGAGTTTCCTGGCCTCACCCCAAATCTGCTGAATGAGAAACATCAGCAATCTGTGTCCAGTCCCTCCAGGCAATGTTGCACACACTCGGGTCTGTGACAGACAACAGTGACAGGGCTGTGGTGGAGGGTGACAGCAGGCTTCCTGTAGACAGGTCGGTGACATCCAAACTAGGGAAACATCTAAACCGAGCTGAAGCCTGAGAGAGGAGAATGAGCCAGCCAGGAGAAGAGCCAGGAGAGCGTTCCAGAGAGAACAGCACGTGCAAAGGCCCCGAGGCAGGGAAGGGCCTGACATACTGGAGGAAGAGAAAGGAGGCCAGTGGGGCCCGTGGGCCACCAAGGGAAATCTCATGGGCGGGGCAGGGGCGGGGGCGGGGCCTGAAAGTCAGCCAGCCTCCAGGCCTCCACTGTGGCGGGCTGCTCTCACAGACAGGGTGTGGATGCTGGGACGGGACTGTCCCACAGCCCTCCCAAGCACTCTCCAAAACCGGGAAACAATATTATTGAGCCTGCCTGCTGGGCCGTTGGAGAACTCAGTGACTTAGTGGATGTGAGAGCACTGGGAAGAGCGAGAGGCAGTGTCCAAGTGGGAATTATTATCACAATTAAGGGAGTCGACTAAGGATGTGACCGCAGAAACCAGCGCCCCACAGCGAGAAGCCAACTGACCGCAGGCCAGCGCCACCTGGCCCCCGGCCAAGGGCTGTTCTCTGGAGCTAAACGAGGATGAGGTGACCCTTTCAAAGGGGTCTGTCGGGAGGTCTGCGGTGGGGGCTTTTCCAGGAGGGCCTGAGAGTGGAGCACCCTACTGGGGACTCCACTCTAAGGGGATTCTCGCCTTCCTAACACGGAGTTGGTGTTTTGCTCCAGCTGCTTACAGACCCTCCCCAGGTGCTGTGAAGGCAATGCCAGATGTCCCAGGGAACCAGGCTCTGTGTTGTCACCATCTGACTGATGCCCCTTCCCTGCAGACCCTCAGAGAAGGGCCCGTGTCTGCCTCAAGCCTGAAGGAAGGCTTCAACCGGGACCTGGAGAACATGGAGGCGGTGTCATTACGAGGCGGCTCAGTAATTAGCCCCCAGAGCTTGGAATAAACGCAAACTCACTGCCTCGAAGGAACAGGCACTGTCTGCAGAATCCCTCTGCCCGCAGAAGGTCCCCTCCACCTAGATTTTCATATCCTGAATGATCAGGGTGGAGGGCGCCTTAGAGACTGTGGTCCAGCCCCTCTGGTATCGATGAGAACACGGAGCCCAGAGAGAGAGGGGACTGGAGCCACAGCCACCCACGGAACTTGCTGCGGCGCTAGGATGCGATCAAGACGCCGGTCCGCTGGGCCCCTGCACCAGGCATCTTCTCCAGGCAGATGTCAACATGCCGCTCTCCCCCTGCAGCCCCGGTGCTCGCAGACAAAAGCCCAAGCCACGGGCAGAGCCTCGCAGGCCCCCGGAGTCAGGGCAAGCTTCTCGCCGGTCTCTCACTCGGGGATGCCCCGCCCCCCGTCCACAGCCAGGCTGGGTCTCCTGGCCAGGCAGGCAGTCAACAGGCTACTGACTGAGGCTGGCCCTCCACACAATTCCTCCACGTGCTATGAAATGTCTAGCCTCCAAGGCTTCGCCCCCGCTATTCCTTCGACCCAGACAGCCCTTCTCCACCCTCACATAAAAGTCCTGCTCAGTCCTTCCACATCCACACCGAGGACCTTGTATCCATTCCCGGAGCAGAACCCCTATTGCTGGTGGGCACTCACGCCCCCAGCGCCTGGCAATACTGCTCTAGCCGCCTCTCTGCGCCGGCTCATGCTGCATGCTGATGTACACCCTCCCCGCCACGCCCCCCACCCCTCACCCCCATATCCGCTCAGCTGCGAGGGCCTGCGGGCAGCGACCACGTCTGCTGCGTCGTCAGACCCCCTTCCAGCACCTGGCGGCATCTGACGCGGAGATGTGCCCGGCGACGGTCTGTTCAGCCCAGTGACGCGCAGCTGTGGAACACCTGTCCGGGCGGACGGTCCGGGACCGCTCCCGCCGGCGCCGGCGGGAGCCTCCCACCTGCGTTTGCCGCCACCCCATTCCACCGGGTCGCAACCACGCAAGTGGCGGCTTCCCCGTTTCCTACCCTCCCACCCCAACTCTTGGTGAAAGAGTGTGACCTCCCCAGGGTGGTCACGATGCGTGATTTATCTTCGCGTGTGTGTACAACACAGACCCCAGCACATACGTGATAAACGAATCGATAAAGTCCATTAATAATACTGAATTAACCTGTTTGGACATCTCAGACATGATCGCTTTCTCTTGCTCCTCTGAATCCTACGCGTATAATTCGCCCCGTGTAGCTGTTCGGTTTGTTCAACAAAAAACCTATCAGGCGCTAAAAATACAACAGCAACCAGGACAGAAAGTTCCTGCGGGATCCAGACGTGAAATAAATAATCACCAACGTCCACTCATCACGGCTAAGGAGCGTGCGCCCGAGGACACGGTACGGGACGCTGCGGCCACTGCCAAGTCTGCTCTGAGCCCGTGGCTTGCCCCAGCGGCCCAGTCCCTCCCGCTCCCCCTGCCCCCAGCGGCCCGGCGGGGGGTGGGCGGGGGCACCCCTCACAAGTCTCAGACGCAGAAAACGGGGGACTTGTCTTTCTCCCCGACAGGAGTGAAGCAGAGCCTGGGGGGGAGGGGTTTGTGCGCGTGTGTGTGCGTGCACATGTGTTTCCATTGTTTCACACTCTCTCCCTCCAGCGACCACCCTGATTCCCATGGGAACGATGGAAGTGCCAGTCCGCACTGGTTCCGGATGCGGAGTCTGTTCTGTCTGGCTTGCGGACTCCTGGGGGGTGCTGAGACACGCGAGCTATGTGGAGCTCATAAATCAGCTCTGGCTGGGTCCCTGCCGGCTCTCCGTCTGAGGGCCAGTCAGACGGCACTGACGAGCGCCCCCAGCCTCACTGCTCCCCCGGCCGGGCCGCCCGCCGTCCCCCGGAGTCTGTGATCGCCGGCTCCCTGGGGCAGGGCCCAGTGCCGGCTGTCCCCGTCTCCCCTCTGGCCGGGCTCCGCCAGCTGCAGGGGAAGGGGAGGTCAGCCCTTGACATCCAGTCTGATGTCTGAGGCCCTCGGAGGGAAGGAATCCTGTGAATGTCCTTTCCCTGCCAGCCCCCATGGAGACGGCCTGGGGACCCTTCCCCAAGTACGCTCCTCTGCTTCCAAGACAAACAGGAGCCTTGGGCTGGCTGTCGGGCTCCAGGGGGTGCCAATGGCATGTTACACAATTGAATGGCATCCCCTGGAGTTGTGCAAGGAGTTGGCCCTGGCGAGAGGTGAATCCTTGGGAGCCGGACCCTCCCCTGGCAGGGGAACGGAGGGCTGGCTTTGAGGTGGGAACGCACACAGCCTGCCAGGGACTCCCCTCTGGTGCATCCCAACGGGGAGAGGGCAGGGGAGGGGGGCCCCCTCGTAAAGTCAGTCTGACCGGAAGGTCCCCCACAGGCATCTTTCCCCACCAGCCTCCAGCTGCAGTGTAAATTCAATTCACTCACAGAGTGCCCGCGGTGTGAGGACCCGTGCTGGGTATGGGCCACCGGACACTCAAGGAACAAGGCGACTACCTGGTCCGGTCTGCTGGGGGAGGTCACCTAACAGTGGGGTGGGGTGGGGGGAGGGTTCTGTGCACTAAGGGGTCAGCCCAACGTACCAGCACTTCCCCAGTCACAGCCTGCCAGGCCAGTGTGATCTGGAGTCTGTCTGTCTGTCTGTCTGTGTGTGTGTCTGCGTGTCCATGCATCCTGAGAAGCTGGCAGCCAAAGAGAGCAGAGGATGACCATGCCCACGTGCTCCTGGGCCTTGCCAGGGCTGAGGGTCCCGGGGAAGGCTCAGGGCCACCTGCCTGAGTGGGGTCAGAGCGAGGAGGGGAAGAGCGTCAGCAGGTGGCACAAGCCGAAAGGCGGTTTCTCCCTCCCCAAACCTCCCCATCCGCAGTGAGCAGCCAATGGCACCCCACTCTCCGACCCGTGCCTGGGCTGTGATTGGTGGGTGTGGAGCAAATACATCGCTGCCCCGATGGGCAGGCGGGGAGGGCGGCGTGACAGCAGCCATCAGTCACTGAGGGCATGCGGACTTGACCATCCAACACCCAGCAGCCCCCTTTGCCAGGCCCAGAACAGCCCCACAAGGAAAGTACTAGGGTCCAGTCCTAGGGTTTGGACTCTAAGGGTTTAACACCCCAAGTCAACCAACTGTGTGGGGGTGGGATTCGAACCCCAGTATGTCTGAACCTAAAGTCCATGCTCTTCCCACGGCATCATACTATCTCCTACCGCACCCCGCCTGATGAGCCACCCCCTCCAGGTCCCGTGAGAAAACAAAGATATTATAACCTGGGCCTATCAGATGGTATTTACGTGAGGCCGCTGATGGCAGCATTAGATATGGTTCCTAATTTATGGCTCTAATCAGTTTTAATGTTGTCATGCTCGTAGTCTCCACAACACTAACCAATTGCCTTCAGGTGGTATTTTCACTTCTTTATTTCATTGACTGCATTCCAGGGAGCTCAAAGAGCTTCCAAATTGCGCCACCCTTGCATCGTAGAATGCAAGGGGGGCGGGAGCCACCGATGTCCTGCAGACGCCATCCACACAGCACATGGGGACCCCGGGGGGGACATCTGCAGGAGCCACCGGGGCAGGGACAGGACCCACACGGGCAGTCTGAGCAGAGTTCACCAGTGGCCTGCTCCCTCCACTCCCATCGAAAGGACGTTGGAAAAGAAATCTCCTAGCCTCGATGAAAAAGGACAAGATACAGTCGCCCTCCTCTGCTTCAACCCATTGGGCACCATCTTGCCTCGCTGAGAAGGACCATAACCGGCGCCTGCCGGTGAAGGAAAACACACACGACGGACGGGTCTGCTGACCGGTCTGCTGTCCTGGCCCTGGCACGGGAGGCTGTTTGCGACCCGGCAGGTAGCCGTGCCCTCCTGTCCTCCAGCAGGCACTCTCTGGAGACCGGGCCATGCACCCCCTCGAGCCAGAACCACGGAGAGCAGAGCTGAATTGTCCCGCTGTCGAAAGTCCACCCGTCTAGCCTCTTGCAACCTCTCCTGCTTTTCACACACGCGGGCTACATCCAGAATGCAACATAATGAACAGAAACAGGACCGGACCAAGGAACATAAGGTGAGAGCCAAGAAAAACTTGTAGGTCATTGAGAAAACTGCCACACGAGGCACCGGCAAAGTGCCTACCACACCAAGGCACCGAGGCTGGGTGCGCCCCACCCACGGGCTCCCGCCTCACGGCAGGCCAGGGCCAGTTCGCAGAGCCAGCTCCCACTGTGGGTGGGGGAGGTCACCTCCTGCAGGGGAACCGGTGCAGTCCTGGCAGACGCTGTCCCTGAGCACGTGGGCTGGTGGAAGCACAAGGGGAGAAAGCCCACATCACTGAGTAATGCGGAGGACGATGAACTATGAGAAGACCCAGACAGTCTGGACGCAAGTGTCGGCTCCCCTGCAGGTCGGGAGGATTTGGAGTAGCAGGACCTCCTTGAGTCGGAGAGGACCTGAGAAATCAGCTGTCTGGTCCAGGGAGCGGAAGCCTTTTGTGAACCTGCTGTGCAGACAGATAAAACCCGGGGACCCTTCTCAGAATGGTGCTTCTAAGTGCCTAGCATTACATTCACAGGATCACAGAAGGAAAGCATGCCCTGGCTGGCATAGCTCAGTGGATTGAGCGCGGGCTGCGAACCAAACTGTCGCAGGTTCGATTCCCAGTCAGGGTACATGCCTGGGTTGCAGGCCATGACCCCCAGCAACCGCACATTGATGTGTCTCTCTCTATCTATCTATCTCCCTCCCTTCCCTCTCTAAAAATAAATAAATAAATTAAAAAAAAAAGGAAAGCATTACACTGAGAGACAGTTATCAAGATCTTTTACAAACAAACCTGTGCTATGGTGATACATACGTGTCTTCATCAGTGCGTTACACAAGATTGGCAGCAAGACTAATGTCTTCTACGATTTTGGAGTAGGGATGAGTGAGAAAGGTATTTTAAAATAATATTTTAGAATGTCAACTCTTCAAAGTATTTCAGAAGAACAGCTACAGCTATAATGGGATGTATAAATATCTGTGTTTTGCCCTGGCTGGTGTGGCTCAGCGAACTGAATGCTGGCCTAGAAACCGAAGGGTCACAGGTTTGATTCCCAGTCAGGGCACATGCTTGGATTGCAGGCCAGGTCCCCAGCAGGGGGCGCGTGAGAGGCAACCACACACTGATGTTTCTCTCCCTCCATTCCCCTCTCTAAAAATAAATAAACAAAATCTTTTAAAAATATATCTGTGTTTCTCTTATTAGTACTGCCCCAGCTACTGCTAACAGTTCTATAACTTATTGCCTATATAACTGGAGGTAATGCTAAATTTCATTGTAAGTTAGTGGGGAAAACACATGAAAATGAATCCTCTAAATTCTATCCACAGACCCTGGATTAAGACCCCTAATTTCCTACCATCCTTCTTTTTGCAAATAATAAAATGTAGACCAGAAAGGCCAAGTGACTTTTGTAACGTCACACAGAGAATACCCAGCAAACCTGGGATCAGAGACCAGTTCTCACTGATGTCCTATCAGGTCCCTCACCGCGACAGCCTGCTGCCTCAGTGTAGGCTCCAAAATCATTTCTTTTAGGTTTGGTTTTGTTTTTAAACAAAATACCTTCTTCTAACAAATCCAGACAAAACGGGAATTCCATTTTAAAAATGGAGTTTCTACTGCTCTTTAAGTAGAACCCTGTGCGACAGCAGACAGAGGGACCAGAGCCTGGCTGATGCAAGGGGACCGGCCACCTCACGTTTGCAGGGAGCCAGTGAGAACGGCGGGACCTTGGACTCGCCCCAGACGCCCATGGAGTCGGAACCTGCACTCCCCTCCCCCACCCCGTGACACCTGGGCACGTGACCCCTCGGAGAAGAGCGGCTCTGCGTGATTCCTGGAGCCTCTTGGCTGCTGAGATCTCCTTGGAGGTACAGGTCACCGGCCCCCAGTGCTGAAAAGGGACGAGACTTCAACCCCCAACCCTCGGAAAGGAAGGAAAGGAACACGCTGGTCAAGCTCATCCCCGAAGGAGAAAATGGGCGCTGGCAGAATAACACCACTGGGGGGTGGGCGAATCCGTGACGGGTCGGGGGGGGGGGGCCCAACGGGAAGAAAACAAAACTACAGCAGCTGGAACTGCCCCGCCCCCCCCACGGGAGCCAGCCTCCCTGCCACCGGGAAGTTTCACACGCATTTTCGCCTTCCGTTCTCACCGCTGCCCTGCGGAAGGAGGCTGGCCCTGCGACCCCCATGCACAGACGGGAACACTGAGGTGCAGAGAGGCTGCGCTGCTTGCTCACCCTCCCAGCCACGGATCAGAAAGGACCTGAAGCAAGAAGGGGACGCCCCGGGAAGTGGGGTGCACTTGAACCAGCGTGCTCAGGCCCAGGTCAAAGGGCACCCGAGTGAACCCAGCAGTGGGCCCCCACCCCCAGCCCATGCCTCGGTCCCGGGCCACCGCCTCCCAGGCCTTCCCGGTGCCAAAGCCCTCGGCGGCTACAGAGCCCAGTGGCCAGGGCTTCCTGCGTTTGCCTGAGGACTGACTGGGTTTGAAGGTACAGCCCAGGCCTGTATAGAGAGTCAGCAGAAGGGGAGCCTGCGGGAGCCTGTGACGCCAGGGCTGGGCGAGGTCTCCCAGTGTCCCGCCCTTGTCTTACGGGCTGGGAACAAATGCCACCTCCCAACCACGTCCCACTGTTTTGTCTCACCATTCAAACAAACCCAGGCCTCGCTGGTGTTTCAAAGCAGCATCTGACTGATGTTTCCGCAAAGGGCCGACCTGGGCAAAGGCCCGCGAGGTGGGTGTGCGCCAAGTTCAGTTTTAGGTCATTTTAAACGTTTTAAAGAAGCAGGCCTCCAGCCCTGACCAGTGTGGCTCAGGGGGTCGGGCATCGTCCTGCAAAGCGAGAGGCCGCCGGTTCAATTCCCAGTCAGGGCACACGCCTCGGTTCAGCCCCTGAGCCAGGGCACCTAGGAGAGGCAACCGATTGATTCATCTCATATCACATCAGTGTTTCTCTCCCTCTCTTTCTCCCTCCTTTCCCTCTCTCTAAAAATAAATGAATAATACTTTAAAAAAGAAAAAGAGCCCTGGCTGGCGTAGCTCAGTGGATTGAGCTCAGGCCGCAAACCAAAGTGTCGCAGGTTTGATTCCCAGTCAGGGCACATGCCTGGGTTGCAGGCCATGACCCCAGCAACCGCACATTGATGTTTCCCTCTCTAAAAATAAATAAAAAAATAAAATCTAATAAATAAATAAATAAATAAAAAATAAAAAAAAGAAAAAAGAAAAAGAGAGTTAGGCCTCCAGTACATTTTCTGACCCCACGAATCTCTCCATGGGTTGTCATCGCCAGACCCTGGCCGCCTCCTCCCCGAATCTTTCCCCTTCACTATTTACTGCGTGAGACTCCATGCAGACCCCGGACAGGGCACTTCCACCTGTTATCTGTGAGGCAGGCCTTGTTAGACCCATTGTCCAGACGAGAAAATGGAGACCCAGCTCTCACAGCTCGGAAGCGGCCAAACCAAGGTGAGAATCAAGCCCCGCCTGACTCCCGAGTCCCGGCCCTCGCCACTCCTCGACCCCCGCCCTCTCAGGAACCTGTCCGAGGCCGCCGGGAGTCGCAGCGGCTGGCTTCCCAGCTGGTCCCCCTTCCTCGACGGTGAGCTCTGCCCGGACGCCCCGCCCCCTCAGCGCCTAGGCCAGAACCTGGCACCCACGAGGTTCTCTGCATACATGGGTTGAGGGAATCCTGGCTGGCTCTCAGGAAAAATAACTCAAGAGAAAAACCTCAGGCCAACAGCCGTCCGTCTCCCAAAAGGATCCATATGTGCTGCTCCCTGCGGCTCAGGCGCTTTGATCCGGGGGAAAAGCCTGAGCCAGGAGAACACAGGTACCGCTTTATCACAAGCGGCCAGAAGAGTTTCTGCAGTGCCGCCCCCCACCCGCCCCCTCCCCGGGGTCGCGTGGCTCCAATGAATAGCTGCTTTCTACGCCGCAAACACTAGCTGTTGGTGGAGTCCCGAAATCTGCCAATGCCAAGTTGATTAGCAAAGGCAGAACTAAGAATGTCCACCCAGAGAGAGGTGACAAGTTGAGCCCCAGAGGAGACGAACACTCAGAGGCAAGTGGCACCCACGTTCAGGGACCCGTACCAGAGGCCTCTGAGGCGGCGAGCTGCGACAGGAAGGTTCCTGAATGGGGGGTTCGGATCCAGGGCGCCCCAACCCCTCGGTGCGGCTCACCCCTCTCTCTGAGCCCTCGGCACCAGCGCTGTTCGCCAGCCCCACGCTGTCCCGTCCCCAAGACGACTTCGGGCCAACTCAGAACCCTTCGTGCGTGTTCCCTTCTGCCTTTTGTCTGGGTCCTGGCTGTTTCCTGGGGGGGCAAGGCTTCCTCCTGGCAGCCCTTTCCTCCTTGCCAACTAACCATGTCCTTCTGGCTCTCCGCCCCGAGGGGCTGGTCTCCAGATCTCCCAAGGGTCCGAAGTCCAGGGGAAACACTCTAACGAGGTGGGAGGCCCACCACCCCCAAGCCAAGGTGCCCGTTTTCTTTCTTTTTCTTAATCCTCACCCAAGGATATGCTTGTTGGTTGTAGAGAGAGGGGAAGAAAGAGAGAGGAAGAGAGAGGAAGAGAGAGAGAGAGAAGCATTGATCTGTTGCCTTCTGTACATACCCTGACCAGGAATCGAACCCACAACCTAGGGATGTGCCCTGACCAGGAACTGAACCCACAGCCTTTTGGCGTACAAGACGATGCTCCAACCACATGAGCCACCTGGCCAGTGCCCAGTTTTCTAAATGACACAAAACTGTCTTGGCTCCTGGGTCACGCTGGTTCATGCTGTCTGCAAGTGTCCCGACTGGTCCAGATTTACCTCCAGGGGCTTGTGGACTCAAACCGAACTTTGCTTCTGAAGGAGCAGGGTCTAGTCACCTTCGAAGAGGAACCCAAATCAGACGTGGGGAGAAGGAAGCTCAGAGGCCCCAGGGACCCGGGTGCCAAGGTCAGGAGCCTGGCCCTGCCTGACCCACATAAACCAAAGGGCAGGGTCTAATCTGGGCACAAGGGAGGAAGCTGCTTTCCTGAAAGGGGCCCCGAACTCAGAAGCAGTTAGCCACAGTCAGAGGGACGCCCGTTCGCCTTTGCAAACTCCGGCAGACGTCCAGCGACTCAGGAGCAGAAACCTGGGCACGGAAGGAACACAGGAGCAACGGCGTGACCTGGGAAGCAGTTTGCCAAAAAACCAGACCCAAACTGGGTCACGTCTCTAGCGGGAAGACAGAGGGGTGAAGGAGCGTGTGAATACCACCGCGAGAACACCGTCGGCTAAGCCCCAAGTGCAGGATTTCTTACAGGACAGACGACTCAGGCGCTGCAACAGGTAAGGGGCCGGGGAAACACCAGGACTAAGCGTGGAGAGGGCTGCTGACCCAGCGTGATGTGTCGGCCTCGTCTGGGTCGGATTCAAACCAACCGACAGAAACACAAGGTTTGTGAGGCCACCCAGGAAGTCTGGCCACTGCCGAGGTGGTGGTGTGGACTTTCGTGGGCCGGATGACAGTGTTGTGTCTATTTTTTAAGAAGAAACCTTATCTCCGGAAGATACATCCTGAAGTAGCTCAGGATGAAATGATACAGCACCTGGGATTCGCTGTAAAGAAACCCCCGAGGTGAGGGGGACGCAGGACTCATGGGGATGGTCTACACCGCTCATCGCTGAGGCCGGGTGACGGGCAGCTGAGCGTTCACCGCGTTGTTCTGCTTTTGTCCAGGGTCAGAGCTTCACAGAACACAAGCGTTAATTGCAAAAAAAAAAAAACGTTTCAAAAGGAAGGTCCCAGTTTTTAATCATGGCTCCAGCCACCGACTCTCCGAGAGGCTCTGGACAAACGTTTACCTCGCTGCACCTCAGTCTCTTCACCCGGAGCCGGAACGGGTTCAAGTCCTGGCTTGGCCCCACCATCCTGTGTGAGCTTCCCTGCTCTTCTGACCTCTCTGTGCTCCGGGGCGTCATCATACAACAGGAGTAATAATCGTCCTACCTCGTAGGGCTGCCGTGAGGATTAAACGTGTTCATTCGTGTGCAGGTCCGGGCACACGGCATTCTGTGAGTGCTTGCTACTGTTACTGTTTTCTGTTACTTTTTATCTGGAGGAGGAGGGGGCGGGGACCCCTTTGGAGGTTGTGGTCTGCCTCTCTTAGAGCGCCAAAGTTTCAGAAACGTGTCCCAGTCCTCCGCAGTTGCCGGCGGTTCATTCCAGGCTTCCTCCGTAGGGTTGGACCTGCATTCTGGGAAACACCAACGTGCTCCTTCTCTGGGTGGCGACGACAACGTCCCCTCATTGGTCCTTCCCCCTGTCCATCACCCATGTGCCTTGCTCCCCAGCGGCCTGTTCCTAGGTCTACCTCTCTCTTCTCTCTTCCTGGAGGAGACAGCATTGGAAAGAGAAACTCCCTTCCCTGTCCCCTCTCTTGACCCCTCCCCATGAGGCCACCTCTTTCAATGCCCAAAAGGACCCTCTGTAAACCAGGAAACCGTCAGGTGGAGTGCAGGGAAGTTAGAAAGAGCTCCGGACTTATGAATGCATAATGCTGAACTTTCTGGAAATGGATGGGCCCAGTGCCAGTCCTCAGCAGGGTTCCTCGATTGTTACTTTTCTTACAAAAGGGCCATTATGAAGGCCCCGCATGTTCCGTGTGACAGGGCTAGAGCCGTCGCACTGCACGCCGTCACAGGGACCAGGAGGTGCATAGCTTTCCCAGCCATGTCCTCCTCCTCAAAGGCACCGGGGTCCTGGAGGGAGGTCCATGGGAGGCGGGAGGAGCTCGGACAGCCCTGCAGCCCTCCCCAGCTGCTGGGCCAGCGGGGCCTGGGAGACGGCCCAGGGCGTCGGACCGAGCAGCCCCGCCCGAACACCTGCAGTGCCTCGAAGGGCCATTACTCCCCCTTCCCCACGTCAAGAGGCGCACAGGTCAGCCGCACAGGACACCCTGGAAGAGCTGCACCCCAACCCCAACCCCACTTTGTCTGCATTTGCTTTTGAGATCGTTTCTCTCTGCAGATGCGAGCGGCCGTGTGCTCGACTTAGGAGAATGCAGACTGGTTGTCAGGAGAGCGGACCCCCACCCACCTCTGCACGTGTCTAACCCACGGAGTCCACATTCCCTTTTCTACAGAAGGGAAGGGAGACACCAAAGGTAACCTGTAAGGTCTCTTCCAGTTACAATGCCTACTGCTCTGCTGCTTGTTACAGGAAGGAGTGTTCTCCTCTTCCCCACCAAGGGGCCTTCTCTTCCCCACCGAAGCTTCAGGCCACGGAGCTTTGGGTCCCACCCTCTTTCTCTCTGCACGATCATCTACACTCAGAGTGACCTTCAACCAGCTCACCCCTTCCCTCCTGCCTCTCCCCCGCACCCCACCTCTTGAGACCGGTAAGAATGGAGACATTTGGGTCCAGGCACGTCCAGTTTTCCCTTGTACCTCGCAAGGACACTCGTTGGCATATTATTTGCATGCATTCAAGTATAAATGCATGCTCATTTGCATGACCATACAGAAGACATTACAAAATAACTACACAGAGTCTGACAGTTGGGTACTGCTCAACACTCCAGAGCCCTGGAATGGAACCAAAAAACGTCTCACTACATGGACTGGGGACATTCGCCTAAACTCCCAGGGTAAAGGAAGGAAATACTAGAACTTCAATTCACATTCATGTTTACCCTATCCTTTAAATTTTTCTGTTCCTTACATATGCTTTGTACTCCTCAAACCGTATTAGTGCAACAGGATATGTACGTCATTTATACATCACATATGATGGCGGACCAGGGACAAAAAGACTTCATACCTGAGTCACATGATCACAAACGTTGGGAGCCATCATCACGCTAGACCGTCTCCCAAAGCTGGAGACAGATACAGAGGGTTCGGTCCGGCCACAGCCAAGTGACCAGGTGTGGCGGGGGCAGTCCAGGTAACCCTCCGCCAAGGCCACACTGGCCGCCAGAACACCAGGCTCCCCAGGGTCCCCATCATACCACTCTCCGACCCCTTAGGGACTCATGGCAGACCCCTCTCCCCAGGGAGCCCCTCGTGCCATGAGCACCCATCAGTGAGGCTCCTTCTGGCCCAAAGGGCTTGGTGCCCACCCAAGGAGCCACTGTCTTTCCAGGACAGTGGTCCTGGCCCTCACAGCTTCTCCTGTTTCAGGAGTACCCATTCCGCTCAGGGGGCGAGGGGTGGTGCTGAAAAGAAAGCGCTGGTCCTTTCCAGATCTCGTTCTGTGATTTGCTCGCTAAGTGTGAGCAGTGGCACTTGTCCCTGAACAGGGAAACTGTGAACTTGGTCTTTAAACAGATAGGTGACAGGGTGGAGAGACGGAGGGGTGGGTGGATGGATGCAACACAGACAGACAGATAATAGATGGACGGATGAAAATAAAGAAAAGAACAAATCGGCTTCCTGGAGAACTGTCCTGACCACCAGACCCAACTGCTCCTTGGACGGGAGGGCGCCCACAGCCACGGGCTTCGAGGAGCGAAAAACCCATGTCAAAAGCAAGCCGTCATTTCACTGGCGCATTGGCGGGCAGCGAACCACCCGTCAGGGTGGACCCGCTGGCTGGGACGCGGCCTTCCGCAGGGCGCGGTGGACAGGGAGCTCAGGACGCCGGGCTACTCACCCACACACTGGTTGCCTTCGTCCATCTGGAACCCGAAGCGGCAGATGGGGGGCCTGGAAATCGTGGGGTAGTTCGGAGCCGGCAGCGGCGGGGCAGCTGCCGGGTAAGGACCTGAGTAGGAGTTCGAGTAGGGGTTCGAGTAGGGCCCGCGGTACACCGGGTTCGTCCGGGGGATGCACAGGTACCCGCCGTTCTGGTTCACGCACATCATGTCCCCTCGGCAGGCCTCCGGGATGGTCCGGCACTCGTCCACATCTGCAAGGCCGCGGGGGAGACGGGCGTGAGCGCCCCCGGCCACGCTCCACGGGGGGCGGGGGCAGGGCTTCAGTAAGCAGCCCTCTGCGCCCAGAAGAACCCCAAAACACTCCACCCGCATCTGCTCCCAAACAGCGCCCAGCCCGTCGCCGACAAGTGTCCCACGGGCTCGTCACGTAGAGTCAAAATGACCAACGTCCCCCAGACGTCGGCCGTCAACTGCCGCCATCGGGATCTTGGCCTTATCCACACACACCTGTATTATCAGCTGCTTGGTACGTTTTAAAACATGAAGCCACATATGAAACTCAAGTAAATGTACTTTTTTACATTTTGCATGACTGTAGCAAATGAAAAGCACTATCTGTTAGAGTAACTAGAAGGTAACAGTAAACATAAACGTGGAACTATTAAAATAAAGAGTGTTTATCTGTGGGGGCAGCCTCTCAGACACGCCTGTGCGCCCACAGGATGCTCAGGAAACCCTGGGGTGGTCGGCCCGGGAACCATCTCTGCCCCAGACAGCAGCCGGGCTGGGGAGAAAGAGTCCCTTGCTCCAGGACAAGGCTTGGCCGCGAGCTAGTTCCTGGTTAGGGAAGCAAGCGGGGCCCCACTGGGAAGCCAGCTCACACCGTGCCAGCAAGCAGGACGCCCTGCCAGCCGGGCCGGCGCGCCGCCTGCTCTGCCTGGAAGGGGAGGTGGGGGCGTTCTAGAGCACCAGCCTCGCTGGCTGGCCCGGGGCAGGGGCAGCCTGAGCTCTGGCCCTAGTCTGAGATCACACACGGGGCCCTCCCGCCAGCCTCGGGGGCTGCTCCACGTGGGACAGGAGGCTGGCGGGGATGCCAGGAGGCTGACGGCTCCCCCTCCCCGCCATCTCACCTGGGAACCTCCCACCAGCTCCCACCTTGGGAGAGGAGAAGTGCGGGCTCTGAGGGCCCCGTTCGGTAGCTGTCAGCCTGAACTCATCCATGAAAGTGGTGCGCTGGGAGGAATTATAGTTGGCCATAAAAAAGAAGAAACTTTTACCCTTTGCAACAGCATGGACGGACCTGGAGAGCATTATGCTGAGTGAAGTAAGACAGTCAGAGAAAGACAAATACCATATGATTCCACTCACATGTGGAATCTAATGAGCAAACTGAACTAACAAGCAACACAGAGACAGACCCGTAGATGGAGAACAGATGACAGCTGGTAGCGGGGGAGGCCAGGGGGCGGAGGGAGTGAGCAAAAAGGAAAAAGGACCCGTGGACACGGACAGCAGGGTGGTGACTGCTGGGGGGAGGGGGTAAAAGAGGACTAAATGGTAATGGGGGAAATACAATAAAGATTAAATTAAAAAAAAAAAAAACACAGAACAGGCCTGGCTGGCGTAGCTCAGCGGATTGAGCACGGGCTGCGAACCAAAGTGTCGCAGGTTCGATTCCCAGTCAGGGCACATGCCTGGGTTGCAGGCCACGGCCCCCAGCAACCGCACATTGATGTTTCTCTCTCTCTCTCTTTCTCCCTCCCTTCCCTCTCTAAAAATAAATAAATAAAAAATCTTTAACAACAACAACAACAAAACACAGAACGACCATATGGTCCAGCAAGTCCACTTCTGGGTAGGCATCCAAGGGAAATGAAAATGGGGTGTCAAGAGGCACCTGCACCCCCATGTTCATTGCAGCATTATTCATGGTAGCCAAGGTATGGAAACAACCTGCGTGCCCATCTACGATGAATGGGTGGATAAAGAAGATCTCTCTCTCTCTCTCTCGCTCTCTCTCTCTGTCTCTCTCTTTCTCTCTCTCTCTCTCACACACACACTATGGGATATCACTCCAGGCACAAAAGAAAGAAGTCCTGCCGTTTGCAACGACGCAGGTGGGTCTGGGAGGTGCCGTGCTAAGGGAGGTGGGTCCGACAGGGACAGACAAACGCTGCATGATCTCACTCACATGTGGAATCTAAGAAAGCCGAACTTCTGAAAACAGTGAGCAGAACGGTGGGCGCTGGGGGCCGGAGGGGACTGGGAGAGGCTGGAAGAAGGGTACGGAGTTCCAGCTATGAGATGAACAAGCTCTGGGCGTCTAATGCCCAGCACCGGGATGACAGTTAACAGGGCTGTATCACATACTTAGAAATCACTAAGAGAGCAGATCTTAAATGTTCTCATCACAAAAAAAAAGGAGAATTATATCATGTGATGGAGGTGCTAGCAAAAGCTATGGTGGTGATCATATTACAATACATAAATACATCAAATGAGCATGTCGGACACTTTAAACCTACAGAATGTCATATGTCAATTACATCTCAATTTAAAGAAAGAAAGAAACTCAATGGTGCCAACAATTGCATGAGCAAGGACCTGGATTCTCCCCTAGGGCGTCCAGAGCAGCACGAAGCCCTGCTGGCCCCTCGGATCAGCCCGGTCAGACCTCTGTCGAACTTTTGACCTCCGACCAGTGAGATAATAATACATTTGTGTTATTTAAGCCACTACATCGGTGGCCATTCAGTGTGGCAGCCTACGGACACTAATGCTGATGGAGAGCTCCTTGGGGACAGGGACCAATTCTTACCCATCTTTGCCCCCTCCCAGGGCTCACCCCGGTGAAGGGGACAGGTGGCGGGAACAGAGAAGGTGATGGATGAATGGGCACCATCGCCTCCGACCACCCGGGCACTGCTCTCTCCCCTGGGCCAGGCTCATGAGGACCCGACGGTGATAGTATTGGGCAACAGCGAAGGAAGACACAGCCCTACCCTGGGGCTGCCGCCACCTGTCCCCCCCCCCCACCCATGAGCCCGTCCCCACGAAGGGTCTTCCATGGCCTCTTACCTAAACACCGTCCTGACTGGCGGTCCAGGTCAAAACCGTTAGTGCATTGCTGCTGCAGGAAGGGGAGAGAAGGAGGCGGCAGGGTCATTTTACCGGCGTTTTTTTGTTTAACTCTAAAAGCATTAGAACGGCATCACAGAAAGCTCAGGCAACAAAGAAAATAAAACATCCATAACACCAGCACCTGTGTGACACCCCCCACTTGTCCTTTTGTGCACAATCATTCCACACTTAGCCTTACTTTTTCAGGCCCTGCACCGTTGCTTCAAAACCCCTGTTTCAAGCACATGGTTTGGGGTTGTTTCATGCTCTAGTCATGAAGCGCAACGATCGCATCTGATGCGTCTGATGAGGCACTTCCGGTGCCCTCCCCGCAGTCGCTCTCTTTGGGTGCTATCCAACCTCCCCTTCCCAGCCCCCAGCAGGAGTTCTTTGTACCCTATGAACTCCTCTACGTGATCCTGACGTCTGCACAGAAAATACAAGCTATTCCGTGAGGCAGTCTGTTTTCTAAGAAAAGTGGATTTGGGGAAATTCCTCCCTTTCCAACTCAGCGAGGCAATTCCACAAGGACACAGCCCAAAATAGATCTCCGGTGGTCCCCAAGGGTTGTAGGCTTCACGTACAACATGAGTTGCAAGTTTCTGCATTTAGAAAACCAGTCGCGGGGCCTCTCAGGAAGGCCCCTGGAGCCTGCCCTGTCGCAGGAGGAAGGCAACAGGAGTTCCGCTTCCCTGAGTGGAGGGATTTAGCCTGCATTCCCGGGAGTGGGTTCAGGTGTCTTGGAGCAAAAGAGACAGAGTGGATGAGCCAGGAGGCTGTACTGTAAAGCTCAGGAAACCAGCAGAGCTGGGTGCCGGCCCTGGCTCAGCAGCTAATGCCAAGTGCAGACACGCAGGGGCACTGCTGCCCAGAAACAGTGGACCACGTTCGACTTAACGTTTAAGATAAGTCAAGGCACGCCGCTCCCAGGGACACAAAGGAAGGGGGTGCTCCGATGATAAGAATCTCAGTTTGGGGGTCAGGGCCCCGAGGTCCCAGCCCTGCCCATTCTGAACTACATCGCCTGGGTCGAGTCTCCGCTGTGACCTCTGTATAAAGAGGAGCTCGATTTGGGTGAACTGTAAAGCCTCGGATTCCAAAGGGCACGGCCGGACGTCCTGATCTGCAACACGCTTCCAGGTCATCGCCAAAACAAGAAGCTTACCTGTGCACTCCCAGGACTTGGAAGACAGAACGCCAGAATGGTGACGGTGAGTATCCTGTGGAGAGCAAAGGTCGACATAAATGCCCGAGCTCCTTCCCGGATGCAGATCTGAGGGTGAACGTGGGTCTCATGCCGCTGTGCATTTGCGGTGGTGATGTCGCCATGTGCTTATGTCGGGGGAGGGGGAGACTCTGGAGCGACCAAGGGGGACCCTGGATACCCCAACCGTCCCACCCCGAACGGGCCTCTTCTGCTGGTTTTCTACGTTGGGGTAATGCATCAGATGGCATTTTTTTCGACAAAGGCTTTTGCTACTTGGAAGAACAAACCTAAAACCCACTGCTGTGGTATTAACAATGTATCGGCCAATTGCTCCGATCTCACTGCTTACAGAGAGATGGGCCTGAGTTTCAAACACCTTTATTAAGAAATGGTGACGGATGGAAGGAGCCAGCCATGCCCTCCAATGATGAAAGGAAAGGAAAGGCGGATCCCACGGAAGGAAGGTGTCACAAGAAAGTCACCCAGTGCCACAGCAGGCTTCGCGCTGGCCCTGTGGGAGAAGAGGAGGAGGGCACCTGGGCAAAAGGAGAAGCGGCACAGCGGGAAAACTTAGGGGGGACTCACAAAATTGGGAGTCAGGCCAGCTCTGACATTTACAAGCCACCGAACCTCTCTGAGCCCGAGATTCCTGCCCTTCGACAACACAAGCATTTTCCTCTCAAAAATTGTAGTTGCCAATATGCTTTAAAAATACAACATTGGCCTGGCTGGCGTAGCTCAGTGAATTGAGCTCGGGCTGCAAACCAAAGCATCGCAGGTTCGATTCCCAGTCAGGGCACATGCCTGGGTTGCAGGCCACAGCCCCCAGCAACTGCACATTGATGTTTCTCTCTCTCTCTCTTTCTCCCTCCCTTCCCTCTCTAAAAATAAATAAATAAAATCTTTAAAAAAATACAACAGTGGGCTCTGGCTGGCGTGGCTCAATGGATCAACTGCCAGCCTGGGAACTGAGAGGTCACTGGTTCAGTTCCCAGTCAGGACACATGCCTGGCTTGTGGGCCAGGTCCCCAGTAGGGGGCGCACAAGAGGCAACCACATATTGATGTTTCTCTTCCTCTCTTTCTCCCTCCCTTCCTGTCTCTCTAAACATAAATAAATAAAATCTTTAAAAAAAAACACAACAGAGTTACCATATGATCCAGCAATTCCAATTCTGGGTATATACTGAAAAGAATTAAAAACAGGGTCTCAAAGAGATATGTGTGTACCCACCCTTGTTCATAGCAGCATTATTCACAATAGCCGAAAGGTGGGAGCAACCTTTCACTCATTGATCAATGAACAGATAAACAAAATGTGGTATCCACCCGCAATGAAATATTACTCAACCTTAAAAAGGAAGGAAATTCTGACACAGGCTACGAATTGGATGGACCTTGAAGACATCATGCTAAGTGAAGTAAGCTAGTCACTAAAAGACAAACACTGTAGGGTTCCACTTGCAGGAGGTGCCTGTAGCAACCCAAATCACAGAGACGGGGAGTGCAGTGGTGATTGCCAGGGGCCGGGAGAAGGAGGGCCTGGGAAGTTGTTTAAAGGGAACAGAGTTTCAGTTCCGCCAGGTGAAAATCCTGGAGGCCGGTTGCACAACAAGACGAATGTTAACACTGTTGAATTGAACACTTCGAATGGCTACGATGGTGAAGAAACAAAGTCTATGCCAATGTAGAGCTTTATTCGGTGCTATCATTACCCAGTTCAACGGGGATTTATCTGAGCAACTACAACTAGCAGGTCTGGACCTCAGGCAGAAGGGCTACAAAACTAGGACCCCATCCCTGCCCTGGAGAGCTGGTTGGGGAGATACAGGAATCAATAATATCTACACACTTTGGTTAGGACACTGACAGAAATACCCACTGAGTGCCATGACAACCAGGCTGGAAGTTAGGGAAAGGAAGGTCAAGGAAGGCTTCCTGGAGGAGGTGACCTTGGAGGCCTCTCCAGCAGAGCAGTGAAACCTGGGACCCGCTTAGATTCGGCGACATGTTCCTATCAAACAAATCTCCACTGTGTAATCCCTCCCTTCATAACGAGAGTGTTCAACAGACTACAAAGCTCACCCAGTGCAGGGAACAAGGCTCATCTGAGTCAACAGCTTTGGGTACTTGGAACCCAAGGACCCAAATTAAGGACCCTGGGATTCAGGTGGCATCCAGAGGGCACAGAAGCCTGATGTGGCGCTGAAGTTGCCAGCCCCATTCCTTCCTCTAGTCTCCAGTCCAAGGACTGAAGACCCTGAGCACCCACAAGTTTTTATTGCACCCGAGCGCCTGCACGAGCCAAAGTTCTAGGGCGCTGCAGACAGCGCTGACCTTACAAAGCGCAGAGCCAAGTCCCGGGGCTTTTTGATATTTGCGACAGCCAGATTTATATCTGGAAGGAATGAAAGAACAATAACAAGTTGATTTTCCAGGCTGTATATTATGAATTTCAATGTTTTCCTGTCTCTTCGCAAGAGGCTTTCTTTCGGTTAGCTACAAAACCCTGTCTCGTTTATGTTGGAGACAGGACAGGTAGCCTGAACGCCGTGGACTTCAAGGGCTCGTGGAAAAGGCACGCTCACCCCACGGCTTCCCCTGCTCCCGGCTCTCCCATCCCCTTTGGCGGGAGAGAGGTCCTGAGGCAGGTCCCCTCTGTGAGGGCCAGTCTCCAGTCCAGTCCCCCCCACAAAAAGCCGCAGCTGGGTCCTGGGGGCCAGGTCAGCTATGGGCTGACTGAGAAGGCTTTCTAAAACAATGAAGGGATGCCCAAGCATGCTGCTCTCACTTGCCATGAACAGTTGCACCTTGTCATGAAAAACCCTAGCAAACTACAAAAATAAACTAACTGTAGGGGTCCTGGGGAAGCCTCTGGTGGTCCTAACTGGTCCTGGGGACTTTGGGAAACAGGTGGGTCCACCCACCTTGGGCATCACCCTCACTACGGCGGGGAAAGCCAGAGAGAGCAGCAGACTCTCAGGGCTGCGTGTCCCCACTCCAGGATGACACTGTCACCAACTTCGTTTTCAGCACAGGCACGCACGCACGCACGCCCACGACCTGTCCATAAAGCAGCTCCGTTTTCCAGACTTTGCTCAGGAAAGACTGGGCAGCTATAACCTAGATAGGGCTCTTCACAGTTGGGGCAACTGACTCCTCACCTGGAATTACAATTTTCTTAAAAGAACAGCAGAAACGTTCGCTTACATGTAGCTCGGTCTGCAGCCCCCACTTTTCACGGGCTTGAGGCTTCTGGGTCGCATGCCCTTCCTGGACCCCGCATGAGGGGCGAAGCCAGCCCGGGATGTGCGGCCCCTCCTTCGCTTGTCCGGCAGCCAATGCAGCAAAATAATTGCTCGGGAACCAGTGCTGGCTCTCCCGGATTGAAAAAAAGACATAAATTGTTGGAAAAAAAACGGCACACGGATTTGCTGCCCTTCCCGAAAAGAAAGAGGAACCGAGCCCTGAGGTTTTCGCAGACCTCTGCCGGATGCTGACTCTGAGACGGTCTTCTAAAACACCCACTCCCAAAAGAGGGCTTCACGATGAACACTACAGAGGAGCAGCTTTTTATAATTAACAATATCATTGCATCACTCGCGCGTGCCTTTTCCAACATCCTGACACCGCCTGCATCGGTCCATAGCCATTTTCCACCCATCAGGGTTGCGGGAAGGTTTCCAGACCCTGGAGGAAGAAGTTCGGAGGGGAGAGCCTACCTTTGAAATCCTGGCATGTCCAAGATGCAGGAGCCGGAGAAGCAAAGCGCGGGGAAGAGAAAGCTCGCGGTGCGGTACCCTCGGAGCGGTTCCTGAACTTCGGCCTCTTCTGGGCCCGTGGGGCTCTCGCTGATATCGTATTCCGGGGGGGGGGGGCGGGGGGACAGCGAGCCGGGCAGAGGACGAGGGGAGAGCCTGGGTCCTCCGAGCCACTGGACAGCCCACAGCGAGAGCACCTGGTTTTGCTTAGCCCTCTTCAGTAATTCAGCATTAAACCAATTGGAGGAGGAATGTTAAAAATGAACACTTCATTTTCTAAGTATGTTAAACAATGCAAATGGGGCCTCAGTCTGGACACAGCTGGTTCAGATTACAGCGCTCACAACAATCTTGGGGCGTCTGCCAGGACCCAGTGCTCAGCGCTGGGAGGAGAGCGCCTTCCCCGGGGCCGAGCAGCCGCACTCGGGCTCCCAGCATCTCCGCTGGAGGCGATTGGCGGGCAAGTGCCGGGGAGTGGGGGGCGGAGGGGGGGGGGCGGGGAGGGCCTCTTGACCCTTTACTTCCCACCCAGGGAGGACATCCCCGCGGGGCTGGGCGGTCGTGCCCGCGGCGCGGGAGGGGATCCAGCACCCCAGCACCCCTTGGCTTTGGGACACCCATGCAAAGTTAGCCGCCTCTCCAATAACTTGAGCTCCTGACAAACGCTGCAACAGGGACTCGAGTCTTATGATTTATTGGGAAACCAGAACCAATGAAGCAGAGGCTTGGAGTAAGCGACAGGAACTCACGGTTTTCCAGAAGGGGTGGAGGACGGAATCTGGCTCGCGCTAACTGAAGACATCAGCGTGTGCAGTGCAAACCTTCCTCCCCAGGACGCGCCGCGCCGCGCCCGCGGTCAGCCCCGTGAGCCTCGGGGCCCGTTCTCGCTTTAATTAAAAAGTGTCCACGGATCCCATCAACACGCCGCACACCTGAACCTTACACAATGTTATATGTCAATTCTAGCCCAATAAAGCTAAAACAAAACAAAAAACAAAAAAAAACCCTTTTTCACTAAAAAAAAAAAGAGTCCCTTGGCTGGAAAGGGACTTGAACAACAGAAAAGGTGCTTTGAAAAGACAACAAGGACCGCCAGGAAAGCAGGACGATCCTCATACCCTAAAAGCGCCCTGCTAAGTTCTTCATTATATCGGTGGCTTCAAACTTTTTTTCCTTGCTTTTTTTTTAAAAAAAAAAAGCATTCAAACCCTTTTCATCAAATGAAATCTTACCAAAGACGTTACTCCGTAAAAGACCAGAGTGAACTGGCAGTAGTCCAAGCTCCTCCCTCCCCACCTGCATCTTCCTGCGGGGCCCTGGGCCAAGCCACACCCACAGCCGGCAACACCCGGGGTGAGGAGGGCCTCGCTCAGCGCCACGTGAGAGCGGCCCGGAGCTTAGGAAGCGTCCTTAGCCCAGTGGCGAGAGGCTGGGTGAGCCCAAGGTCCCACAGCCCAGCCCCCAAAGGCTGCACGTCTAGCCTTCTCAGAGGGCATGTTTTGGGTAGGTAAATGGAGCTGTACTGAAGGAGACCAAAGTTTTGCCACCCTGAAGCTGCCTTTTGGGACTTCGACTTTTAAGCTGCTAATTTAAGAAAAGACTCCGAATTTTGGACCCTCCCCCCTTGGCGGCCTGACAGATCCAGAGGGAAAGACCTCTCTCCAGGAAGGGAACCGTAGGAGGCTCGCCCAGGCCGCCTCGTTTGAACTGAGTCTGGAGGGCCAGAGGGGGCCCAAGGGGCCTGTTTGGTCGATTTCCCCCGCGGCTCATTGTTTCCGGGTGGGCGCGCAGGAATCTACCAGCCACGTGCGTTCCGGTGTCCCCCACCTGCCTCTTAACCACAGTCTCGCTTCCGAAACCGGGCGACTGCGTGGGATCCCTGCTCCTCTCCTTCGTCCAACATGTCCCGCGTGTTGCCTCCCACGAAACAAGGCTGGTTCACGATCCTGAGAATTCCCCATGTGCATGCATTAGAAATTTGATTTTCCACTGTTGATGTGTCTCTGTTCGTTTGATTATTGGCCCAGCCGAGAGAATGTAGAAGGTGGGAGGAAACGTGGTTCTTTCTCTAAAACTGCTCTAACTGGAATGGCAGACGGTTGCTAGTTGTCTAAGCTGAGTGTCCATTTATTCTATTTACTTTATGCATGTTGGAAATTTCCCATCATAAAACATGCTTTAAAATGCATTATATATACAAGGTTGCTCATAGTTCCCAAAGCTTGCAATAGCGCATGGTTGTAGACAGCCTTAACGTCCATCACTGGGGCGTCAACAGAGTTCAACAAGGTAAGGGACTCCCAGAAATGGACGACTGTGCAACCAATAACACAGAGTTAGACGCACAAGGGTGCCTCTTCGCTGCCTCCACTGTATAGAAATCAAAATGGGGCAGTGACTGAAAGGGGCTCCAGCGGCCTCTGGGTGCTGGTAATATCCCAATTATTGATCTGGGTGTTCATTCTACAGGGGAGTGTACAGTTGGGGTTTGTGGAATCTTCTGTCTGTTACACTTTATTAAAAAACAAAACAAAACACTGAAGCAGCTCCATATGTGCTGATATGGAAGGATTTCCCATGTATTTTCTAGGTTGAAAGGGTAGAATATTGGTAAGTTCACCTACATCAGCCTACCGTAGTAAGAAGTGGAAAGGTTAGTTGTGGACCTGTGTCTAAAGCATGCCATTACTGGAGAGAACGTAGGCACACACGTTCTTGCATATGTGTGTGTGTGTGTGTGTGTGTGTGCACAGAAACGCAGGAGCCTGTTAGCACCGTTCGTCTCCAAGAAGGAGGTCGGGTCGCTGGCTGGATGAGAGAGGTGAGGGGACAATTTGCTCTGCACTGCTCACTCTTTGGTATAATCTGAATTTTGTAGTATGTGCATGTATTATCTATTCAAAATATGAGGTTCATTTATTGAAAAATATCCTCTATCTAGGTAGGGCTCTTTGGAGGGGTGGAGAGGGTTTTAAATGACTTAGTACCACATATTACCTCACTTATGCCGTCAACCTCCCTAAAGGCTCTGGGGGAGGGGAAATCAATGTGCCCATTTTCTTTTTTTTTTTAAGATTTTTATTTATTTATTTATTTTTAGAGAGGGAAGGGAGGGAGATAGAGAGAGAAACATCAATGTGCGGTTGCTGGGGGCCGTGGCCTGCAACCCAGGCATGTACCCTGACTGGGAATCGAACCTGCGACACTTTGGTTCGCAGCCTGAGCTCAATCCACTGAGCTACGCCAGCCAAGGCAATGTGCCCATTTTCTACATGAGCAAATAGAGGGTCTTGAAAGCAAACTGTCCACGGCCTCAGAGATGGTTTCCATCCTAAAACTGCAGGGCTGGGATAAAAGGGAAAGAAAAAGGGCTCCGATGAAAGACTTGGGTCTGAGTTGCCCTGCCAGGTGACTTTGCACATGTCGCTTAACCTCTCAGCATCTCTGCTTCCTCGTCTGCAAAAGAGAAATAGTACAAACCTCTCAGGGTTGTCGGGGGAATAAAACAAGTCAGTTATCCTCATGGCTATCACTGGGTCCAAATTCCCACCCCTACACAACCCTTTCCAAAGTATCTTTAATGTCCGGTACATGTGGCATTGCCCACTTTCACCAACAAGGAAATCATGGCCTCCCCAAGACAGCCCCACTCACTGTCGAACGGTTTCCGATTGTTAGAAAATTGTCTTGAGTTGAACCCAAATCTATTTCCCTGCATGTAACCACCTCCCCCGGGTCGTCATTCCCCTCCACCCCGAAGCCATGGGCTACTCTCTCTGCTACAAAACCAGCTTCCTTTTTGTGAAAACAGTTCCCTCTCTTGCCAGAGCTGGTATCCTTTTGCCCAGCTGAACACCCCAGCCCTATCCACGGGTCCTCTGTGAGCCACGAGACCCTGCTGCAGCCTGGACACCCTCCCCTTCTCCTGGCTGCCTCACCCTCGGTTCAGACTGAACTTGCACCAACAAAAACAGTCCACGGGACACAGGCTGCTGAACGCCATCTCCATCCCGTACTTGGGTTGCTAATGTTTTTTTAGTGAAAAACAAAGTTTTGCATGTGTCCCTATGAAATTTTTGTTCATCGTTCCAGATCTTTTTCAACATGTTTACTACCTAAAGTATTAAGTGTTCTTCCCAGCTTTGACAACTACAGATCTGCTGGTAACGATGTCTTTAATTTGATCGGAGTTACCACTGAACATGTACCAGGACAGCCCTGGCTGGATAGCTCGGTGGTCAGAGCACCATCCTGATACAGCAAGGTTGTGGGATCTGTCCCGGGTCAGACACCTACGGGAAACCAATCAATGAATGCATAAATAAGTGGAACAACAAATTGATCTCACTCTCAAAATTAATACTAATTTTTAAAAATTCAGGACGGGTGCTAGAAGGGAGCCCTCCGTCCAGCTGGGCACCGAGGCACCGATTCACTTCTCTTTCTTGCACATTGCGGGGCCAGTGCCGATGCTCTAACTCGGGGTGCTGCCAGCTTCTCGCATTCAGCTTCCATTGCCCCACCTTGTCCACAAAGACTTGGTGGGAGACTTTATCAGATGCCCAGCTACCATCACAGTGCACAGTATCGATAGCATTTCCTGATCTAGCAATTCTGTTTCAGAAAAGAAAGTGAGGTTCGTAGAGCATGGACTGCTAAAGGACCCTCGCTGGCTTCTAGAGACCATCACTTCCTTTGCTAAGTGTTATTTTTTTAAAAATGTTTTATTTGCAAAATAGGGATCCCAACACCTACCCCACCTCCCATCACCGGAGTTAAACACAATCACGACTACAGAACAACTTCACAAAATGCGAATTATAATGTGACTGTAAGAGGCTATCGTCTGCTGAGTGGGACTTTCCTGGCTCCAGTGAAACTTGATTTCCTCACTGTGGCATGGGCTGGAAAACAGAGGAGCTATTTTTTTTAAATATATTTTTTAAAGATTTTATTTATTTACTTTTTAGAAAGGGAAGGGAGGGAGAAAGAGAGAGAGAAACATCAATGTGAGGTTGCTGGGGGTGATGGCCTGCAACCCAGGCATGAGCCCTGACTGGGAATCGAACCTGCGATGCTTTGGTTCACAGCCCACGCTCAATCCACTGAGCTACGCCAGCCAGGAGATTAGCTTTTTTTTTTTTAAATATGATGCCTCAAATTGAGGGTGAATTTCACAAAATTAATATATGTAGTGATCTATTTTGACTTCATATTAAATTGTTTATTTTTTTCACTGTCCCAAATAATCACATCAGAATGCCTTACTCGAGAGGAGGAGAAACAGGGAAGGGGACGCTGCCGCACGTGTCTGACGGTGCGCGACGCGACCACGCCCTCTCCTTTGACCCCCCCACGAGGCTGCCATCAAACAGGGCCCCTCCCTTCTGCACGGGAGCAAACAGCCCTAGAGACCTCACGGCCTCACAGACAGCGAACAGTCAAGTCCCCAGCCTACACCAAGCCCCTTCGATCCTAGAGCCCTCGTTTTTCCAGCTGACCACGACTTGTTCCAGCACAAGTCCACTGCCACCAACCTGTGGGGCTGACCTAAAAGTCCGTATGGTTTTTTCCATAAAATGAAAGACAGATTTTTCATTTGCACCAATAACTTTATTGATTTGGGTATTTTGAGTATGTCGGCTATCTCCTGCATTGTATAACATTGATTGTTCTCAGTTAATGTCTTGCTTTGATCACTATCAGCTTCAACTGGTCTCCCCAACCGTGGGGCATTGTGCAGGGAAAAATCTCCAGCAGGAAACTTCGAAAACCACTTTTGACACGTTTGGTCAGTCACAGCACCTTCTCCATGCACTGAACAAATCTTTTTTGTGTGTTTTAGTTGTTTTTACCTTTCTTTAAATAATAAAGCATAATATGCTGAAAATGTTACCTATTTTCTTCCATCTTCAATATTAAAATGGCTACACAAAAATTCACCAATTTTGGTAAGTTTTTAAAAATGCACACTGATACGACAGCTGTCACAATACAATCTAACAAAAGTGTTTCAAATGAAGTTAAAGACAACTAAGTACTACTAGAGCCATTTTACAGAAAAAAAAACCCAAATGAACTTTTGGCCAATCCAATAATACCAACAGAAATCCCCAGTATGGGGTGTGGTAAGGGAGAAAGTATTCAGGTAATCACTTTGCAATCTGGTAATCACTTCGCAAACCTAGGAGATGCAGTCTCCAGTGGAAACCATAGCAGGTTCTGTTGAGATAAAGCAGAGATTGCTTTTGTATAAAGTCTTGCCTTAGTCTCCATTTGGTCCATTTTTATGTAAATGAGGAATCCAGATTTGCACAGTCTGATTGATCCAATAGCACTTTCCTGATTGGTCACAATCTTGCATCCTGATGGTCATTATGGAGCCGCTGATTGGCTAGTAGTGATGCAAATGGAGATGTAGTTCTGCATGTCCAATGAGACAGGGCGGGTCTCAGTCCTATTGGTTGAAAGATGATTTCAGGAGCTTCTTCATAAGGCTGGGCTCAGATGGCAGGAACCCAGTGCAGGACGCTGGCTCAGTCTGTGCTTTTCCCTAAGACACTGAGTGTGTGAGAGGCCTCTGCCAGCAACGGCTAATTGAGCCCAATTAATCACAAGGAGTTCTTGGAAGATATACACATACTCCCTCTCAGGGTCAACACGTGCTTCCTCTGACTGCCTGCTTGCACAGCTAGTATCCGTGACACATGGGTACATGTGTCAGCCACTTCCTCACCAACTAGTCCCACCCAAATCCTCTGGCGTCTGGCCGTGTTGCCACCATTTACCCAAAATGATGCTTCCTAAGTTTCTCGGTGCTCCCTTGGTGAAATACTGTGCTCTTCATTCTTTAACTGTTCTTCTGTCTCTTTGAAGGATTTGACCACTGGGAATCCATCTTCCCCCTCGTGTCTGTGACTTTAGGTTACCCTGGTTTGCTCACTACGACTGCCCAGCCTCTTTTCTTTCTCCTCCTCCCTGGCTAAAGAGTCCCCCAAAAGGCAAATGCAGCCTCTCTAGTTTTTCTCACCGTCTTCTTGGGGACACAGTCACCGAGCCTGCAGGTGTTATGGGACATTCATGGGTCAGCATTGTGCGGACGCCTCAAATCCCTCTCATCGTCCCTGACTCCCCTCTTTCTCTGCAGACCCAAATGTCCAACTCCTTTGGAGATATTTCCCTAAGCCTACTTCCTCTCCTGGCTTACCAGGCACCCAGCCACTCCCTGTGAACTAATTAAAAAGTCGAAAGGATTCCACCCAGTGGTGGCTTTGGTTAGGGGTTTGGGTGGTGGTGGGTGGTGGTGGTGATGGTGGTGTGTGTTTCAATAGGAATAGCTCCACAGGTATGTTTCAGGATAAAATGACTCATGGTCTCACGTTCTGTAGGTTGGTGGTTGAGGGCTAATTTGGCAGCCCTGTTCCTTTAAGGTACCGGAGACTCAGGCTCCTTCTATCTTGTTGCCTAGCAATCTCTAAAGTGTTGACCTACGTTACAAGGTCCAAAACGGTGCACTGCCACCACACCTACATTTTGGAACGTGTCCCTTGTAGCAGCATTTAGCTGCAAGGGACACTAGGAGAGGTGGTCTGTTCTGAGAGACCATGAACCTACTTAGCTAAAAATCCGGAGTTCTCTTACTGCGCAAGCAGAACACGGACATCAGGGGGCAAGCAGCCAGTTCCGCCGGAAAACTTAAGGAGCATCAATTACCTTTACTTACTCTGCCCGTCTTTGTTTCTGTAGTACAGAGATGTCCCCGTTATCATTTCATATATTACAAATATTTTTCTTAGTTTGTTTTTACCTCTTAATCTATGGCACTTTCGGCAATGCATACATTTACATTTCTATGTGTTTACATGTCTTCATCCCATCCTTCACGGTTTCTGCCCTCTGTGTCATGCTTATGTTAAACATATGCAATGTTTAAAAATACGGGCTCTGTTTCTCTGGAGAATCCTGGCAAATGCAGCGCCCTAAGCTAGTTGTTAACCTTGCTGAGCTCCAGGTTTTCAGCTATAAAATGGGGGGGCAGAAATAACATCAAGATGTTGTAAAGGAAACAGTGTTCATAAAACACCTAGCAGGTGCCAAGGCACAGTAGGTCCTCACTAAAGGTTAGGACACTTGCTCTTTGGTTGTTACCGGGAGTGCCTGATCAGCCTAGCAGGGGTGCACAGGCCAAGGGCGCGTCCAGGGAGGACCCTCGCCAGTCGAGGGGGCGTTGAAAAGATCACTGCCTGGAGGAAGGACCGAGTACCGGACTTAGGAACCGTGCACTGCCACCCAGTTTTACAGATGTGAGAGCGAAGGCCCGGAGGGACTAATTTACCCAAGATCCTACCACCTGAGGCAGCACAGGGGCCGGGAGCAGGTGTCTGAACCGCTGCCTGGGGACACCTCCGCCTATCGCACGCCGCGGCTGACTGTCCTCCTCCGCAGCCCACCGGCTCGGCGGGAGCCGCCGCACACACTCGGAATTCTCGGGAAACTCGGAGACTCGCGAGAACACCTGGGCTCTCCGTACGGCCTGTTTGAATGGGGCCTGCCCAGGGACTCCCGTGGGAAATGGGGGCGCTCCACTGTCCAAGACTTCAAGCCGCTGTGCTCCTCACCGTGGAGCCTCAGAGATGCACCCCAGAAAACGGCTACTGGCATTCTCCTACGCGCTGTCTCTGCTTCGTTCTTGCCCGTTAGTTTTCTGACACTTAACATATACTGAGGTTTGGGGCAAAGTTAGTATTTAATGTAAGTTTTATAATAGTAGAATGTTCAGGCGACCTCATGTCCTGTTTACAGTCCACCTGCGGCAGTGGTTCCCAGATTCTTGAAGTTACCCAACCAGTAAAAGCAACGCCCTCCGAAATCAGAAGACACATTACACTGTCAACGTTTAATTCTGCCAAATAAAAATAAAACAGGTATGCAACTATCATATAGTATGTTGCCATACTGAACAAAAGAATAGACTTTTTAAAAAAGATTTTATTTATTTATTTGTTTTAGAGAAGGAAGGGAGGGAGAAAGAGAGAGAGAAACATCAATGTGCGGTTGCTGGGGGTCATGGCCTGCAACCCAGGCATGTGCCCTGACTGGGAATCGAACCTGTGATGCTTTGGTTCGCAGCCCACGCTCAATCCACTGAGCTACTCCAGCCAGGGCTAAGAATAGACTTTTAACCCCACATGTAGGAGAGACCATGTGAGATTCTCTGTGTGTCCGGATGGGATATTCAATTTCAACAACCTTCCTGCAGAGTTCAGGAACAGGAGATGCAGGCATGCCTTTGCAGGATCACTCCTGTTGTCCTACAGAAAGTAGCAGGACTGGCTCCTGGTTGCGGCGTTAAAAACGCATCCCCCGATAACAAGAGGGAGTGGGCGGTGGCAGTGGTGAGGATCAAATGAGAGTTGATAATCCTGAGCTGTTAATCGTCAAAGTGGGTGTCGTTCCATGTCCTCATGTCTATGTTCGACATTTTCTCTCATAAAAAGTTAAAAACGCTTTTTTAAGAAAACACAGCGTAATGTTCAGATTTGATAGAGCTGAGCAAGGAGCACACGAGCGTTCGTTCTGCACCCCTCGAACAGACCTCCCTCAGGCTTCTGCATTGACAACCCCTCTCCGCAGTCTCTGCGGGCTAAACCGGGTTTCTTTGGAAGGCATGTTCCCTGAGTATGGGTCACACTGTGTTCTTTGCATTCCTCACGGTTGTTGGTTGAAATCTGGATAATTTAAATTGTGTGTAGCAACTATTGATTCTGAAGTATTTTTCTGATTTTTAAAATTTGGATCTTTTAAAGATTTTTAAAAACATTTTATTTATTTTTAGAGAGGGGAGGGAGGGAGAAAGAGAGAGAGAAACATCAATGTGCGGTTGCTGGGGGCTGTGGCCTGCAACCCAGGCATGTACCCTGGCTGGGAATCGAACCTGCGACACTTTGGTTCGCAGCCCAAGCTCAATCCTCTGAGCTACGCCAGCCAGGGTTTAAAATTTGGATTTAAACAGAGGAAGCCATCTTCCCCACAGGACAGTGTAGCTCCTAATGTCTGTGCTGTTTTTTTTTCTTACTGATGTGTGTGTGCGGGCAGGGTGGAGGGGAGAAGGAGAGAGAGAGAGAAAGAGAGAGAGTGTGGTGTTGTTCCATGTCCTTATGCCTTCATTAGTTAAGTCTTTACGTGCCTGGACCGGGGTTCGAACCTGCAACCTTGGCACATCGGGTTGACACTCCAACCAGCTGAGCCATACAGCCATGGCTCTTTTTATATCCTCATTGTAATCCCTCATTCTGGCTCCCCAGAGGTTGCCGTCTGTGGCTTGATGGTCAGCAGGAGGTTGTGCTCATTGAACACCGAGAGCCCACGTGGCTTCCGTCCGTTGCCAATGGATCTGCGTGTTGACTGAGAAAAGCACACACGCCAGGCTGCTGTTGGCTGAGGCTGTTCTGCCCACTGGGCTCTCGTGTCCCCCCCTCAGGCCCCCCCGCACATGAGTCAGTTCTTCCCGTCAGCCAGGATCCTGTGTGGCTGTCCCGGTTCCAGGGGCTCCTCATTAAGTTTCCACTGGTCAGCCTTCGCCCTACCTGAATTGCAACCTCAGGCTAGCAACGCGGAGTTCTCTCCACATTTCCTTTCCAAGCCTGCTACTTTTGACTGACAAAGTCACGATTTCTGCACAGCCCCCACCCCCACTCCGTGGAGTTCACCCCTCAGGCAACAAAGAGGCTGCTTTTCAGACTTGGCCCGGTGCTGGATAAACCAGGATGCTCGGGGGTGGGGGGGCTGGGGGGAGCCTCAGGCAGGAAGGCCACAGACTCCAGTGGGTCTTACCTGCAGCTCTAGAAGTTTTTCAAAACGGAACAGTTTTCAAGGTCTTGTCTGCAAAGGCAATTAGCAGAACCCCCAAACGGTTGTTTTTGACCATTCTGGTTACAACACTTGTTTTTTGGCAGGGGGGACTGGCTGACCTCTTCACACGGCCGCGGCCAGCTGTCTGTCCCCCCTCATATCCGCATTGTCTACTCTCGGATGATGGAAACATCTGACACACACAAATCAGAGCGTGACCGCAGAAACGAAAATGACTTCACCGGGGAAAGCTACTATGTTTAAAAGAAAAAAAACGGAGTGAAAACATTTTAAGAAATGGAAGTCCATTTCTCAAGTAGCAATTCTGTGGAGCATGGGTTTTTGCTATCGATCTTTTTCAACCCAGGAGCTGCGGTTGGCAAGTGCGGTCCTGGAGACAGCGAGGCAGGTTGCACACACACATGTGGTCTGTCCTGGTGGGGAGTGTGCATGCGCGAGGCATGCTAAATGCTTTGGGGAAATGAGCTTGAAAGGACTCCAAAACTGTTCAAAGACGACACATTCCATATACGTTTTCAAAAATAAAAAATTACCTCATTAGTCTAGAATTTGTAACTTTATCACCGCCACTCCATTTTTTATTCAGGGAGTGCCTGAAAATCCCTTTCATAAAGGGACGAATGTGTTAACTCACAGATGACACCGTGGTTCTTAAAACACAGCGGAATGGAAGGAGCTGCTGAGGAAACCTGAAGCAAATTTATGTTCCTTTTGCTTCCAGTTCTTTTCTTTAAAAGAAATCATGTTTCGCTTCACCGTCTGGCGTGGACCTCGCCCTTTGGGAAATGTATTCATTCAAGAATATACACCGATTCACCATTGTTAGAGGAAAACTCACAGTTGAACGGCCCCTGACATTTAAATACCTTATATTCCACAAACAAAAGAAGACTATATTTTACATTTCTAACAGACCAAGGATAGCTGGGAAACGACTTTACCAAACTCTTACATTAAGTTCACAAATATTTTCAATCATCGAGATTTAATTTTTGAGGGTCAGAAATAGTTCACTGAAGTCAAAGAATGTTCAGGCTGCAAAGGAGAAAGGAGAGCGCTCTTGTGAAAAAAAAAAGTCACAGCTGAAAAGTATCACAGTTAAAATATCATCATAGTGCAAATGATTAATTTCTTAACCCTGAAGGGCTAAAATTTTGATGCACAAGCAGCCAAGGAAGAAAACAAACTAAGGGTTCAAACATTTGCCTTAATGATCCACTTACTAACATTCTTGAAGTTTTCTTCATCTCCAAAACAAATGTTGGTGTATTTAAGAAGGATCATTGACTTACTGGACGTATTAAATGACTGACACGCAGTAAAACCTTCCACCACATCATGTATTCGTGCGACCTGAGCCCCAAGGACTGGAAAACAAGTCCAGGTGAATAACCTTCCGTAGTCCATCAGAACTGGTTAGGGCAAGAACCGCTGGACATTAACTGCTAGCTCGCTAGCAGTTCCTCCCTGACTGCGCCAGCGTTGCTTCCTTGGACAACTACACCCCCTCCTCCCATCTGTCTGCCAGGACGGAGTCAGGGCCCTAGCACCTCCCACACTTCTCTAGTGATGGGGACAGAAGTCTGTCTCTCCCACTTTGCTGTGAGTGTCTCAAGCCTCGGACCCTCCCCAGGCCCCTCACATTAGCCCATGAAGTTCCCTGCCAATCTCACAGAAGAAAATTCCCACTTCCCTCCTCTCAGATGCACCTGCTGTCCGCCTCTCCCTCTCTTCCATCGCTCCTGTGCTAACAAAGGAGCCCTCTCTGTCCAAGGCCAGTCCCTCCACCTGTGTCTGGACTCTCAGCCCGCCTCCTCCGGGGCTCTCCCCTGCACCCTCTCCATCCTGTTAGCGTTCGCACCTGCACACGCTTAAGCCTCCCCACTGAAGCCAATCTCCCCCCACCCCACTTTCTTCTCCTAATGTCCTCTTCCCCCCACCGTCTAACTTCTCAGAAGACTTGCCAACAAACACTATCTCCATGGCTCATCCCCTACTCAACTCCCTTAAGAATCCCGCTATTCCTCCCACCACTGCGCCAACACAGCTCTAAGTCAAAGCCGACAGATCCCTGGTCCCTAAATCCAAAGGCGTTTCCTTCCAGCTTCTCTTGACCACAGAGCGCTGCAAGCGCTCCACACTTTTGACCTCCCCCTACCTTCCTGACACGAGTCTTGGCTTTGGCTAAGGCCCCACGCCTGGCGTTGTTATGCACTCTTTGGCCATAATCTCAACTGCTGACACTTGTCCACAAGCGGTACGTGTGTTCGCTTAATAAATACTATGAACGAATGTGTCTTTGGATCCTTCCAACCCCACTTTGCTATGTAGGTTATTTCAGAGACGAGAAAAATCAGTCCCACAGCCCACAGTGATTCTGTGAAAGGCCCCACAGAAAGGGCCGACCGAATCCACCTCTCAGCTTCCTTCCAGCACAGCCGTCACACGTTCAAGTTAAAAACAGTCGAGTGCCACATCTTAGAAAACACGAAGGCACTGAAGACGTGACTTGATTATCTTGCAGAAACTCCAAGAGCCCCGTGATGCAGAATGTCACCTTTGAACTCAAAAGAAAAAAAAGTCGTATGGCTAATGTGAAGCATCTAATGAACTGCTCGTACTTCGCAGTTCCAGGGCTCACAGCGCATCCTCCCAGCAGACATCCGGTGAAGACATTAGCTCCAGTAGTGGATCAACGGCTGTTATAAACAACATGTGTAAGTCATTTCTCCCCTTCTAAAGAAAAAGTCAGCAGCTGTTTGTTAAAAAATCTTTTTTTTTTTATTGTGGATGAAGACATGGCCAACTCACATATATCATTTTTATTTGGAGTTTTTTTTTTTTCCCCTGCCTTGCAGTGCTCCTGAGAAATTCAGATATGCATTGACTTTAGCTGTACAAAACACAGCCCAATCTTATAGTTGGGTTGTAAATTTCCCACATTTAGTTATTTCCCTAAAAATCAAAAGACAACTTAGCAATTTTGAGTACTGAAACCTTAAGTTTAAAAAAAAGTAAACACTGGGAAATCATCACAAATGTCAGAACATTGAAAGTGCCATTACTTTTCCCATAGGAATTATAAATATCAAGTGTCACTGGTTTGATCCTTACAAAATTAATATTTTGGTGGAAGAGGTTCCGGTACTCTGACACATGAAAAACTTCATTAGCTTTAGCAATCAAATTCAAGTGCTTCGAATTGGATGAATAGCACTTTCTCAGTAATTTTCATCACTCCCCATCCCTGAAGTTTTTTATTTTCCACCTACTGAGTAAATAAGCATTTTGAGAGTCTTTTCGCCCCTTTCAATTAACCATTAAAAGGTTAAAGTGAACTGGAGGCTTTATTTGGGGGGGAGGGGAATATTAAATATTATAATTGGCTGATTGTAAGGAAGTTCTTTCTTCTCATGTTTTTTGTTGTTTTTTTCCTTTTAAAGCAATAATGGCTTGAACTAAAACTCAAACCAACCACACAATACAGAATTGTACTGAAAATGTCACATTCAATGTCTGGCTGGATTTTCTCTCACAGTACTGAAAGCCATTGGGAATGTTGTGAAAAACTGTGGCAGCTAAAGCAAAGTTCAACCACAAAGTCTCCTAAGTTTGCAGAGAAGGAAACAGTGAAATTACTGCAGTTTAAAATATTGCAGTATAGTTCGTTAGCAGTGCCCTATTGCTGACACTAGAATTATATGCTTCATCACTCTGTGGCTACTAAAAAGATTCCTTGAGCGGACGCAGATGGTCCATCTCTTACACAACTTAGTTGCAGAAAAGGATGAGTTATGTCTGGTTTAGATCAACAAACACTTAGTGTGCATACCAGGGAGCTATAGTTTCGACGATGACACAGCTGAAACATGAGGTACTGCAGCTTCGGCCCAAGGTCACGGACTTCACTGAATAGCAGCCACGGCAGGCCGTGCAGTGACACTCGGATGCGCAATCTGCACACAACAGCTTGCGGACTCACGTCAACCTATGGGGCGGAGGGGGGACGGGCTGTTTTGAGCGGGGAAGGAAATACTGAATGTGTCACAAAAGGCATTTAAAATCTGACGACAGGCTACTTAAATGCCCACTACTTAAATCTTAATTTTCAAAATAAAACAAAGATTTTTGCATTTTCTACTTCTCCAAAATGAAAGATCATGTGTCTGTTTTCTTTTTTTTTTTTTTTAACTTAGAACTTTTATTTCAGATGCTCCACACTGAAATGAAACTTCAATGGCAAGCAGCAAATGATTGAGGATGGTTGGTGAAAATGTCTTTGAAAGGATCATGTAAGACCCCAGGGTCATAATCCCATGAGAGAAATAACAGGTAAAACAGACGGGAGGCAGTCGGACAGTTCTAATGTAGAACCGGTATGACCGCTTCCTTTCACACGTACGAAACAAAGAATGGCAGTATAAATAAATTAGTCAAGGAGACACGATGGTGTGAAGCAGCAATGCCTCGGTTACAAATTCTTCAGGAAAACCAGTTTTACCCATCAGTACACCAGTATCTCCACTCTCCCAAATACAGTAGAAAGTGTCGAGTTAGCCACGGCAAAATTTACAGATAATCAAATGCACCCTGGCCGGAGCCAGGACTATTTACATATTTGGATTAGTATCATTTCACATTTCCTTGTTATACAGATGTTTCTACTTCAAAGGCATGTTGAAATTTACAAAATTTCCAAGAAAGGTCTTTAAATATACAACATCAACAACGAATACAAACGTGAACATCCTGATCGAGTTCCGAGTCAGGATTTTTCATGATGGGCTTATAAAAAATTGAAGAGACGCCCCTTTATTCTGGAGCCCCCAACACCGGGCGCTGGCGTCGGAGCAGCTCCCCCGCGCTCAGAGCACGGACGGCAGCCCCTCGACGGGGCAGGAGGGTCACGCAGAGTGATATTGCTACTTGTAGTTTCGTAAATGCAGCTGTACGGTTTCACACTCACACGCAAGTTGTGTGAGGAAGCCATTAGCTTTCAGACGACACCCTACAAAGACACCTCAGCTCGCACGACCAACTCGGGGACCGGCAGTGAGCACCTGCGGATACCGTGCACGCCACCCTTCGGACGGGTCTCAGGGCGCTGCCCTGAGGGAGGAAGTCCGTCTCAAAAGGTCACAGTCCTGCTTGATGCCATTCACACAGCACTCTTGAAGTGACAGCGCCCTGGACACGGGAGAGCACTGGGTGGCGGCCAGAGGTGGGGCCCAGGGGAGGGGACAGCCCGAGGGGTCACACGATGCACCTGTGCCGTAGTGGCGGGTCACGCGGGTCGCAGTGATGAAACTGCACAGAGCCCGGCACGCACCCCCCCACCCCCGGACACCCGCGTGCTCCCAGGGACGGCGCTGCTCTCGCCCGTGCGCACGAGTCCTCTGAGGGTGACTGACACGGACTTCACGTCGGCTTTCTGCACTGGGCAGATCAGCCACTGCTCTTTTCTTTTTCCTTTTCTTTTTTGGCAAATCTCTTGGTTATCTTTAAAAGAGAAAACACAGGTTTATTACTAGCCTAAATGAGTTTGAAAATCAGAGAAAAAATTAAAAGTTGATATATAGCTACTAGTATTTTTGTTTTTTACTTTTCTATTTCTTTTAAGATAAAAAAATCAAATGTTTCTAGCTTAAATTGGGTCAAATCAGAGAAGGAAAAAAAGCAGTAATGCAGCAAACATTTCCTCCTGTGACACCTGCAATTTCTAAAAGTATTAAGAATATCTTTATTAAATTTAGAGAAAGTACAAGTGCAGACAAATACATGACTTTTTCCGAAAGGCCACTTTGTGATCAAGTGCATCCACGTAGTGTTCACGGTTTAAGTGCTCGGTCTGTCCTTTCCGGCCGGAGCGCCGCCTATTGCTTCAGAAGGTCCTTCAGGACGACCCCGGCGCTGTTGTCCGGCGACACCGGCAAGGGCGTGAACGTGGGCAGCACGTCCGAGATGGGCTTCAGGAGGAGGTGCGCTGGCCCGCCGGGCCCCAGCCCCGCGGGGTTCACGAGCGGCACGGCCGCCGAGCGGGTCACCAGGAACGGGTTCACGTCCGCCCTCCTGCCAGACCGGGGCTCTGTCACATCTGAACGACAAGATGGGAATCGTTTAGCCCCCTCCGGGTTATTTAACCAGCACCACACGTGCGTTTCAGGCTCCCGGGCCTGGCCCCTAAGTAAATGCAGCTCATTACGCCGCTGGGTCCTGGGCCCAGTAAGCAGGGTCCATGAAACACGGAAGAACGAAGGACGAGAGGAAGGACGGGAGGAAGGAGAGGGGACAGAAGAAGATGTGACTGAATCCTACTTCATCAAACACATTAATATTCCCATTTTACATTTACATACAAGTCACAGAACTGATAAACGTCATTCACTGTTGCAGGGGAACAAAAGTTTTGCCGCTGAGGACACTGATTTTCAAGCTGGTAATTAAGAAAAACCCAGAAAGAACCTGAGCGTCTCCCCCTTTCCCGCCCCGGAGGCGCGGAGGTCCGGCCCTCGCCCCAGCAGCGCCGCCCCCCCCCCACCATGGAGCTCAGCCAGTGGGCGGGCTCGGGCGGGGCCTGTCAGCGGGGCGGCCAGCGTCTGGAGTGGCCAGCGAGGGTCTTCCCGCCCCGCATGCCCGCTCCTCCGCGTGCGCAGCCCACCCTCACTTCGGGAATCTCAGAGCCTATCCCAGCCCTGCTCCGCTGTCCACAATTCTGCCACACACCCAGTGTTGCCTGTCTTTGGAATTTTCATGCTTCTGTGCATTCCCCATGCACACACATTAGAAATTTTATTGTCTCCTGTTAATCCGTCTCTGTTAATTTGATTGGTTGGCCCCGATAAAAGAACACAGGAGGTGAGAAGAAAGTTATTCTTTTTTAGCTCCCACACCATAACCACGTTTTAAAGAGTGTTGTCTAAGTCACAAGGCAGACTCTCTAACTACCCACCTGAAAGGTGAAGGACTTCAGAACTTGCTTTTCCTCAAACAATTAGGCACCCACATTACGATGCCAACAATCAGGTCCATATTAACTTACCAAATGAAAGCAACACACTCATTACATCAGCTCAGCAATTCTAACCTTTTGCACTCACGGCACACACTAAGTTCTGAAGTTCTTAATTACTGAAGTTCTGTGGCACACCAAAAAAAATATTTTTTTGCCAATCTGACAAAAAATAGGTCTGACTTTGGTCCATCCACACTGGATGGCTGTCGCTGTGCTGGCTGCTGCCATTTCTGGTTGGCGACCTCAGGGGAAAGCGGTCGCGCCCCCGACTGAGCAGCCGGGGGCCTCGCGCATTAAAACCCCCGTGGCACTCGGGTGGAAATCGCTGCATTACCCGATCATCTCTTAGACGTTCAGAGGCTTGAAAACAATGGTCAATTAGATTATTTCTCTAGAGAGTTAGGCTGAACAATCAGTTTTCACTGAACCAGGTGTTCGGTTTGTGCCCAGTGTCGCACTGCATGGGGTTGTGCTTCAGCACCAAGACCTCCAACAACGTCACTGTGAAGTGGTGAGCGACCTCCGTAAAGACCTCGTGGACAGTGGGGTGAAAACTACGTGGCACACGTTCACCTCCAAACCGTCCGCTGCTTCCAGGCAGATCTTTCCACATGTAAGAGTGCGCCCGGTGTTCCTGGATGTCTAAGCCAGTTGATCAAACTGCCCTTATAATAAATGTTACTAACATGCTAAGGTTTGGGCATTGAACATAATAACGCTGAGATTTCCAGAGGGGAAAAAAATCTTTCTCTAACTGTAAACTACACTTCCCCGATGAGAAAAAGCACCATTTGTGGGAAAGGAAAACGGGTAACTGGGCGAAGACTCACCACGTCACCCCCTCTTCCGAGAAGAATACCAGTAAGTCCAAGTGGCTTATACAGACAGAGAACAATTATACCAATACACAAAGGGAAGATGTTTCATACTGTTTCAATCAATCTAAAGCAATTACGTATCAGGTCACCACAGAATATATGAAGCCAAAATATAATGTCTTACTGGAATTTTGGAAGAAGCTATTGTACATTTTCAAAAACTATAAAAATTTAGTATCACTGTAAAACATAATCATAAATTACACAGTTAAAAGTTAACAGTTATGAGTAGAACATAATCTTAAATTAAACAGTTAATTAAAACCAAAAATAAGTATCTGGTTTTACCTTTATAACTTTGTGGTACATTTGTATCTAGTTTCCTCCTTGGTGAATCTAAAGGTTTCATGTCATGAACAGAAAGCCTTGGTGGTGGGATGGATGGGTGAGATTCTGTTTCTAGAAATTTAACAAAAAGCTCTGAAAAAGACTAAGAAAAAACATTTGGTTTATATTAGGCAGATACTAAAATTGCATTCACTACCACTCAGAAAATATACTAACTACTCTAATTAAATATTAAAAACTAATCATGTCATCTGAATCATTTTTTTATAAATAAGCTTTATGAATAATTAAAAGTGCTAGCACTTTAGTTACACGGGTACAAGTGAAGCCTTTAACTTAATTAGTCTTTGATGACAACACTTCATAAACCTGTAGTCGGAATCAGCCACATGCTACAGTCATTTTAACAACTGTTTACACAGACATGAAAACTTGTATTGACAGAAAACAAGTATTAAACTTCTATTTTTCTAAAGTAACACCCAGCCAATGAATAGAGCCAGAGCTCATGAGTAATTTGGTCAGATTAAAACATCATAGTGCTGACCCTTCCTTTACATTTTATGCTATTCAATTTAAACTACTTAATTATTAATTGTAATTAAAAATAAATGATTTAAATAACGAAAAATATAAATACAAAATTATGTTTATGTAGTCAAGTATATAAATTCTTTCAAATTATCCAAAACCGTAAATGTTATGCCATTCGATTTAAAACAGGGTTTTGTTGTTAGCTCCCTGTGAGTAGGTCACGTACTCTCAGTTCCCTCTTTATTAAAAAAATAAAATTAGGCCCCGGCTGGCGTAGCTCAGTGGCTTGAGCTCGGGCTGGGAACCAAAGTATCGCAGGTTCGAGTCCCAGTCAGGGCACATGCCTGGGTTGCAGGCCATGACCCCCAGCAACCGCACATTGATGTTTCTCTCTCTCTTTCTCCCTCCCTTCCCTCTCTAAAATAAATAAATAAATAAATAAATAAAATCTTAAAAAATAAAAATAAAAAAAATAGAGAGACCCCACATTCTCCCTCACAGTGCTGCTCAGCTCAGCTGGTGCCCGTCTCGAGCCTACCACAGACACGCCGGGCACCGCCGTTCATGTCCGCTCCCGGCCCCTCCCGCCAGGATGGAAGCTCCCAGGGGCGGGCACTCTGCGGCCGCTTGCCCGTGCTCGGGACAGCTGGGCACAAAGCAGATGCCCGCTGGACTCACTGGCTCAGTGACAGGCAGATCCTACACGCACGAAATAAAACCTCCGCCTTCAAGAACCTCATAATTTAGTAGTAAGACAAAGGACTGTGTGCCTGCGATATCAATAATCAAATACAAATAAAAATATTTTGAAAATAGAAGCACTATATAAATAAAAAGCTAAAATAAAACCTATATGCAATAAACTTATTAAAGCTGCCTTATTATCCTTAAGCTAATTACGTTTCTGGATCTCAGTTTCCAAAACTCCAAGTAAAAGGGCTGCATAAAATAACGTGAAAAAAGAAAGCTGAGGCTTTGAAAGCGAGCGTGACGCACAGGCACCCTGCCACTCCTCTGCCACCCCTGCTCAGCGAGAACAAAAGCAGCGCTTACACTGTTGAACACGCTTTGCTGGTTGGGCCTCAGAGGCGTGTTGGGAACACTTTTCGATCCTCCTCCAAGCCACCCAGACACCCATCTGGTAACGCCGCCCTGATCTTCATTCAACAACTGAAAAGTTATTTGAAAACAGAAAAGTATTATCAGTACAAGAAAAAATAAGAACCGTTTTTACATGATTTCAGAGGGCAGCCAAACATGCTTGTCAGGTCCAATTCCTAATAGACGTTCCCCCCGAGAGCGGCTACAAGTACAACGGAATGTCCTCCCAAACTCCATCTTGAATAAAAGTCGAGGACTGTCACTCTCAAAATTCAGCAGTCTGATAAACAAGATGGAAAATAAGTTACGAAATACTTAATCTAATATTATACAAACCGAGCAAGGCCACCCCTTCACTGTAGTAGGAAATGGTTCCACTTTCACATTATTGAAAAAATTCTGCCAGGAACAGTTACACAACACGGAGAAAGAAAATGTGCGTGAGGCCACTGTCTTCACCGTGAACGCGTTCGGGCGGCGCTCCTCACGCCGTTACCTGATCCAGCTCCTCCTTTTTGATGCCCAGGATGCTTCCCATTAGCCGGAACACCTCGTGGCGCTGATTCTTTGGTGTGTGGAAGTGTCCAATGAAGAGGTTTCTCATCAGGATTCTGCCCAAATGGAGGAAGAAACAGCTCAAGCTTACTGAGCAAGCTATCCCAGTATTTAGGGTATTGAAATAATAAACACTAAATATATAACTATTTAATTATACATAAATAATCACTGTAAAAGGCACTAAACAATAATATATTTTGAAGTAACACTTAAAAAGTCTTGCCATCTCTAATTACGACTATTTCGAACAACCCGAAAGGTATATGGCCGAAGCATCACTTACTAGCCACCCACGAACTTTGACCCCATGACCAGCTGAGACGGTGACTGTCAGTAACACTCGGTGACTGCACTGGTGTCGTCCCTAAAGGGACACTTTAGATCGTTCTCTCCCCACCTCAGGTGGTAATGACAGTTTGTAGGTGTAATGGTTATGCTTGTATTTCCCCATTAACACCTACTTAAATTTGCTAATAATACGGAAGTCTTTAAAATATTTATGATATACTACATATATACCTGGATTTCATACATTTGAAATCTAGATCCAATATATTTGAACAAAATATGTTCCTTTGAAGATAGTAAAGAGAATGGTAAGAATACACTTTTTATTTTACAAGAGTGGTGATATTTTAACTCTTCCATATGGTTTTAAGGAAAATAATTTGAGCTGGAAAACTCTATTTAAAAGCCAAGAGAAGAGAAGTTATTCTACTGACCCCTTATTAAAACTACCTACGTCTCATCACTATGCAAGAAAAAGTCTTTAAAAAACCTAATCAGATATACACACGCACACGCACAGGTTTTTACCATTAAAGGACTCCTCATAAAATACATGAAAGTTAAAAGGCAGAGCGTACTTGTCTACTTTTCCTTCTGTGCTGTTTACTAGGTTCATCAACTTCTTCTGTACATCGTCCAGCATTTCTTGTCGGAGCTCATCTGTTTTAAAACATGCGAATGAAGACAGTCATTAGCTGATTAAAATAGTCCGGATGGATATGTGATGCGATTTCAGAGTCTTCGCTGTGAATTCTGATATGTGCACTTATTCCGATGAGGGACGTTCGATTACTTCCATCTCACCTCTCCTTGGGTTCAGTGAGCTAGGTTTGCTGGTGCAGAAATGACCTAGAAGCCAGAGGACGCATTAATCCATATGGTTTAGCCCCAATAAAGTAATCTGTTCTTTAGCAGAAATTGTATAAACCACCCAAAGTTTTTCATTCTCTTCAGAAACTTCGTAGCAAAGAAGAGATTTTCACCACTGCTTCCTTGCATGAAACATTTCCAGAGAAATGTTAAATGGGAAGAAATAGAAAGGACAATTTTAGATTTTCCTTTTTTCCATTTTCCTGGCTGGACTCTGCTTTTCGGTGAGCTAAGAAAAGTATCACAGCTAAGACCATGGCTCAGGATGTAGCTGATACGGCGAATTCTTGGGTAAATTGCAAAATATAATTCGTATCACTGATTCTAACATACTGATCAAGATACTATAATTTAGGGCTGATTCAGAAGGATGTTTGGACTATTTTAAAATTCTTGCTCAAAAAGGAAGCAAAATCTGTAAAATCTTTGGTGGAATGGTTCGAGTTGGAGCAATATTAAAAGCAGTCTAGAATTTCAACAGGAAATGCCCTGTTCCCAAACTCAGCCACGCTGTGGGGCAGGGGTTCCCAGACTGAGGGGCGCTCAGCCAAACCCCTGGAGTTCACACCTAGGACCGACCTCAGACATGGGAGGCGTGACCTGAGGGAGATGCTTATTAACTTCAAGAGAGACCACGAATTTCACTCTGGAAGAAACGAAGAAGACTGCTTTGCAGCAGAGCTCTGCATTTTTAAATCAAGAGACACACCCACAGGAGACACTCTGACCTCTTTCCACAAACTTACTGCTTTACATGGCATTTCCCATAAATAGCTGGAAACGAGTTCTCTTATCAGAGATATGACTTGCAAATATTTCCTCCCATTCTGTGGGCTGTCATTTTGCTATTTTTAAAAAGATTTTATTTATTTATCTTTAGAGAGAGGGGAAGGGAGGGAGAAAGAGAGGGAGAGAACCATCGATGGAGCGATAAGCACCAACTGGCTGCCCTCCGTGCGCGCCCTGACGCGCAACCCAGGCATGTGCTCTGACCAGGAATCGAACCTGCAATCTTTCGCTTCACCAGACAACCGAGCCACACCCGTCAGGGCTCATTTCACCTTCTTGATGGTATCCTGGTAAGTACAAATGTTTTTAATTTTGTTGAAGTCCCAGTTTATTTTTTCTTTTGTCACTTGTGCTTTCAGGGTCACAGCTAAGAAACCGCTGCCTGACTCAACATCACAAAGATCTGTTCCTATGCTTTGTTCTGGAAGTTTATAGCTGTGGCTCTAAGACGTGTGTCTGTGACCCACCTGGAGTTACCTTTCTGTTGGGCAGGGGCCCAACCCTGGGCTTATGCACGTGGACAGACATCCAGTCGTTCCATCGCCACATGGCGCCCTTGTTCAAAATCTACTGACTTACATAGGAGCATGGTTGGTCCTGGACTTTCGAGTCCCGCTGCAAGACTCCTATGAATGATTTTTCTTCTGCCTGCAAAGCTCTTTTCCACTGGCACTGCCTATTAACTCCTGGTCACCCTTCACGTCTTAGCTCCTAGGTCACTTCCCCCAAGAAGCTTCTTCTGACCCTCACGGACTGAGCCAGGTCTATTTGCTTTATGTTTTCATCTCATCCATACAATACCTGAAATTCTGACTTACATACAGTACTAAATGTATAGACAAAAGATCCAGTTTGGCTATGGGTCTTCTAAATTGCAAAAATCTGAATTGCAAAATATAATTCATATAATAGGCTAATTTACCAAAATAGAGATGGTTGCCATAACCATATTATAAAAGTGAGGTCTGTGTTCGGAAAATCTACTACAGTTTCCTTTCCCGTCTTTCCAATAAGAAATTTAAGCTTGGGCATTAAAAAACAGGGGGTGGGGGGAGAACGAGAATACTGTTAAAGCTGGAGTCAGTAACAGACACTGTAGACTCTCAGTGAGCACACACACTGCTGCCTCTGGGGCCTCTTCTAGCACTGCGTCCCCAGTCCAGACAGAACTCCCGGCCAGGCTATCCGGGGGAAAAGCGGCAAGTCAGCGAAGCACTCTGAATCGCCCGTCCCATCAGGAGCCCCGGTCAGAGCCAGAGGGACTACGGGCCTGGTCTTGGCTTCTCCTCCGCCCCCAGGGTGCGGACAGGGAGTGGGAGCGGAGGCCCAACTTCCCTGTGCCTCCATTCCCTTCCTTCCCTGAGGTTTCCTTTCTCCTCTCTGCTTTCTTCTACAATTAATGATTTTTTTAATATTGATTACATAGCAAAATGACAATATTCCTGGCATACTGGGTTATATGAAATATATTATTAAAGTTAATTTCACCCTTTTACCTTTTTAGTGTGGTCACTAAAAAATTTAAAATTATTCATGTGACTTGCATATTATTTGATAGCATGGCTTTGGAGCATAACCAGGATATAACCACTGCACATACTGGCTCTTATTTAAAAAGTAAAAACTGAATGATAGACATATTCAGAGTAAAATTCACAAAGCAAAGAGTTGATTCAAGTAAAATCAGAAAAGTGTAACTTTATGAAAAACTGATCAAGAAATCTGTCTTTATAATCAAGTTTGTCAAAAATGTTTTCTTGATAAAAATTCATTAACATTGGTGTAGACTTGATTAAAAATCTGTCTTCTGCCCTGGCCAGGGTAGCTCAGTTGGTTAAAGCACTGTGCCATAAACCAGAGGGCTGCAGGTTCGATTCCCGGTCAGGACACAAGCCTGGGTTGTGTTTGGTCCCTAGTTGGGGTTCGTGCAAGAGGCAACTGATGGATGTTTCTCTCTCACAGTGACGTTTCCCTCCCTCCCTTTCTCCCCCTCTTCCTCCATAAAACTAAATAAACTAAAAAAAAAAAAAATCTCTGCATTCTGAAAGGTCAGGTCCAAACATCCTGAAGGCCAAAATACCAGGGTAAACACCCCTTACACTCATCATCAGACTACAGCTGGTCCTGAGCTGGCGTGACAGGACGCGGGTCTCTGCCCATCCTGCGGGCGTGCACAGGGCTGTGTCCACGCAGGCAGTGTTCACATGCGCTCTGGTGCTGAAGCTCAGAAAACACCCTCCGGGTCTGGGGAAGAGGCTGGAAGGCCGGTATTAACTAGGAAAGGGTTAGGAAAGTCAGTCAAGTTCCTGCAGTGCTTTTTCCAGGCACCATTACCTTCCTCCCATCAGAGATGCTGAATATTTCTCCATAAAACTGAACATTAATTCAAACCACAACTTGAAATCAGAACTGTATTTACACAGGCAGGAAAAAATATGGTTATTCAGAAAGGGGTTTTTAGCCAAATACAATATCCCTGTGAAATAATCTAAGATGCCAAAAAAATACTTTGGAAGTTAAAAAAAGAGAGAGAAGGCGGGGGTGGGGGGACCACGGGGGGGGGGGCAAGGGGGCACACTTTAAAGCTGAGCAACAAAGCAGCTGAGGTTTCGTCGAGTTCAGGGGAAGAGTTACTATGAGGATGTCCTAAAACCCGCCCGATCAGCCTTCTCTGCAGCACCTGGGGACGGCGCAATGACCGTCCTCACTTGATTCAAAAACGAAGAAACAGACCAGCACGTCATAATTTCACATTTCACGTGTGATTATTAACACTGTCTTCAGAGAAATGGTGAAGTTAGGTCATGCTCCTTACGAAGTCATGTGGCAATTTCATGACTACGCTCTCTTGGACCGGACTCGGTCAGCTGTGACCATCGCCTGACTGGGAAGAGAATGGTGGTCGCAGCAGGGCTCCGGAGACAGGAGACCCACGTAGGAGTCGTGGTCCTGTCACGAGACATGGAGAGCAGCCCTGGTTCTGTCACCAGGGCCAGCCTCTGCTGCCTGTTCTATAAAACAAGCATGCCCATCTCAAAGGATTCTTAGAGAGGCTGAGTGGTTAACTATGACTCTTCTGAACACGAAAGTGCTGTAGGAAGCGTTGGTACTCACTCATCTGATTTCTTAAAATATCACCTTTAATCTAGCGCTAACCAATATCAATAGTATGTATCGCTTTGGTTGACATTAACATGGATACCTGTTCCTCCATTTTGCCTTGTCATCTTCATGAACCAACACAAAGGCATCAAAAGAAGGAGAAATGTTAGAAAGATAACTCCGTTCACAGAGATGTCAGTAGATAAACCGGGTCTGTGTCTTACATGAACTGGCTACCTAAAAGATAAATTTCAATCTAATACATTAAATCTGATGTAAGAAAATTTAGTCCTTTCATTTAACTAAGTATAACCAAAGCAAAAGTGAGAAATTAGGTGGCCCTTTTATTAGAGAATGTCAACTTACACAAGATCACTGTCATCGTAACACCAAACAGTATTTTTAAAAGGCACCTGACACTTATTTACATTGGAAGATAAGACATATTTGCTTTGTCTTTTAACCCACTTCGTTCCACCCCGTCCGACAGAACTTTGGGTGCAGAGTCCACAGCGCGCACTGTCTGGTTCTCCACAGTCACGCCTTCTACCAGATCAGGGTCAGCGATGAAGCGGAAATGACAATGCTGAGGTCTCATTACCCGTGAGTTAAGTCCGAGTTACTATGTGCATCTGGGAGAGATTTCATATACATTTTTGACATAACCAGGTCAAATTTATTTTCTCTCTACCCTCTTCCTTCAATCCTCTAGTATGAATTCTGATATTCTGTACTGTATTTTCCATATCAAAACAAGAATATTTTAATGTGAGTCAAGTTATATTTAATTTCTAAAGGCTCACATAGCCAAGCACATCCCTTCAAAACGGAAGGCGATCCGTCAGTGAAAAGTGAAGTCATTACAGTAACTTTGGCACTTACTGTCACCAACACTGCAGAAGACATTCTAATGACAGAAGGCTCTCTAGGCTGCAGACCGACTGGACCTTAAACCACTTCTGAAAGCTTTCTGTCACAAACCAGTACGTCATGTTCAGGCCACACACACACAGGTGTTTAGAAGCCTGGGACCATGTGTCGCACTGGAAAAGCGGAACGGCTCCCCGGCCGGGTGGCTCAGCCGGCTGCAGCACGTCCACGCGCCGCACAGCTGCAGCTTCGTGCCCCCGGGCAGGGCGCGTGCCCCGGTTCCACGTTCCATCCGTGGTTGGGGCACATGTGGGAGGGAGGCTACCAATGTTTCTCTTTCACATCAATGTTTCTCTCTCTCTCTCAAAATCAACAGACATGTCCTCGGGTGAGGATTTAAAACCTTTGGAATAACTCACATAAAAGCCTCCATTTCTGGGTCTCGTGAGAGAGCTGAAGACCGGGCCACACTGGGCCCCCGTCCTCTGTGGCAAGCGTTGAGTGGGGCTGAGCATTTGCTGCCCCTGTAAGAAACTCCAATTCATCACGGCCTCTGCTCAGTCCGACCTGCCCTTCTGGGTTATCCTTAGGGCCCCAGTCCACAATCAGTGTTTGTGATCCGCACTCACGGTGTTTCTTCACACAGCAACCACTCCCCACTCTGTCCACTCAGCACTCCACGCCAACGCCACACACACGTGTGCACATGCATCACTTTGGTCATTGCTAGTCCGCTAGCTCTTCAGCCAGCTTCCAGATTATGTCACACACTTTCACGTGAATTCCTCCCTGCGTCCAGAATGTCCTTCCCCGACTCCCTGTCTGCTCAGTTATACCTCCTCATCATTTATGGGAGGTCAGCTATGCCTTCACTAGCCCTTCTCCCCCTCCGCGCCGCCGTCACCGAGTGTAAGGGATCGCTCCTTCCTCCGGAAACAATCTGCTGCACGGATGGAACTACTGGCAGTCTGCCCCTTCGTGCCTGACCGGCAGCCTGCCCCCACCTTTGTAGCGCTAGTGCCTGTTTCAGTGCTTGGTAACACACAACAGCAAACGATGGATTTTTGATAAATAAATGAAAGACTTATTGATTTTTCTCCGGGAGGGGAGGATATCTAGGAAGAACAGAACACAGGACAAAAGAAATATATGATTTGTGCTCTGAATTACTCATCCATATGAAGGAAAATACACAAAACATATTAATTCAAAACATTCTCTTCTCTACAGAATTTCCTTCTGCCTTTATACTTGGAAGAATTAATAAAACACACATGTAAGAATAGAACCATTAAGTTAAAAAGGGCTTAATTATTTATCTAACTGATACACACTTTTTACTTAACTAAAATTTTGGCATTGTGTAGTATACCCAGATGTTTATATCGTCACAAATAATTTTTTTAACCATTTATGGCAATTCAGAAAACTGCATCTGGTATTTCTTATATGTTTCCTCTAAAATCACCACTTCTGCCAAAAACATCTATAAAGAAATCCCTCAAAAGGTTTGGGTAACAAAGCGTCTGGGAATGTATCTGGCCTGCGTTCAACAGGACATTGTATGTTTTCTTGTATAAATCATGTCCTGGAAAACGGAATGTCTTTATTTGAAATAAAAACTCTACCATCCAATACCAAAAAGTTAGTTCCACAAAAAATATTTTAAACTTCTTTTATATTTGTAGTTTTAAAATGCCACAGCAGGTTTACTAGGTCTCATTTTTATGGTATTCTAGATTTTCTTTAAAGAACACTCTAAGAAAACTTTCCATTCTCAACTCATAGATACTTTGAAAAGCAGTCACCAAACCTTCCTTAAAATAATATCAGTTCTGGGGCCCTGGGAGACGTGGGTATAAACCAGCAGACAGGCCAAAGGAGTTTCCCGATGCCAGAACCTGAACTGGTATTGTTTATGAAGCTTATTTTTCCCTGTGTACACAAAATTCACTACTCTTTTGAATACTAGTTATCAAAACAAAAAGAATTTTGTACTATTTCGATTTCATCCCGTCACCTTCACTTAAGCAGGACTTTACCTTGAGAACGATGGTGAAGAACAAGAGGTGAAAGAAGGGAACTGGCCATACACGCAGTAAGGAAGCGTAACGCATCTTTCGATGGCTTGGCGGCAGCCCCGTTTCCCCAGGGGTGTCTGTTCCCGCGAATGACAATTCCACAGAAATGATGAGCTCTGATCAGCTCAGAATAGTTAATGAAAGACACTGTCCTATCTGTTTCATAGAAAAATCAGTACAAGTACGGGGTGACATGTGAAAGAAGTCTTTGGAACTATTAAAAAAAGAATATTTCAGGGAAAACCTTGCAAGAATAATTTCTAAAAGGGAGGAAAGCAGTGATTCTTCTACTAGCCAACATTGTCTATTAAATATAGCACCTGTATCATCTTGGGGTTTTCTTCCATTGTTATTTCCCTTAGGGGGTGGTCGGGGACGAAGAGAGAGACTTTTCACATTTTCGGGGTGAAAGCCCGAGACCACCGATGCAGGGCCCTGCCCCAGCGCCTCCGGCCCACGGACCGCTCCTGGCCCACCGGGGTCCTTGGGGAATTGACGAGGCACCGTGTCACGGGCGGTGCTGTCTGTGCACCCTGGTCTTACGTGAGGAACTGGCGGTGTTTCCACGTGCTGTGCTACTTCCTCGGAAAAAGGGATCCTGTCTAGTATCTCGCGCAGCACTGAAAATGAAGCCAAGTAATTGGTTCTCATTAATTATTTAATGCCTGATAAGGCACCTTCCTACTTTTCACACGGAGCCTGAAAACACCCTGAACTCACGAGCACAGTTGCACGTACATGGCACCAACAATTATGTATTCTGAGAATGACTGAAATCATCAACTCTTTGCTGCTTTAATACCGGTATTATACACGATGGCTCCCTTTTCGTGTCCGACCAGACTGAATCAGCTCATTTCTGGTAGCAATGACATAATCAGCATTTCCAATAAAATATCACTTTTTAAAATGAGTTTCCTAATATTGTTTAAATGTTGAAACTGCATATCAACTAATCATCAGTCTGCAGATGCTTAGGAATAAAACAATACTTTGCCTCTACGATTCAAGGCTCTGTGTACTTTCTTGCAACAAAAGCCAATCTGTCCTTTTCAAAATTGTTTCTCCTGGCAAATATTTTTGCTGTCTGGCCAAGTTTTGTGTTAAAAATAAAGTACAGTATTACAGCATCAATCAACATTTAAAGTACTTAATGATCTATGAAAGAAAATATACAGTGATTCTTTTGAAACAACCAAGCCAATCAAAGTTTTATTTATATTATCAAATCAAGAGTGTAGCTTTGAGAAAATAAAATCACACCACTGTTTAGAGATGTAAAGCAGTATCGAGCACTTAGGTAATAAAAGAACAGACTGTTAGAGCTGTAAAGGGCAAGAACAGCCTGAAGACATAACAGAACTGTATCTGCTCCGCTTCCCGTCTGCGCAGCGCTGGCCTCTTGCCTGCCCTTCCAAACGCCAGCGGTGGAAGCATAATCGGGGCTTTTTCTGTCGCGAACGCTGACTCTCAACCTTACTATACATTCACAATGAACGTTACTTGTAACTTCTTCACGTGAGCAGGGGTCTAGGCCACAGCCTTGTCCCTGACAACCCAAATCTGAAAATGTCCCCCTGCTACCGGGTGCTGAAGTGGGTGCCTGAACAAGCACTGAGTAGTGCAGGGACTCTGGTCGTGGGTGTCGACCACAGTAAGTCCCAGATTTTGCAGTCTCACCGCTACCTACTGGGAACGACTCAGGGAGACATCCAAAAGGGGGTGTGGCCTCAGACACTCCAGCAGCATGACACAGAACCCTGCGCCGGCACAGACCAAGGGCTGGTTCCAAACGCTGCCTTTTCAGCTCCGCGAGTTCAGCGCTACGCTGCTGTGATTCTCGGCTAACCCCTCGGGTGCCCCATGTGTCCACTCTGGGCTGTTCCTGTGTCTTCCAGGAAACGCTGCAGCTGCACTGGCCTTCAAGACCCACTTGGGCTCTCTTCCCAATGAACACCGCCTCCAGACACGGGCAACGGTTTCAACACTTAGGGTGCACCAGAGAAGGGACTGTCTCTCTTCAAAGGAGTTGGAGACGCACGGAACAAGTATAAGTCAGACTACACAGTGCTCTTTCCCCGACAGGAAGGAATACGGCAAACATGCAAAGAACACGGACTTTGGTCAAGGGTAAAGGATCAGAGTTCAAATCTCGGCTTCCTTGATTTATAAAATGAAACTACCGCCACCTACTTTAGAGTTGCGTGTGAAGAGTAAAAGAAAGGAGACCCAGCACACAGTGCGTGTCATGTAAAATGCCCACGACACTCCATACACAACTGTCAGCCCGTGCCAGACCCCCAGGCTGGGGACCCCAGGCAGGTGGTACAAAGCGAACAGAGGACTTCCAGTTGGCCGGTAATCTGCCTCCGAATCAAGTGACCTGGAGGAAAACCACCTCACGTGACCAACCTTATTTTTTGTGTTCCCAAAAATCTCTTGTCCCCTGCCTCCTGCTGGATTCTGGCTTGTCCCTTGGTACCCGAGTTTCAGAGGTTCCCGCCTGCCTGCTTCCTCAGCGTCTCAGTCGCTGTTTCTGCTGTCTGACAGTATCTCTGCCGTGGCATCTCCTTCCAGTTTTGCCTGTTTCTAACTTTTACATTATTTTAGGTGGCACTTCTTAATTCCTTAATCACGTCTTGGTGTGACTGCGACTACGCAGACACTAAAAGGTGGTGGGTTTGTAGGTCCCCTTATCACCTTCTGACAGCATTACATCCTTACCTACTGCAGGCAGCCCCGGAATAGCTTTACCTTCCTGGGGACCCTTACATCAGAGATTACATGAGGACACGCCACCTTTGTCACGTCAGAGTCAACAAAGCACTGATGAGCCACCTGATCATCTGAGGCCCAGGTGACAACCCTAAGCACAGGACCCAACTCAGGGAACTGACGGAGCTTATGACAAACCTTACAAGCACCAGAATGTACCAGAGGAGTGGCCTGTAGGTGGAGCGCCGTCTACAGTCATAAAAACCCAGCTGTGCCCAGACGCTCATCACACAAGAAGCTCCTTTTACCAGCCAGCACTCGCTCGCTAGCACAGCAGACGGCGTTAGGCGATCAGATGAACACGGACTGACTGGGGGGGGTCGTCAACAGAAGGAGTCAGGTCAGTCACAGCAGCCCCCTTGGTGGTCACCAGGGTGACGGCCAACACAACCTGACCGCCTCAGTGCCAAGGAAGACGAACTGGACGGCCAGGGCCAACTTACGACTCCGGTCTCACCAGGACCACATTCGAGCGGAAGCAAATCGGTCATGGGAGGTGGTAACGGAAGGCGCCCACCCACGGAAGTTGGTCTCACCCAGCTTCACCCAGGCATGGGGGAAGGCACTGACTCACTAGTGTGCGGGAAGAAAAGGAAAAGGGAAAAAACCTACTTTGTTTTTTAAGTTGTTCAATTTGTTCTTCCTTCAAATCTAATTGCTCTGTGAGTCTTGACGCTGAATCCAACGCAGCATTTGCTTCATCCAGACGCTCCTAAGGGAAGGGAAGGGAATGAAAACGCAGCATGTCAAAGCTACTTCACCAACTACGGGGCAGGACGCATCTTAGAGTCGGTCAACCCTTTCCGTTTCCGCAGGTGCGCTTGGGCAGCAAGGTCACGCAACTGAGTGTCAAAGACGGAACCCACACCTCACAACCCAACACCGCCTCTCTTAGAGGAACTAATCAGGAAAAGAGGCTGCAACACAAAAAGACACGGTGACAAACATAAAAAAGGGACAGGAGAGAACAAAAGCTACAAGAAGCAGATACACAAAGTCAAGAACGACAGCAACAAATGCTCTAAGTTTTGTAAGCCTGATGGGTGTAAAGTGATGTTTCATTATTACTTTTTATTTCCCTAACTGCTAGTGAATCTGAGCCTTTTTTCCTGATTACAGAATGGCCGGATCTGCTCTTCTGTGGAAGCCTCCTCACAAGCCTTGCCGTTTTCCTGCTGCGCCGTCTCCCTGCGGGCGGCCTGTGGGCGCGCACTCATTCCACAGGAGAGATGGACCCTCGTCAGCAGCGCCGCTGCAAACATTACTCCCCCGAGCTGCCGTCTGCCTGCCGACCGCCTGTTTCTGCACGTGGAGTGTTTAAACTGCACGTGGTCGAACACGCTCCCCTGTGTTCGCAGCCTTTTGCATTTGAGTCGTGGCTAGGCCCCTCCTTGACCCTAGGCTGTCCATGTGGTCTTCTAGGTTTTCTTACAGGAAACTTACTTTTGAAAATATTTACATCTTCAAAATAGTGTTTCTCAAGGGACGTATTTCTGACATCCTGGCCCCTGACCACCAAATGCCAGAAATCCGTGCCGTCACTGAAGCCACCGGAGATGCCCCGATTCCCAGCGCCGCTCCCGTTAGGCACCCTCACCCCACCACACGTGGGATTTAACTCCACACACGGTGCGGTATGGGGCCCGTTTTGTTTTGTTTCATAGAGAGAGCCAGTTGTACCAGCAACATTCGTTACATGATCTATCCTTTTCCCATGAAATTTAAGTTAGTTTAGTTGAGGGTTTTAGTCTTAAATTCTCAAATCTCTCTTGAGCTCTGTTTCTGAATTTTCCGTCTCTTCCACTAATCTAGTCAATATGGCACTGATTTATGGCTCTATTTCAATATTTAGTGCACAAGCCCCTCCTTACTGTTGTTGCTCTGCACAATTTTCTTAGCTATTCTGGAATATTCACTCATGTACACTTTAGGTCAAGTTTTGCCATATTGAAGCAGAATGTGGTACCTTGGACAGGTGTCATCTTGTCATCTTGGTGTCATCTTGGACAGACTGTAGCCCCCAGTTATTCAATCACACATAACCCACATGGTGCTGTGAAGGTATTTACAAATAGAATCAAAGCCTCTCATCAGCTTAATTTAAGGAAGGCACGTACATTATCCTGGATAATCAGGGTGGACCAGTCTCAACTGACTGAGCCAGCTGAAAATCCTTGAAAGCAGGCCTGCGGCTCCCCCCCACCCCTCCCCCAACAGAAGGAATTCCTTTTCTGGTCAGCAAGTCTGGCCCCTGCCCTTGGAGTTCCGTCCTGCTGGCGCCACTCCTTCCAAACCACCTGCGGACGGCAGCCCCGGCCCGTGCCTGTGCGTCCTGCCGGCACACCCTGTGATCCTCCTGCGCTGCCTGCCAGGACCACGAAGCTCCTCGCGGTAGAGCTCAGAGGGGTGCATGGTGTATGTATCAACGTGTGCCTTCACACACATGTCACACACAAAGACTTAATATTCAAAATCCACAACACTAAGCCTTGTGTAAAAGAAGTTTAAATGCTATTTTAACCTAATTTTGCTTATATTTAATCAATTATTAAAGTTAAAACTACACTAAGATTTTTTCAAAAATTAATACTCAGATTTTGTTACTCTTTCTACCATTTCATTTTTATTTCATTAATTTCAGCTTTTATCTTTACTAATTCCCTTTTGTTTCTTCTAATTTTACTCTTTTTCTAAACATATGTTACATTTTAAGTTAAAAACAAACCTAGTTTAAAAAAGAAGATGTGACTTCTACTTGAACAGTATCACCAACTAGATACTCTGCACCCAACAGAAGCAACTAAAAGTACTGGGTAAAATACTTGTTTAAACATATTAATGAGCTGACCAGGAAGTAACCATAAATGGCCAATAAACATTAAAAGATGCTTGACCTCATTAGTAGTCAGAGAAATGCAAACTAAAACCAGAAGAAGAGAACCCTCTGCCCCTACCACATTGGCAAAAACTTAAACATATTCTTATAATGTCAAGCGCCACCAAGGACGTAGAATGAGAACTCTTACGTACCACTGGTAGGAATAAGTCGGCATAACCGCTTTAGAAAACCATGTGCCACCATCTAATAAAGTGGAAACTGCTCACACGTATCTCATGACTCAGCAATTCCAATCAAGACACACACCTGGAAGAAACCCCTGTAGCGCGCACCAGAAGATATGGACAAGGAAGTTCGTAACCACACTGAAGACCAGATAATGAAAATATCCTCACCAATAAAATGGGTAAATAAATTATATATTCATGCAATGAACAAAGCAGTGAAAATAAGGAACACTCTGCACACAGCAACACAGCTGAGACTCATGAACAGACTACTAGGCAAAAAAACAAGTCCCAGGAAAATTATTCGATGTACAGTTCAAAGTGCTGCTTATACAGAGTTCACAACTATGCGAAACCACACTGTGCACTGTTCGAGCTGCACATCGACGTGACGAAACCGCACGAGATGACAAGGGTGGGCCAACACAACAGGCCAGAGGGGCCGGCGGTGAGGGAGGGACGAGAGGGGGAGGCACGCACGAGGAGCCCCGAAGGACGGCGCCCCACTGGGGCGGTGAGCGTGTGGGCCTTTGCTGGGTGCCTGGTCTTGTATTTTACACACGTTATCTACACACGGTTCTGCAGACACTCAATATTTAACAATTTCAGAACTTTACAGGAACTATGGCTTCACTTATTTGGAATATTAATGTACCTGAATAGCACGTTCACCACCAATGACAGGTACGCACATTTTAGTTTCTACCAGCAATCACCAGAATCTAATCAAACTTAGAAAAGTTTACCCTAAATCTAAAAGCAAGTCACTTTGTGTCATATCTCTTCATAAGAGTTCCTTCTGTTTATATTTTATATATAAATGTTTGTATGTGTAAAAGGCAGCATAATAAAGAGAAAACGTATCTTAAAGGATTATGCTGCAAAAAAGATCTAATGGGATAATATCTATTATTTCAATCCATGTGAAATAAAGTACCCAATATATTTTGTTGAAAAGAGAAAATTATAAAGTTAAAACTGTAGATTAATTTGTTTTTTCTTCCTTGATCTCTAAAATACTCACCCGCGCCCCGGAATTAAAACACCCTGCATCTCGTATCTGCTGCTGGTCACGCGAGGAAAACCCTGAGGGCCTTGCTCACTATGACGCCACGGCACAGGGGCAGGCTAGTCGCCCAGACAGTGTTCACTCAATCATTTAGGAAATTATTTCTAGGACGACAGTTCTACAAGCAATTGCTTTGCAAATAATATTTACAGGGGAAATTATTTCAACCCACCTGTAATGAGATCAGTTTCCCTTCCAGATTTTCTGCCTTTTTCTTCCATTCAGCTACGAGCTGTTTGTGCTTTTCTAGTTCAGCAGAATACATAGCTTTTTCCTCTAAAGAAGAAAAAAGTTACATATATTTTGCAATTGTATTATAAAATTAGAGTTTTAAACCACTTGAAATTTTAATAATTCAACAAAAATAGTTCATACGTCTCAACAACTATGCATGCCTCAGTGACAGCCTTACCGGAATAGAGATAACGAGGCCTGCCTGAGCCCTTCCCCACCTGGGCCATCTCGCAGACTCTTGCCTCCGTCCAGGACTCCACTCGATACCCCCTCTTTGGCAAAGCCTTCCTCCCTACAGCCTCAGCCCCACACTGTTTTGTACACACGTTCACTTCAGTATGTATGTGTAGTGGATCTAGAAAACACTTATACTTAAAATTCAAGATTTCAACCATATAAGGAACCCCAAAGGCCTACCGTGTTCGAGTTGAGAGTTTAACTTGGGCACAAAGCTGAAACTCCTGTTGCTTCATTAGCCTCACATCCCCTAATCGCCCACCTGCTCCCACCAGCCGGCAATTAGCTGCCAACAATTACTAAACGCATGAACAAACAAATGGATGCGTAAACAATGTCAGAGGGAGTAACTCTGAGGAGGGGAGATAGATGTGAAAAAGCATACTCGGTTATCACCGCTATCGTGTCTCCAAAAGATTGTTTTCCAGCCGGACTAGAAAACAGTTACCTCGAACTATAGGCGAAGAGCTAAGAACAGGTTCTGCAACTTTCCAGAGGAGAGCCATTACTGACAGTCAACTCTTTAAGTAGGTTCAACCTCCACCTGGGATCTCAAAACCGAACCCCCTTTCCTAGGTGCGACTCTCTTCCTCTGTATTCCACGCGTGACCGCAGGAGCGTCCTCTCCACGTTACCCTTACAGCCTCCCCACACGTACCTTACCTGGCCATGTGATAGATACTAAGACAAATTTCAGTGATTACTATACATAGCTTACATTCTCTAGTCTTACTTGTAAAAACAGTCTAAACTAACTGGTTAATGGCTACATATCTTCCCCCCTACAAGTGGGCAACCTTTCAAAGACACCCATGTCCCCACGTCTAGCCTAAAACAGCACTGAAACAAGCCAACCTTCCCAGTAACGACGGTAACCTCTCCTCGCCGGAAGGCTGACCACACACCCACCTTGCTGGAAGTGCTCCAGGACCATCTGCAGGTTGGAGAGCGACAGAGCGTACTGCTTCACTTGCTCCCGGGACACAGTGAGCTGCAGGGCGGTTTCGTCCCTTTGCTTGGACACGACGTTCAACTGTTCCTGCAGGGACTCCACCTGCAGACTGGCCTGATGGCTTCAAACACGAGAAAAATCAAACTGTTTCTATTTAGGCGCGTTACAAGACGAAACATCTTCCCTACGTTTTTGGATTAAATGCAAATTAGATTTCACACTATTTAGATAACTTTAATAAGGTGAAGTCTCTTCCCTACTTTTTTTATTGTGGTAAAATACACATAATATTTACTACTTCAATCACTTTTAAGCGCAGAGGTCAGTGGCACTGAGGACATTCACGTTCCTGCACAACCATCCCCACCATCCACCGCCAGAACGCCTGGCCTCCGCCCCAGCCGAAGCACCACACTCATTAAACAGTAGCTCCACTTCCCCCGGCAACCACAATCCTACTCTCTGTCTCCATGAATCTGACCTCATTACATCAAGTTCGAGTTCAAAGAACCTTGGAGTGCCTCTAATCCTCGTTCTCCCCATTTTTGTTAATCCAACCATCCTTCCTGCGAATGTGACTTGAATAAATGGCAAGCATTTTAAAGACAGCATAGGGCTAGACAAGAAATGTCACCATAAGGAAAATTTACAAATGGCCTGCAACTCTCCTGTTTCCAGACTAAAACTCCAGAATGTAATTTACCAGCAAATTTTTAATTGTAAGAAACCTCAGAAATCATTTTATCCAGCTTCCAAATCCAATGAGCAATGAATTCTGACACCCCCTTGCTTTTGACATGTGAAATCACGGCCTTCCTAAGGTGAGAGCACTGATTAACCGCTCTCATCACTAGTTAATCATCTCTTACCATTATCTTTCTGGTACTTAACTAACCCCTACAACTGCCCCAAACGATAAATCAAAGTTCCCTAAGAGATTTATATAATACCTATGCAGGCTCATATCACTGATGTACTTCCTTAATGTATAATTATTACATACAAAATACTTACTGCAAGTCTTTCCTGGGTTTTTAATAATCCAGTTAAATTCTTACTCAAGGGCAGCCCATCGAAGCCCATGTAGAACAGTTATTAGTACTTTGAAGAAACTTTACCCAATAGCACCCTCTCGTGGAAAGAGCAGTAAACTGATAAGCAGCAGACAACTGCCCTCAAATGTCCCTGGGTTTGGTTCAACTTCGCAGGCTAGTGGAGCACTCAAAGGGAGACTGTGAAGATGAAATGAGCTGTGAGGCCACTCAGGAGGTCAACGGTTTACCACGTGGTACTGCTGTTAGGTAAAGACTCAGACACCGTAATCTGCTTTGTAGCTTGTGTTACGTGCAGAACAAGGATTTGCTGACCATCTACTGAGCTGTGCACAAGAACGTATGCCTGTGGGAAGGGCACAAAATAAACGGTGTCCTTGCTCCCCTCAGTGACCTTACATTCCACTGGGTGGAAGAGAAGTGTAAGATGAGTCAACAATTACCCATAAAATATAAGCGCCCCATCAAAGACGCACTAGTATTATGCAGGGTCAAAGGAAAAAAATGTCACCCCAGGGTTTGGTTTTGGACTTGAGGAGTGGGGTGCGACGCAAGGCATTCTTTGTGAAGGACATGCTACCTGAAGAATAGGTGAGATTAACAGAAAAACTGCCAGAGATCAGAGATCAGAGATCATTAAAGCAGAAGCAAGAGTACGAAATGGAAAAGAAACAAAACCAGTCGCTGTGTCTGGAGCACTGAGAACTACGGTTTGGTGGGCTGTGGGCTACAGCCAGAAGGAAGCAAGGCTGAGGTGGGACACGGCCCGCAACCACACCACGGGTCCACCCGGGCTTTAAAAAAGGAGTGCCAAGACCACGGCTCTTCTTCGCAACTGTTACCCCGGCAATTACTATGACGGGCAAGCGAACGGGGGCAGAGCAAACAGGGCCCGAAAAGTGAGACAGCAACGTCACAGGCCGAGGGTGTCTAGGCGCTTCTGTCTGTGTGAAACGCACACACAAACGACATCCCCTGTTCTCGTTTTACACGAGTTTTCCGTCCGAGTGTGACGCAATGATGAAGTTCCCCACACTGGGAGGGGCCGTCCACCACTGGAGTACCGTCTCCCCTGGCCCACGGCTCTCTGCGGACTCAGGCACCTACCATCTTCTCACTGCTCCCTTGGCACAGCGCACAGTAAATACATGCATAAAAACACATGCGTATCAGAATGGAAATAAAAGTAGACACCATTTTTCTGCAAGATTATTCAGAAATATATTTCAGAAGTTTTAAAAATACCCTTTGAACCAAGCTTCCATTTCTAAAACTTTACACCAAGGAAATAATGTCACAAGAAAAAATACCTTTCTTAAGGTATGACAGCACTCTTAGTAATTCTGAAAAATTGAAACACTCTACATACATGTCCAATAATAAATAACTGGATTAAAGAAATTATGGCAATCCCAAAAATGGCACACTATGTAGCCATAAAATGATATTGCAGAAACATATAGTTTAATGTGTACTGGTACACATATTAACAGAAGCAGGTTACAAAACAGTATGAATGTATGACCTCTGTTTGCTTTAAAAGTATATAATATGTACACAAATATATCAAAGTGTAATAAAGACACAAAGAGAAAGATGACTTCTGGGTGGGTGGGACTTTGGCTTTATGTTCTTTTGGTTTATGTGCTTTTCTTTAAGGGAAAAATATGTTTTGTAATAAGAAAAAAGACATTTTACTGAGAGAAATAAAATTTTTAACTGTATAAGTAGGGACCTGGCTACTCAAAAGTTCTAACAAACCAAGAGTTGATTCACACTAACCTAGGTCTTCACCTTGCTACTTCCTTTACTCTCTCCCTTCTTAGAGCCAAACCTTGTTCAACCTTAGATCATTCGATTAAAAATAAAATGATACAAATGTAATCAACTTACTTCTTTTAGAGTCAGAAAAGCCAGTTAAATCAGTTGGTATTTAAATCTAAACTCCAAAAATGACGAGAAGCAGTTCTCCAGGGTAACGGTTGAGACGCAGAGGCCGTCACCCTGAATGCCAGCTCCGGGCGAGAGCTAAACCTCAGTGTGAACCCCCGGCACGCTGTGTGCCTGGCCTTGGGAAGGTCAGCAAACCTCTTTACGTTTATTCATTTGTAAAATAGAGATCATTTGTAAAATAGAGAATAAAATGAGGTAAAATATGAAAAATGCTTCTTGGCTCTTATACTCAAGAAGCGTAGGGTTAACATCAAGGCTAAGAAAACGAGAGAGTTACCTTGCATTCTCCATTGCATTAGAGGAAGAAAGCAGCTTTTCCTCCAACACTGTGACTTTCTTCCTTAGCTTAGCCTCTCTGTCTTCCGCAGCCAAAGCTTCACGGGTGTAAGAATCTTCTGTCTCTAAAAGGTGGTTACGCAGTCTCTCTAGCTCCTGATTTAAGCGTAATTCTTTGTCACGTAAATGCTGAACCTAGATAGAGGACATTTCTTTATTTTTCTTCTACAAAATGCTCCTGCCCCTCAACCCCACAAGCCACTGTTATCAAAAAACTTCCCCATATTGAAGTATTTTAACTGTATACTAATTTCTCATACTGCAAGATGTATTTATGCTAGGAAAAAAGTCTCCTGAGGTCATCCTGAATACTCATTTGGAAGGTTCACTTAGGAACACCTCAGTCCAGTGGCTATAGTGGAAAATGGAACTGTACAAAGTATTAGGCTTTTTGCCACAGAACCACTTTTTCAGTAAATCTCATTTTTCCCATATTTTATGAATGGGAAATATTTTTTATATCCAAGGTATGTCATGCTTTTCACTTTTTTATTTAAAAAGATCAAGGTATATTTTAGGTTCAGGTATACAACATGAATGATTAGATCATGATTTCCACTTTGAAAAATGAAGTGAAATGCATTCCGGGAGTTCCAAACCCTACCACAGCACACGAGAGGAAGACTCGGCAAAAGTCGCCCATGGAAGAGACTCAGTTCAGGTGGTAATCGTTACAGCCGCCTTACGTGGAGGCTCTCACAGCGAGTGCGGACAGCACGGCCTCTCTGCAGCCAGAGAGTACCTCCTTCTGCAGGGCGGAGAGCCTACCTCCTTCTGCAGGGCAGAGAGCGTACCTCCTTCTGCAGGGCGGAGAGCCTACCTCCTTCTGCAGGGCAGCGTTCTCCATCTGCTTCTGCTTCAGGGCCAGCAGCACTTGGTCCCTCTCCTGCTGAAACGTGACCGTCTGCTCCTGCATCGACTTAACCGTGTTCAGAAGCTGATTTAGCTCCCCAGTCTCACCCTTTAGGGAAGAAATATCTTTAGCTTTACATAAAAACACATTTCAAAAGGACATTTCTTCATTAATTAATTTTAAAATACAGCTAACCATGTCAAAGTCGTCAAAAGAGGCACGTGTGAGAAGCGGTCAGTCTAAGCGAGCCCGAGCGCGCGTGACGCCGGACCACACCGCTGTGCACTGGGCGCCTCCGGGAGCAGGGGCGCCGCTCCGCGAGAAACTGGGGACACCCGAATGGAGTGTGAACTTCAGGTGACAGTGATGCACCAGCACGGGTTCGGCAGTTGTCACAAGTGCAACATGACAGAGGAAACTAGGTGTGAGGCACATGGAAACTCTCCACTGTCTTTGCAACTTCTCTAATAATCTCAAATGGTTCTTAAACTTTATTAGAAATATTTTTAAAAGAGCTCAAAAGACACACTCTCTTCAAAGGTCCCCTAAACACTGTTCACAAACCCAAAATCACTCAAACACAGCGTGAGAGTGTGTGTCCCCCACTCATCGGACAGACATTCGCAGCTGCTGTTGGACAGAGCAAGTGTCAATCAACGCGCTGGCAGAGGAGGAGAGGCCAGTCATTCCACAGGCACGGCCTGTTTTAAAAGAATGCTTTGGCAACAATTTAATGAATGGAGGCAACTCTGGAATAATATCTTGCTGTATGGGGAAATTTATTCTTGGTTGCAGTCCACACAAGTACAATCTATTAAAGAGAGCAGAAAAAAGATAACCATTGCACCCTGGCTGGTGTGGGTCAGTGGATTGTACACCAGTGTGAACCAAAAGGTCTCCAGTTCAATTCCTGGTCAGGGCACTTGCCTGGGTTGCAGGTTTGGTCCCCAGTTGGGAGCGAGTGAGAGGCAACCAATCAATGTTTCTCACATCGATGTTTCTCTCCCTCTCTTTCTCCCTCCCTTCCCCTCTCTCTAAAAGTAAAATAAATAAAATCCTAAAAAAAAAAAAAAGATAACCATTGCAAGCCCTGACTGGCGTAGCTCAGTGGATTGAGTGCAGGCTGCAAACCAAAGCATCGCAAGTTCAATTCCCAGTCAGGGCACATGCCTGGGTTTAGTGGGGGCCCTGTGGGGGCCACGTGAGAGGCAACCACACATTGATGTTTCTCTCTCTCTCCCTCCCTTCCCCTCTCTAAAAATAAATAAATAAAATCTTTAAAAAAATAAAATAAAATAAAATAAAAAAAGATAACCATTGCAAAAGTAGGGCCATGAAATTAAGATGATAGCTGGATTTCTGAAAAGCACAAAAAATTAACAGGCTATTTAAATATGCATGTCATATGAATCTATTTATAGTTTGAAGGTATTATTTCAAATTTTCATGGAAACTTTCCATTTCTTTAATATACAATGTGTCCCCCAACATAAATTAAGCTAAACCAAAACATAAAACCATCTGTTCCTTTTATCTTAACACTCTCTCCTCGATAATGAGGCCAGGAGTTTCCAAGTAGTTTTTCAATTAAAATTTTTCCGTATTACAGAGAAAGAACAAATGATTGGAAAATTAAAGAGTTAAAGACTCCTATTGAGAACATCTCTTTTACCCTAAAAAAAAAGAGATGTTATTTATTATATTCAAAATATAATAAAGGTACTTTTCAGCTACATAGAGTATTGGGAAAAATTAATTTACACTAATTACCTTCAAGTAATAGAATAACTTAATTTCGGCTTAGGGAGTTTCCTAAATGGTGAGTCTTAGTTAAATCTGTATACTTTAAGCCCTGGCTGGCGTAGCTCAGTGGATTGAGCTCGGGCTGTGAACCAAAGTGTCGCAGGTTCGGTTCCCAGTCAGGTACATGCCTGGGTTGCAGGCCATGACCCCCAGCAACCACACATTGATGTTTCTCTCTCTCTCTTTCTTCCTCCCTTCCCTCTCTAAAAATAAATAAATAAAATCTTTAAAAAAAAGTATACTTTAGATCTGTAAATGTCAATGGAATAGAACTACATTGTACAAGAGGCTAAAACCACAAAAAGAAAAAGCGTATTAAAAAGAGCACCTCCCTGTCCCACACCCCTCTGTCGTAACCTGCCAGCCCTAAGACGCCCCACCCCATCCCAGTCAGTGAGCACCAGGAAGACCTTTCTCATGCTGACTGCAGACCAGTGCCACAGGAGCTCAGAAGTGACACCTGAGGGAGGACACCTCGACCCTGTCAGCGCGTGTACTCAATCAGATGTCCAAGGGGAAAATGACTTCCCTTGCCAAAGTGAAGAGTTCATGAAGTATTCCCAAACTGTAATCCAAGACTCTAAGAGAGAACTTAACTGGCAAAAGAAGTTAAATCATTTTGTATCATGGGCCTGGCAGCACTTGAGCGTTCAAGAAGCTCTTGTTCAGTATTCTGATTTCTTTTCCAAACCTCTATTACTAATACCATCGATCAGAGTAATAACCATTACTAGATAGAGTATGATGTACTACAAGGTCTTCAAGATAGTCTTATTACAATCAAAATCAACTGCATGTAGAGATTTAAATATATCAGAACTCCTGATACTTGAAATATGTAGCTGCTACAATCCTCCACTTTGACTGAAGAAACAAACCAACAAGGTCAACACGCACCCAGAGTCACACCAGTGGCAGAGCTGGGAGTGGAGTGTTTACGGGTCCACTGTGTGGAAAGCACCCCTCGTGGCTGACGTTTTGTTAGCACCAGGTTATGACTCACTGGTTCAATAGAAACCAATTTAATGGGTCACCCAGCACTTTCTTTTTTTAAACAGAGCATCACGTGCAGTAAGGGTAATTTCTGATTCCTGAAACTTTTCAGTTTTACACACACCCAAGTGCTTACTGTGTCACAAGGTAAAACATATATTTTCTAAATCCTTTTTTTGTAATCCTCATTTGAGGACATGTTTATTGATTTTGAAGAGAGTAGAAGGAAGAGAGAGGGTGGGAGGGAGGGGGAGGAGGAGAGAGAGGGGGAGAGAGAGAGAGAGACACACACATCTATCAGTTGCCCTCGTGCATGCCCCAGCTGGGAATCAGACCTGCAACCCAGGTACATACCCTGCAACCTTCCAGTGTACCGGACAATGTTCCAACCGAGACACCTGGCCAGGGCTATATTTCTTCCCACAGACTGTCAGAGACTTAGCGTGTACTTCACAGAGCTTCTCATTACATTACATTCTCATTAAAAACTTCTGAAATGTTAACCATTACTAGCACCTACTGAAATATGCCTAAAATTTGGTACTACAAATTTTCCTCTTGTAACACATTTCTACTTTTTGAGTGCTTTTTTTTAAAGGTTTTATTTATTTATTTATTTATAGAGAGGGAAGGGAAAGTGAAAGAGAGACAGAGAGAAACATCAATGTGCGGTTGCTGGGGGTCATGGCCTGCAACCCAGGCATGTACCCTGACTGGGAATCGAACCTGCGACATTTTGGTTCGCAGCCCGCGCTCAATCCACTGAGCTAAGCCAGCCAGGACATTTTTATTTTTTGAAGAAAAATATTAATTGCTACTAACCTTTCCTACTTAACAGGATGAAAAAAATTAACCCAGTATTTTAAAATATTTGGAAATACCTAGTAACTGGGAAAAGAAACTTCCAGGTGCCTCTGGAGTGCATTTATTTAGAATGAACCACAACACCTTAAAATAAGTATCTCTAAATGAACGAATTCACACCCCCTCCAAAGACAACACCCACGAAGCGGCGTAACAAACCCGCCCACCACCCCGCCCCCCCCTCCGCCATGCGCCAGCCGGGACAAACCTCCTTTTCTTTCAGTAGCCGCTCGAAGGCAAGAGCCTTCTCTCTCGTTGAGTGGCACTCAAACTCTTTTTCCTGCAGCATCACAGAAAACTTCATATTCGTCTCTTGTAATGCTTGGTACTCTGTTTCCTTTTCCTTGTTTCTTTCTACTATGTTTTCATTTTCCTCTTTTAATTTACAAATGTCCATTTCTAAATTCAATATTCTCTCCTTTAGGTTCGTCACTGCCTGCCTCAGCAGCTCATTTTCATTGACCTTGTTTGTGTAATTTTCATTTAAGGAGAGTAACTGATCGCTTTGGGCTTTGATTAAGAGGTCTTTCTCCTTCAGTGACTTCTGCAGAACGTCTAGTTTGTCCCTCAGCTCCTTAAGTTCTGCACCTGCTTGTTCGTGTTCTTTCTTCCCTAGCTCTGAGGCGGCAGCCACGGAATCGGACAGTCTGTGATTATTTTCCTGGAGAGTTCGAATAGTTGCATCCTTTTCCTCCAGTGACTTTCTGAGCTCTTCTACCTCTTGCTGAGAAGACTCACTCAGTGTTTCCGACTTAACCGTTCTAACAGACTCGGCCGACTGGGGAGTAAGCGATGGTCCAGAAGAGAACTGAGGGGAAATGATATCGAGCTTTCCTAAAAGAAGATCTTTGGTATTGCAGAGTTGCCCTATACTGTGTTGGACTTGTGCTAATTCCTGCCCGAAACTTTTGAGCTTGGTTTCATTCTGCTCGTAACTCTGGATCAGACCAGTATAGTCCACCTGCAACTTGGAATTATTGTCACTGTCCACCAAAACCTGTGCCTGAAGTTGATGGAGTTCTTCCTGAAGCTGGGCTGACTCATGCTGCATATTTTGTACTGTGGTCATCACCTGCTGTTTCCACTCTTCCATTTTCTTCACTTGTTGTTTTAATTTGTCGCGTTCCTGCAGAAGCTCCTCAAACTGATTACTGTTAACGCCACCGGCCTGGTCACCAGTGCCAGACGTCTGCAAAACGGTCACTAAGGTCTGACATTTCTGACTTAATGCATCTATTTCAATGTCTTTTTCTCGAATGATACGTGATAAATTCTGAACAGTTTCTCGAAACATATCTTGGCCTGTGCTTTCAAATTTAGTGGAAAGTTTTTTATTTTCATCTTGCAGCTTAATGAGGGCTGCCTCTTTGGCAGCAACTATATCTATCACTTTGTGATACTCTGTTTTTAGATGGCTGTTCTCCCTGGTCTTCTCATTCAGAACAGCTAACAGCTGCTCTCTTTCCAGAGCAAAGGCCTGCAGCTGCTGCTGAAGGTACACGACGTCCTGTGTGCAGGGGGTGGAGGAAAGTCTCGCGTGAAGAGCCTGTATCTCCAAGTCTTTCTGCTGGATGATCTGAGTTAGCTTACCAACCTCATCCTTGGACAGCTGATCAATCTGTTTAGTTAAAGATACATTCTTTTCGTTCAGAAGTTTAATCTCCAATTCTCGCTCTTTTATTCCTTTTACTAATCTTTCAGTTTCAGCTTTAGATAAATCATGCTTTTCACTTCCGTTTTCTATGTTAAGGTTCTGAACCTTTGTTTCCTGAAAAATATCAGAATTCTCTGTTTGAACGCCCTGCCTTTCTTCATGCAGCTGGGTTTTGATTTCTTCAATTGTTTTTTGCAAGGTCTTAATTTTCTCATCTTTCTCTAAAAAGAGCTGGGTGTGCGTGACACTCATTTGCTCGTGCCGGTATTTGAACGCGTCCATTTCTTTCTTCTGCTCCTGTAAAGACTGGAGTAGCTGCATTTTACTCTGGTTTTGATCTTCGATTACCTTCTGATGGTGTTTTATTCTCTCTTCAAGGTTACCCTTGATTACATTCAGTTGGGACACCTCAGACTCCAGTTCTGTAACGCAGTCCAGGGTTTTCGGCTCAGCCACAGGCGCCGCCCGGCTCTGCTGCTCCCGGACTCGTTCCAGCTCCTCTTTCAGGTGGCTGTTCTCTTCTTTCATAGATCCGAGAATTCTGTCTTTTTCCTCCAAGGTTTGCTTCAAAACTTCATTTTTCCTTAAGGCCTCGGTATATTTATCTAATTCCTCCTGGAGCTCTGAACTTCTCTCTTTAAGCTTTTCCATAGCAATCTCTTTCTCGTTCATGAGCTGTGCCAACTGCGCCCGCTCCTCTAGACTGGAAGACAGAGTGTGCTGAGTCGCTTTATGATCGCTGTCCAGCTGCTCGATGGCCTTCCTGAGCGCCGCTATCTCAGAGTCCTTCTCCTGGCTGAGTTTCGTCAGGCGCTCCTGCTCCAGCTGCAAAGCGGCACTCGACCCGCGCAGGAGCGCCAGCTCTTCAGTGGTTCGCTCACACTTGCCCGCTTCTTCTGACAGTCTCTTCTCAGCCCGACACAGGGCTGCTTCTAGCTGTCCTTTCTCCATTTTCAGAGCCTCCAAAATAGCGTTTTTTTCTAGAGAAGTCTGACTGTTACCAGCAACGGATTCTTCCAGCTGGCGTCTTACCTCTTCACATGCCAAAACCAACTTTTCATTTTCCGTTTTGAGATCAAAAGCAGCTTTCTTTAAATTTTCATTGAGCTGTTCTACTTCTGAAAGATTTTGCTTTAAGTTTCTAATATCGGCTTCCCTCTCTTTCAGTAAGTCATCCTTAACATTACTGTCAGAGTCTTGGTTAAGGGGCTGAGTAAACTCACACCTGACTCGAGAAAGCTCCTCCTCCTTTTGTTTAATATGTTCCTTCAGTTCAAGGTTCTCCTTCTGGATATTTAAATTATTGTTTTGTGATTTACTTAGTTGATCCACTAAATTTTCTACTTTATCCTCTAGCTCCTGCTTGGTTAAATTCAGGGCCAGTTCACTTTGAATTAACTTTTCTTTCTGCACGTCTAACTCTTTAGTAATGTTCATTTTATCATCTTCAAGTTGATGAACTCTCTTTTTTTCATCATTTAGATCTTTTCTCAGGTTACTGATGATGTCATCTCCTTCATTTTGTTGTCTTGATAGCTGGTCTTTTATCAGAATCAAGTGCTGAAAGAAAAATTAATTAGCATATTAACTTTAAAACATTCTTTCATTTTAGTACCTAAAGAAAATTTTATAAAATTTCGTACACAACAAAATAATCCTCAGATATTTCTAATTCTTCTTAAATGCTTTTTAAAAAAATCCCCACAAAATTACTAATATTTTACAGCAAGTCTATTTTGTCACTTTTGAGATTAGAATTTACACTAAAGAAGGTAAAAGATACACGCTGTTCATTTCCACCATTACACACGGGGCAGGAGTCAACAAACCACAGCCTAATGGGGCAAATCGGGCCGCCGCCCGTTGCAGTAAATAAGGTTTTACTGGAAGAGCGTCACACTCGCGTGTTTACACATCACAACAGAACTGAGCAGCTGCAGCTGAGACTGTGTGGCCCGCAAAGCTGAAAAGATTTACTAACGCTTCACGGAAAAAGTTCGCCAACCTCTACAGCCGGAGCACCAACGAACTGAAACAGCTCGAAAGCATGAAGCTGAACCACACCGACCGCCCGTGCCGGTCACTCTGGCTCGCGGACCACCGCGCAGAACGCCCCGCCGCGCCGTCTCCAGCACCGCGCTCCTCACCTTCGTGGCCTCCTGGTTCTGCCTGTCCAGCTCCTCCAGCTCAGCCGCCAGCATCTCCTTCTCAGTGAGGCTCTGGTTGAGTTCTTGTTCCTTTGCCTCCAAATCACGTCTTAGGTCATGTAACTTCGATTCCAAATCCATGTCTTTTACAGTTGCACTTTTAACTTCCTCACGTTCATTGTTTAGTTTCAAAAGAGATATCTGAAGTTCTTCCTTAAATGAGAAAGGAGAAAGACAACATATACCATCATTTGGAGGAAGAGACACTGAGAGTAAAAACATTAACACGCCTTGGGAATCAATTTTAAATGCTGTGTCAGAAACATTATTGAGTAACACCTCAGCAATCGCATATAAAATTCACAAACCACAGACTCCATCTGTACGCAAAGCGTTTGTACAACCCGAGGCAGGAGTCGCCTTCTGACCCGGCTTCTGCAGGGACACGCCACCATCTGAGACCCCCAGCCCACTCCCACCACCGCGTCTCTGCGGTTCCGCCCCTCCGCCCACAACACACTTTCCCCAACAAGTCTCCTGGCTCCCTCAGCTTCACCTTCCTGACAGCCCATCACCAATGGCCACGGACCAGACAAAAATGTGAAAACCAACACCCGTTCACTCGGAAGTTTGTCCTCTCTAATTAAAACATAAGGGCTTCTTCTCCCTCATTAAAGGAATTTCCTGTATTAACTGGCTTGTGTCACCACGAAACATTCTCCTCACCCAAGAAAGAGCCCTCCTTCCTTTCTTTCCCTTCTAGCCTGAGTGCACACGAGGTTCTCCTTTCTCAAACATCTGTAAACATGTATCTACATGTGTTTTTTCAGTGCATTTATGTCCTCTTCTATTGGTATTTAATGCTTTCCCTCCAAAATCCAAGAAGTAGGACAGTTCTCAATGCTTCAATATTATTTCAACCTCTGATTATGTTTGTGATAATGCTGTAATGCCTTCTTTCGTTACTGTATTTTTAAAACTCAAATTTCTATGGAGTGCACATTAAAGTGAGTAAGAATCTCAAATTTCTACAGCTTAATATACACCTTGAAAAAGAGACAAATGAAAACTATATTAGAATATCTGCCTCACAGTTCTCATTCTTCTTCTAATACAAGCATCCCTTCTGAATTACAACTCAAAGATGAAAACAGTACTCTCCTATGCCTTTTTAGAGCTATCTGTGAAGTTAGGAGAACGACAAAGTATTTTTTTCAGGTGGATCTGAAGATCACACAGAGCCTTTCAACATTTTCAACCAGTGAGCAGACACAATTCAGGGAAGAGTTACAATGGATTACTGAACATCAAAAGAAAGCAGAAACAGCTATCAGAAATAGCTACAGAGTCCAAAAACACCACGAGAAAGCTACAAGCCCTATCAGATGTGTGCAGAGACCTGCAGACCACACACTACTCCAAGGCCAGTTGCAGAAGGAAGTAACCGAAAGCAGCAGGATGCACAAGGAGCAGAACAGAGCGGAGGAAACACGTCAAGTACAGTAACGAGAGATGACTGGGAGACAGGCTGGCGCCAAGGGGCACGAAAAGTGGGCGCAAGGACCCTACGACAAACAGGACAGTTTAAGTGACTAAGAATTGTCCCAGGCTGAGTGGCAACAGCACCCCCTTGAGAAACACTGCCTAGACACTAACACGAGACAATGTCCAAAATGTGTTAAGGTCCGTATGAACAGTGTGCACAGTGGGCTAATATCTGTATTTTTAAAAATTATGTATCAAGCATACGTGCACAGCTACAGTCTGGCAGGATATGTAAGAAACTGGTGAGAGAGGCGGCCTGGGGAAGGAGGCAGCCAACGGAAGTATGGAGAGCCCGCCTGCACTGCCTGAAGTTTTTCAGAATGTATTACTGAACATGTACATCAGTAACTATGTTACTGCTTTTTAAAAATTAAGATCTTAAATTGAGTGGAGACACTTGCCTGTAATAAATACCAGCTTATCACATTCCTGTATTTAAACACCTGCCTTAGTCAAGGAACTAGCTCCCCAAGTGGTACAAACATAAAATTACCTTTCCCCACACCCGAGACCGCATTCCAGAACCTTACTCTATCCTTGCTACCAATATATGCCAGAGACCCTATTTCCACCACTGAGAGTGTCCCCCTTCATCCCGCCCCTCCGAGAAGGCCCTGTGCACCACGCCAGACACACTCGGGGCCAGGTAAGCAGGACGAGTTACCACAGCACGCCACTCCAGATTCCGGACCCGCCTGCGTGTGTGGCTGCCATCAGGACTTCCTCTGAAACCGGAGACCTTCACCTACCTTTTCTGCTCGTATCTGCGTGCCTACTGGCTTATCTCTAGACATAGACTCTGGCCAGCCTCTCACACTCTGAACTTCAACCTGGCCCCGCAATCATCAGTGAGATCAGCTTTATCCTCGGGACTCTCCGGAACTAGTTACTCATCTGGACGGAAACTGGCCCTCGGCGGAGACTGACACAGAACACACACAACACAGTGATGCTGCCCCGTTTCCACGGCACCCACCTTCTCTTCACTCAGCAGGGAATTCTCTTTCTCTAACGCCTGGACGCGCATTCTAAGTTTCAGGTTGTCTTCAGCAAGATTATCCTATAAACATGTTAAAAACAGTGTTTCAAATAACAGGAAATTTCAAGTTTACAAGAAAGTGGGCAAGCTGTACAACTGTGCATTTCTACTCGGCATTTCTTTAGTGATATATAAAAATTATAAGCAAAGCCGGTCACTCGCTTTTTAGGCATTTGTAGGGATTTCTTTATTACGTTTGAAAATATATATATATTTACATTTACAAAACAACATGTAATCACGAGAAAAAGAAACAACTTCCTGAATATCATAAAGGGAAATCAAAATGCATTCCTCACTTTGGTAGAGGATTGACTTCCACTGTTGCTTCAAATATAACATTAGTCAAATGAATCTTCAAAGAAATACACTTGCAGTTTTCAATTATGCAACCTTTAAAATTGTCAATATATGATGCAAAAAGTGTGTTATGAATGAGCAAACATAAAATTACTAAGATAAATGTTCTTAGGATAAATTCACATGAATTTGTAAAAAAATAAAAATACAAAACACAAAATATGCAGCTACACTAATCAAAATACTTATTTTTCAGTAAGCCAATGCCAAAAGCTTTCTCTCGGAAAACAGGTTTACCTGGTTTAAATCACTCAGTCTTGTTATCTCATTTCCAGCATCTGTAAACAGAACAATGGGTCTGACATTAACATTCTTTAAAACAACTTAATACTTATCTCCTAAAGTTAAACTCAGAAATGAGGCCCGATTAAAATAAAGTATCTTTTTAAGATACTTTAAATCTGTAAGCCCTTGGTGTTATTAGATGAAGTGTATTTTTGTTATTTTGCATTTGTATTTTGACTATTCTAAGAAATCATAATATAAATGCCAGTTATAAACTATGTCAAAATCCAATTCTATGAAACAATATGACAGAATTATAATTGTATTTTGTGTGAGTCATGAGTTATTGCCTTGATAAGAACAATTACAACTGTTTCAGAGTGAGCTGATTAGTTTGTGTAGAAGGAAACAGTGTAAGAACTAAGACGGGGGGAACACTGAAAAATATAAATTTATATTTATACAACAATACAATAATCTATCAATTCCATGAAGTGATTAAACATGACTACTAATAAAAAGACCACTCACCATGGTATTCCAGATATATCTATAAACAGAACAGGTTCTAGAAGAACCCAAAGACAGAATACCACGAGTTCAGCTGAAGGACTTCGCTCAACGTTTACACAGGAAACACTGAGCATTTAACATGAGGTCAGCTGCTAGACCACGAAATGGGGAAGTTGGTGCGTGCGGGCTCTCGGGAGCGAGGGGGAAGACGAGCAAGCACGTGACCACACTACGGGGAGATACAGGGAGCGCTTGGTGCTGCTGCGGGCCCAGAGAGGGCAGACTCCTAACCCAGGCTGGCGGGGTGTCGGCGGTGCGGTGCGGCCGGCGAAGCAGCTGCTCTAGCTGCCTCCGAGGGGATAAAACACCTGCGCCGAATTATTCTATGCAAAGAGTCAGTGAAAAGAAAAACACTCTACACAGAGAAAGAAAGCAGTATATACAAAAGCAACAGAGCCAAGAGACAACATTGCCAGCTTACAGAGCCATGTAGAAAGTTCAAAATGGCTAAAACTTAAGACTGTTAGAAAAGGAAGAATTGAAACTGAAGAGGCAGACAGAGAACAAATCATTACAACATTATATAACTGATTAAGAAGTTTCAACTTTATCCCGAAGTTCACAGGGAGCCCCAAAGTATTAAAGTTGGGAAAGTAACCTGCTTTGCATTTCTGAAAAATCATTCTGGCTGCAGAAAGAAAACACTGTTTGAAAAGGGATCACGAAGAACAGAGAATAATAGCTAACACTTTTATAATGCTGACTGTGGGTAGAAACTATTCTAAAGAGAACTTTGCAGCTAGTAACTCATAAAGCCCGTATTACTACTACCACAGCTATGAAGGAGATAGTATTATCACAACCATACAGATGAAAAAACCGAAACAGAGATGTTAATTAACTTGCTCAAGGTCAGCTGGTTAGGCCCTAGCTCATGTGGCTCAGTGGACAGAGCACTGGCCTGTGAATCAAAGGGTCACTGGTGTGATTCCCAGCCAGGGCACATGCCTGGGTTGTGGGCCAGGTCCCCAATACGGGCACGTGAGGGGCAACCACACATTGGCGTTTCTCTCCCTCCCTTACCCTCTCTAGAAATAAATAAAAGCTTTTTAAAAAAAGTTCAGCTAGTTAGTGATAGAACTGAATTCCAACTCCATCATGTTTTTAACCACTATACCGTCCTGCTTCATTCAGACCATGAAAGTTAACTAGGCCAAATATATATATGCTGAAGTTCTTCAGTGGCAGTAGAAATGGAAAACAAAGGGGAGGGCCTGGTGCAGCAGATTCACATGGGTCACCCAATACATTAAATACAAAGACACATTTATTTATACAAAGACACAAAAGACCAGAGCTACCTGGAAGCCCAACGAGAGAGAAGTGCAGAGTCCTACTGCACAGTGCCCCCGTGGCTGCTCCCAGGACTGAGATGCCCACAAGACACCCTCGAGCCCCTCTGTTGATTCAATACCAAAATGTCGCCGAACCCAAGAGAAGCTAAGGAAATGGAACCTACAGAACTTGCTAAGGGTAACTTCAAATTTCCTCTTTGGGGAGACTGATAAATGCTAGCAATTACCAAAGTAGGGAAAACATGAGGGCGGGGGCACGGAACCATTACTTTGAAGCTTACTTGGTTTTGAACTTATAGAGGGCTGGCCATCCAGGTCAGGAATTCACGATAAACAACGAGGCGAGGAATACAGACGGGGCAGGAGGCCCCCCGAGCACTCAAGAGCTGGACGCCTCCAGCGCAGGAGCGAGTGAATGAGTTTGTGGAGTGACAGTCTACACCGTGGGAAGAGGACACAGCGCATCGTTTCCACTGAAGAGCTCCCGCTGTGTTTTCCTGGCCCGAGTGCACGCTGCCTGGCCTGTCTCAGCTGCTGCCTGTGTTTCTGTAACGTAGAGCCCTGCTGTGGCAATACAGTATCTAGAGCATGGACAATGGTGGAAGACCTAAGGCTCTTACCATTCTCAGGTTTGCTCAGATTCAAGAGATCATTTCAAAACATAATACAAAATTGTGAAGAAGGTAGGCTGATTCCCTAACTGGAGGGTCTGGGCACTCATGAATTCTCACGTGGGAAATATTTGGTTCTATGCAGATGAACAGAAAAAGACCCATTACTCTTCCCAAGAAATGTCTATACAAACATTTCTCAGAAATCTACATGGCCTCCTAAATCAGTGAATTCCATGTAAATACTTGAAAGATGAGGAAAGGAGGTTAAGAGACGACTAGCCAATACTTAGCCCTTTTTAGCAGAAAATTCCTATCTGTGATCTAAACCAGACAATTCCGTCCAAATTCCACAGTCAATTCCAGGAATATTCCATTTCCACAAAGTACCCAGGTATAGAAAGAGGCTGTCTCTAACACAACTAGTGTGCCATGAACTCCAAACACTTCATACCAGACAAGGCTCGCTGCGGTCTGAACCCTTCGTCCCCGGGCGCCGCAGCCTGTGGGAGAGCTCCCTCCTCCGCCTCCACGCCGTCGCGCTGCTGCACGGCGCACGGCTGCAGCTTACTGCACTCCAGTTTCAGACTTTCACATTCTTTACTTATTTGTCTGTTTTCCACATTTAGTCGTTCTTGTTCCTTCCTCAAAACTTCTCTGTCATTTTCAGAAGAAGATAATTTTTTACGTATGTCTTCTATTGTATCTTCAAGTTCTTCTATTTTTTTTGTAGACTCTACTTTTTCAGTTTGTAGAACTTGAATAGTTCTTTGCATCTCGTGGATTTTAGAGTGATCAGTTACCACAGTTCCTGAGCCACCTAGAACCATAAACAAATGTACCAAGAGTTAAATAGCCTGTTATATACAACACAGACTTCAGAATTTGCAAGGCCTGAAAAGCTGAAACAATGATATAACACTACACTCATACTGGACGGTAAAACCCAGAACAGTGACACCGACAAATGCTTGTGAGGGTGTGGAGCGACAGGGGCTCTGACCCACTGCTTGTGGGAGTGCTACCTGGTACACTGCTGTGGAAGACAGTTTAGTGATTTCCTGCAAAACTAAACATGCTCTTATCATGTGATCCAGCAACCAAACTCTTTGGTATTTACCCAAAGGAGCTGAAAACTTATATACACACAAAAACCCCAACAAGGATGTTTATAGAAGCTTTATTCATAGTTGCCAAAACTTGGAAGCAATCAAAATGTCCTTCAGTAGGTGAATGAATTAATAAATTGAAATATATCCAGACAATGGAATATTTTTCAGTGCTAGGAAGAAATGAGTTACCAGGCCATGAAGAAACATGGAGGAAATGAAAGGCATATTACTAAGTGAAAGAAGCCAATCTGAAAAGGGTACCTACTACATCATTCCAACTATGACAATTCTGGAATAAGCAAAACTATAGTGGCAATAAAAAAAATCAGTTGCAGCCCTGACTGGTGTGGTTCAGTGGGTTGAGCACCAGTCTACAAACCAAAGGACTGCTGGTTTGATTCCCAGTGAGGGCACATGCCCGGGCTGCAGGCTGGGCACCCAGCTGGGAGCGTGTGAGAGGCAGCTGATCAATGTTTCTCTTGCACACTGATGCTTCTCTCCCTTTTTTTCTCCTCCCTTCCACTCTCCCTAAATAAGTAAACAAAATCTTAAAGAAGAAGAAAAGATCAGTTGCAGGGGATAAAGAGGGGAGGAATACGTGGGGCACAAAGGATTATGGGGTAGTGAAAATATTCTGTATGACATTATGGTGATAGATATGTGTCATTCTACATCTGCCCAAATCCACAGAATGTACTACACCAAGGATGAACCCTACAATAAACTATGGACTTTGGGTGATTCTAATGTGTCAATATAGTTTCATCCTTGGTTTAAAAAAAAAACGTACCCTTCTGATGAGTGATGTTGATGGTAGGAGAAAATATGCAGGTGGGGGAGGGGGGTAGTAGGAGATAGAAGGGATATCTCGTCCTTTGTAATTTTGCTGTAAAATTAAGTCTAAAAAAGTTAAATAATTACATATAATTAGCAAAGCATTAAAAAGTAAATAGTTGGGGAAAGATATCTGAATCCAACACTAAAAAGCCTAAGTATCTGAGTTTGCAAGAAAGTGAAAATGTATTAAACAACACAAAAACACTCTCTGCACTGTAACTTTTTACCACAAAGGCAAAAGGACCTTTCCGTCTTTGCAGAATCCTGACTGCGTGGTGCCACTGCAAGTGTCTGTGGGGGGGGAGGGGGGGGGAGGGTAGCAGGACCGGTCCGTTCCTCATTCTCTAGAGCTCTGTGTGACTCCATACCAGTGCCCTGACCTTACAGTGCCAGGGTCGTCACTTAAAATGTCACCTAATATGTTCAGTTAATGAAATTCATAACCTTGTTGTAACAGGTTTTCCAGTTCTTCAATTCGTTCTTCATATTCATTTAATTCTTCTCGATGCCGACGAGTTATTTCTGTCAATTTTTGTTGATGCGCATTTTGTAAAAATGACATTTCATTTTGATGATCATCAATTTCCTGACTTCGGCTCTGTTTAAGTTCCTTAAAAACAAAAACAAAAACAAAGTTAACCACATTAATAATCAATGAATTTACCTAAGCTATTTCATTTTCATCCAAAAGTCTGTATTATTAAAAATAATTCTCCAAATATGCTAAGGCTGAAAAGAATTTAAACACAAGCCCCAAATTTGGACAATTCTGAGACTTCACCCTTTCTCTTTTCTTGGGCCTTAAAAACAGTTTTCCTACTTTTAATGGAGGAATACCAGCAAGAAAAAACTGAAATAAAAAGTGAGCAAAAATATTTTTTTAAGATTTTATTTATTTTTAAAGAGAGGGGAAGGGAGGGAGAAAGAGAAGGAGAGAAACATCAATGTGTGGTTGCCTCCCGAGTGCCCCCTACGAGGGACCTGATCCCCAACCCAGGCATGTGCCCTGACTGGGAATCCAACTGGCAACACTTCAGTTCACAGCCCGCGCTCAATCCACTGAGCTACACCAGCCAGGGCCAAAATTTATTTTTCCTTAGTATCTGTGACCACGAACAACAACTGCTAGTAACATTCCACCAATATCAGTGTCAACCTTCGGGCCAGTATGTACCTGCGGTCCTGTTACCCCATCCTCCTGCTCAGTTGTTCCTTCCCCCAGTCTCGATGGGACTCCCACACTGTCAACCACGTGGCTTGCTGCCCACGCTGAAACCGCCAGCTCTCTCACAGGAAGCTAGACCTCGGGCTGAGTCCCTCCAAGAGGGAAACTGGGTAAACCGGAAGCACTATGATAGCTGCGCCCTCAAGAGACGGTCTACTGTGTCCTCATTCCCAAACCCTCGATGCTGCTCCCCGTTCCTGGCTTCTCTCAGGCCAAAATGCTCCAACCTCCCTCCAATCCTGTAAACAAGCTACCTTGGATCATTTCAGTTGATCGATCGATCAACCAATCAATAAATCCTCTTGTTTCACTTTGCCATCTCTGGTTTTTGTTGCTTGAAACTAAGAATCCTAATCTATAAATTAGCTTCTATTTTCTGAGAAAACAAGTGACGCTGTTCTCTAACCCTATGCACCCATGTGCCAGCACATGGCCAGGAGCTTTACATTTACTCTTCAAACCAATCCCACAAAGGCAGCGTTAGGATGACATCTGCTTTAACAAAAACAGAACGAAAGTTGCCCAAAGAAGCACAGCTTGTAAATAATAGAGCCCGGATTCAAACTCAGGTCTGACTCAGAACCTACCCTAGTACTGTAACAAAAACAAAAACTAAACATTTTCCATACACTAAAAACAATTCATTACCATGAAAAAAATACGTAATTAAGACTTTTCTTGAAAAAAATAACTGATACAAACTAGCAAAATTCCAGCATTAGAATAACTAGTTGTAATGAGTAACATGACCATTTTGTCAATATCCTTTAATCCTAAACATTGAAATTCAGCAACATAGAATTGTTTTAATAAGGACCATTTTATGAAATACAAGAGAAAACAGAGACAGAATATAAACTACCTAATATATAAATGTTTAAAACAAATTATTTTGAAGAGATATATTTTATTTATATACCTTAGTTGTCATAAAGAAAAATAAAAAACAGTAAAAAGAAACAAATATCATAATCTAGTTACTTTTATAACAGACTTTTATTAATTTAGGCTTATAACTTTCACAAGCAAACTTTAAATGTGGAACAGCCGCTGTCCCGACAACCTGCCTTACCTGGATGGTATTTTGCAGTCTGCAGATTTCACTTTGATCAGAGGTATGTGATCCTTGTGCTTTAGAAATCTAGATCAGAAAAACGATTAGAAAATTATATCGATCTTCTTATAAAAAATACAGTCACAGACTAACTTTATTAGAAAATACTTTTCAAGAATAGGGCATTTCCCAGACAAATTATGATTAAAGAATGCCAAAAACCTCTGAAGAAACTGAGTCCAATAGTGAATAATACACAATAAATAAAAGACACCCTTCAAGCCCTGACTGGTGGGGCTCAGTTGTTTGGGGGTCATTCCACAAAGCAAGAACTTGCCGGTTCAGTTCCTGGTCAGGGCAGTGTCTGGGCTGCAGGTTCAGTTCCCAGTCAGGGCACGTACAAGAGGCAACCAACCAATCAATGTTTCTCTCTCTCTCTTTCTCCCTCCCTTCCTCTCTCCAAAAATAAATAAACTCTAAACTCTTTAAAACAAAAATGATGCCATTTAAGAATATGTTAACATTTTTACAAACTAAGAAGGAAATCATCATAGAATATTTTACTTAACAAAATGTATATTTGATGACAACTAAGCAGCTTCCTAAATGGTAATTTCTAAAAAATGAAGTTATCAATATTAATAATAGTAACAGTAAAAATCTTTAAAAAATTATTTTACCCAGAAGTTCTGCACCCCAATATAGAATAATCTTTGCTTTGACAAGTAAATAAAAGAATTTTGGATTCTTCTCTTCTCATTCCAAGCTGCATGCTGTTCATTTACCTCTCTCAACATTTACTAGACAGTGTGATAAGGAACCACAAACAGCTCTCTGGATGAAAGAAGGAACACAGTCTAATAGAAAGAACAGAGGATATGGAGTCAGAAGTGTGTGTCTGAATCACAATGTAATCACTGTGATAATGGGTGTATTACTTAAACTTTTAATTTGCTCACCTGCAAAACAAGTAATAAATACTTCACATACCTATTAAGAGTAATACGAGGTAGGTAGATACACTTTGCCTCCCTGCACAACCAAAAGGACAACACATTTAAAAACAAAAAACAATCAGAACCGCCAGAAAATCAAACTGTATGGAAGTCCAACAACCAACGAGTTAAAGAAGAAACATCCATCCAGACTGCTAGGAGGGGCAGAGACAGGCAGCTAGGCAGAGCGTACTCGCGGGAAGGTGGCAGCTGGAGGACCAAGTGGTCCCACATCTGCATGCAGATAAACCAGAAGGAACAACTGGGAAGCGAGACAGACCACGCAACCCAAGGTTCCAGTGCAGGAAAAGAAAGCTTCAAAACCTGTTGCTATAAAAACCTGTGGGGGTTGAGGTAGCAAGGGAAACTCCCAGCCTCACAGGAGAGTTCATTGGAGAAACCCACAGGGTCCGAGAACATACACAAAGCCACCCACCCAGAAATCATCACCAGAAGGGCCCAATTTGCTTGGGGGTAGGGGAAGAAGTGACTGAAAGCTGGCTGAGAGCTGAGCAAGTAGCAGTGTTCCTTCTTGGACCCCTTCCCCACAAACAGCACCACAATGCAGCCACGTGGGTTGCCCCAATCTGGCAAATACCTAAGGCTCCACCCCTTACTAGTAACAGGCGTGCCAAGACAAAAAAAAAATATGGCCCAAATGAAAGAACACATCAAAGTTCCAGAAAAAATACAACTGAGTGGTGAAAGATAGGCAACCTATCAGATGCAGAGTTCAAAAGACTGGTCATCAGATGCTCACAGAGATGGTTGAGTATGGTCACAGAACAGAGTGAAGAGTGAAGGCCATGTGAAGTGAAATGAAGGAAAACATACTGGGAACCAACAGTGAAGGGAAGGAAACCAGGACCCAAATCAATGATTTGGAGCAGAAGGAAGAAATAAACATTCGACCAGAACAGAATGAGGAAACAAGAATTCAAAAAAGTGAGGAGAGGCTTAGGAACCTCTGGGACAACTTTAAACGTTCCAACACCCAAATTATAGGGATGCTAGAAGGAGAAGAGGAAGAGCAAGAAACTGAAAACTTATTTGAAAAGATAACGAAGGAGAACTTCCCCAATCTGGCGAACGGAATAGACTTCCAAGAAGTCCAGGACGCTCAGAGTGTCCAAAAAAAGTTGGATCCAAGGAAGCACACACCAAGAAACATCATAATTACATTAGCCAAAATTAAAGATAAGGACAAAATCTTAAGAGCAGCAAGAGAAAAGGAGAGAGTTACCTACAAAGGAGTTGCCATAAGTTTATCAGCTGATTTCTCAAAAGAGACCTTGCAGGAAAGAAGGGGCTGGAAAGAAGTATTCCAAGTTGTGAAAGGCAAGGACCTCCTGGTGGGAGGGGCTGGGGAATAAACAGAGCAGAGGGGAATAAATGGGAGAAAAAAAATGGGACATCTATAATAACATAACCAATAAGAATATTAATTTAAAAATAGAGTAATATAACATATATTGGAATAGTATATATGAAAACACCGTGTAAATTATAACTTTGATTATGCCATGCTAGAAAACTAAGTTTCCTGAAAGGTCGCCTTTATGCTCTCACCTTTATACCCCAGTACAGGTCCGGGGTATAGTGGGCATTCAAGGCATGCACACAAAACATCCATCTCTTCCTTACAAACCTTACCCCAGGCAATGTTTCTTAAAATGGATTCCTCGTCAGAATCACCCAGGGTATTTATTTGTTTGAATGCAGTTTCCAATGATCCAAAACAGGCTACAAAATCCTAATCTCTGAAGGGAGGAAGGGGAATCTACAATATTATCAAGCTCCCCAGGTTAGTCTTACCCATACGAAGTTTAATAACAATGTGTTCAGAGATAAGATGAATAGACAGATCATTCTCTCTAGACTAATTTATTTATTATTTTTTATGCCTACCCGGGGACATGTTTCTCACTGACTTTAGAGAGAGGAAGGAGAGAGGGAGGGAGGGAGCCAGAGAGACAATGGTTGAGAGAAACACTGACGGGCCCCTCCCGTACACGCCCCAACCGGGGACTGAACTCACAACCCAGGGATGTGCCCTGACAGAAACGAGAGCCCACAAGCTTTTGGTGCACAAGACGACGCTCCAGCCGAATGAGCCACCACCCGGCCAGGGCTCTCCTGATTTATTCTGGGTATCAGGAATGTCTAGCCACTTGGGAAGCAAGGAGATCGTTTTAATTAGGAAGACGTCTCCTTTCCACAATTACATTATGCTCACAAAAAGACAGAAAATAATACCTTTACTTATATAGTTTATTTTTCTCTACACTGATGAAATTAAATTCATACAATGTCCCAATTTATTTTTAATCTCATGTCTGTTAACAACCTTAGTAATATATATAAAACAAAATAGCAAGGATTTGATTTCGAAGCCATGAGAAACAACATCAATAGTTTAATAAATTTGTGATACCAATGATCAGCTTTTCATTTCACACATAACCAATGCGAACAGGCGCCTCAGACAGTGCCCAGGAGAGCAGTTCACATCTCGGTCTGGGAGCCCTGCTTTTCACCAGTGAGGCCTGAGGACTCCAGGGCAAAAGGTGCCGGTTCAACCACACACCTCCATTTTTATTTTGAAGATTTATTCTAAATATTGTGCAGAGGGAGAAACCGAGGCTGAGACAAAGATGTCCTGATTAAAATCACTTAGAAAGTTACTGGCAGAAGTAGAACACAGGTTCCAATTTCCCGCTCCAGAGTTCCTTCTGACGCCACAAGCCCCACGCATGCACAGCACCAGCACTTCCACTCACTCCCAGTTTCCAAAGGTTCACGGAACGTTTACTACCTGAGCAACGTGTCTCCAATGTCCGACTTCAGATTCAAGTCTTGAAATTTCATTTGACAGTCTGTTTATCTCTTGTTGTGATGAAATTATGTCGCCGAAGTCTATGACATCGTCATGGAAGGCTGAGGCGTGGTGGCCGATGCCGTAGCCGAATGGAGAGGCGGCGGCTGCTGGCCCGCCGCCCGCTCCCGAACTCACAGAGTGAGCGGCTGACTGCAGCTTCTGCAGCTGGTCCTGCAGTGTGATCTGTCTCGCTTTAAGATGACTAATTTCCACCTGTATATGAATAACCCACACTTTAGAGAAGGCACTTTAAAAATAAGCACATTTTATTAATATTAAGTTTTATTAATATGAAGTTATAATTTATTCAACATTATGCAATGTTAACTCTATCCAATGGTACTGTCAACTGCATTCAAGACTTCTGTTATATAACATACTAACCATGACATTTCTATTTAAAAAACAAACAGAATTACCATAGTTAAAGCATAGACAATGTTTTAAATATGGATATGAGAATTTCACTCATATGGTAACTGAAGCAATGAACTCCTCATCAAACATGGGTTTACTATCTTCTACGTATCAGGTAGGACAGGCAATTTCTCAGAGTTCTGTTTGTGATTACCAAACCTCAAATGATGAGAAAGTGAAAGCTGAGTCAGCCTACGCACTGAAAAGTTTCTTGAAAACATCTCAAGAAAACAGCTATTGGAAGAACCTTCTGTAACTGATTGCGGCTGGACTGAGGATTAAAATGCACATGCATTTTAACTAGTAACTTTGCATAGTAATGTGCAGCACAGTAAGTTTGCAGAGGTCTGTACTGCGCAGCGAGGAGCCTTGATCTCCGGTCTTCTCAGATGACTCAGTGACCTGTGGTTATGAGTAAAGTGAGTCTTCGAAGGAAATCATGCACTGGGAAGGCCTTGGCTCTGGCTGGTGTGGCGCCGGGGGCTGAGCACCAGCCTGCACGTGCACAGGGCGCAGGCTGGGTCCCTGGTTGGGGGTGTGTGAGAGGCAACCAATCAATGTTTCTCTCACATATCGATGTTTCTCTTCCTCTCTCCCTCCCTTGCCCTCTAAAAAAATAAATAAAATCTTAAAAAAGAAAGAAAGAGAGAGGCTTTGGCTTTAGCCTCAGCAGAGAAGCCAGTGAAAATTTGACTTTCCTCGGGGAGAGAACAGTATAAACATTCTAAAACTGCAAGCACAGTTTTGACAAGTCATTGTCCAAAAGAAGTTATGAACACAGGGTTTAACCACAATGCCACAAGTATTCTTACACAAAATAGAGATGTAAGCTAGAGAGACCTAAATTAAGCTTTGTAAAATATTCGAGCCGGTCCAGAAGACACCCTGCCACAAGTAAGGAAACTTGGAGAGTGAAGAGACAAGCCAGCCAGTAATACAGTATTTCTACGAGTGTAATGTCAAGCAACTAGACAAAAAACAAACACAACTCTGCCAAATGTCACAACAAACAGCCTTTTCACGTCCGAGTTCCCTCTCTAGCGGAGGTTTACAGTAGCACGGGGATTTCTTCCACTCCCACAAATGACAGGAGGCAAACTGCATCTTTAGGGAGTGTGAACATCACAGTGAGGACAGCAAATGCATCCAGAAAACAGCAGAACGAACCATTCTGCTAAAGCATATGAATATATTATCTTCCGTTCTAATACAAGTTCCAAAACCCACGATTTTCCCAAAGGTAGCTGTAATACAAAGAGAGTTCTCTTTACACAACAGACCTTTATACCAAGCTGTAAGTTAAAAAAACGTAAGCTCCAGTGCCAAAGAGGCGTCTCTAAACCTGAATGCTTCATTCGCCTTCTAATACCAATAGTTCAGTGCAACATGAATGCCCAAGTTTTCCACAGCAGCATTTTCCATTAGGATTTAAGTATCAGAACTGCCTACGGAATTTTCAAAAAATACCAGTACCAGGCATTTCCCAGTACACTAAATCAGAATCTGCTGAAAAACACAAGCATGTGTATTTTTTCAGTGTCACGTGATTCAGCTACAGGCCCCTGGGGGGGAACCACTGCTCTACTGTGGTATCTGTCAGTCGGTTCTGCTCAGCATGGTCGCTGGACCGACACCGTGACTGTTTGCTCCCTGTCCATGAAAAGTACAGAAACTGAAACAGTGAGACTTAAACATTTTAAAGCAATTTAACAGAGTAATTTTATAGCTGTTGAGTCTTAAAATTAAAAGGTGGGCTTTCATCTTTAATTTAAACTTGTAGTTTTGCTTTTTTACATTCACTTTTTGTAATAATTCATTTTATTTTATGAAATTCCCAACAGATTTAAAACTAAGCTCTTCTTTAAATGTTTATATTTATCTTTAACATGGTTTGCTTTCATTTTTCATCTTGATATGTCACTAAAGGAATAAAATTCAGTGCATCTACATTTTAAAAACCTAATTATGAATTTATGGTCGAATGAACACTTAATTAACAAAATGAAGAACACCCAAATGATCTGGGTAATGATACAAGAAATGGTTCAATTCAACAGAAGTGTTTACTAAATTCCAGTTACGTGCTGAACATTAAAAGAATTCAACAATAGCATGAAACACATAGACACAGTCTGTTTAAAGAATCATGATAACATTAGTTATATCGTATTATACATATCTATTATTGGCACTGCGAAGAAAAGCCAATTCTAAAACAGCTATTTCTATCAAACTAAAGGGGAAAAAGTTTATAGAACAGTATAAGTAAACTATAAACACTCAATATTGTTTTCCCATAGAAAATCAAGTAAAGCAAGTAAATGTCAATACAGTATATGTTAATACTTGTAATTAAAATTAGCAATGATCATGCTGATTTCAAACAACTTCAGGTAAATAGATGAGAAATCAGGTTTCATAAAATGAGAAATTATAAGCAACAGATGCCTAAAGATATTTTATACAAAGACTTTTTTTCTTTTGGAAAGCAGAAATTAAACTCCACAAAGGTCAGTTTATGTAACATGAACAGAATAGAAACCTTACAGAGTTCTTCTTAAATTAGTCATATTAAACTGCATTGGTAATTATTAACTTCAACAAACCTTTCAATGTTTCCATGGATCTAAATAAAGCTTGATTTCTTTTCTTCCCCCCTTTTTTAAAAGTATGTCTCATTGATTATGCTATTATAGTTATCCCATCTTTTTCTTCCCCTTCATCCCCCTCCACCCTGTACCCACCCCCCTCCCCCCGTTCCCTCCAGCACTCCCTGCCTTAGTTCTTGTCCATGGGTCATATATATATATAAGTTCTTTGGCTTCTCTCCCCATCTACCAATTATGCTTCTTACTCCCCGTACCATTTTCCCCATGCTCTCCCCTCCTCCTACCCACTGATAACCCTCCATGTGATCTCCATTTCTGTGATTCTCTTGCTGTTCTAGTTGTTTGCTTAGTTTGTTTTTATTTTAGGTTCGGTTGCTGATAGTTGTGAGTTTGTTGTCATTTTACTGTTCATATTTTTGCTCTTCTTTTACTTAAATTCCTTTAACATTTCATATAATAAGGGCTTGGTGATGATGAACTCCTTTAACTTGACCTTATCTGGGAAGCACTTTATCTGCCCTTCCATTCTAAATGTGAGCTTTGCTGGATACAGTAATCTTGGATGTAGGTCCTTGCCTTTCATGAATTGGAATACTTCTTTCCAGCCCCTTCTTGCCTGCAAGGTTTCTTTTGAGAAATCAGCTGATAGACTTATAGCAACTCCTTTGTAGGTAACTCCTTTTCTCTTGCTGCTTTTAAGATTCTCTCCTTATCTTTAATCTTAGGTAAATTAATTATGATGTTTCTTGGTGTGTTCCTCTTTGGGTCCAACTTTTTTGGACTCTATGAGCTTCTTGGACTTCCTGGACATCTATTTCCTTTGTCACATTGGGAAAGTTTTCTTTCATTGTTTTTTCAAATAAGTTTTCAATTCCTTGCTTTTCCTCTCCTCCTTCTGGCACCCCTATGATTCTGATGTTGGAACATTTAAAGTTGTCCCAGAGTTTCCTAACCCTTTCCTCACTTTTTGAATTCTTGTTTCTTCATTCTGTTCTGGTTGAATGTTTTATTTCTTCCTTCTGCTCCAAATCGTTGATCTGAGTCCCAGTTTCCTTCCCTTCACTGTTGGCTCCCTGTATATTTTGCTTTATTTCACTTTGCATAGCCTTAACTTCTTCCTTTATTTTGCAACCATACTTAATCATTTCTGTGAGCATCCTGATTACCAGTGTATTGAACTCTGCATCTGATAGGTTGGCTATCTCCTTGTTACTTAGTTCTTATTCTAGAGCTTTGATGTGTTCTTTCATTTAGGCCGTATTTCTTTGTCTCAGTGCACCTGTTACATTCTAAGGGGTGGAGCCTTAGGTATTCACCAGGGCAGGGCAACCCACATGGCTGCGTTGTGGTGCTGTATGTGGAGGAGGGGTCTGAGAGGAAACAATGCCACTTGCTCAGCTCTCAGCCAGCTTTCAGTAACTTTTCCTGCTACCCGCAAATGAATTGGGTCCTTCTGGTGCTGATTTCTGGGTGGGTGGGCTTGTCTACATTCTAGGACCCCATGGATCCCTCCAGTGGACTCTCCTATGAGACTGACAGTTTCTCCCACCACCACAACCCCTACAGGGTTTTACAGCCAGAAGTTTGGAAATGTTCTTTTCCCAGCACTGCAACCCTGGGTTGTGCTGTCTGTCTCCGTCCCCGGTTGTTCCTCCTGGTTTATCCACAGGCGAATGTGGGACCACCTGGTCCGCCAGCCATCACCTTGCTGGGCCTCCCCTGCCCCCACCTCAGCTGCCCATCTCCACCCCTCCTACCGGTCTAGATGAATGTTTCTTCTTTAACTTCTTGGTTGTTGGACTTCCATACAGTTCAATTTTCTGGCAGTTCTGATTTTTTTTTTTAATTGGTTGTTATCCTTCTTTTGGTTGTGTGAGGAAGTGAAGTGTGCAGTGACCTATGCCTTCGTCTTAGCCAGAAGCCTAAATACAGCTTGATTTCTATTATAACTCTTAAAAAACTTCCTAAATACCTTAGTGTGAAACAAGCACGGAGTGATTGTTAATGGCCTTTACCTCCTTTTGTTGTAGTTGATTTCGATAACTTGCTGACTGATGCTTTATTTGAAGTTCTGAAGCTTCAAGCTTCTCCTCCAGATCAGTACAAAGTTTCTTAAGCCGTTCATTCTAGAAGCAAAGAAAAAAGTATTTTCAACAAAAAGACTAAAACATAAAACATGTAACAGTTATATGCATGGCATTATGAAAAACACTGCTTCATACCGAAAAAAAGATGTAAAATACAGGTCTGACAAAATTCTGGCCTTCAAAATACACTTTTAATTAAAGTTACTAGTGTAATAAGCATGTTTATAGAGATTATGCATAATTCTGAACCGAAGTAAAAACAGAAAACTTCCTCACTTTGACTCTTTGCTGAGAAGAAGCCACTGACCCTGCCTCCCCATCTCTGCCTGCCCAGTGTCTAGCAGGCCGCGGGCAGTGCATGGCTGGTAAACGAATGGGCTTGATTACACGCTTAAACTTTTGTTTTGTCCCCAAACAGAACTTTTTAAAAGAATTGTTTTTTAAAAAACCTTTTGGCTTAAGTACAGACAGGAGGCCAAAGACTTGTATCACTTGCCTCCCTGACCCCCAGGGGCCCCGAGGCGCCCCCACACAAGCCAACGTGTAAGCTACTTGGTGTGTAAAACTGCAGTTAGACGTGCACAGAGTATTCTAGGAGTGCTTCAGTGAGTCCAGACGTCACAGTCCACTGTCTAAACATGTTGACCTATGTGAAAAAAATACTTAAGTTTTATATACCTAAAGATAATTTTATATTATCATTCTCTGAAATTTTAATAAGTAGCACACAATGGAGCAAGAGAAATGGGACACTAAAACTTTCTGCAGAAAGGAATTTACAAATTATTACAGGTAATAATTTACTAAGAATTCTGCTAATACGATGTATCTACAATTTAATAATGATAACTGAGAATAAGGACACTGATGGTGGGAAAGAAAGCTGCTGCTAAAAGGTCACATGTCTTCTTCTTAAATTCCAGGAATTTTTTGTATTGATAGATGTAAAAACTGTGATTCAGGAAGATTATATGAATTCCCAGAGAAAATCAGTGGAGTAAATGGAAAAATTCCTACATACACAAATCTTACTTCGGGAGCCTATCTCCAGAAATCTAACACAGACCTTGGTTACCTGAAAGAAATATTAACAAGAAAGAGGACCAACGTTCACACAACTAATCACTTTCTATTCTACTGGCTGCTTTTACACGATTTTCTGTCAACAAGAAAAACACCGCGTACAACTGAAGCGATGCAATATAGTGAAGCCAAAACCTACTCATAAAAATCCACTCTAGGCTTTTTAAATAAAATACCTACAGCTACTTTGTAACTATGACTAATAACTAGAACCCAAAGACTTTCAACTTGCCAATACCTAACTGGTTGTCTCCCCCCATGACCTCAGCTCTGAGAGTCAGAAAGGTTGACCAAGGACATGAAAGAGAGTTCCTCTCCAGGGGGCGGACCCACAGCGCAGCAGGAGCCATCACGGCCGCTTTCTGCTTTCTGTTCGGCAGAATGTGGGACAGAGGGGCTAGTCTGAGAGGAAGAGAGAACAAACACTCCAAAAGACAAGCAGAGAGGAGCAGTAACGAGAGAGGAGGATTCCTGACGGCCTCCAGTTCTGGGTGCAGCCCCTTCCTAAAAACTGGCCATAATTTCTGTGCTTGGGACCCATGAGATGCTCATATCCTTACATTATTCCACCCTGCTTAACCCCAGTTACACCATCGAGGTCTACTGGAACCAATTTGATTTTTATTATAAAAAGTTTATAAAACTTTATTATAAAGTTTTGAGCTTGTGAGTTTCTTTTCTGAGTAGTCCTAACTATCTAAAAGGATTGATACTCATAACTTTTCTCTGGTTTCTCTTCAGACTGTATAAATCTTTCACCTTTTTAAAAAGATAAAAGGTCTCTGGAGATATCATCTTTGTAGTGTGTGTGTGTGTGTTTCATTGAACACAGGTGAAAATTCAGATTTTTCATTTTCAACAAATAGAGGAAAACAGAAAAATATAAAACAACTATCACACAACTAAGAATGGTGCAGAGAGACAGCAAAGTGCACTCCAGAGCCTAACGGCTGGAGTGAAACTGAGTGTGGAGGCAAAATCTCAGCCAGGTCTTCAAATAACAACACTCTGGGAAGCTTTCTGGAACTCAAGAATTGATGAGTGAGCAATGCATTCCTAAGAACAAAAAGGAAATACAGCGTTCTCGTCGTAAGAAGATTTTATCTCACGACAGTTTCTGACAAGGACCTGAACCTTCCCCACTGCACTAGACGGGTAAGCGACAGCATCTCCCATTGTGAGCACCTGCACGCTTACCTGACACCTTCATACACAGCCGAACGCTGAAGACAGGTGATCGGGAGGAAAGGGGTAACACGAAAATGAACAGAAATCAGAGGACCGATCACTTAAATCGGTATTTCTAAGTCTAAGAATAAAAATGCTTCGCAGTTATGGAGCAAAGACAACACGCCTCTTCAACAAAACCCTGAGCCATTAGTTTCCAAAGGTACTGGGTTTAACGACACAAGCAGAGGGAAAGGGCAGGAAGTAGTGGCCAGCTACAGTCTATGAGGAATGTAAGTGAATCTAGACCCAGTATTTACAAGGTAAGATATACCCCAGTTCAGGCATGAGAATTAATAAGCAGTAAACCACATTCAAAGAACCTTGCCTATTTTGAGTATGTTTTTAAAACCAGAGGCATACAGAATAAAAATGTGGATTTGCTACATGTAAGTTCTTATTAAAATGTGTAATAAAGTTTTTCACTACAACTTTATTCTTACTTCTGTAAATTACTTCTTAAGTGATTTGATATCAAAAAGCTGAAAGAGCCCATTGGATCCAGATGGCACATGTAAGAAGTATTTTTCTTGGCATAGAGGGTTAAATATGCTCAGACTGGTTGCCGTTACTTGCAACTAAAGAAACCCAATGAATTCAGTCACCTTCAAATATTAACACCTGTGCGCAAACCTAACTTCCTGTGGGATGCACAGCGCCCTCTGTCTATCCGAAGACCTTCTAAACAGAATGCCATATCGTCCGCCTCCCGACAGCTTCGGTCACGCCTTCACCTTATCCTCTCATCGCACAGTCACACCGGGGCGCGGGGGGTGAAACGCTGGTGTGCTGCCTTACGGCAAGAATCACGTATGGTTTAAGTCACCTTTAAATAAAGCCCTTGGGAAGTCCAACAGTCTGTTTTCCTCTAGTAATCAGGTAGCTCACATTACTTTGAATAAGCAGCAAATGAGGAAGCTGGCTTTCATTTGGGGATGTGTTACACTACAAATACATATTTCTAAACACCAGAATCACATTTGCCGTGTAGTACAGTGACAGCACTGTGAGAGATCAGCCCTGACATCCAAGAGGGACAGAAGACTTCCGTCTGCCTTCTCAGGCTCAGTGCAGAGCAGGCCCCCATCAAGCAGGTTAACCCCACTTACTGCCCCCGCCCCCCCAGATGTACACTGGCAAGTGTACCCAAATGAATGCCACTACACGTCTTGGACACAGTTTTTCTTGGTGAGCCCGTAGTAAAGATTTCTCTAGGGACTACGGGAACAATTTCCTATCTCAGCCTCACAAAGAAAGAAGCTACTAGTTCATCTGTCACTAAAGCACCTATTTATCAGGTAATTACAGCCAAGGTCTCTTCGGTGCCACCAAAAACTGCCATCTTCTTTCTACTGAGGTGACTACCACTGCAGTTCCTCTTGAGCAGTCCCTCTGCTTTCAAATTCCCCAATCTCATCTTGGTAATCTAGACCAGAGCTTAAAAATGCTTCTTGTAATTAAGTATTTTCTTATATTTAAATTCAGTTTTCTCTTTATGGGCTTACCAAATAGGAAAACGTGCTTACCACAGTTCCCTAAGAATATCTTTGGCTGACCTCCTACTAAGTGTTCCCTCACTGCTCTCACCCAAAGGCTAAAGCACTGAGTCCAGGGCTTTCCAGCGGATCCCACTCTAAGTCCTTCCGTGTCTTGACGGCCTTCCTTTGAACCCTTTCCAAGTTCTCCTCATCCCTATTAAGTACAATGTCCAAACTAGTCACCATGAGGCACTGACTAATAATGAAAAAGATGAGAAAATTAATTTGCTATTCCTATATTATTAACTTCTTTGTATATAAATATCACATTTTTTTAATGTTAGGGGATTAAAAAGCTCTAGATTAACAGAACTGCATTCTTCACATTATACTTCAATAGAGGTAGTACTGCAATTATGGAACACTATTAAAACAGAGTTAATCCTAGGCAATGATAAATTGTTGCCACTAGTATTTCTATATTTGGCAGTTTTCTTACTTCTAGCATGTAGAAGCAAAGATGAGTACATCGAATAGCAAAGTAACAATGTAAATATATCCTTCATCCAAAGGAAGATGATAATGCTTTAAAAAATTTATATGAAGAGCAAGAGATAAAGAGTGGTAAGCAGAGCATTAAAAAGAGAAGACCAAAATAAAGCACAAGTAACTATCACGGCTTAGAAAAAGAAAAATCTAAGTTTAATAGTAGTCTTTAATTTTCCTTACCTCTGATCGCAAGATTGTAACAGTGGCTTCAATTTCCTTTCTTATAGAATTAGGTAATTTTGCTACAAAAGAAATAGCAGCACATATTGAATATGTGATCAACACCATATAAGTTAATAAACAGGCATTTTAAGGGAAATATATTTCACTGAGCTTTAAATAGAATGGCACACTGACCTGCGAACACATCCAAAAGATAAGTATCACCTGATTTTATCACAGCCTTCTGCGGCCACAGATGTTCTGCTGTGACAAGGAGCATCCTCTTTGTCTGCCTTCTATCCCCCAGGATGTCTACCTTTATCCCTTGGAAGTGTTCATTAAAATTGGGGAAATTAAGTTTTACAAAGTAAATCTCTCTGTTTGGATGAAACTTACGCAACTGGGGTTAAGCCCTATTTCTAACGTCTTCTGCTCCCAGCACTGTCAAATACTTAATGACCCATAAACAAGGGATACAAATACACTAAAAGAACACTCGTTTCAAATACCATAGACACAATTTATTTAAAATGGGAATAACAGTCTGGCTTTGTACATTTTCATTTAAAAGAAGAGTCAGAAGTCAGCAGTGGCAACATGGCACCACTGATGCTGCCAGAAAAATCATCATCCACAATAGGTTTTTTTCTTAATACTAGTATTTTTCATTACTTACAGCACTTTCTAAAAAGATTTTATTTATTTATTTTTAGAGACAGGGGAAGGGAGGGAGAAAGAGAGGGAGAGAAACATCAGTGTGTGGTTGACTCTCATGTGGCCCCCACTGGGGACTGGCCTGCAACCCGGGCATGTACCCTGACTGGGAATCGAACCAGAGACCCTTTGGTTTGAAGCCCGCGCTCAATTCACTGACCTATACCAGCCAGGGCACTCATAGCACTTTAATACTATAAAATAAGTTCTCTGAATTATAGTTTAAATCAAAAGAAAATACAAGTGGCATTCAATAAAAGAGACTAACCTACTCTTCTTGTGTTGAAAATCACCAGGTGGGGCTGCTTCTGTGATTGTTGATACATCTTGCTGAAAACTCTGACAGACTAATTGCTACTCTGAAGAGGGCAAATTACAGTCTAATCTGTTCAGGAAGGTAACTATAGAGGCAGCAATCGATCAAAGAGGGATAAAAATGGTTAATGTAGACCTCCTCTCACCAGCCCCCCCCAAAAAAAAACCTGGTCTTTTTAAGAATAAAGGGGAGATGTTATACAGGACAAAAAAAGTCTTCCTCCGTGAAAGAAAACAGAACAACACTACTGTCCATTAACACTTACTACTTGCAGGCCCAGTGCTGGGCATTTTCCACTCACGGTTTTATTTAACCCTGCCCACCTCCTGACAGGTCTGAGCACCCCTATCTAACAGACCAGGAGGACCCTGCCTGGTAAGAGGTTAAGTACCCCATAACTGGCCAAGATCCCACAATCTGCAATGCGTGGAAATAGAATTTCAACCCATGTCTGACTTAAAATCTCAGCTTCCTAACCTCAAATAAATCAGCACAGTGTTAGTTTGGTAGAACAGCAACTTTCTGATACTGTAAATATGTAAACAGCTGTACCAACAGTGCTGTTTTGGAACTATTATCTTGTTCACTGGTGATACTGAATACATACTCAATAAATACTTGTTGTATGAATAAATGAACTGTACTCTGACCCTGTTTTTAAATGATTTACAGAATCAATAAATTAATTAGGTGTTAAGCAAGTCTCCTTTTAATACAAAGGAAAACAAAAGCACTAAGCAACTTTGCAGATCTTCAGTCGCTGAGCAATTTTTACTGAGCATCTACTAAGTACCAAGAAACATGCCACATACTGGTAATATACGGATAAATAAAATACAGTACCTGGGCATCAAGGAAAGAGATAAATTATAACTCGACAAGGTGAGTGCTGTCAGAGAGAGTTCCACAAAGTTTTGTTAGAACACTGATCCCCTGCAACCCACTCCACCTGCCGTGGAGTCAGAATGGTCTCACTAACTACCTGACATGGGAGCAAGGTCATGCAGGAAAAAATACTTGCTGGGCACAGAAGGTCAGAGGAGGAAGCAGGAAAGGAAAGGCTGCCCCTACAGCGGCTTGAAGTTGTGCGGGCACACACAGTCCCATGTGGCCTAAGCGCTGGGTGCCAGCATGCGTGTGAATGTTACGTGCTTACACTGGGCACCTGGAAGAGAAGGGGAGGGAACAAGAGGTAAGACTGGAAAGGGTGGGTTGAACCCAGCATGGATAGGTTTTTGGCCTCCCAAAACTAAGAGGTTTGAGTTTTATCCCATAATAATACGGTCAAGAGATTCTAAAGTGCATTAGTTTTTAGAAGAGTAACTGGCACAACAGAAAATGGAGTGGAGTGGGGATGACAGGACGGGAAAGAAAAATAGTGTGTGGAAAAAATAATGGGGCTACAAACTCAGGAAGTAGGAGGAATAAAGGAAAGTACAAATAAAAGAAAATTTTGGCACAGGATGAACAAGCTTTGGTGACCAATGGGAAGAGATGAAAAAAGAGACAAAGCAAAAATGACAAAGATTTCTACTTTCGCAGGCTGGTAGATGGCGAACCCATTAGGAATGAGAACGCAGGAACATGTTTGGTGGGAAGAACAAAGTGAATTCCACCTGAAAAGCCTGCAGGACATTCAGCATGTTTCTTGTTTAGGGTCAAAGGAACTGGCAACTGTTTTCCCCTCTGCAGGAGTCAAGGAGAGATCGGTCACTTCCCGCGTCATCCAGCCCTTCTCTGCTTCTGACTGTCCTGGCACACGTGACCCTTTCCTTCCCACTCCCACCCTTCCCGGCCTGAGGTACCTCCCACCCAGGGGTACCCTTGGCAGTAAAATGGGTTGTGACAGCTCCCCAATTTTCCTGCCCTCTAAATAGCCCCCACAGAGATTCTAAGTGTAAATACTATCTTTTTGTCAAACTCACTTTACTTCAGCCAAATAAAAATAAAGGTTCAGTTCAACGAGGATTTTAAAAATTAAACCAGAATTATAATTTATTAATGTATAAAGATTAAAATTGTCAAAGGAACTGCTCTCATCCAAAACCATTACCTCTCTGGAAGCAGATCTAGATTGAGATGAAAGGCCTCTTTTGATATAAATACTATTTGTTGAAACAGTACTAGTTCAGAAAATCTAAATAGTAATTCCCTATTGATTACCATGTAACTCTCAGTCACTTCACTAGTAAAACAAAAATGAAGCTTTCAAAAATGAGTGAAGGTTGCTAAGGACACCCAAGAATAAAGTATCTCCCTTGTTCTACTTGGCAACGGGCAAACACATTTTCCGTTGGAACGCTATGTCACCAGAATAAGCAAAAATATAAAAAACATAGCCATGTTTCACCCACAGTATATTCAAATCGGACAGGGTAAACGATACTAAATAACTTATCAGCTACTGCAATTGTTATATAAATCGAAGGCAAAAGTGACTATGTGTCGCACACAAACCACTTTTCTAAACTGTCAGTATCAAGAGTATCAAAATGAGTTCCGCCCCCAAGTTCAGGGCAAAGTAAGCGGTGGGCGTGGACGAACCAAACCAAAATAAACTCGGCTCAACGTCGGAGCAGTTTCGCTCCGCTCCGAGAGACCCGGAGTATTTAAAGGGAGACCTAGAACTCTTCTCCCGGCGCCGGTGGTCTCTCGTCAGAGAAAATCGGCGAGGAAGAGGCAAAACAAGTGTCAAGAAAAAGAAAAGGGCGGAGAGACACTCCTCCGACACCCGTCCACGTCTCCTGACGGACGGACGTGGGGACCAAACGGACGCTCCCAGGGTCCCAGCAAAGCCCTCCCCCAGCGCTCCAGCTGTTACCTTCTACTTCCTCCGCTCCTTCCATCAGCATATCCTTGGTAAAATTTGAAATCTGGCCAGTGAGGGAAGCCAGGCTGCCCCCTACCTGGCCCAAGCCGGAGCCCAGGCTCCCAAGCCAGGACGACATCGCTGCGGGTTAGAGAACGACCTGGTCCGCTCCGAGAAAAGCGTCCAGCACCGTCGGACGACCCCGCCAAGTGTCCTCGAAAGGCTGCCTTCGCTCCAAAATCTACACACTCAGGATTCGACAGCACAATGCGGGGTTCCTAGGCAACGCCGGCTTCGGGGGCGCCCACCAACGTCCGGCTCCGCACGGGAACGCGGCGGCCTGGCCGGAGACTTCCCCGGGGGCACGCCCCCTGCGGCACAGTCTCCCCCGCGGGGCCTCCGCTCCTCCCACGACTTCCCACCGTCCGGGCTGCGCCACTTCTTCCTCTGGCTTAGTGACTTTCCCCAGTTCCCTGGGCAAGTCCTGCCAACTCGACGCCGGCCGCCATGACACCCACTCGCAACGCGGCAGCGGACCATAGAGAGGCGCCCGCTGGCGTAGAAGGGCCGCGCGGAGCCGGCGGACGTGTCCTGGGCGCAAGGGAGCGTGGGATCGCGGAGGACCGAGTGCGGCCGGCAGGGGTCGCCGCGCTCCGCGGAGGGCGAGGCCGACGGCCGGCTGGCCCGCGGGCTCGGGCGGCAGGACCCGCTGCAGAACCCGCGGTGCAGCGGCGCGGTCAGCGGGCGGTACATGTGTGTCTGGCAGAGCCGAGCCTCAGTGGGTGCGCCCCCGAAGCCGACGTGGCTCGGGAACCCCGTGGACTCGCTGTGCTAGTCAACCCGCAGAGGCAGTGGTGCGAGGGGACACGGTGGGCCGCTCCACCGCGCAGGGGGCGAGGATCGCAGGTTACTGTATCCAGAATCGGGCAACTCCTGCAGGGCTGTTGTGACCCGGGGCCGGCCCCGCGCCGGGTGCTGGGGATGCACAGAAAGAATGGATTGCAAGTTCAAGCGTCCAGGCAGGCAACACACATGATGGGTTACCTTTTATAGTAGAAATGTTCTCCGGTGGCTTTCCAGCTCAAGGTCAAAACCCTGCCTTTCTGAATATAGAAGACCTTTATCCATGAAGCTAACTTAACCAATGAAGTTAGAAACACAGACCACTTTTACCCCAAATAACTCGTTAGAGGACAGCACAGCAACTTAATAGAAATGTTATTCTAATGGAAACTTGCCTTTGGCCCCCGGAAAAGGGACCAGGACTGAGGCCAGTCAACCCTGGCATGGTCTGGAATGTGTGGGTTCTTGACTTCGTGTAGGAAAAATTTCATGACTTGAGTCCAGGTGATTTGAGAGTATGTTTATTAAAGCTGGGAATAAGCAGAGGGAAGGTTTACGGTGGAAGAGGCAAGTTCACAGCAACAGGTGTGAGCCTGGACTGGGCTGCCTGGACTGAGGAGTGGAAGTCACAGGAGCAAAAGTGGCCCACGCTGGGCTTCGTGGACTCAGGAAACAAGTTACAGTAGCAGAAGTGAGCCACACTGGGCTGTGTGGACTCAGGAAAGAAACTTCGAGACAAAAGAAGGGCCTTTGGAGACAGTTCAGGAGATTAGGTGGGATGAGGTGGGGCCGTCTCGTGGGGCCTCGTAGAGTTTAGGAGAGAGCAACAGTCTAGCCTGAGGAGAGGTGGCATGGGGTGTGCTGGAGAGCACATGCCGGGTCCTCTGTCTTGAGGGGTCTTACTTGTCTTCTAAAGGCAGAAAGGAGTTTTAGGGGGCTTCTCAGGGGAGGGTCTCAACAGAGTATTCAGCAGCTTTCCAGGTGTGACCTTGAATATCCTGATGCGTGAAAAGGAGTTTATAGGGGAGTTTGGGGTTATTTTCTGATCAGCTTCACTGCTTTACTTTTGTCTTGGATTTGTCTGGCTCAAATTGGTTTTGATGATTGTTATATAGTCTCCTGACGTCATCTGTTTGGGGGTGTGGCTGGCACTAATGGCATCAGCTGGGTCTCTGTTATCCCTCTCCCTGGCCAGAGTGATTTAAGTAAGCTATTCATGCTCTGGTTGGGGAGGAGAGGTATGTACTATTTGCTCCTAAGTGTCCTTGGTTAGGCAGGATAAGATCTTGCAGTTTATTAGTAGGCTGTTCATTGCTTGGCTGTCTTTAGCTATCTTGTCTCAGTTTTCTTCATTCCCCTTGCCAGGGAATTTTCCTGGCTTCTTACTCTCCTGTCTCACTATGGTATCGGTGGCACTTGATGTTCCACAAATTGCATTCACCTGCGCGTCCTGCCTTGCTTGCTTTCGTCCTTAGAAGGTCACATGACTTACAAGCTATTGCTGCAGTGGTACAAGGACATGGATTACCTGGCCAGAGAGACTACTGCAGTTTTTGTTTCCATAAGAAGAGGGTAGGTCTGCCAGTCTCCTAAGCGTAACACTCAATGCACTGCATTTCTCTTCGATGTTATTCACAGGAAGGACGAGCACAGGCGGCACTAGTTGTGAGTGGAACACGGCAGTGCCTCCAGGAGCTGGGGTCTGATGGCACCAGGCCACAGGTCTCCCTGAAATTGAAATGATTAAAAAAAAAAAACTTGCATCTCGTTCTGGAAGTGTTTTTTACACATCTGCCCACGGGTTAGATGTGCAGACTCTGGGGCTGCCCGCCTGTATCTTTCACCTGTGAGCTTGCATGACCTTGAGTAGGCTACTTAACTTCTCCATGCATCAGTTTCTTATTTGTCAAATGACTTCCCTCAGTTCAACATTTCAGTTCATTTCCTTGGGTTGTCTAGGCATACAGTCATTTCAGCAAATAATAATTTGGCATCATCCCTATCAGTGCTTACACATATTATCCCCTGTAAGGGCACGTGATAGGAATGAAGGTGCACTTGAAGGCAATTGGAGTGATGGGGCTAAACAGCTGTGGGAAGGCTCGACTCGAACACAGAGAGGCTGAGGGCTGAGTGAACAGCTGTTATGCCACGTGTCCAGGTGCTATGCGGTCCTGGACTAGGAGTGGCTGAGAAAGACAGATGTCAATCACTACAGTTCATGATGTGGATTAACCACCAAAACGATGCTAAGGTTTCAAAACCGAACCGTGGTTGTCTGATGATGATGATGAGAGTTAACGGCACAGAATTAACAGGAAACACAAAACACACAACTGGGCAGTGGGGGTCTGGACTAAACTCCTGACCGGACATGGGTGAGACATCTTTAGTGTCAAACATCCAGCCAGTGTTTTGGGCTACTTGAGGTGGGCCTGGCATGCTCTTTGGTAGAGAATGCAGTTAAGCCTTAAAACTTTTTTGAAAAGCTTGAGAATATTCTAGAAAGTGGCGCCAGAGTGCCTGGTGTAATAAAATATAAATACATTCCTTACTTTATTTATAAAACCTTACAGGGGAAGATTCTGTGCACACCCCAGGTTCCTCTCTCGTTCACCACGTGCTAGCTTCTTCAGACTGCTGTGATCCTCAGAGACAAGCAGCCATCCCCCACCCCAGCACCATCAGGCTTGCTGCTTCCTTGGGACCATCTGGTGGCACCCCACCTCTGCACAGCTGTGGCATCATCTAAGGCTAAAATGGATATACAACCCTCATAATAAAATTGGAGAATTCTATCATCCTCAATCAGTCCCGGTGGAGCCCAATTATTAGTTGGATTCTGGTGTCCAGAGTCGGATAAAATAAGGGAAAACCAGCACTCTTAAAAATCGCTAATGTGATCTGGCCCTCAGGGTTGAAAAATAAAACCAACTCTTAAAATTTAATGTCAAATGAAAATGCGGGACTCTTAGCTTCATAGAAAATGTCAGCGGCTCCTGTAATGAAAGGTCCTTTGGCAGCGGTTAGGGACAAGGGGACAGAGGGCCAGCGGGCTCCCCGGGCCTGCCTCCCTCAACTCCAGAGTCCGGCAAACAACACTTCTCCAGCTCCGCGCTGCCTGTGAATCCCCTGGGCATTCTGTTAAAAACACAGGTGCACAGTAACTCGGAGTGTGGGCTCAAACTCTGCACTCACCAAAACTTCTCAGGTGGTGCAAATGCTTCTTTCTGGTCCTCCACCCACACTTTGAATGGTAAGGCTATGAAGGAACACCACAGATAAAAACGACAATAAAAAGCAAACATCTTTATTTAATAATCTCTGATATTTAAAATACAACTTATGGAACATCCATACCAACAGTAGAATCTTCAGTGTCCAACAGTGCTTTGGAAGCCCAGCTCCCCTCGGGGCCAGAGAGGGAGGCCTGCGCGCAGCAGCCACACAGGGACGCAGAGAGGGCCGCCACGGGAGGGCTGCAGAACCAGGTCCTGAGCAAACAGCACTGTCACAGTGCGCTTGGGTCACGGCCAAAAGACAATGCTTTTTATGTCGGGTGTTTTCTGAACTTGAATTTCAAATAGTGTATTTATACAGAAGAGTAATTTCTAAAGTTATTCCTAGTAACCCACGGTTGTAGAAAATAGATAAGCACATTCAAATGCACGTTTTCCTCTCCAGAGGCATGGATACATAGACCAGACTGACAGCTGTCAGAGGGAGAGGGACTGGGGGGTTAGAGGGAAGAAGGTGGAAGGACTAAGCGGAAAGACACAAAACACAGAAACATACATGACACGCAGACACAGACGCCAGGGCAGTGTCAGCCAGAGGGGCGGGGGGGGGGGGGGTGGCGTTCAGTGGAGGTGGGCCACGGCCAGGCTGAACGGGGACGGGAAAGAGCCTGCCTGGGGTGACAGGCACACGACACAGTGTGCAGGTGACGTTTCGCTGGGTTGTGTACTTGAAACCTGCATGGTTTTGTGAACCAAGGGCACCCCAGTAAATTCAATTTAAAAAAACAACCCTGGAAACATTCACCTTTGAACCATGCAAGAAACAACTGATGTGCTTCCTCAACAGATCAGAAATTTCCAAGCATATTCCACTATTGTTCCCTACTCCTTTCTATGGTCCATAGTCTTAAAATACTGATACATTATTAATTTAGCATGCCAATTGCTGGACATTTAAAAATGTTACTAGCATTAATTCTTAAAATTCCAGATCATTTTGGGGAAAAAAACAGTAAAGGTTTTATTCAGATTTTTAAAAAATCACAATTCAAGCATTAACCAACCATGTCAATCTTCTCGTTCATGAAAGCAGAATGGAACAAAAATATTTTTATGTATAAGACTTTTAAAAAAATACACAAGCCAGTTCACTTCTTTAGCAAAAGACGCTGATTGTAAAGGGGCCAGGAGCGGAGGAAAGCTGTTACGTGAACTCACGAAAGCTCGTCCACACCACTGAGACGGTCAGCTGGTCCGATCGGGCTTTCCTCGCTCAGGAACACACACACCGCCCTCCGAGCTCCTCAGGGCCCACACGTAACCACCCACTTGGAAAGCCGTGGTCACAGGCCTCTCGAACGTCAGCTCGAGTGTTTAACAGGAAGTCATCAGTGTTGATCACTACTGGTCTTAAGGATTTAAAACATGGCTTTCCAACTGAAGACGTTTAAGTGACTCTATTTTGCGTATGCACTGAATCAATTCTTTTTTGAGTCTGCACAGGTTCGATGGGCCAGTCTGAAGACATTCAGTGAATCTTGGCACTAGCACGACACCGTCTAGGCGTGCAGACGTTAGCTGTGTGACTGACTCGACTGAACCTGATGTTCAATGAAGCGATACAGACTAGTGGTAGTTTCGCCTAGGACGATTCTCAACTAGTTTTGAGCTTATTTCTTCATTAACTTTGGCATGAATGAAGTCTTATATAAGAAAAATCAAGTTTTAAGGGGAAAAAAGCACCTCCTTAAATATTCTGTGAATTGTAAATTATTTGGCCAAGATCTTAGAGTTGAAATCGAGTTTACCTACAGCAACCGTTTCAAACAATGTACAATACAGAAATGTTTATAATTACTATAAAAATGTATATTGATGGTTTTAGATCAGAAGTTAACTATTCTGAATTTTTAAAACATAAAAAACTACTTATTCTATGACATCTCAAAATATGAAAGTGGCATTTCTAAAGCTTGTTTACACTTTACTTGTAACACCAGCATTGCCACTGCGTGTATGTTATCCAGGTAATACAAACTATACATTAGAAAATGATACCAAGAGTTTAAATGTTAAACAGTAAGGTGTTCCCAATTAGCAAAACAGAATGGAAATCTCAATATAAAGTTGTTAGCAGGACAGTTATTGTCAATTTCATTGCTCTGGACTTTCTGGCAGGTGGCTTATTGTCAATAGCAGTTCCTGACGTGTGACCCATAGCTCAGGGTGACTTTTAAATTTTCTGATATTGTGGTTATGAGCACTGGCATCTTTTCATATTGGCCAATCAATGGTGTTGCATGTTCAATTAAATCTAAGCCAATCTAAACAAGATGGCAGTTTACAAGTGATTCTGTAACTATCTGCCAAATGTAACAATGTCACACGAACAAAATAAACACACTCAAAAATGTATCCAGTGTATGTTCAGCTTTGCTTTTAAAAAAGGTCCTTCCTTAACAAACGAAGGTCAACATACCACATTTCCTTAAAGGCTTTAACAAGGGTATGCAATGTAAGAACTTTATAAACTCTAAAGTTAAAACGTATACATATTTGTTTTCTCTTTTTTATATTAGATAGTTCATCAAAGTGTACGAAAAGTTCTATGTAACTTTCCAATGGGAAAAGGTAAGGCCAAATACATATTTCTGTTCGTGTATCTTGAGAGTAGTATAAAACTCTTACGTCCCTTGCAGTTCCAAATTCTTGTCATTCTTCCGAAACATTTTCAATTGTCAAAAGAAAACTAGATTTTAAAGTAAAACTAATTTTATGGAAGGAAAACTTCAGGAAATTTCATTTGGCACAAAATAATGACTAAAAAAATCTTGTCTCTTTCCAAGAAAGAACTGTATCAAAATCATAAACAAAAGGCATTTTCTCATCTTTTTGCTCAGCAATAAACCCTAATCAAAAAAACTTCCCTGATAAAACGTGTGCTGCCACACACCATACCTTAATTTTCTAAGTCGCTGGCTGAAATTACTTCTTAGATCTTAGCTTATGAATAATTCAGCATCCAAAAGGGTTTCAAATGGGAATGGAGAATGAAGGATGCAAAGCAGATGACAGAATCTAAAATGCCCATTTCAGAAAGACATGGTTCCTTTTCCCCAAATCACACCATTGCACTGACCTAGTAAGATACTCTCTGTGCATCCTAATTAAAGACTGTTTATCAAAACTAAAGACTTTCTTATTTACAGACCCATTCAGTACTGTGTGACTTCTAGCATTCTTAAGCTATTTTAAACATGATGCAAGTGGTAAGTCACAGTACAAAGTTAAACATGTTTTTGTTAGTAACTTCTTGTCATGTTCCAGATCACCATCTCTGGCAAGCTATTCCTATCAGAAGACGGACAGCAGAGGCAGGCATCTACACTCCGGGGCTCAGCTGTGAAAAGAACAGAGAGCTCCGGTCACACCAGAAAAAATAAAACGAATCTGCACCTAAAACTGAAGGCCGAGTCTTGTCTCTTATACATTCACGGTGGGTCTCACACGTTGTCTGACAACAGGAGGAGACTTGCTCGCATACATGCTTCTGTTTTTCTCAGCTGGCAAAGAGGAAAGAAGACAGTGCTGAACAGAGGGTTCTGCGACAAAGCTGCGAAGCTCCGACAACACTGAGAAGACGTTCGCAGAGCATCTGGGAAACGGCAGGCTCACGCTTTTTAAAAATGCTCCTTTATTCTTAATTACTTGTGCAGAGCTGATCTCAGCGTTTAGGAATGCACCAGAATCATGGAATAATGAACCCACCTCAGAGGCCTTCACAAGCAAAACCTTAAGAAAGGGAACCACCTTTTTGAAAAGTTGTGGAAAAGTGATAGAAACCAGGCAGCAGGTAAACTGCGACCAGAGACACGATGGGAAGAGACAACACCCAAGTGAACACACACACACACACACACACACACACACACACACACACACACACACACACAGGGGAGGGAGGACGCTCTTCCTTCCGGAACCACTACTCTCACCGGCACAGCGGACAGCCCCTGTCCGGGAAGGCTACTTGCCCAGTAAGTGAGACACGAAGCGAGTGTTAGGTGATGGAGCTGAGCCGAACCACCTGCGCAGAACGGAGGAACAGAAAACAAGATGCATGGAAAACGTTCTGTGGCAAGAACTTGTTAGTTGGTCTGCAAAAAGATGCAAGAAAAATGCCCTAATTTTCAACATGTTAGATATTGCACGCTCAAAAACAAAAAAGGAACATTTAAAAAAAAACTATTTTCAATTTCTTTAATTGCTGAATGCCTCTTTGGCTAGTATTTGAAGGATCATTATTTAGTCCTTTCACGGACACGTTTTTCCGCTCTCTCATCTTTTTCTTTGCAAACCACCTACAAGTCTTGTGTCCCCTGGTGGACACTGTCCTCTCTGACACATGATCAAGATGGGCCCCATGCTGGAAATCACACAGGATAATGCTGGGAAGTACGAATGTTTTAGAGCTTTGTAGAGTTATTTTTTTTCTTCTGTTACGAAATTATTTCTAACAGTTTCTAAAGACATGGTCACGGCCGCCTGGAGCATGTCTTCTTCACTCATAGCATCACCTGCCGGGAAAGAAAATACACACGTTTCTTAGATGTTTCTGGAAAATTATCAGTTATCAAAAGATAAACTCTTTGAAAATCTATTTCTTTCTGTCTGACGAGTTTCCAATTTTGATTTTTAAAAATTTACATCCAGTAAAAGTCACTCTTTCACAGTTTGGTAAGTTTGGACGAAAGCATACAGTTGAACCACCGTCACCACCCAGATACAGAACCATTACATTGCCCCCCCCCCAACTCAAATTCCCTCGTGCTGCCCCTCTGCGGCCAACCCCCACCCCTAATCCCAAGCAACCACAGACACATTCTCTGCCCTATAGTCTGCCTTTTGCCGCCTGTCAACATGAATGGATGATACAGTACGCATGGAGCCTTCTGAGTAAGACTTCCTTCACTTAGCACAGTGCAGTTAAGCTAAGGGAAAGAAGATTTACCTTTGTTGTGCAACAATTCATTACTTAAAAAAAGTTATGAAACATTTATTCACAGAAGTGGCAAAGCTAGTTCAGACAGAACCCTGGTACATTTCAGCCCAATCTCACCCGATCTCACGTAAGTACAGCTCACCCCCAAACCTGGCTGCTGACACTGGGACAATGTCGCGAGTAGTTCTATGGTGTCTGATCTCAGGTGTGGACGGTGTGACCACTGGCACCGAGACAGGGCACTGCGTCAGCACCATGAAAACCTGCCCTGCTATCCCTTGACGTTCACACCCGCTCCTCTCCCCGCCACCTTCCCCGCACGCAGGCAACCACCCCGTTGTTCTCCACCCCGCCAGTCCGTCACTGTCGGACGGCCCCACACACGGAACCACGCAGTGCCAGCCTCTGGAGGCTGGCTTTGGTTTGCACTCAACATAACGCCCTTGAGAGTCACCCGAGTTGGTGCGTGTATTCACAGTTGGTTTCTCTCCTTTTTAAAATGTATCTTTTATTTTTATTTTGTGAGTATATTTATTAAAGCTGGGGCTGGTGAGCCCTGACTGGTGTGGCTCTTTTGATTGGGCATCGTCTAGCAAACTGAGAGGCTGCGGTTTGATTCCCGGTCAAGGCGCATGCCTGGGCTGCAGGCCAGGTCCCTGGTGGGGGGCGTCTGAGGAGCAACAAATGGATGTTTCTCTTCCTCTCTTTCCCTCCCTTACCCCTCTCTAGAAATAAATAAATAAAATCTTATAAAAATAAAAGCTGGGGACGGTAAAACAAAGGCAGGGCTTAGGATAGACTCCACAGGACCAAGCCTAGGCGGGTGGCTTTGGCTGAGAAGTCAGAGAAAGGGGGGCCTTGGAGACAGGGTCAGGGGTCAGCCTGGGACGCGCTGCTGCCCTGCAGCGAGTCTTGTAGGGACATCCAGTGTTTCTTAAAAACTATGTGCTCGAGAGAAGGACACAGCCGTGCTCCAAGGAGGGTGCCAACAGCTGGTTTCCTTTTAATCCTGAGGAGCAGTCCATGGTGTGGAGGTACCAGTTCATGTAACCATTCACCCCTAGAGGACGTTACGTACCAGTTCATGTAACATTCATCCCTACAGGATGTTATGATGAACCAGTTCATTCAACCATTCACCCCCTTATAGGACGTTCTGCTTGTTTCCAGTTTTTGTTATGACAAATAAAGCCATCATGAACGTTCATGTACAGGTTTTTGCATGGACCAGTTTTCATTTCTCTGGGATAAATGCCCAGGAGTGTAACTGCTGGGTTGTGTGATCAGTGTGTGTTGAATTTGTGAAGAAGCTTGCCAAATTGTTTTCCGGAGTGGCTGCGCCAGTTCAAATGAAATGGAGAAACCTGACCCCCCTCTGTATTCATTTACTCTCCTCGGTTTACAATTGCCTTAAATATTTCCTCTACATACACCACAAATCAAACAAATGTTATGATTCTTGCTTTAATCATCAAACATAACTTAGAAAACTCAAAAGGAAAGTCTATTGTGTTTATCCATATTTTTATTTCCTATTGTTTTTGTTTTTCCTTCCTGAAGTTGCAAGATTACTTTGTTAATCATTTCTGTTTAGAGAGCTTCCTTTAGCCATTATTTTAGGGCAGGTCTGCTGTGACAAATTTTCTAATTTCCCTTTCCTTCCTAAAGGAAACTATCCCCAGACACAGAAATCTGGATTGAGAGTTCTTTCCTTTCAGCACTTGAAAAATGTGCCATTTCCTCTGACCTCTAAGATTTCAGACGAGAAATCTGCTGTCATGTACACTGCTGTACATGAAGGTATTTCCAGCTGGTTTTAAGATTTTCCTTTTTTTTTTTTTTTGGTCTCCTGTTTTCAGATATCATCTGTGTCTCGGTGTGGATTTCTCTGTTTGAGGTCCACTAATCTTGTATCTATATGTTTCCATCTGCTCCCAAATTTAGAGAATTTTCAGTCACTATTTCTTCAAACACTTTTTTACCCCACCCCCTTTCTCAGCTCCTTCCTGGATTCCCATGGCACAAATATTTGATCTCTCACTACAGTCCCACAAGTGTCTAACAAATGTTATTTTTTTCTCCAGTGTAACTGCTCGGAATGGGTGATTTCTGTTGTTCCGTTTCCAGGTCCACCGATTCTCTCCTGCCCTTTCATGTGCATGCTGGGTCCATCCACTGACTTTAAAATCTCAGTTAGTCATTTTTCAGTTCTAAAAGTTCCATTTGGTTCTCCTTTACAGCTTCTATTTCTTCCCTAAGGCTTTCTATTTTTTTCATTTCTTTCAAGCATGCTTGTAATTGGTCACAGTAGCATTTGCATGATGGCTGCCTTAAAAATCCATGTCAGAAAATTCTAACATCAGGGCCACCTTGGTGATGGGGTCTAGTAACTGTCTTTGTTCTTCAGGTTGAAGTTTTCCTGGTTCTTGGAAGGACATATGATTTTTGATGGAATCCGGGACATCTGGGTATTATTATAAGACTGTGGATCTTACCTGAACCTTTGCTTTTAGCTGGCCTCCTCTGACACAGCGCTAGTTGGGGAGGAGTGCCCCCTTGCCACTGCCAGATGCGGGGGGGGACGCATGTGTGGTCGTAACTGCTGAGGACAGGTGGAGGCGCTGGCTTCCCACTGCCCTCCGCTGGCACCTGTCTGACCGGGAGGCAAGAATGCCTTGTTACTGGTTCCCACCAACACTGTGGGGGTAGCCTTGTTACTGCCGCAGATCAGTGACAGTCCCGAATCTCCACTAATTTGCCCCTGATACCGCCCCGGCGGGAAGGCAGAGGGATGCCTCTTTATTGCGGGTGCAAGTCCAGGCTCCCTGTGGCCACTGACAGCAGGGCAAAGGCGGCCTGCTCTCTCCTGGAGGAAACAGTGCCGCTCCCCACTTGGCCTCCTCTGACGCCACCTTGGCTAGTGCATGGGGGCCAGGGGAGGGCCTCCTGACGGCCAGGCAGGGGTACAAGCCGAGGCTCCCACTTGTCAGGTGAGGTGGCAGTGGAGTCCGTTTATAAATACCTAGCCCAGTGTGGCTGGACTAGTGTTTATCATCTGAAAGTTTCCGTCTTGCCAGGTGGTCCCTTTGGCTACACAGAACAGGCTTTCCGTGGGGCGTTCTTCTTGGTCTGCACCTGGGGCTCCTCCAGCACAAAGTCCGTGACAGACGGACAGACGAGGCCAAAAGAAAACCCAGGCCACTCACCGCTGTGTCAGCCTCTGGGCCGAGCTTCCTAGTCTGCCTGTCTTCTCTCTGCCTTTCAGAGTCTCCTGTTTGCTTAATACAGATGCCTGGGGTTAGCAGAAGTAGTACCGTTCCATTCCTTCTTATTGCTAATGCAGTCCACTGTGTGAAGTACTACCACGAGCTGTGCAGCCGTTGCCCAGCTGATGGACCACACGTAGGCAGGCCCCAGTTGGAGGCGATTACGAATGAAGCTGCTGTAGGCATTCACACGCAGGATTTCTGTGAGCCTGTTTTCTCTTCTTGAGTGCACACACCCAGGGGTGGGACTAGTGGGTCACACGGTTTAGAGGAAGTTTATCAGCACTAAACCGTGTTCCGAAGGCGCTGTGCCATTTCACTCCAACAACGTGTGAGAGTCCCAGCTGCTGTGACCCTTGCCAGCCTCCGGTATTGTCAACTTTATCTTATTAAACCATGCTCACAGGTGTGAAATGGTATCTCATTGTAGTTTTAATTTGCATTTCCCTAATGCTGAGTGATGCTGAGTATATTCTCACGTGCTCAAGTGTCACCTATATATTTTATTTGGGGAAGTGCCTGCTTAAATCCTTTGCCCATTTTTGTGTTTTCTCATCTCAGTGTTGAGAGTTCTTTATAAATTCTGCTTGGAAGTCTTTTGTCATAAATGGTTTTCCACTCAACTTCTAACACCAATAACTGCCGAAAGGTTAACACTTATTATGTAAGGCCCGTAATAGTATTATTACCAAAGCCCAATATGTAACTCTAGACTTCCTGTTCTTATTTAGACTACGCTCAGGTGGTTTTCATTTTCCAGGGAGTAAAATGCATTTATTTTCTACCTGGTAATATCCACTATCTCTTGTTGGGAACCGCCTTGCCTGGTATCAGAAGCTGTAACCCCCGCCAAGGCTAAGGCTGAGGGAACAACTTTGGGGCATAAGCCACCAAGGAGACAAAAGCTTACCTCCCTGGCAGGAGCGCTGCTTCTGCTCCTTTTACTTCACCCTGCCTGGCCCCCAATGCTTGGTTGGTTAGCCAATGACAGGTAAGATTCTCCAAGGGGGGACGACCTAAGACAGGCACGATCACGTGGGAGGCCCCCAAGGAAGGACTTTGGGGGCTACAGCAAAAAGGGGTGATGGATCCCCACCCCTTGGCTTTAGCATAGCCTGAGTCCTCATTGTCTGCAAGGAAATCTCCTAATCTCTTGGCTGCCTTACTTCCCCTGCCTGACTTAAGCCTGAAACAATGACAGAGGGTGGTGCAGCCCTGTGCTGGAAAGGGCGGGTTCCCCAGGTCATCAGGCCTAAGAAAGAATATGTAAAATCCTGTGAAACCTGCTTTGTTTAGAATGTTCTCAATGAAATGATAAGGGTCCAAGCAAGAAGTAAGTTTGTTCCTCAAAGTTTTACAGCTCTTTAGCTATCTGACCCTGACTCCAAATAGGCCCTCAGGCCTCCTTGTTATCTATTGTTTGATCCTTACTTCCTGGCAACGATTAATGAGCTTTACCTCAATTCCTGTGTAAACGAACCCAATAAAAAGCCTGCTGCGGGGGAGAACAGGGCGCTCTCCCCTGGGGAGGGTGGCGGAGGTGTTCCCCACTAGAGAGGGTGGCCATTCCGTCCCTATTTCCCCACAGGGCCTGGTTGTCTCTGTGTATGTTTTTCTCATGTTTTGACAAGCCATCTGCAGCGTTTCGAGGTCACTGCAGACCAGTGGTCGTGTCAATCTCTGAGAAACTTTCACAGAATGCACCAATTACTTGAGAAGTTGCAGGTATCATTTGTAACTTTAAAGCAAAACATTTCTGGGGTGCTCTAATCTGTCGACTCCTTAATCCAGGGAAATTGAGAAAACAAATTCATTCAAAGTTTCAATACAGTGAAAGGGGAAGAAAACAGCCTGTAAAGCCACAATCACACAGAGCCTGTGTGTCAAAGAGTGTGTGCGTTAGGTAACAACTGTGACGCGTCGTCAGGGGTGTACCTGGATCACTGCCCAGTGCTCCGGAACTCATGGTCGGCGTTTCAGCTGGGTGCGAAAGCTGTCCCGGCGGACCCTGCTCCTGCTGCTGCTGCTGCTGCTGCTGCCGCTGCTGCTGCCTGAAACATGCAAAAGAGAACGCACATTTAAAAAACAAATAAATAAAAACACACCATAAGAAACACTATTCATGGGAAAAGAAATGGTTCCACAAGCCAGTGGCATGACCACCACAAAAGAATGCAAGAGCTGTAAATCTGATGTATACACGAGTTGGAAGCATCACTGTGCAATCCTAGGAAACCTAGGCATAAAATTTGAATTTGTTCAGAGAAATTAATAGGTAGGTGTTTTTACCACAAAATAACACACTGTACAAAAGGATTCACTGGTAGCTATTTTCATGCAAACGTGTTGGTTTACAGATCCTTAATATTGGGGGAGGTCACTGAAAATAAACACGTTGAAGGAAAAACCAAGCACCCCAAATTACTGCGAGTGAACACGATCCTTCCATGGCTGGCTCCTCCCTGTGTTCAGATCCGAGTTCCAGTATCTCCTCACAGATGCCTTTCCTGCCCACCATCCTCGAGCAGCCTCCGGGCATTCTTACTGTCTCATCACTTCATTTTAATTTTCAGCATAAATCTACCAGCATCTGGTACCTCCTGTCTGCCTCCTTCTTCAGAGAGTAAGCTAACAAGGGTACACCCCTTATCTCGTTCGTTGCCCAGTGCATAAACTATTCCAGTCACATGGTAGGCTTTTGCCAAATACTTGATGAAAGAAATAAAAACTACTTAACAGACATAATCAAGGTTCTGTAATAGCTATTTGCATTAAAATAAGTTCTCCCTGTACATTTTTAAGCAGGGAAAACAATGTCGTAGAACATTTAAACACGATGGTTATGATGTAACATGTAGGTCCTTGTACTTAGAAAATAAACCCTGAGATGTAGTAAGAAATAACGTCTTCAAGTTATTCTCAAATGTTCAGAAATGTCAGCAACTGGAGACTCTGAGCGAAGGGTACAGCTCTGTGAACTAGTTCTGGTTTTATATACATTTAAAATGACTTCATATGTACATATATGGGCTAAAATGTAAAGAACTTAAAAACAGCTGACAATCTGAGAATCCATAGATTTCAAAACATGCATGAGGATCTTGAAAGGAACCAGAATTTTTAAATTCTGTAACACTATTTAAATTCCAGTAACACTATTAATAGAAGAGCACATTTTTTCCCAGGGTCTCCCTTAATCTTGTGTTTCAAATAGGAGCAACCAAGGAAATTCAGCCAGGGAGGAGTCGCCTTTTCCCCTGCTGGCCTTTGGACCAGCACTTGGCCTCTGGTGCACACGGCTAGAGAGGCACGTGTGGGCAGGTGGCGTGCTCCCACTGGCACCGCCTGATTCTGGGAAGTGGCGCAAGAAAGGCCGTGACCTGGGCGGATTTCTTGGCGCATCAGATCTCTCTCTGGACCGCTCCCTCCTTCACTCAGGAAGACGTGCCAGCATGCAAGGTGGCAGCGATTTTAGAGGGGCAACTTTTACTCTACTTTACATTCACGTAAATTGAGAAGTAAATGAATTGCCAGCCTGGAAACAACTCTGGCACGTGATGACACGTGAGACAGAAGGTGTTCGGAGAGCACTCGGCAGCTCCCCCCACGGCGCCATCTAACGCGCCTTCACAATCACAGAGTCCAGAGAGCTAAGAGCACTGGACACCCAGAACACTGTACCCCTGGGGTTCTGGAAACCGACGAAGCGCTCGCACGGGCTTTTAAAGGGTAGAAAAGAGAGCTGAGGCGTGGCCACCTTCCTGCCGCTTTGGCTGCTCTCTGCTAGCAAGTGGTGTCACGAAGAAGCCAGTCCCAGGATTCGGCTTCGTGGCAGCTGCCTGGGGGCCAGACTCCTCCTGCTCCCACGTCGTCACGCCTAGGCGACTGCGGTGGCGGTGTCCTCATCCCGGCATCACAGCGCTGGCAGTGCATCTTAGACTCGGTCTCCTGACTCGCCATCGCCCCCACCTGGGCAGCGGTCGCCGCTCTTCCGACACAGTGGAATTCAAACACAGAGGCCTGGACTACCGCCGGCACTCCAGCTCTTCCTAAGTGTGTGTAAGGCCTTAGTTTCTGTATGAAAGACTTCTGTGTTTCAAACACCTCTAGTAGGTTGTGTTTCTTAAACTGAACCCTGATGATGCCACGCCGCTGACATGGTGGCTCAGGTATTAGGCAACCAAAAAACCACAGCGACCGACAACCATGAACAACACGGTGCCTGTTCCCTCCTTGTTGGGAAACACTTTCCCGGTGATAGAAAGAAGGGTTCTTTCCACCCTTCTTCATTCCTGAGTTACACCTATGAGAAGGCGTTGATGATGCTAACGCATGCCCGTGGAACGTGTTCTAGTTTACAGAACAGTCTGACACGCCTTGCCTAATTTATATCCTCACAGCCTGTGAGTTAGGGCAGGTTTTGCAATGACAAAGCTGACATAATAGTTCTGCTTGGAGTTTCATGGTAGGTAACATGGAATTAGAGATTGCTACTGAAAAAATGGCTATGAAAATATTTAACAACTCTTACTTGGAATGTGTGAGTTTGTACAGGTAGATTTTTAACAGTTTTTTTATGCTTCCTGCATGAGTACTGTGGCGACCTCATCAAGTGTGAAGCTTCAAGTACTGTACAAAAAAACAACCCACAAACCCACACATTTGAATGAATAACAAGTGAGCACCAGGGGCGGTCTGGAGAGGGTCAGAAGAAAGTGAGCCGATAACCTTACAGCTACGCTCCCGAAGACAGAAGAAGCTACGGAGAGCGAGACCCGCCTAGGCTCAGTGATCAGAAGTGCTGGGGAAAGGCCAACACAGCGGAACGTCAGTTCTCGATCGTATTTCATTCCGGAAGGCTGTTCGAGAAAGAATTTCTTCAAGAACCGAATCGCACTCATCTCGCTCATTCTCTCCTTTGTTTGTCGCCCGGGAGACTCATGACTGACCACACAGGTGTCAGCATGAAAGGAATGCCGGGTGGAGAACCCGAGTGTTGTTTGACAACGAAGACAATTCTCCTGGGAACTTGGTCGGGAACTGAACTGTTGGAGACGGCAGACGTTCGAGAACTGAGGTCTGACTGTGTGTTGGTTTCTCCGTTCCTTCACTAACGAGCCCTACGAGATGCTGAATGTGAGCCAATGCTAACAAGACACGCCAGGAAGTGAGCTCGCAAGTCTGCTCAGCAACACGCGACTCTGAACAGCCTCTAGTCCTCCTTAAGTTCCCCCTGGCACTTCTAAGGTCAACCCGGAGGATAAAAAGCTGCAGCTGGAAACCATCACGGCACACGTCCCTCCCCAACCCCCTACCCTCCAGCTCGAAGGAGCCACACCGACGCCCAGTCGTTCCAAAAGGGCACCACGTTCGTTGGCTAAAGCATCTGCATTATTGCTAGCACTGTGCTTGTTACAATTTACCTAACCATTAAGGACTGTCAATGCGTGATTCTTTCTACTCTAAAAAGTTTAATGTACTGGAAGCTCCACATTTGTAATCCAAAACATCTAAAAAACAACTTAAATAAGAGGGATTTGTTTTTATACTTTGAAGATGTTTTCCTTTTCTTAGAGGTATTTGTGGATACATAATTTTGTAGATTCTCTATAAAGTATGTCTGTTTGGACGATTTTATTCTGGCAAAACACAGAGTCTGAAAAAACATGGTAGAAGTTATCGCCTGGAAGTTGTTCTGGCAAGCAGCTAGAAATCTGTACCACGGCCTTGAAAATGTCCGTGTACTTGAACCCCAAAATCTGATATCCTCAAAATATTAGAAGAAATGATATGAGATTTAAGGCACAGAGTTAGTATAAGGATAATTTGTTGCACTATGAACTACAATAGCAAAAATAAAATGTTCATATGTAAATTATGATATATACATTTATGTCATGAAATAGCATGTATCCTATTTATCAACACAAAGAATACTTAGTACCATGGAAAAACGGGTATAACTAATATATACGTGTCTGTGTAACTAGAAGATGACGTGCCAAAATACTAACATCAGTTATTAAAGGACAGTAAGATTAACCCTGGCTCGTGTGGCTCAGTGGACTGAGTACCCGCCTGTGAACCGAAAGGCAGCTGGTTCTACTGCAGTCAGGGCATGTGGCTGGGCTGCAGGCTAGGTCTCCAGTTGGGGGCATGCGAGATGCAACTGAGTGATGTATCTCTCACACATCAATGTTTCTCTCTCTCTTTCTCCCCCCTTTCCCCTCTCTCTAAAAATAAATAAAATGTTTGAAAAAAGGATAAGATTATATTTTCTTTTAAGTTTGATATGTCTTAAAAGAAGTTTTCTAGGATTTTTTAATTTACCATTTTAACCACTTTTTCCCAAAGATTTTATTTATTTATTTTTAGAGAAAAGGGAAGGGAAGGAGAGAGGAAGAGAAACATCAATGTGTGGATGCCTCTCACATGCCCCCCTACTGGGGACCTGGCCTGCAACCCGGGCATGTGCCCTGACTGGGAATCAAACCAGTGACCCTTTGCTTTGTAGGCCCATGCTCAATCCACTGAGCTACACCAGCCAGAGTAGGCTAGTAATTTTTATCTAAGTTATGTTTAACACTAACTAGATATTTGATATTACAGAATTACCATTAATAAGTATCACTTGATAATTACTAGCATTATTGTATGACAACAGCATTTGGGTTTGTTTAAAAAAATAGCCCATAGATTTTAGAGACATGTACTGAAATAAATACAGATAAAATGACATGATGATTTAGATCTGTTACAAAATAACCCCAGCATGGGGGTGGAAAGAGTGAAGGGCACAGGAGAACGGGGCATAAAAACAGGACCGCTCACATGCCGATGTTTGTTAAATCTGTGCTCCTTATGCTGGTTTCTCTACTTTTATACAGGCTCTAAGTTTATCATATTTAAAAAATAAAAATTAATTTTAAAATTTAAACGAAGAAAAAAGCACCAGTAAGCACTATTTTGAAATTTTATATAATTAAATCCATTCATCTATCACTGAATAAAGACTGGAAGTATCTCACATTAAGAGGTTGTCAGTTGATCAGAATTTCCTTCATATACTTCTGAGTTCTGACTTAAAAAAGAAACAAAACAGAAAACAAGGTAAACATTATCTTCATTTCACCATCAAGTGTAAAAGGCTTCAATATCTTAAATACCACTAACTACTGCCAATTACGACTGTATGACGCTGCTCAGGTGCCCAGACGTTGAAATGTGAGAATACGTGTACCTCAGAACTGATGAAACGCAGTACATTAACAGGCCAGGTTCAGCCACTGGCCTTCTGGTTTCCGATCTGGGATCGGAGGATCTGAATATCTATTCTAGATCTTGTAACCTCTAAGATGAGTTTTTATCATCCAGAAAAGAAAAAGGGAAGAAGACTTGTGAACGACAGTTGCTAGAAGCAAAGGTATTTTTATGGGGTGAAATTTCTATCTTAAGAGTACTTTTCACAACGCTGGGTACCCAGCCGGGTTTTCGGAGCTGCCGATTTGGACTGATGGCCTACCCTCACGGCCCTGAGGCCCACAGCCCTGGAGCACCGCTGCCCGAGGGCAGGGGGCAGAGCTCGCCGCTGGCAGCTCTGCCTGGGCGGGGGAAGGACTCAGCAGGGGCAGGAACCCAAGAAGCACATTCAGAGGATCGTCAGGCGCTGTGCTTGCCGGGACCCAATTCCATTTTCCTCCTGACGACTGAACTTTCGCGGGGCCTCCTTGCCTCTGGTTCATGTAAATTTAATTAGTATTGGGGTGAAGTTTTCCCCTAAAGCTACATTTCATTTCAGTTTATTTGTTGTGCATTTTTTAAAAAATACATTCCAATGCTCACAGGGGCAGGCAGGAACCAGTCTTTTTTTTTTTTAAAAAAGAGAATCTTAAATAAAAGAAACAGTTTAAGCCAAAGCTGTAAGTTCACAACAAAGAGAACAGCCAAAGGAAATACCGAAGATGCAATTTTAATACTGTACAAACTACTTTACTTTTCAAAGTAGGCTTCTCTTCTCTTCCGTAGCTCTTCTGAAGTAAGATGTGTACCTGATGTCTGTGGGATATCTTGAGATATATTTCTGGAACTACCTGAAAACAAAACAAAACAGAAGAGAAAAAATAATTTTATCTACCAGGTCAAGTAACAATATGTTTATATTTACGTGAACAGGTTTTTAACAAGTTTTCTTCTTGCCCTGGCCAGGTACCTCCGTTGGTTAGAGCGTTGTCCCCACACGCCAAGGTTGCCGGTTCGATCCCCAGTCAGGGCACATACATGAGTCAACTAATGAATGCATATATAAGTGGAACTACAAATCAGATGTTCCCCTCTTTCCCTCTAAAAATCAATAAATTAAAATTTTAAAAATAAGTTTACTTAAAAATATTCTGCTCGCATTCTGCAAAACCAAGGAAGGCTCTGAAAGCCTCAGGGAAAACCTGAATGAGGCAGTTCAACTCTAGCGTGTGTCCACTACGACCACAGCTGCTGCCCCGACGCAGCAGCACACGCGAGGACCGAGGCCCAACCGCCCTCGTGGTGGGAAGAGCCACGGACGGCACTCCAGTGAGCTCTCCGGAACTTACTGGACCCAAAACTCCCCTTTCAAAGGCACAGGAGTCCTCAGAAGCAACTGGAAGCGGATGCCCACCAGACAAACCCGCTCTCCACGGCCCTTCACCCTCAGAAGTCGGGGTCCTACCACAGCTTCGGCACGTCTCCATGTGCGCATTTACTGCGCCAACCAGAGACCTCGCACAGATTGTGGAACGAAGTGGTAAGAAGAGTGACTTACCCCAAATACCTAAAATTATAGAAGCTGATGTGGGCCATTACTTCAATTTTTAGATATTTAAGAAATTCAATGAATAATTTCGTTAGAAAACAGGAAGGCACAACCACGTTAATTAGATAAAAACAAAACCACCCAAAGAAACCCCTCACGCTCTCATGAAGCCATCCTGTGCCACCCCCAGACATTCTCCAGGCCTGGCTTCCCCAGGGGCTACATGCTCCTCTGCTGCAGGGCTGTCATCGGGGTGACAGCAGGCCCACCGAGGGGGGCTCGAGCTGTAAATGGCACAGACGCCGATGTTAGCTCTCTGTAAAGTCAGTTGACGTTCTTGTCCAGGCCCCCCTTTGTGTCCCACCAGAACAGCTGACTGTACACGGCCATTGCATTGCTTCTTCAGTGACTGCCAGGTTGTCCAGCAACTTCTCACGGTTCACCCCGGAAACCCAGAATTTTCTGAATCAATTCTTCGACAAGGGAAGAAGCCACGCCGGAATGTCTATACCTTGCATACTGAGCTGAATAGCCCTGCGGAGATCTGCCTCTTCATCCTCCATGTCAATCTGCTGGCGACTCAGTGCCAGGGCCCGCCGCAAATCCTCCTCATCCTCGTCTAACACCCCTGACCCGTCGTTTCCGTCTAAGACTTGTTCCAGGTCGGCTTTCTGGACTCTGAAGAATGAAAGCACCGATAATGACTGCAGGCCGGTCTTGCGGACATTTACAAGCTGAATATCTTGTGTAAGTCAAAACTCACACATTTAGCCCTGGCTGGCATAGCTCAGTGGATTGAGCACGGGCTGCGAACCAAAGTGTCGCAGGTTCGATTCCCAGTCAGGGCACATGCCTGGGTTGCAGGCCATGACCCTCAGCAACCGCACATTCATGTTTCTCTCTCTCTTTCTTTCTCCCTCCCTTCCCTCTCTAAAAATAAATAAATAAAATCTTAAAAAAAAAAAACCCTCACACATTTTCTTACAGATTAGGTCCAATATAAAGATTGTGTTGTGATGTGACTCTAAGTTAATATATTTAAGTAATTCAAAGAGTTCATTCAAATTTGCACCAATAAACTTGACTAAAATATATGGGTCTAAAAAAAATCACCAATTATAAAACCACCACCCACTCCATGCTGGCATGAAAATTTAATTCGTGCAATGAAATGCTGTCACATACTCCACAATGCGAGTTCCCTTTGTTACCTCTGCTCTTTCAGCTGTGCCAGTTCCTCTCCAATCAGTTTCGGTCGATGCATCTGCTGGACCCTGATCATCTGCAGGAGTTGGTCGGCCTCACAATCTGGCAGATCACCCTTAACAACAAATATAGAATAACCTAAAAAAAAGGCAAAAATAAACTAAAACAGCTAGTTAGAGATTCAAAACCAATTAAAAATTACTGTAGCTACAGAGGCAGCATGCTATACAATTGTGGAAAGAATATAAATTGAGGCCCTGGCTGCTGTGGCTTAGTGGATTGAGTGCTGGCCTGTGAAACAAAGGGTGGCCGGTTCGATTCCCAATCAGGGCTCATGCCTGGGTTGCGGGCCAGGTCCCCAGTGGAGGGCGCATGAGAAGCAACCACACATTGATGTTTCTCTCCCTCCCTTCCCCTCTCCCTAAAAATAAATAAATAAAATCTTTTAAAAAGTAGCACTCTTACACTCACATCAAATGAGTCAGTTTTATTCAGCTACTTTGAAAGATAACATTATAAAATTTTCCATTTTAACTTACCTTCCTGTTGTAATTGAGCCAAGAAAAGTGCAAGGTATGTGTCGGATATTAATTCTGGACCCGTCAAGAGAGAATTCAAGTTGAACCACTGGAAAAAAATTGCCAATGTTTCAGTTAGTGTACATTATAATGAATAAGGATGTTTCACACGTTAAGAATAAATATACACCGTCTAAACTTAGTAAGGCTGTCTAAACAGTGAAAACACATCAAACTGAGACTTTAAAGAGTAAATAAATGTTTTAAAACCTGAAACAGAATGATTTATCACTATTAAATTTTTTAAAAATAAAAGTTTGTTTTAAGCCATAAACTTTAAATCCCCCCAAAAGAAAAGAAACTGACAGTACTTTAAATTAGCTTCATTAATAGCTATAATTAAACCTTTTTTCAAAGCATGCCTAAGAAAACCCTAATATAATCACACTATATTGATGTGGAAGAAAAATGACAACTACACCAAGTTTTCCTACTACCGATCATTTTGGTCAAAGATTTCACTGTGAGAAAGCCTGTCTATACAGGGAGAAATTTAAATCACAACTCATTTTGAAAAGACTGCGAAAGCCACCGCTGTGTGTAACTAACATCATCTAGTCACTGCTTCGTAGGAACCCGAACTCAACCTACAAGGGACCTCAGACAGAAGAGTCAACAGGGAAAAAATACAATCTTAAACAAAAATATAAATTACAGCTAAAGATTAGCCAATGTTTGACATTTCCTGTCTTTGTCAAAGATAAAGTAATTTAAAATGTGAAAATACAATTTTGAAGAACTAAAATCTTAAAAACCTCTCAAAATAATGATATAAATCTACATGCAAATCAATATAAAAGAACTTCTGGAATCCAAGCCGTCAGATCTTAAAAAAAAAAAAATACCTGGACTACTATAGACACAAAATGTGAAGAATACGTGATCATACTTTTCAAAGACATAAAGGAAACCAGAGGCACAGACCCCCAGTGTCCTGCCCTCGCTCTGCCCTGGAGTCGATTCCCGTTTGGGTCACCCTCTGCTCCACCACACTTCCTGTGCCTTACTTGCTTAGCTCTGAGTTCCTCAGGAGGGGACCTGAAGACATTTAAGCTCTGGCTGGTGTGGCTCAGTGGACTGAGTGCTGACCTGTGAACCAAAGGGTCACTGGTCCAATTTCCATTCAGGACAGATGCCTGGGCTCTGGGCTTGGTTCCCAGTTGGGGGTGAGAGAGGTAACGGATCGATGTTTCTGTCACATACTGATGTTTCTCTACCTCTCCCTCCCTTCCACCCTCCCCCCAAAATAAATAAAATCTTTAAAAATAGACATAACCATTTAAGATGAAGCTGCATTTAGGCAGCTGAGTAAAAAGATAATAGCAGTATTTTTTGTTTTTGAATTATCCTTTATTGCATTAATTCAACGTACTTTCTTGACTTCGTCTTTTTGTATTATTTTTGAAAACAGCTTTATTGAGGTGTAACAGGCATGCAATAATCTGTACATATTTAAAGTGCACAATCTGAAAAGTTCTAACATGCACATACACCCATGAAACCATCACCACAACCAGAAGAGTGAACGCCCTCACCACTGCTGAGCCCCTATGCCCTGGAACCTCCTCACCCTTCCCTGCCCTCCTCATCCCTGGCAACCACTGCTTGATCTGCTTTCTGTCAACACAGGTCAGCCTGCATTTTCTACACTTTTACATAATGGAACCATACAGTAGGTAGTTTGGTATCTACCTTTCACTGAGCATAATTATTTGGAGATCACCCATGTTGATGCATGTATCAATAGTTAATTCCTTCTGCACTGGCTGGTGTGGCTCAGTAGTCTGAGTGCCAACCTGTGACCCAAGAGATCACTGGTTCTATTCCCAGTCAGGCACATGCCTGGGTTGTGGGCCAGGCCCCCAGCAGGGTGCACTCAAGAGGCAACCACAGGTTGATGTTTCTTTACCTCACTCCCTCCTTTCCCCTCTCTAAAAATAAAAATAAATAAAATCCTTTTAAAAAATAGTTAATTCTTTATTATATTAGCCCATTTTTATTAACACTCACTCAAAGATTCAAAATTCTAAAATCAGACTTCAAATAATTGTTTCAAAAATAGAACTGTGCGTACAAAGATCACTGGTAATTATGTTAAAAAATAAAATGTTAGGCACGTTCCTCAATCTTAAAAAAAAGCCTTGCTCAAGACACAGCTCATGTTCTTTTTTCTTTTTAAGAGAAATGATTTTATGGGGATATATGTATTATGTGGCAGTTTGAAATGTGAAGAATTTGTTATGCTAAAGCAAACATGGCTGAAAACTTCACTCCCTCTGGACACTTTCAAGCTTTGTCACACCGCTGCGCTAAATACAAATCTATTAATGGAAGAGTTAACCGACAAAACATTTATCACATAAAACCCACTTAAAAGTAACCACGTTTGCCGTTGTCTTAAATAAAGAATTTTTCTTATGATACAGCAATGGTTGTCACAAATAAATCTATAAGGCAAACTGATATTGTCTTTTAAAACAGGAAATTTCTAACTATGCCACCTACACATGACTGATAAATTTCTTCATCTAATCCTTTACATTTTAGCTGCAAATAAAGTGTGGAATGAGAAAAATGACAAGGAAAAAGGAGAAACATTACCTGTTTTCCTAATTTTCTAACTGTAAACCAGTGTTCTTTATAATTGCATATAAATGATCTTTCATTTCTAGAAAAGGAAAAAAAAAATAGAGACCCAACATTAAGTTTGTCTACTGGCAAGGGTTATAGGGTTATACAAAACTTGTAATTTCAGACCATGTTTACAGCTAAGTGTCACGGATGTTTACGAGCACACCAGAGAGCATCTGTGCGCAGGTCCTTGACGCGATGTGAACGGTGGCGTCACAGGACACCCGAGGAGCAGCCCGGTGCCCAGACACTGTGCTGCCAGGATGGCTGGGGACACACGGATGCCCCCAAAGGCGAAAAGGGAGTGACACGGGGCACATCAAGACGAAGGCACTGAACATGTATTTTTCTCCTTTAAGAAATGATAACTTTCAAAATCAAAATTAGGTAAAGAAATGTAGGAAAAGCAAAATAAAACCTTACATGGGATCAATCCCAAGCCTCTGATACTCTGGACTGTTGAACAGGATTAGTTCTAAGCCCCAAACTTTCAAGGCATTGCTTATAACCTGTTAAAAAAAAAACAAACAGCAATTTCTCATGAGCTACGCTGTTCAATTTCAGATTTAAGCAGGGAAAGCCATGTTAGCTGTGCAAACAATTGTACTTCATACACCAATTTCTCCAGAAGGCTATGATTTTTAACAAGTGTGTGTAAGATATACCACTACATCTATAAATAACATACAAGCATAGCATTTAAAAATTGCTTCTAGGGACTTATAGTCAAAGGGCGGCGCAGGTAAACACAGCTTGCCTTCCTCAAACCACCACATGAAAATCACAACTAAACGATGGAACAACCATCACTCAGAACTGTCAGAAGTCAAGCTGAATGGAAGTCAGACAACTATGCAATTAAAGAAAACCACACCCATCCAGACTGGTAGGAGGGGGGCACACGCCGAACAGGCTGGTCCCACACCCACATGTGGTGGAAAAAATCTGGGAAGGATATCCCAGAAGTGAGGTTTCCCAGCATCACACCGGCCCCCCAGCCCAGGGTTCCAGAGCCAGAAAGATAAGTTCCTATATCTTCTGGCTGCAAAAACCGGCAGGGAGAGAGTCAGTGGAAGAAACTTCTGGAGTCCCGAGCAGTTTCCCTTAAAGGACCCAAACATGGAGACTCACTTCCTCAGAGCTGCAGCACCAGCGTAGCAGCTTAAGAGGCCCCAGTGACATACAGGAAGGAAGTGAAGAGACTGGCATCAAGGCGAGAGCAAGTAGGTAGAAGCCACTGTCCCTTTTTTGAACCCTCCCCCAACAGGGCCATAGAGCCAGCAAGCTGGTGCCATATCTGAGACTCCACAACCTGACTAACACTGTTTACCCAGCCCTGGAGATCCTCAAAGACTCTGCCCCACCCAATTTAAGGGCCCACCCAAGCTGCTTTTCCATATGAATGGCTGGTCTTGGCTCACATTTCAGAACTTCCTAAATCCTCTCAAATCAGCAACAGCTGGTCTCCGTGAGCCCCAGGCCCTGCACTAGCAGCAGCCAGACAAGATTCACAGCTTGGCTTTGCCAGGGAATCTCCAAGTAGCAGCCATCTCAGATTGCTTTATAGCTCAGGCAGGGTGGCCCCGGATAAAACCCAGGTAGGGGCTGACCACCCAGGAAACCCCAAAGCCTCTGCACCCAGTGGACAGCTACAGACCATGCTGGGGCACCACCACCCTGCCCCCACACAGCGGATCTCCACCAAGGGTGCAGATTGGTGGATAGTGACTACAGCCGGTCCTTGCAACGGACTGACCTGGGCAAATCCTTCCCATTGACCTGCCAACAGCAACCAAGGCTCAACTACAAGAGGTTGTACTCAGCCCACACGAAGGGCACACCTCTAGTACCCAGGGGCCCTTGGGTGACAGGGGAGGCTGTGCCACTGTCCCTACTAAACACCTACTGCATTAGGCCACGCTACCAAGACAGGGAGACAAAGCAGCTCTGCCTAATACACAGAAACAAACACAGGAGGAGACACAGAAACATGGCCCAAATGAAAGAACAGATCAGAACTCCAGAACAAGAATTAAACAAAATGGAGATAAGCAATTTTTCAATGCAGAGTTCAAAATACCAGTTATAAAGATGCTCAAGGAACTTAGTGAGAACCTCAACAGTATAAGAAAGACCCAGTCAGAAATGAAGGATACACTAATTGAAATAAAGAACAACTTACAGGGAAACAACAGTAGAGTGGAGGAAGCCGAGAATTAAATCAAATGATTTGGAACATAAGGAAGCAATAAACAACCAATCAGAACAAGAAAAATGAATCCAAAACACGAGGACAGTGTAAGCAGCCTCTGGGACAGCTTCAAGAGGTCCAACATTCGCATCATAGAGTGTCAGGAGGAGAGGAGAGCAAGACACTGAAAATCTATTTGAAAAAACAATGAAAGAAAACTTTCCTAATTTGGTGAAGGAAATGGACATGCAAGACCAGGAAGCACGGAGTCCCAAACAAGATGGATGTGAAGAGGCCCACGCCAAGACACATCATAACTAAAATGCCAACGGTTAAAGAGAAAGAGAGAATCTTAAAAGCAGCAAGGGAAAACAAGTCACCACCACATTTTGCCATGTATAATGCGCTCCTGTGTATAATGTGCACCCACCTTTTTTGCCTAAGCTTTCAGGAAAAAAACCTTTCCTTTCATTTTTTAATTCAACCTTTTATTTATATTTAGAAACAAAAGCAATTGTTGTATTCCAGAGTATTATTTTGCATACAGGTATTGTTATTGCTTTCTAGAGTTACACTTTTAACACATAAGCATAAATAAAAGAATTAAAAGAATGCATAAAGATAAGGAATTAGTACTACCCCTGTATAATGAGCATCCTTATTTTTCCCTCAAAAATTTGGGTAAAAGAAAAGCAAGCATTATACATAGCAAAATATGGTAGTTACCTATGGGGGAGTTCCCATAAGACTGTCAGCTGATTTCTCAAAAGAAACCTTGCAGGCTAGAAGGGATTGGCAAGAAATATGCAGTCATGAAAAGCAGGGACCTACAGTCAAGATTGCTCTATCCAACGACGCTATCGTTTAGAATCAAAGGGCAGACAAAGAGCTTCCCAGACAAGAAAAAACTTAAGGAGTTCATCATCACCAAAACATGGTGATGTTATTACACGAAATGTTTAAGGGACTTTTTAAAGAAAAACATCAAAACTATGGGCAATAAATACATATCTATCAATAATTGAATCTAAAAAACAAACTAAGCAAACAAAAAGAATAGAGACAGAATCATGGATACGGAGAAGGTTTTGATGGTTGCCAGATGGGAGGAGGGTGTGGGGGAGGGGGTGAAGAGGGGAGGGGATTAAGAAGTACAAATAGGTAGTTACAGAATAGCCATGGGCATGTAATGGCTACAGTATACAAAACGGAGCACCCAAAGAACTTTTATACACATGACCCATGACATGAACAAATGGGGGGGAACCGCCTGAGGGAGTGGGGGGTGCTGGGTGGAGGGGGACAAAGAGGGAAAAATTGGGACAACTGTAACAGCATAATCAATACAGTATTTTTAAAATAGTACTTCCTAACACTAGGTTTCTGGGATATTCTAGGGATCCACACAATTCCTAGATAAAACTGCCTCAAAAATCCAGATGTACAGTCTATCCTTAAAGTGCATTCTTAAAACTAGTCCTCTCTCTCTCTCCACATACGATAATTTGGCTGATATGTGTCCTGCCATAGGAAAGTTGTATTTCAACCCACTTCCTGATATGTCAGTAATAGTGATAATTAGATATCTATTAAAATGAGTTTTTTCAAGGGATTTAAAATGAAGTTTTTGTAGGTTTTAAACTTCTGTTATCCTATGTTTAGAATTTTAGGAAAAAACAAAAGATAATACTGATGATTTCAAACTGGAAATAAAATGGAGAATTCTAAATACTCACCACCTACCCTCCAAGGCAGCTCACAAAGAAACCAGCAGGCAAAAGTGGAGGCAATGCAGTGGGCACATGTGAATCAGCACCAAGGGCAGCGCCACACCCAGGAACGGGGAGGGCTGGGCCCCTCACGGCCTGGATCCCAGCCCCGTGGTATCCGTTACCCTAACAGTCCCCAGGGAAGCACTGAATGGAAATGCTGGGGAGCGAGGAGTCCAGGACAGCACAAGCGGAACACACACCAAGACATCTGCAGACACAGGTCCCCGAGGAGAGGCTCTGGGAAGAACTCCAGGTACACCTCCCAGGCATGACAAACAGAATGAGAGACCTACAGGTCAAAGAATCTCACAAGCAGTACAGCTTCCTCTGAATCCTGTATGTTAAACAACAAATAAAAGGCATAGCCACAGACCACCATAAAAGAACCTAGTCCCACTAGGGTGGTTTAAAGGGAAGGCAGCAAGGTGTTGCATTTTTCTCAAATTTACACAAGAGATAGTAAGTTTAAAAGGCTCCGACTTTAATTAGAGTTAAGGTTATTAGTATCCACATGCAAAGTATATCATCTTTTTAAAAAACCATACCCTAAATTGAAGACTCTACAACCTTAACACTCATGTTTATCTACAGAAACACTTACTACTCTGGAGTACAATCTCATTCTCTTGGACACGATCTATCGGGGGAACTTCTGAGGGTCACATCGTTATAGTGACTTTAAAGATAATCGTATTGATCACACCCTGAGCTTCAACAGAGCCTGGGACAACAACGACACGCAGCACATGTGTGTGACTACTTACCTGAATAGAGAAAAAACCACTATCATCCATATTTCCAGAAGGCTGCTGTTGAATTTGGACAGGCAGTTGAGGCAGGGGTGGAGGGTGGAGAGAGAAAGGAAAACCGTCATTAGTGTGCATATTTAAAATAGCATCTTATGCATTCCCATTGAGAAAGTCAAGAGCAGAGTTATAATTAACAGGTCAGATCCCGATAGGGAGAAGGGTGTGCTCTCTTCTAAACAATACGCACATTTTTCCTTATTTTTTTTCAGTACCCACATTATTTTTTAAAAAGGCAGCCGCATGAGTCTGAAATCAGTACCTGCAAAAATGTGCGGTAGTCTTCACTCGTAACGCCGCCTTCTGCCATCCTCATCCTCTCTTCTTCGTCTAGCTGGTGTGCAATCGACGACAGTTCCACGGGGCTAAAATACTCTCCTTGCAACAGATTATTCAAGCAATGCTGGGCACAGAGTGAGCCTTCTTGCTAATGGTTCCAAAAGAAAAAAAAACTCCAATGTGATTTGTTGAACAGATTCGTCCAGTGTCTTGCCTTAAAGAGGAATGTAATCATGAACTTCTCAACACTGTCAAAACGGAACCTGTTCAGCTTTAGACAAACAGGACTAACAGACAGCACGTGCATTTTCATCGAACACTTGTTTTACAACTCGACCATCGGTGAAACTACGATAATTTAGCTGTATGATCAAATACTTAAGAATGATCTATATTAAACGAACATCTGTGAAATATACCAAATCTCATATTGTATTAAAAATTATAAGCATTTATCCTCCCTCACTTTCAGTGCCTGAAATAAATTCGTCTTCAGAGACCCCATGGCAAACCACTCATGCTGACAGGAAACTGTAATCCCTGGAACATTTGTTCTTTTAACGAGATAATCTCTACTTGGTCAAAATGCTTGCTCCTGTGATTTCCTATCTCAAGAACTGACACACGGAAGTAAAATTCCATTCTTACTGAATTTCATGGCACTGAATTGTTACTGAACGTCACCGAAGACCTGCAGCTACGGAGCTGAGGTTTCTGCAGGGAACGCTGACAAAGATACACACACGGGAAGACTGACTGGAAGCATCCCCGGAGCTCACCTCTGGACGAGCCCAACTAGGGGGCTGCCTCCGAGCTCGGCTCCCCGTGGGATCACCGGTTTCCTGTTGCGAGGTGAGGACGCACAACTTCCCAGGGGCCCCAGGGCCTGCGGTGCTGGGCAGCTGGCTTTCTCACACACGCGACCATCCAAGTCTGTGTCCAGACTGCCCGGCCCTGGGAAGCCCACTCACCACCCCTCCAAGGTGGTGCCCTCCCCAGCTCGCCTTGTGAGCGGAGAGACTCACAGGTGAAGGGAACCCCTCCGGTGAACAGAGACCACGGAGGTCTGCCTCTCTGGGGGATGACGGCAGAGGGGAGAACTCGTCCTTCTCCTGCTGACCCTGGCCCTGAACCCTGCCCCGGGACAGTCCACTCCGCAAGGCTGTCCGGCACCCTGCAGTTTGTGCTGAGCTCCAGCACACGACAGACAGTGGCCCCGAGGGACACCTCCTTGCAGGGCAGTTATTCTTCCTGCGAATTCATATTCCAGGAGCAACACTCCGCTGCTAAAAAAGACATAAGGAACACACATGCAAGGAACAGGAAGGCAGGGCGGAGACGGTCTGAGGCTGGGACAGGGGCTGAGATAAATTCATCTCCATCACCTGGTCGCGTCTAGGCCTTCTGGCTAAGTCAAGTGCACAACCTGGTGTGACGGTGAGAGAGGACTTGTTTCCACCTCCTTCTCCTTCTGCTGAGTTCTCCCCACCAGAGAGCAACTCCCACTGAACACTACATGCCGACGGAGGATGCACGGATGTCCTACTTATACTCCACTGAAAAAGGACAAGGCAAACAGGCATTCACAAGAGGAGAGCCAAACGGCTAAAAAAACCACAAAAAGGTGCTCGACTTCATTACCATCAGGGAAAAGTATTGAATATAAATATTAAAACCACAGTGTGTTACTACTACACACTCTACAAAATGGCTAAAATATTGGAGAGGACTAGAGACATCAAAAACTATTATTCACTACTTAGTGAAATTGCACATTAGTATAACTACTTTGGAACACTGTTTGCAGCGCCTACTCAAGTTTAATATCTACACACCCTATGATCTACCTATGATGTAGCTATTCCACTACTAGGGACAGAATGCAAACAAAGGAAACGCAAAAATATGTTCATCAAAACATGTGTAACAATGTTTAAAAAAAGCACCACCTAATTCATAATGCCCCCCGAACTGGAAACTACTAAAATGCCCATCAAAGTAGAATGGATACATCATGTTACATTCACAAAGGAATAGTACATAACAATAAGAATGAATTAACTACAATGACTTTCGACACCATGGATGACCCTCTCAAACAATGTTAAAAGAAGACAGCCCTGGCTGGCGTAGCTCAGTGGATTGAGCGCAGGCTGCGAACCAAAGTGTCGCAGGTTCGGTTCCCAGTCAGGGCACATGCCTGGGTTGCAGGCCACAGCCCCCAGAAACCGCACATTGATTGATGTCTGTCTGTCTGTCTGTCTCTCCTTCCCTTCCCTCTCTAAAAATTAATAAATAAATCTTAAAAAAAAAAAAGACAGACTCAAAAAAGGACACACCATGTGACTCCATTCACAGAAGTTCAGCAAGAGGCACAACTAGCCCATGATGTTAGGACTCGGGACCGTGGCTGCCCCTGCAGGGGGCCGAGGCAGGACGAAGAGGCCACAGGGAGGCTTAGGGAGTTCAGGGAAATACATGTCTGTTATTCGATCACAGTGTTATTCACACATGTGTGTTCACTTGGAGAGAATTCACTGAGCTCCACTCTTAGGGTTTGTGTGCCCCTACATGTGTTCGATTTACAAATTCAAACAGCAGCCCGGGCTGGGTAGCTCAGCGGGTGAGAGCTTAGCCCCAATATGCCCAGGTGGCCAGTTCCACCCCTGGTCAGGGCACATACATACAGCGGCAACCAACGAACACATAAATAAGTGGAACAACAAATTGATGCTTTTCCCCTATGTATAAAGTCAATAAAAAAATACTGCAAGAATTTCAAACAGCAAAAAAGCTTCTGCTAAGATACAGCTACTGCACACGGCAAGAGCTACCGAATACGGCGACAAGGACTTTCCTGGGAACAGTCCTAATGCAAATTTTCTGTCCTGCTGTCAGACCACATGCCTCAGTTTAGGGCTCTCAAACTATGGTTACCACATTAAATACTATACAAGGTCTGTCCGGAAAAAGTCCAGCCATTGTGAATATAGCGAGAAGGGCTTAGTGACATCCATGGACCCTGGCAGCCAAGGGGAGCGGACTGGAGTGCACATGCAGAACAACGATGACTTCACTGCACTGGTCAGTGGGGGCGGTAGACGCCACTGAGGGAACATGTGTACTGTGTGGCCGTGGCATTCAAAATGACTGAGGGAGTACAGCAATGAATCTGCATCAAGTTTTGCGTTAAGCTTGAACATTTCTCAGCGGAAGCTATTCAAGTGATTCAGAAGGCCACAGCTATGGGCAACTGGGGACTGGCAGCTTCACTACCACGTGCCCACTGATGCATCACGTCTCGTGCAGAGTTTTTTGGTGAAATATCAAATCACCCAGGTGACTCAGCCCCACTACAGCACGATTTGGTGCCCTGCAGCTTCTGGCTTTTCCCAAAACTAAAATCACCTGTGAAAAGGAAGCTATTTCAGACCATGGATGAGATTCCGGAAAATCCGATGGGGCAGCTGGTGGTGACTGGGGGAACTGTGTGAGGTCCCGAAGTGCCTACTTTGAAGGGGACTGAGGCATCATTGTCATGTGTACAGTGTTTCTTGGGTCTTCTTCAATAAATGTCTTTATTTTTCGTATCACATGGTTGAAGACTTTCTGGACAGACCTCATATATAGAAATAGGGACATCCAATTATTTGATTTAAAAAATGACAATTACGCACTTGAGTTCTAGCCGGTGTGGCTCAGTTGGTTGGCGTGTCAACCCATAACTCAAGGGCTGCAGGTTCAATTCCCAGTCAGGGCACATGCCTGGGCTATAGGTTTGGTCCTGAGTCCAGGTGTGTATGATTCCAGATCTGGGCATGTGCGGGAGACAACCAACCAATGCCTCTCTCTCGCATCAATGTTCCCTTCTCTCCCTTCCTCTCTCTCTAAAAGCAGTGAAAAAATATCCTCAGGTGAGGATAAAAGTAAATATTAAAAATAAAAAAGGAAAAATAAGCACTTGAAATCAAATCCTAAGAGAAACTGTATTACTATAGGAAATAATATCGTTCTGTGCTTCTACTATGATTTAATTGAAGGAAAGAACAAATCGTCCATTCCAAATTTAAAATCACTTTTTAAAGTCCTAAGAAGAATCAAATTCTACACGGACCAAAAAAAAAAAAATTGTACAACGGCCCCTCTTAAGATTATGCAACCTCCTCTCCCCACAACCTATCCCCAGCCACTTGCTTCTTATCAAGCTTTAACCAAAGCTGACTCCAAGTTCACTTGTTACAGTCAAAGTTCAGAGGTATTCTCACATTCCATGATTTCTGGCCCAAATTTATCGCCTTGCGCTCAGAGGATGAACCGGTGGCATCTTCAGTTTTACCATGATGTTTTATAAAACAGCCAAAGGGAACAGCACCTAAATCATTCCTCACTGCCCTCCAAGTCCTCAGGACCAACCTGAACTAGTTCAAACTCCCAGAGACACTACTGCCTACGAAAGAAACCAGGCACAAACCTAAGGGTGTGTCTGCAGGGAGCAGAGGGGCCACCCCACCCACCCAGCAGCACGTCATTCCGTCCGAAAGACATGAAGGCCCCACCTCTCACTGCAGCAGAGGTTCGGCAAACACCGGCCTCCGAGTGACAGAGGCCAGCACTCCCACGGCACGAGCCAGGCAGCATTCTAGGCTCTCAGAAGTCTGAGGCAAACCCTGTGATATCCCCACCCCACAGAGGAAGACACTACAGCAGAGAGATAAGAAGTAACTTATCCAGGAGCACACAGGTGGCAAAACGGCAGAGCGAGGCTCCAAACCCAGGCAGAGGTTTCAAGTCTGTGTTATTACCACTTCCTCCCGCCGCTTGGGTGGAATGCGGTTATTCCTACACCTCAAATATATGGCTAAGCGCCAGCAATCACAAAAGAGCATAACAGATGTCAGAAAGTCGATGCTCGGAATCTTTTCAGTATTTTCACTGATTTTAAATGTAATCCCAGCAAGTTTGGCTGCCATCCTCAGTTTACATTACGTAAAAGTACCAATTCAGATGGCACAGCGACCTCACCTGGAGCCGTCAGCAATGGAAGTGATAACAAAAATGACAGAAAGCAGGCAACAGAACAAAAACAAAACAAAACAAAACAAAACAAAACAAAAACCAGTTAGTGGCCAGTTACTATTAGGGTTCAAGTTAGGGACTGGCAAACTCTCGCTCTTGAGTCAAATTCAGCCTGCGCCTGTAGCTAAGAGTGGTTTTACATTTCCAGATGGCTGTGAAAACACAAACAAGAATATGTGACGCCATCTATGACCTGCAGAGCCTAAAATATTTACAGAAAAAAACTGTTTAGATAAACAGCAACATCTACATCTTAGATGCTCCAAGAACTCAAGTTATGCAAACGTTTACTGAACATCTCCTTTGGACCAGGCACTACAGGAAGGACTGGGGACACAGCGGTAAACAGTTTGTTGAGTTTACCTTTTAATTAATAAAAGGGCACTCAAAGTAACAGCTCTGAATACGGGGAAACCCACATTCCAAGTTGCAGGTCCCCTTTGCAGGCGGACACCCCTTCATGCACAGCTTCCTTGGAGCCCGAGTTGGTCCTCTGGCTCTCCAAACCCAGGACGTAGCAAGGGTTAAATATATGTGGTGGAGGGGAAGGGAGGGTGCTGGAAAATGGCACATTGACATTCCCGCAAGGGACTGCGATAAAATTAACAACGGGCCCTATGATTAAGGGTGTTTCCCATACTCTTGAAATATGCCTGAAGAACTTTAATTCAAGAGCCTTCATTTGCTAAGAATATGCAAGTTTATGATAAGGGTAAATATATTCCTAAAGTATCTTTAAGCTTACAAACATGCTGATAATTGAGTGACTTCTGTCACATAACCAGATTTTCATTAGGCCATCAGGCAGCTTCCTTTCATCCCATAGTAGTTACCTTCACTGAAATCTATCTAAAATCAGTAACAATATTGTTAAAATATACACTGCATAATTCTCAAGAAATGGCATTGAAATATTTGGTCTTATACCAAAGCTTCTGAAAATCAGTAAACATACAGGGTTCTCTTCATCCAATTCCTTAGCCAAGCAACTAAATTTCTTTTCAGAACTAGTTTCATCAAGTTTCATCAACCATGTCTATCAAGATTAGTGATAACTACAGCAATAGGTCCTTCCTCCCCAAACATAAAAACCGGTCTATTCTAGCACCAAAACTTCTGAAATGTTTTCTCTAAAGAAGGACGCTCCACTCAACACTGTTGATATTGATGCTGTGCCTCTTTTGTCTTTGATCGCTTTATTTGATGGTCGTGTATGTGAGGCTTTTTAATTTAAAAAGGATCACTTACTACAGGTATTTAACAAAACCTCTTTTCTCCTATTAAATAAGAGACTCACCAGCAACCCTTTGAAGACATGAAACTTTTATGAAACAAGGTATCATGTGCCAAAGTCCCCCCGAGGAAGGTTTCACTCACACCCAAATGGCTTGATAATTGTATATTGGAAAAGACGAGTTTCTCCACATGCCACCAACACATTTTTTCCGAGTGCGTGGCCATTGAAGAATCAAAGCAAAACAAGCTAGGCGGACCACAACGCTACAATTTCAGTCCACCCCTAATATCTAATAAGAAAGCTGCTTTCCTAATCCGGAAAGATGGGTCTACGGAAAGAAACGAAACCCAAACATTTCGTAACAAAAACTCTTTAATGACTTCCCTGTTTATGGGCACAAGGGATGCCTACTTTACATCCCTAAATGGCAGGGCCTCCATGGGAGGGAGCCAGGCTCCCTGCACTCAGAGACTCCAGGACGTGGTGCAGGAGGAGGACATGAATACAACCCCAGGGAGCTAACTGCAGGGGAGACTCCAACACAGACTTCAGGAGCCCAGAGAAGGAAAAGTTAATTCTGCCAAGGGTAGGGCTGGAAGAGTTGGGAAGGATGGAGGGAAGTGTCTGAGAGGTGACTGGCTACGGATCATGGGGGAAAAGGGACGGGAGAGGGAATCCTACGGAAAGGGGAGCAGCACACCAGCAAGCCCACTCGGTGCCACCACCTCCGGTGCCCTGTGGCGTCCCCGGCCCCGCCCTGCCCTGCCTCCCTCCGGCTCCTGGGACTTCCCTGGCCACCGGACTCCCCGAGAACCTCGGGCGCGGGCCTCACGGGCGGAGGATGCGATGGGGGCTTCGGCAAAGATCCCGTTCCAGGGAAGCTCCTCCCCCCTGGCAAGATCGGCAAGGGGCCGACACGTGCCCCACCCAGCTCTCGGGGAGGTAGCCATACCGCGCTACATCCGCCACGGCACCGCACGCAGGTAACCCCCCGAACGCGGATACTCACTTTCTCGTGGAATATGGACTCCATGTTTATTTGTCTGGAGCCAACCGCCCCCGCGCTGGACCACCCCTTACTGTTCCGCCCCACCCCGGCCCCACCCCTCCACCCACCCCGGCCCCGCCCCACCCCAGCCCACCCCTGGCCACGTGTCTCTCGTAGACCAATCATCCCCAAGGATGAGAGTCACGTGGAGGGAAGGGCGACGGAACGCTGGGGCTGTAAAGGCGGGGACACGTGACCTCTATCGCACGTCCACTCATTCACTGTTAGCTGGCAGGATAGGGTGGTGCTGCAGCGTCACCTGCCGTTTGGAGGATCTCCATTTCCCACCCATTGCTCTAGGTTCTTAAGGACTTCCCGGGTTCTACGTTCTTTTTATTTTCCCCTTTATTTTGTATTTTCTACTTACAATATCTGATTACAATGATTTATTGTCTTCCTCCTCCACCCCACTGAAAGCCCCATTAAATAACAGGCATCAGCCCTGGTTCCATAGCTCAGTTAGTTAAAGCGTTGTTCCCATACCGCGAAGTTGCAGGTTCCATCCCGGTCAGGGCAAATGCACGAAGCAACCTATGAATGCATTAATGGAACAACAAATAGGAGTTTTCTCTTTTTCTCCTCCTTCCTCTCTCTCTAAAATCAATCATTTTTTAAGAGAAACAGGCATCATTGCACCTCCCAGTACGTTCCACCAGTTAATATTTATAGAGGGCTTACTTTAGGGTAGGCACACTTCTAAGAGCTTTGCATATATTAATATGCAAAAGTTTGCATAAATTCACATATTAATGAATGTAATACAATGTTTGATGCAGGCATTGTTATCTCTATTTTGCACATGAGGAAACAACAGAGAGAGGTGTTGAACTGCACAGTGTCCCAAGTTCTGGGCCGGAGTCCAAATCCAGTTTGTTATAGGTGTTGTATTGGGGGTCCTGCAGAGTGTCAGCTGAGGGATGTAAAAAGTCCAATAAGTTGGGGGGGGGGGTGTTGAGGAAGCTAAAGGCATTGAATAGGGGCAGATCTTGCACCTTGAAATGAAGTTAAGTAATCATGTTGAGTAATGGTTGGATAACGAGGTTTGGCTGTGGACGCGGGAGTTGTTGACGTAGAAAAGGTGACAGACGCCACAAGAGTGAGTAAAATCACCACGGTGGGAAAGGAAGAGACTGAGAAGAGGACCTCGAGCAGAGCCCTGAGAGCAGAGGACTAGCCCGGGAGAAGGGAGGAGAAGCAGCAGTGTGTGGTATTACGAAAGCCCTGAAAAAGGGACGTGTCACACAGCAGCCATATTGCTGCCAAGAGGTCCAGCAACGTAAGGTCAAGGGCCCACTAAATTTTGGTATGGACACCACTGGTGAGTAGCAAGTGCACGTTCAGAGGAACAGAAGGGGCAGCGGGAGGTTAGGAGAGGAGACTGCTAGTGAGGACCCTGCTCCGGGAGGGTTCAATGACCACTTACCGAATGTCTCCGCGTGCTCAGTCTGCAGTCCTGCACGGCACTGAGGAAGCAGTCCGTGTTCTTAAGGAATTGTGGCCTAACTGGGGAAGAAATCGTGGTCTCATGAAGTGACGAAATATGCAAAACATTTTTTCCCGATTTTTTTAAGTGTGCCTGTGTACACGGTCAGAGGATTCGTACTCAATACATAAGGGTTGGTACAGAACAATGAATAAATGCATGGATTCTTTTTGACTCATTGGCACAAAAAAGTATTAACAATAATTCAGTAGAAAAGAGGTTACTAAGCTAATCGGGAGAGTTTTGGAGACAGGGAAAATGGAATGCATGCACCCCTGTTGCTTCCTATCTGTCACCTTGAACTCAGCTTTTCCCTAATCCATTTCACTGAAAGTTTAAGATTGCACAAATACATTTCTATCTTCTTGAACATGGTACTTTTTAAACTGGCCTTTTGTTAACAAAACCCAAATAGCTTAGGAATCTTAACATTTAAAAATGTGTCATTTCATGTCCTGAGTTCTGGCAAGAATCAGTGATAATTAGGGCATATTTCACTGTAATTTTACTTCTACACTCAATCTTACCTAAAGTAAAATGATTCCCCAAGAAGAGGTAGTTGAATATAACAGATGACATATATATCCACTCATGAGACCATCACAATCAGGAAAATGAACGAACTATACCCCAAAAGCTTCCATGTGTCCCTTTGGCATTCTTGTCTTCTGACCACTTTCTGCACCCTGGTTCCCCAGGCAACCACTGATCTTTGTTACTACTGATGAGCTTGCAGTTTCTAACATAAATGGGATGTTACATAAATGGGATCGTACAGTAGGTACTGTTTGGCTTCTTCCATTCAAAATAATTAACCTGAAATTCATCTCTGCTGTATCAATAGATCATTTCTTTTTACTGCTCAGTAGTAATCAATTATATGGATTTAACACATTTATCTATTCATTCATAGATGGACATCTTGGTTATTTCTTAATTTACAAATAAAGCTGCCATGAACATTCATGACAAAGCCTTTGTGTGGACATGTGCTTTCATCTCTTGGGTGACACCTCAGTGGAATGGCTGGGTCATGTGGTAGGTATATGTTTAATTTGAAACTGCTTACCTGATTTCCAGATGCTCCACACCCTTGTCAGCCCTTGATAATACCAATCTTTTAAATTTGAAGCACTCTAATAGGTGTGTAGTGGTGTCTCATTGTTTTTAATTTGCATTTCCCTAGTGACCACTGATGTTGAACAGATTTGCATGTGCTTGTTTTCCACTCTATCTTTTTTGGTGAAGTGACTGTTAAAACCCTTTGCTTATTGCCCTGGCTGGTGTGGCTCAGTGGACTGAGTGCTGGCTTGGAGGTGTGCAAGAGGCAACCACACATTGATGTTTTTCCTCCCTCTTTCCCTTCCTTCCCTTCTCTCAAAAAATAAATAACATCTTTAAAAAACAAAAAAACAAAAACCCCTTGTTTACTTTAAAAATTGGGCTTGTCTTCCTTGGCTATAAGAGTTCTTCAGCCATGGCTGGTGTGGCTCAGTGGATTCAGTGCCAGCCTGCAAACCAAAGTCGCTGGTTCAATTCCCAGTCAGGACACATGCCTGGGTTATGGGCCAGGTCCCCAGCTGGGGGCATACAAGAGGCAACCACATATTGATGCTTCTGTCTTTCTCCCTTCCCCTCTCTCTAAAAATAAGTACATAAAATCTTTAGAGAAAAGTTCTTACATATTCTACATACTATGTTCTTTGTTTTGCAAATATTTTATTCCAGTCTGTGGCTGCATTTTCATTTTTTTAACAATGTGTTTTGAAGAGCAAAAGTTTTCAATTTCAACAAAATACGATTTCTTGATTTTTACAACTAGTTCATGCTTTATGTGTTTTTAACACACAAGCACAAGTACTGAAGAAATCTGGCAAAACACAGCATAACTACAATTTTTGGCTATATGATTTTTAGCAAAAAGAAAAACCCCTTAGCATCATCCTTTTAAAATACCTTTCAAGCAAATGGCTTGCCAAAATTTTCCTAGAAAACATCTGAGGAAAAAACTGGCTACATGGAGACTTCCGGCCAAGATGGAGGCTTAGGTAGACACACTGTGCGTCCTCACACAACCAAGATAGGGACAACAACAATTTAGAAACAGAATAACAACCAGAACTGACAGAAAACTGAACTGTATGGAAGTCGGACAACCAGGGAGTTAAAATGGACACATTCATCCAGACGGGTAGGAGGGGCGGAGTCGGGCAGCCAGGTGGAGAGGGGTCGAGACACAAAGAGCGGTGGCACTGGGCACGGAAGGCAATCTGGGCATGCAAGCCCGCAGCGGGTGGACCCTGGGTGTGCAGGCAGTGTCTGGCAGACCCTAGGTGCGGGTGGCAACCAGCAGACCCAGCGAGGTGGTGATTGTGAAGCAAGGCAGTGCGTGCAACCCAGGGTCCCAGCGCTGGGAAATAGAGCCTTGGGGCACTGAGAACACCAGTGGGGGTTGAGGCACAGGGAGAGACTCCCAGCCTCACAGGTGAGTTCGCTGGAGAGACCCACGGGGTCCTAGAACGTGCACAAGCCCACCCTCACAGGAATCAACACCAGAAAGGCCCAGTTTGCTTGGGGGAAGTGGTGGAAGGGACTGAATCCAACAGAGAGCAGAGCAAGCACCGTTGTTCCCGCTTGGACCCCGCCCCCACATACAGCGTCACAACCCAGTGACTGGGTTGCCCCACCCCTTGAGCACCTAAGGCTCCGCCCCTCATACGTAACAGGTGTGACCAGACCCCTCCACCAAAAAAAAAAGGCCCAAATGAAACAGATCGAAGCCTCAGAACAAATACAACTAAGCGACCAAAAGATAGCTAACCTATCAGATCCACAGTTCAAAGCACTGGTGATCAGGATGCTCACAGAATTGGTTGAATTTGGTCATAAATTAGATGAAAAAACGAAGGCTACACTAAATGAAATGAAGGAAAATGCACAGGGAACCAACAGTGATGGGAGGAAAACTGGCACTCAAATCAATGGAGTGCACCAGAAGGAAGAAAGAAACAACCAAACAGAAAAGAATGAAGAAACAAGAATTCAAAAAAATAGGGAGAGGCTTAGGAACCTCCAGGACATCTTTAAACGTTCCAACGTCTGAATTATAGGGGTACCAGAAAGCGAAGGGGAAGAGCAACAAGTGGAAAACTTACTTGAACAAATAATGAAAGAGAACTTCCCCAATCTGGCAAAGGAAATAGACTTCCAGGAAGTCCAGGAAGCCCAGAGTCCCAAAGAAGTTGGACCCAAGGAGGAACATACCAAGGCACATCGTAATTACATTAGCCAAAGTAAAAATGCAGGAGAATCCTAGAAGCAGCAAGAGATAAGGAGACAGTCACCTAAAAAGGAGTTCCCATTGGACTGTCAGCTGACTTCTCAAAAGAGACCTTACAGGCAAGAAGGGGCTGGAAAGAAGTATTCCAAGTCATGAAAGGCAAGGACCTACATCCCAGATTGCTCTATCCAGCAAAGCTTTCATTTAGAATGGAAGGGCAGATAAAGTGCTTCTCAGGTAAGGTCAAGTTAAAGGAGTTCATCATCACCAAGCCCTTATTTTATGAAATGTTAAAGGGACTTATCTAAGAAAAAGAAGATAAAAAATATGTATAGTAAAATGACAGCAAACTCACAATTATTAACAACCACACCTAAAACAAAACCAAAAACAAAGTAAGCAAACTAGAACAGGAACAGAACCACAGAAATGGAGATCACATGGAGGGTTAGCAACAGGGGAGTGGGAGGAGGAGAGAGGGGAAAAGGTACAGAGAATAAGTGGCATAGACGGTAAGTAGAAAATAGACAGGGGGAGGGTAAGAATAGTATGAGAAATGTGGAAGCTAAAGAACTTATGACACATGGACATGAACTAAAGGGGGGGAATGTGGGTGGGAGGGTGTGTGCAGGGTGGAGGGGCGTGAAGGGGGGTAATGGGACAACTGTATTAGTATAATCAATAAAATATATTTTTAAAAAACTGGCTACACGAGTTAACACTATTGTGATTCAAAATAAGTAACAGCAAATTAAATGCTAATTGTAAAGTTAACATCAATGTACACAATCAGGCACTCAGTATTTTTAAAGCTAGTGTGCCTTTTACTTAAAATGTGGAAGACCACTTCGGCATTAAAGAATCACATTCCAAATTGTTTAAATTAAATGTTTTTATTTTTCTCATAATTTAAAAAATGTGAGCATTCTGTAATTCAGGCCCAGCCTTTACTTCCAGGTGACTTCTTCATTCGGTCTCAGCTCCCTGTGTGGGAAGAAGGAAGGAAGGGAAGGAAAAAGTGTGAATAAACCTTTTATGAGGCGATCACAGGGAGAGTCAGATTAACATGAATTCAACGTTTTATATTCTATATCGACCCATTAAATTTTTTTTTATGTTGATTCAACATATTCATTCTATTCTCTCGTGATTTTAAACTTTTACTGTCTTTTCCATTTTGTTTTCCCAGATTAAAGAGCTGCAATTTCTCAGTCTATCTTCATATGAAAGCTCGAGGAGTTGGCTTAGTGTTTCTAGACCCTTTGCAGTTCACCTCATCTCTCTTGAAGCCCCTGACCGTGAACCTCCCCTGCAGCGACTGTGACCGCTGCTCAGCTCTCCTCCCCCCCGGGCTTCCTCCTACCCAGCGCACACCCAGTGGCAGACACCCTGGCTTGTTAACGCTCTCTGCTGCCCGAGGAGCCACCTCCAGGGACCCAACAGAACCAGGGGACCAGCAGCTGCCATTCGGTCACGCAGCCACCACGTCTAAAGCTCTCAAGCAGTGCTGCTGAGAACAGAGCTCTAACCTGTAACCACTACCATGCATTTCAGCTACATAATGGCTTAAGTAAAACAGACTACAATAATGCTTGTGAAAGCTGTATACAAAGTAGGCTCTGATAAGCTGGTTTAATTTGAAACATTGTTTCCATGTTAAAAATGCATCCTGAATTGACCCCCCCCACCCTCGGCAAAAAAAGAGAGGGATTTTCCAAAGATCTGAATAGCCTCACAAAGTGAGGACCTGTTTACATTCCGAATGTAATCACAGTTTTATTCAAGCATTAAACAACAAAACTACAAAATAACATCACTTAAATCTAAGTCCTTGGGATAGGGGATTACCCCTTCTGTTTATTTTTGGCATATATGATAATAAGAATACTTCCAAAAGCTGGCTAATTAATTGTTGATTTAAAAATGCCCAAACCAACCTTTTAAATAACAAACTCTTGTTCCGGAAGGCAGTTAGCTTTTCTTCATTCCTTCTGTCTAGGTACCATCCAACAGCAAAGCCCATAGGGACAAGCACATGTACCCAGTGGTCACGCACAAGCTGAATTAAATTCATCCTAAATGCTATGAAAAAAAAAAAGTTGTCGGAAATATAACTGCCTTTGAAATATCTTTTAAGTTGCATCTGAAACAGGAAGATAAGAACAGATGTTAAAAGTCTCTTTAAATTTGCTTGGCCTCAGAACATAGTACTACTTAAAATCCACTTGACGATTATATAGGTGACAAGATTAAATGATTAATGTAAACATTACAATGCACTAAGTCAGTTTATTAACTTTTTCCTAGGTCCATCAGTGATCTGATGATACAGTGCAGAGAAAGAGTATAACAAATTCTACCAGCAAAAGCTGAGTATTGGTATCCACCTAGAATTGACCTAAAACTTTTAAATGTGAAAAATATTGTTAGCATCTCTCACAGTGCTGAAACAAATATAGAATAACACTATTTTGCCAGAAGCAGAATTCTTTTTTTAAATGTTCATTGATTTTAGAGAGGGAGAGAGAGGGGAAAAAAAAGAGAAACATCCATGTTGGAGACAAACATCGATTGGCTGACTCCCATACACGCCCAGGTGGGGATTGAACCCACCACCTTCTGGTGCAGGAGACAACACTCCAACCGAGCCCCGCCGGCCAGGGCGGAAGCAGAACTCTTCACATAAAGCTATAAATTACTGAATATTGATTTTTCAATTAGTGATAATCTTGTCTTGAATAAACCTCATGGGCTAATCATACTGCCACAGTGCAAAGCTGCGAACTAATTTTTGAAAGGAAATGAAAAGATCCGAGAGAAATTTTCAAAAACCACCACATTCAATAATGTCACTGGAGATCTAAATGTCAATTAAATGACTCTACGAGCAGAGATGGAGAGACGGGAACTTTTATAAAATGACTATTAGCTACCAGAGACATCACAGTATAGCTCTCTATATAGCATGAAGTAACTATTATTATCCTCATTGTAAATAAGAGAGCAGCTTAACCCAAATGAGTATTAAGTACAGAGCCAGAAATCAAACTCGGGTTTGCTCTGAAGCTCTGGATACCTTCGATTATATCACGATACCTCTTGAAGAGGCTCCTCCCCCAACTGATATTTATGGTACTTAAGAGCTTAGGTTTGAAAAGTTTCCAAAGGCAAAGGAGGAGGAATATGAGAACTAGAAGTCATCATACGGAAAATAAATTTGTACTAATAAAAACAGTTGAATTGTCAATTTCCTGTAAAAATTTGCCCCTAAAGATGAAATCAAAAATACTTCCTTGGCCCTGACTGGTGAGGCTCAGAAGGTTGGGTGTCGTCCCCCAAAGCAGAAGGTCACCAGGACAGGTCCTGGTCAGGCGAGTGCGAGGCAACTGATTTATGTTTCTCTCTCACGTCGATGATTCTCTCCCTCTCTTTTGCCCTCCCTTCCCCTCTCTCTAAAAAAGAAATAAATAAAATCTTTGAAACAAACAAATGAACCAAAGAACAAAATACATCCTATGTGCATGAATCTAAAGTGAATGAATCGGGCCCCGGCTGTGTAGCTCAGCTGGTTAGAATGTGGTCCCAATACACCGAGGTTGTGGGTTTGATCCCTGGTCAGGGCACATACAAGAATCAACCACTGAATGCATGAAGATGAACAACAAACTGATGTTTGTCTCTCCCTCCTCTAAAAACAATCAATAAAAAAATGAACAAATCATACAGAATGGCTCAGAAGACTTTGATGACACCCTAGAAGGAGAATTCAGCCACGTGACAGGGAGACATTCTGAGACGCATCCCGAGGGGATTCTGTCATCGTGCAGACGTCACGGAGTGCACTGACACAAAGCTGGACGGCACGGCCCACCTCCCCCCACCCACTCGGGGTGTGTGGTCCACCCCCCTGCCCGCCCCCCACACCCCCGCACCGCACGCTACTGCACTGAAAACTGCAGGCAACTGTAACACAAAGGGAAGTAACTGTGTATCTAAACCTAGAAAAGGTGCAGTAAAAACATGACATAAAAGATAAAAAAGGTGCACCCGTCCAGGGCACTGACCACGGACGGAGCCCGCAGGACTGGACGCTGCCCTGCGTGAGTCGGGGAGCTGGTGGGAGTGGGTGCGAAGGGCCAGGACGTCCCTGGACGCGACCGCAGACTGTCCAGACCCGGCCCCACCGCCCTCGCGCTCCCTTCTGACCGCGGGGCCGGGAGCAGAACTCCGCAGCTGTCAGCGCCGCTCCCCGAGCGGGGAGGCGGGCTGGACGGACGGGAAGAACCGGGAGAAGCTGGCTGGGTGGGTGTGGGTCGCCTTAAGAGTGACCAGCGAAAGGCAGCTGGAGGATCAGCAGGAATGAGGAATCCAGATAGAGAGATGAAGGAACCTGGGGGATGCCATGGCAACATGGTTTCCTAATGCTCGTTGGAGCAGTGGTCAGACCGAGGAACTCCGTGGTATTCATAGAAAAGGCACTTAATATGGACAGGGGCTAGCACACAGGACACAACAGTCTGACCCTGGAAGTTTGTTTCTGGTTCCTCTGACCCCGTCTGGCACAAAGGGCCCGTGCTGGCCCTGAGCTGACGGGGGACATAACTCAACTTTGCTTCACATCAGTACGACCTGGAAGTATTTCCAAAGCACACAAACCGGCTGGCTCTCTGCTACCACGGAAAGCTTTTACTAAAGTGACGGTGGCACTGAGTACTTGTTAATGTTGCTCCTGTGGGCCTGTGTCCTTGCACAGGGTCGAAGGCCCCCAACGCAGCATTTACAGCAGTGTTCTCTGGAGACCACCGAGCCCGACCTGGGAGGGCTGCAGCGCCCTCGGAAGGTGTCGTGCTGGGGGCACAGGCTCTGCTGTGCCGACGGACTGGGACGGCACCGTGCACTCAAAGCTGAGCTGCTGTGAGTGACAGGGAACCTGTGGCCAAGTCCCACAGATACCCATGCCACCAGAGGAAGAGATTCCCCCTGAACCACACAGGCTTCCATTTCTCCCAGGACATTCAGCTGTTGTAGTCCCACGAGAACAGCCCGCTCACGCGGTCTGCTGCGGGCTGAGACGCCGTGGCACGGTGCAGGACTGTGCACCACTGCCACCGAAAGTGCTTAGCCCTAAACTGCGCTGGAACCACGCAGACTGGATTCCTGCCTCTCCTTCCAAGACACTGGTGCTCACACTCACACATTCTGATTTTTTATTTCTCAAACTTTAATTGCCCATGTCTATGTAAAGGCACTGGGTTAGGAAATGGCCACGAAGTTAAAAATTCCGGAACTACAGGAGTACCTTGGTGACATTGCAGGGTTGGTTCCAGACCACACAACAGAGCAAGTGTCCCAATAAAGTGAGTCAACCCCTCCGCTGGTGGAGGCACTAGCCTTCAATTTGTACAAAACGCAGCACCAGGGAAGCACGATGCAGCAGAGCGCGGTCAACGCAGCACGGCTCCACTACACGCTGCCTTTCAGAGTGTAACATTACTGAAGGTTCCAGTCTGACTGTCACTGATCTGGGAAATTACGGTGCAATAAGATGTTTCACATAAATAATTTACAATGTAGCCATCAACTAGTTGTAAGGTTTAGTCTATTGTCTACTGCTGGAATCCTCCAGCCGACTGCCTGTCAGTATCACCCCCACGGGAACCCTTTTCCAAACAGGGCCTCCTTGGCCGTCCCTCTGCGGTGGGCTGGAAAAATCTGTCACTCTCCAGCCGATTTGCTGAGATAGTTCTTGGGCACGTGAACGTGCAGGTGACTGATCTCACCTTATTTCCCAGCAGACGGTGCTTCTATCGGCGTTACTGGCATTTAGATCCTGAAGTGCTTCTTGACGAACACTTAGATCACTTCGATCCTTTTTTAGGTTTCTGCCCAACGCCCGCCAAGCTAGCCACTTGTTCTACATACACCGGAGCCGGTCAAGCGCTGGAACAACCATGCACGCCCAAGTCAAACAGGAAAATGTGACTTTGAAAGCACTAAACTGCAAACATACAAGACAATGTAGGTCTCTGCAGAAGTCCAGTCATCATCTATCTGCCACATGTCTTCATTAAGTTCCTTAAATTTCTGACCAGGTGTCAGTTCGAACCCTCAGCGTAACTGTGACATACTGTTTGTATTAACCAATGGCAAAAATGTGCTTGGGGGCTCTCAACTCAAAGCCATTTTTAAGTAAGTGGACTCAAAGCCATGGTGGACTCAACCACCATGAAGGAGGCCCGATTCCATCCCTAAGAAGGAAATGACAAATCTTAGTCCCAGAGTAATTTCATATTACAATGGTAAAATCTACAATTGTAAAATTTAATGAACTTTGGGAACAGTAGCACTAAACATAATTTTTCCTGTTAATTTCACTGAGTGGATGACCAAGGAAGACAAAGGTTCACGGACATACAAGCTGCGCTGGCATGACTCCCTGCAGGAGGGAGAGGAGAGGGCGCACAGGCGGGCTTTCAGGCTCCTGGTCGTGGGCCCAAGGCCGTAAGGGGTGGGGACGGGCAGCCGGGACTCAGGACAGGCTCTGATGGGCCGAGCCGTGGCTTGGGATGACGAGTGACATCCATCCACATGGGTGCCCACCAGGCCACTGTATATACGGGGGTGGGCACAAGTACGGTCACAGTTGTGAATCTGCGAAACAGTTTATTCTGGCATTGTTATTTTTACTGTATTATTTTACATATGAACGACTGTAAACCTACTTTGTCCACTCTCTACTAATGACTTCTTTCTATGAAGACTCTTAAGAAAAATTTTGCTCCTAAATACTTTAGAATTGGGAGTAGCTATGGTATTCCTGGAAGGGGGAAAAAAAACCCCAAATAACTAGTTAGTTTATATCTTATGGACTCAAGGAACCGTAAAACTCACAAAAGCTTCTTTGCCTGATTCTAGAAAGAGGCGGCTCTTACGCACTCTGTGTAAGGCACCACTCTTAATGCTTTCCGTAATCACCAACTCATGGGATCCTCAGTTCCATACAAGTACCCATTAATAATGCAGTAGACCTCTTTTTCAGGTGAGGGAATCCAGGGACAATCAACTTGCCTTAGGTCACAGATGCAGTAAGTGGCAGAGCCGGGATTAACAGGCAGGCTGGCTCCCTGATCCAAACTCTTTATTAGTGCTTCACGGTCTCTTACGTTAAGTACAGCGGTAAATATTTATGATCAATATCACTCTTCACTTTATCTTATGTTTCCTAGTACATACTAGTTTTTCTCCAACCCAGTTTTTCTCGCTCAACTTCTAAAAAGAAAACTATCTTGTCTGTTTACTTGCAAGTCACTCCGAACTCACGTTGGAAAAATAAAGATGATTGGACATTTATATACACGTATTCCTACTTTCCAATTTGCCCCCAGAGCATTTTATACGTATTACTCAAAAGTGTCGACCTAACCCATGGAAAGCGGTGCTGGATGCACGGAGAAACGGAACTCCTGAAGTCACCTGTCTTAACGACACATACACCCAAGAAACGTTTTTAAAGAGTGCCCATTTTGTGGAAAGGTGGGCTCAGGAGGGTCTGAGGTCTGGAAGCGAGGGCGAGGTCAGCTTCCAGTGGTGCGGAACGAGGAAGACAGACGCTGGCACGGGGTCGCATCTCAAACGCTCCCTGGCAGCTGCAGCCCAGCACGGTGTCCCTGCCGCTTTCCTTTCCGGGCCGGCCGGGGGCGGTCACCGCGGGATCTCTCATACCTGACCCAGTTATGACAGCCTCGGGGTACGCTTTCGAACAACCACCACATTGGGAACCAGAGTCGAGCGGTCCACCAGGGGGAAAAAAAAACCCCACTTCACTGTCCTTTTCCCGTCTCCTTCGCTCTGCAGCCCGGGGAGGCCCACACCACCCCCTCAACACACACTCCAACGTCCAGGGCTTTCCTAGGGGTGCACAGTCCTCGCCTGCAGAGCAGTGGCCCGCAGCGCCTCGAACACCTTGCACCCCCACACCTACCTGCGGTCCCGGTCCCAGAAACGACCCCACGACCAAGGACAGCAGCGAGCCCAGCCTCCGGCTCCGGCGGAAGCCAGGGCCCTGGGACCGACCATTCGCCGCGCCCGCTCCAAGACAGGGGTGACACCTCAACACCATGCCTCTTTTCCCTTTTAGTATTCGACTATTCTCATAGTTATGTTATATTTAAAATATTACAAGCTATTTAAAAATAAAAGTTAGGTTCCATTGATGAGACTTGGTGTAAGGGCCGTCTCCTTCCTAAAAATTCGATCCCATCCCCCCCCAGAGGTGGTGCCGCCCCGAGTTCCCCCCGCCTCGGCGGTCAGTCTCCGGTTTCAAAATGGCGGCCGCCATTGCGGACCTTCTGTTGGCTGATAATCGCGGCAGCTGCTGAGCGAGCGCCAGCTTTCCTCGCTCTTGAACCTGGATTCGACTAGGGGTTGGGAAGGGCAGTGGACGGCGTTGGGGGAGGACTGACGAGGCAAGTGAGGGCGGAAGAAAGAAGCGAGCCTTTGGCTGGGGGAGGGGGCGTCCTCGGCTCTCCGGGACTGCCTGGCCCCAGCTCCCACCCAGACGCCGCTGGGACGTGCTCTCGGGGTTTCGGTTGCGACTGCCCAGGTCCTTCTTGGCAAAAGTGCTCAGCGACGGAAAAAGTGACTTCCCCGTGGGTCTCAAGCTCCCGGTCTTGTGTGGCCGTCCATACGATTCACTCTCTTGCTCTCTTTCCCTCCCTTTTTGCTGCTTCCCTCTGCCCTTCCGGGCTCGCGGTGCCGGAGGGGTTAACCCTACGCCAGCTCTGGCTCCTTAGTCTCGTGGCTAGACTGTTCTAGCCTCCTCCCTCCAGGTTTATCCGTCGTCTCGGGTGGAGAGACCAGGAAGGTATTGGGAAGAAAGTAGGCGTCTCTTTTACTTAAAATGGTCTTGGCCCTCCCCATCTCCCGCTCCCCAGCCACCGCCAACCTATTTCAGACTCCAGTAAACAAGAGGTCAGACTAGCCATAAGCCCGGCAAGTCTGGTCTCCCATGGCCCGGTGAACCTGCATTATCAATTGCCCATCTCATAGTTTTTTTGTTTTTGTTTTGTTTTGTTTTGCAACCCCTTCGATCATGTTAAGAAAATCACTGCCTTTGCGGAACTGACCCGGAAGAGACACGGCTCTCCGAGCTCAGAGGCCAACCCAAGACCCCTTCCTTTTCCCTGGCATTTTGCAGAATTTCCCTTAATTGTCATCGACATTCAGGGTCATTAATGAGAGAACAAGTAACTATGATAGATAATTGTGATGGAGAATTGTAGTATGGGTCAGGGTCACTGCTCAGAAGGAACTTAGGATACGGTTAACGTTCATTCCTTCCCCCAGCACACACGTATGTTGCTTTGGGTGCTGGGCTCGGTATTGACGATGCAAAGGTGAGCTCCCATTTATTCTTCACCTGTGCATTCAACACCCATTCAACCAGTGTTCTTTGTGCCCAGTTTGTGCTGGGTGAGAATAAAGTACTGCCCAAGGACACCAAAAAAGCTATATTATGTAGTAAAAAATGGAGCTGGGTCACGAAGGGTCAAACAGAATTTACTAAACTCAAGAGAAGGTTATTCCTGGAGGGAGAACAGGGATGCAAAGATTTGAGGAGTTTTGAGAAGATTTCATTCCGTAGTTAGTAGGAAGCCAGTGAATACTTTGCCTGAGGAAGGGGGATGAGTATATTTGTTTTTTGGGTTATTATTATTTTCTTTTTTTAGGACAGCAGCTGTATGGAGGATCAACTTGGAACAGGAAAACTAGATGAGAGGAAATTGCACTCATTCAACTGAGGTATGATAGTAAAGGATGTCAGAAAGACATTTCTGAAATGTCAAATAGGATTCAACTTGCGGCAGCCAGTTGGGTGGTAAGAGGGCGACTCCAGAATTTTTAGCCTGGGAGACTAAATGGTTGGTGATACCATTAAAATCAAGCCTAAGACATGTATGTAAAAATAGAGGGGTGCGCAGTAGCCCTGTGGGAGTGGCGGAACACTCCGCCCTGCACTCTGAAGCGTTGATTTCCGCGTCCGGACCTGCGCAGTTTCAGTAGTCAGGAGCTACATGTAGCTCTTGAGCACTTGAAATTGTTGTTAGATCAAATTGAGATGTGATGTCCATGGGAAATACACACTGGATTTCAAAGATGCAGTACAAAAAACTGTAAAATATCTCATGAATAATTTAATAACGATTACATGTGAAGATGATATTTTGGATATATTGGGTTAAACAAAAGTATATTAAAATTAACCTCACCTGTAAAATTTCAGCATGGCTGTGAAGACATTTTAAAATACATTTGTGGCTTGCATCTCAAATAAGATTTCAATTTCTTGCTCATCTTCTCCTTCTGGCAATCATATCCTATGATTTGGATGTTGGAATGTTTAAAGTTGTCCCAGAGGTTCCTAGGCCTCTCCTTGTTTTTTTTGAATCCTCGTTTCTTCATTCTGTATTGGTTGAATGTTTATTTCTTCCTTCCGTTCCAAATCGTTGATTTGAGTCCTGGTTTCCTTCCCTTCACCGTTGGTTCCCCATATATTTTTCTTTATTTCACTTTGCATAGCTTTCACTTCCTCTATTTTGCATCTGTACTCAATAATTTCTGTGAGTATCCTGATTGCCAGTGTTTTGAACTCTGCATCTTATAGGTTGGCTATCTCCTCCTCCTTTAGTTCTTTTTCTGGAGGCTTTTTTTTTTTCTTTAAGATTTTATTTATTTATTTTTGGAAAGGGGAAGGGAGGAAGAAAGAGAGAAGGAGAGAAACATCAGTGTGTAGTTGCATCTCGAGTGCTCCCTACTGGGGACCTGGCCTGCAACCCACGCATGTGCCCTAGACTGGGAATCAATCAGCAACGCCTTGGTTCACAGTCCTGCACTCAATCCACTGAGCCACACCAGCCAGGGCTTTTTCTGGAGTTTTTTTTATTTTTTTCTGTACTTTCATTGGACCCATATTTCTTTGTCTCGGTGCACCTGTTATGTTGTAAGGGGCGGAGCCTTAGGTATTCACCGTGTTGGGACAACCCTCCTGGCTTTGTTGTGGTGCTCTCTGTGGGGGTGGAGTCCAAGAACAAACAACGCCTCTTGCTCCACTCTCGGCTGGCTTTCAGTCACTTCCCCCCGCCCCCACAAGCAAGTCGGGCCCTTCTGGTGCTGATTCCCGGGTGAGTGGGCTTGTGTATGTTCTAGGACCCTGTGGATCTCTCCAACAAACTCCTGTGAGGCTGGAAGTTTCTCCCACTGCCGCCGCAGCCCCCACAGTTTTTACAGCCAGAGGTTTTGAGGCTTTATTTCTCTGCTCTGGAACCCTCTCACTCCTCAGTTGCTCCCCCTGCTTCATTTGCACATGAATGTGGCCCCCCGCCCGCCATCCTGGTCCTCCAGCCCGCTGCCTTGCTGCGGGTCCTCCCCACCCTTCCTACGGGTCTGAATGAAGATTTCTTCTTTGACTTCTTGGTTGTCAGACTTCCATACAGTTGGGTTTTCTGGCAGTTCTGGTCGTTTTTTGCTTTTAAATTTGTTGTTGTCCTCCTCTTGGTTGTGTGAGGAAGCAGAGTGTATCTATTTAAGCCTCCATCTTGGCCGGAAGTTGATAAACTGCATATTTCAACCCCTGATTATTACTTTGGTGTATTACTACTTTTGTCTTTTATTATTATATCTTTTTGTTATCCTATTCCTGTTTATTTTACGTAAGCTTAAGCCTTCTAAAATTATGACAAGTTTCTTCTTTAAAAAATATCATGTAGTATATTATCTTTTGCTACTCACAGTGTCAAAGACATAGCAATTAAACAGCATAATTAAAATCGAAGTAAATCATTATGCCACAATCATGAAACTCTTTTTATCTTTTTTAAAAATTTGTTTTTATTGATTTGAGAGAGAGAGAGAAAGGAAGAGGGAGAGAGAAATATCGCTTTGCTGTTCCACTTATACATTCATCGGTCGATTCTTGCACGTGCCCTGACTGGGAGGGCAACCTGCAGACGTAGTGTATAGGGAAAAGAGTCTAACCAATTGAGCTTCCCGGCCAGGACTCATGGAGCTCTTGTTGCTTTATTTTTTAGGTTTATAAAGAACTCTTCCTTTCAAGGAGCTCTTCCTCTCAAGAGTTCATCGTGTTTCATCCTGTATACAGCTGAGAGATCAGTAAGTAATGCATGTCTAATAAAGAAATAGCTTCGTTATATTCTGAGCAGTTGTAATAAAAATACTTCTCATGTGTTGAAATCCGGGTCTGTCTGCAAGAATATTTTATCATGAACTCATTCTGTCCGCAAGGTAGCTGGTGTCTTCACTTCATGATGTAGATAAAGCGGGAGGTAAGGTAGATTTGAGAAGAACAGTTTCTCTTAGGCCATTAAATATCATCGTGGTGTGTATGCTCCGTGCCGTTTCATTGGCTCCCGCTCCTGGCAGCTCCGTGAGTGGGTGATGTCCACAGGTCCTGGCCTCGGCAGCCCTGCTCGGCTCCGGTGGACCTGCCTGTGGCTCCCTGTGTGGGGTCAGCCCGTCTCTCATTTGGTCTTCCGCCTTTCCTGCCGCTTTCTGGCTTTCCCAGCGTTATTGCCATCTCCAAGGAGCCTTGCCTTCTCACAGTGAGCGCGGAGTAGAACGGCTTTCGTTTTGTTGTTTTTTTGCCTCTAGTGGTGTTTCAGGCTTACTTTGTTCTAGGACCTGCGTGTTCATCTTCTGGCCATTCAAGGTATTAGTCACGTTCTGTTCCGACACCATTATTTCAAATGAATCGATTGTTTCCTATCAGCCCTCTTCACTGTCCAACTTCCCCATCTGTGCACAGTGGTTAGGAATGCCAGGGTGTGGGTGGTCTTAGCCTAGGTCTCTAATAACACACCTTTGCTCTTGGTGATTTTTCTTAATTCTTCCACTGCTGCTCTTCCGAGTCTCAGCCTCCTCTTGATTTCTTAACTACAGTCTCTATTTGAACTGATGACTACACTGAGATAAGCACAACATTTAACCATATTAATGCCTTCATTGTCTGTGTTAAAGTCCTATATTTCTTCTTTAGCCAAGGTATTTGTCTTCTTGATGTTCAGATGCAGTCCTGCTTTGGCGCTTTCTTCTCTTGCTTTTGTCAGAAGTCGTTCCAAATCATGGCTGCTTTCTGCCAGTAAGATGGTGTCATCTACATATCTTAAGTTACTGATGTTTCTTCCTCCAGACTCAGAAGAAGGAGGAGTGAAAACTCACCGAGTCCAGCCCAGTTTTTCACACGGCGTGTTCTGTGTGCAGATTAAACAAATAGGGAGAGAGAAAGCGCCCTGTCTAAACACCTTTGCTGAGAGGAAACCTTTCTGTTCCCCCACATTTTGTCCTTACGGTGGCTTCCTGTCCATAGTACAGGTTATGCATTAGGACAATCAAATGCTGAGGCACACCGTTTTTTAAAAAAATTTTTAGTTTATTGATTTGAGAGAGAAATATCAATTTATTGTCTCACTTATTCATGTCTTCATTGGTTGGTTCTTGCCCATGCCCAGACTGGGTATCAAGCCTGCAACCCTGATGTATTGGGACGCGGCCCTAAGCAACTGAGCTACTCAGCCAGGGCCGAGGCACGCCCATTTCTTCCAGAAAGATTCAGCTTTTCATGATCCACACAGTCAGAGGCTTTCCTGTGTCTGTAAAATGTAGACCCACTTTCTGAAAGTCTTCAAGCACTTCAGTATACATCTGACGAACGCTTGCAGTGAGACCTCCAGTGCCTCTTCCTTTTCCGAACCCAGCTGAGCACCCAGCACGCCGGGCTCCGTGTGAGGCCGAAGACTCGTCCTGTCACCTGGAGCATCACGTTCCCTGTGTGGGAGAGTAGAGCGGTGGTCCGACGGCTGCCGCCCTCCGTAGCGTCTCCTTGCGTGAAGATTTGGATGTATGTTGAATGTTTCCTACTTGTTGACAAGTTCTTGTTAGGGTTTTAACAGATTCGGTCTTTATGGGTTGGATTAAATCTGTTGGTATCCCAGCTACCCCTGGTGATTTGTTTCCTCCCAGTACTTTCAGGGGAGCTTTCCCTGGACCTTCTAGAATTACACCTTCTTCCTCAGAGGAACCTTCTCAGGGTGCCTGTCCTCCTCTCGTCTCTTCCGTGTAGATTTCCAGTGTTGTTTCCGCCTTCCCCTTCTTTGCTCCTGGTCAGATACTGTGCTTCCTTCTTGGTCATTTTGCACTCCTAATCTAAGTTTAAGTTTCCTCTGTATTTCTTGAATCTCCTGGTAGAGATTTCTTATTTTTCCTTTTTTGCCTTTCTCTTCTAGCTCTTTCATTAACTCCTATAATTCTCCTTATATCTTTGTGGTAGTCTTTGAAAAACTGTTCAGGATTCTAACTTGCATTTGTCTGTCACCTTTTCATTCTGCCCCTTGCCTGTCTAAGTACTTTTAGTGTTTCTTCTGTCATCTGTCTCAATTTTTCTTTCTTTTTTACTTCTTCCTTTGTCTTTTCCCATTCTCTGATTTCCTAGTTTTAGTCCACAGGTTTTCTGGTTCTCAGTCAATTAAGTTAAACAGTTTTTTATGTGGACTTTTAATCTATCAGGATGTTATTTACACTTTATTTTGGTGCTATGAGTCTTTTGTGTGCTTCCGCTTTCCTCTAGTGTTTGATATTAACAGTTCGTGGTCAGAACCACAATCTGCTCCTGGTCTTATTTTGGCAGAGAGAGTACAATGTTTCCATCTCCTGTTTTTAATTACATCATCTATTGATTTCTGTATTGGCCATCTGGCGATGTCCCTGTACACAGGCCTCGGTTGTTAGAAGCATGGGTTTGTGGTGGACCAGCTGGTGGCTTCACAGATTCCAGAAGCCAATGTCCTGCTTCGTTGCTGACCCCCAGTCCAAATATTCCCACGACATTTGATTCTACTTTATTTGCTACTTTCGTGTTCCCTCACCTGTAATTATCAGTGTGTCTCCTTTTGATGTGTGATGAAGTTCCTCTTGGCTGCTTGCCTAAAAGCTTTCGATTTCATCTTCTTCAGCCTCTGTAGTTGGAGCATAGACCTGAATGATGGCTTTGTGAACAGGTTTTCCCTACAGGTCGGATAGATACTGTTCGCCTTAGGCCCTCGCTGCCTGGGCTGCGTGTTGCCTCTGGATTAAAGCCGCTCTGTCTCTCCTGAGTTTGTCGTGTCCGGAGTAGAACGCTAGCACTTGCCCCATTCCGGCACATTTCATTTGCTGACACCAAGCACTGCGGTGTTTAGATGTTCCGTTTCTTTACAGTTTCCAGTTGACCTTGGCTCATGCTTCTCAGGTTCCACGTCCAGTTACATGCACTGGGCAGCATCGTGCTTGCCTTTGTGCACATCAGCTGCTGGAAGTCCTTCCGGCTTTGGTCAAGTTGCGTCCTTAGCAACAGTGCTACTTGTACTTGTTCTCTGCTTTTCCCCAGTGACGACCCGGGAGTCTCATCTTTGAGCGCTGTCTCGTATTTCATTTTGGACCATCTCACTGCAGGGCTTTTTAGGTAAAACAATAGACATGAGAAAAGAACAGGAAGTGCAGCGGCGGGTCACCATTGGCTTCCGCTGTGCAGCGTGTGGGTCCCCCCCGCACGTGCTCGAGTCCCAGGCGTCGCAGCCACCGACGGCCTAGGAGATGCAGCGCCCCTGCGGGGACCGTTGGGGTTCGAGAAGCTTTCTGGCAGGGAGACTCTCTTAGCTCCCTTCCAAAGTTGTATTTGTGCACATTTTCTATCAAGCAGGGCATTAGTGTCTTTGTATTTCTCATACCTTACAAATAGAAACACGCTAAGTCAATATATTTTTAATTTTAACTTGTTTCAACAACTGTTACTGAAAATCCACTGTGATTAAGTCATGTGCTACTATAGTAAGGATGCGACAGTAGAGCAAGCCTAGCCGCCCGGCGCCCAGAGACATCTCCCAAGCAAGAGGAAACGCACGTAAATCGGTGACTGTTAATGGTGCGGTAAGGGCGTGAAGCTCCTTTAGTACTAGCCGTGCCTCGCCCGTCCAAGAAGCATTTATTGACCGCAGCTGTACGTGAGGCTCGGCGGGGCATCGGACTATAACTGTGATCACAGTAGGCATGGTCTCTACTTCCACGGAGTCCGTATTCTAGTGTCGGGGCTAGCGGGGAGAAGGGAATGGGCAAAGTGAGGAAGTTAAGAAACAGCAAGTTGACAATGGAGAGCACCAAGTCAGCTCTCTGATGATAAGCAGGAGGAGAGAACCTTCGAAGAAGAGGTTGAAGCACCAGGCGAATATAATCGTCGTTCCAGAGGCGGGCTGGGAGGGAGGGGGTGGGACCCACCAGGATGCATGCACATCGGTGACGATGAGCGAGGGGGACTCTGGAGTTCTGGCTCCTGCCCAGGAGAACCAGATGGCAGGTGTGGTGGGATTAGCCCCTGACAGCCTGTTACGAAAGGTGGGCAGTCAGTGTATCCTGGTTTGTCAGTACGACCGTGGGCAGATAGGTGGTGACGTGTTTTCAGGTATGCAGTGACCTCTCCTACCTGCATAGGTAGCCAGGAAAGTCTGATTTATTTTAAGGAGCTAAGATCTGGAATGTTTCCGTAGGGTTGTGTTTTCTTTTAAAAAAATATTTTATTCATTTTTAGAGAGAGGGGAAAGGAGGGAGAAAGAGAAGGAGAGAAACATTGATTGGTTGCTTCTCGCACACCGCAATTGGGGATGTGGCCTGCAGTGCAGCATGTGCCCTGACTGGGAATTGAACCGACAGTCTTTTGGTCTGCGGGTTGGCGTTCAATCCACTGAGCCACACGAGCCAGGCAAAGCTCTATTTTCTTAAGGGATATTTTTACATCTGTTTAATAGCCCACAATTCTAGTTTTACAGCAGCAGTGTTCATGGTATGTCTTCTTGAACATATGTAGTAGGCATCCCAACAGACACTGTAACATCCTTTTTACGTATGCACTAGTATTCATGTGTGATCGCCTGGGATACATGGGTGAAGAAGGGTTAATCAGCCTGCCCAGAACCACACGGGAGTAGATTTAAATCTGAGTCTGTCTGATTCCCAAGTTCACTACACGTCAACAAATCACCCTGGGGAGCCACCGAGGGACTCGTGCAAACAGGAGTGTGTCAGATGTTTGTGCTTTCCAACTCAGCATGGTGGAAATGGGTCTTTAAAATGTTTGCTTTCCATGGTTATGGAATTTCTTCCCACTTAGAAATTAATTTGTCACTACGTATGCCAGACTGTACTTTTATGCTTAATTATATTTTTATTTCTTTTGAAAGGACCTTTGGACTGTTGTTATTGGACCAAAAATGACATCTATCATCAAACTGACGACCCTGTCTGGGGTTCAGGAGGAGTCTGCTCTCTGCTACCTGCTCCAGGTGGACGAGTTCCGGTTCTTGCTGGACTGCGGCTGGGACGAGCACTTCTCTCTGGACATTATCGATTCGCTGAGGAAGTAAGTTTTATGTGGAGTGTTTCCAGACGATTAGTTAACCAACTCTTCTTTCCTACACTGTAGTGCTATTTTCATGTTACACAGTGTTTCTTTTTTGCTGTGATTTAGTTTGTAGTGAGTTAGTTTTCTTTATGCCGAAGAGCCAAAGAGGGACTATTTTCACTTGTAAAGTTTTCTTGACTTACAAACTGTGTTATTTGAAATTCAGAATAACCTTAAATTAATTGTTATGGAACTAATGGATCTCAGTAGAGGTTATTGCACCTGAGTTTTAGAAAAGAGCAAGGTTAAGTTTATAAGAATTTGAAGAACAGAAACACTTTCCATGTGAAAGTTCTGCGGTTGGACCACATTCATTTACTTTTTCATCTTTTGATGCTGGACATTGAGACTCGGTGCTCAGAATAGTGACCGTGAGACACAAAGCGATATTGACCCATCAGAGAAAAATTCAGTTATGTTTGCAGTATTGTACTAATGATGGAAGGAAAGAGGACTTAAACATTTAAAAAACATAAGGCTTGTAGCAAAATTTTTTTCTTTTGTCAATGAGAACATGCTTCATTGATTAATTGAATCAATTAATGAATTTACTATAATGAATATGCCTGTCAGTTACCATGCTATAAAAAGCTGGGCCAAAAATCCATAATAAATATCTGACCATTTAAAATATCTTCTCCTGACTGGGAATCGAACCGGTAACCCTTTGGTTCACAGGCTGGCACTCAGTCCATGGAGCCACACCAGCCAGGGCTAAATATCTTCTTAATTTCTGAAATTCCAAGCTGAGTTCTTGAACTTAAATTAGTAGCATATAAGATAGCCATTTAAAACCAGCTTACATGTGGTGTCTACTGTTTCTTTTCCTTTTCTTTTTTAAATGTGCCTAGACGCTATATATTTACGTGTGACATGCAATAATTTTGACGGGTAGTAACAATTGAAATTTGTAGGCATCATACTGTCAGCGTTTTCACTCCAGCACAGTCTTCAGTTCAGAACACCGAGAGGAATCAGAATTGGTGAGACAGTTCTGACTCTCCCGCCTTCACCCTTAAAACACGCTTTGCGCCAAGGTCATTCCGTGTGTCCCCCCAGGCACGTGCACCAGATCGACGCGGTGCTGCTGTCGCACCCCGACCCGCTGCACCTCGGGGCGCTCCCCTACGCCGTCGGCAAGCTGGGCCTGAACTGCGCCATCTACGCGACCATCCCCGTTTACAAGATGGGGCAGATGTTCATGTATGACCTTTACCAGGTAACTTCAGCGGCTACAGAAATGCTTAGCCCTTCCGCCCTGATCGTTTCTGACCTTTGTGTGTGTGTGTGGCTCTTCCAGTCTCGACACAACACGGAAGACTTCACGCTCTTCACGCTGGACGATGTGGACGCAGCCTTCGATAAAATCCAGCAGTTGAAGTTCTCGCAGATTGTGAACTTGAAAGGTAAAAAGTATTTCCAGCAGTAAATAATTGGATTAATGGGGTTTAACGTGCTGAAAAGTACAGGGGAAATTTGTAGTAAAAATTGTAGGCGTTCTGGTCCGAGGGACAGAAAATTAGCATTTTTTAATGAGAACTCTGAACCTCCCCCAGGTCGTTCAGATGGAGAAATATTCCAGGTGAAACACTAACAAAATGCGAACAGCTCAGGCCTTTGCACTTGTAACTCGGGGGAGACGTCCGTTGTCTGCCCTGCACAGTGCGCAGAGCTGCCGTGCCCAGACTCTCCCTCCCGGGGCTCCCACGTAGCACCGGGGCGTGAGGTCGCTCAGGGGACTGAGTGTTGCGACTGAAGGAAACGGAGTCGGACGGCAGCACAGAGGACAGAATGACTGAATTCTAGAATCGGACGCTAAAAAGTTCATTCTGTCACTAGGTCAGGAAGTCACATGTTAAGCATGCGTGTGTCATCTGCAGAGGGAATAGCAGTGAAGACTCTCAGGGGCGGACCCTATCCCTGAGGAAACCGGGCGGCCGTGGGAGCGGGGGAGCTGGCCAGGGAGTCACAGGGCTCTCAGCAGTCGTGTGTGCCCCGAGTTCTCCTGTAGGACAGATCCTTTATGGCAACGAGAGAGGGACGATCGGTTCGAGGTCAGCAGAAACGGGAACACCTGATGATTGTGCGTGCAGTGCACCTCTTCAAACGTATTAGTTCCTCCTAATTAATATACTGGTAGTAGTGACCTGGAGTCCAGGCTCTAGCCTCTCGTTTGTAGGCACAGGATGCCTGCCTGCAAGGATGCTTATTAGTAAAGGGGCGACAGCGTTTGCCTCCCCGAGGGAACGGAGTGGTCTGGGGCAACAGATGACACTCACATTTCACTCTGTGTCTTTTTACTTTTGAATTTTGCATCATTGTGTGTGTTACCTATTAAAAAGTAGTTTACAAATAAATAGCCTTTCTTTGGGGATTGAAAGGGATCTGAGCATTGCCGTTATCTTGCTGATACAGGTAAAGGACATGGCCTGTCCATCACACCTTTGCCCGCCGGTCACATGATAGGTGGAACAATATGGAAAATAGTCAAAGATGGCGAAGAAGAAATTGTTTATGCAGTTGACTTCAACCACAAGAGGGAGATGTAGGTATATCAAGGAAAAAGCTGATAGAAACACAGTTGGTATTATTTTGTACTTTGGAGGAAAGATTAGGAACAAAGTTATTTTTTAATCAGAAATCTAAAGCAATTTAAAAGTACTAACTAGTGAATGTTTTCAGAATTAATTAATTGCATTGTAAGGGAAAATTGTGATGAAAATGATAAAAGATGTATTTGAAATTTACATGTTAGTATCCATTCTGTAAAACAGATTTCTCCCTGGAGATTTGCAAAGGAGATTAATTTTTGTATATCAAACTGTACCTTATATGTTCCTGACCTGTTATTTAAAGGAACTTGTTGGTTTTCTTTTTGTCAGAGTCAGTAATAATTTCCATCTAATATAACCATATGTAAAGTCAGACTCCCTTTAAAGAACATACAAGAGTTTAATTTTAAATACTCATTTTGTATTCAGAGCACGTTATATCAATTATATCTGAATGATGGTACTCTGGAACATCTTGGTTTTCCCTTTTTTCTTTGAACTTACCAGATTTTCTTACCAGTGAGCTTGTATGTGTACTTTTATAGTTAGAAGAGGAAAAAACCTTATAAAAGAAGTTGCTTAATTTTGGGTAAGATAAACTGCTGTGTATTTGAAGTGATAGAAAATGTTTCTCTTCACGTTTGCTACAGCCACTTAAATGGATGTTCCCTGGAAATGCTCAGCAGACCGTCCCTGCTCATCACAGATTCCTTCAACGCCACGTACGTGCAGCCCAGGAGAAAACAGAGGGATGAGCAGCTGCTGAGTACGTATTGCACGGTGTCCTCTATGGAGAGCTGCGGGGTGCACGGCAGTGGGAATTGCTGCTTACTCGGCTCTGGTTAACACTCCTCTCCTCTAAGAGACTGGCTAACTAGTATTTTTTGAAAAACTACTACATGACCATAATAATCTTTTGTGCAGAAAGATACTTTTGTACAGAAGTATCTTTCTGCACAAAAGATACTGTGAAAGTATCTTTGTGTGTACTGTGGGTGATTTGGTTTGGAAACCAATGGTTTATAATTTGTCAGTGAAAAACACTGAGAGACAATGGCATTGTTTTTCATTCCTAGAAGGATATATTCACAGAATAGAAAGTATTTGCAGTGGCCTGAATGAAATTCTTTTATTTTGTAGCTGGCCTAGTGATGGTTTATTTATAAATTGCAGTTTTTATAGTAAAAACGTTGAGATAAAGTTATCTCTGATTTGGCGGCCAGGCGCTGTTGTGTCCTGTAAGGATTTTCCGTTCTCGTCCTCCAGCAAACGTCCTGGAGACGCTGCGCGGTGACGGCAACGTGCTGATCGCCGTGGACACCGCGGGCAGGGTGCTGGAGCTCGCGCAGCTGCTCGACCAGATCTGGAGGACGAAGGACGCGGGCTTGGGTGTCTACTCGCTGGCCCTGCTGAACAACGTCAGCTACAACGTGGTGGAGTTCTCCAAGTCCCAGGTGCGCCTCCCCCGCCCCCTCCCCGCCCACCTTGGGTGGTGGGGTGTGCTGCCGAGTGGGCTTAGGGGGAACAGGGCCCTTCGGGGTTTGTCTTTCTGTTGAAGAGGTTGATGGTGACAGCGACAATAAAGGCTAAAAATTAACCACTTCCTGTTCTTTCTGCTTTACTTGTATAGTTTCATTTAACCCGTCTAGACTCGGTGCAGTCGGCTCTGTTTCCCCCATTTCACAGACTGAGCAAGTTGCCGCTCCTCTAACACTGAGTGTCCCAGTCTGTGTGTTACGGGGACGAAAACTCAACCCACCTCACAGGCTATGAATGTCAGAATGAAGCCCTTATCCTTGAAATAGCCATTGCTGGCATAAGATACTCATTTAGAACTTACACATAACCTTCTCAATGGATGTAAAGGAATTCAGAAGTGCAACGTAATGCAAAACTGGAGTTCTAGGGATGAGCACTGGGGCGGCAGGATCTAACGGGGAATAGAAGCAGAAAATAATTGTCTAAGAAGCCCCAATTTGAGCAGCCGGCGGGGGGAGAGGGGAAGACTTGAGGTAGAACTTGAACCCCTTGCCTGTTGAAGAATACGCTGAGGTCATGACGCAGCCTTGCCTCACTGTTGTCATCTCTCCTCCCGTGGCAGGTAGAGTGGATGAGCGACAAACTGATGAGGTGTTTTGAAGACAAAAGAAACAATCCGTTTCAGTTTCGGCATCTCTCCTTGTGTCACGGTCTCTCTGACTTGGCTCGGGTCCCCAGCCCTAAAGTGGTGCTCGCCAGCCAGCCCGACCTGGAGTGTGGGTTTTCAAGAGACCTCTTCATCCAGTGGTGCGAGGACCCTAAAAACTCAATCATTCTAACTTACAGAACCACTCCTGGGACCCTAGCGCGCTTCTTAATTGACAATCCCTCCGAAAAAATTACAGAAATAGAGGTGAGTGCGTGTATGTGAATTTCATCTTAACACGGTTTTGAATGCATTAGGCATGATGGGTAAAAATCAGTGACCAAAAACACAGCGCAAAGTTGTTTCCGGAGTTCTGTCAGAATCACAGCAGAGAGCCTTCAACGGCACACATTTCAGGGCTACTTCGTTGGAGATTCTCGCTCTGGAACCCTTCCGTGGTGCCCTCTGGAGCCACACCCAGACGGGGTGCACACACCCTGTGTGTTCTCAGTGTCTCTCGAAAGCTGCTCTCGTCCTTCCCGTAATCGGGATCGGGCTCTTTCCAATGATACTCGTTTTCCTGCGGCCCTTTCACGTGGATGCCCTTTTCCCCTCTCTCATGTTCCATGCACTTTGGGTGGGGTAGAGATTCCTGTTCCGTGTTGCGGCTTCAAAGCCATTTCCCTCCCCTCTGTAGTCCGAGTGTCAGGCTTGACGGTGCGCTAGCCCCTCCTTGGTCCTGACATTTACCGATCGCCCGGTCATTCTCTGTCATTCTCTGTCCTCCATCAGTGACGCTGGGCTCCGGTTGCTCGCCTTCCTGTCCGCTCGTACCCAGGACTTCCTTCTTGAGGCCTTCAGCATCCCATCCACCCAGTTCCTTGGCTCCCAGGTTCTCGACCTCTTCTTTCTCATTGGTCTTTTCCTCCACCCCACCTCAGCCAGCCGTCCCACCCGTTGTGCCCTCTACTCCGTGGTCACGCCCCGAATTAGCCTCGTTAGGGTTGAACAACCTCCGCACCTCTACTGCCGCGGGCCTGCACTCCGATCTGAGAGGTGGCTTTCTCTGTCACTGCTGTGCCATAGTCCTTTGGTCCCCTCGGGTCTTGAAGTTCATGAACCCCACCACTTTTACCCTCCGCCACCCCTCAGGCTTTGAGCTAGGGGTCCATCATCCTTTTGCAAACACCTTTAACTCTCTCACCCTTCCTTCTGCTGTTGCACTCACCTGGCCACGCCTTGACTCCCGTTAAACTGTCTGTTTGCTTGGTGCCTGTGCCCGAGCAACGTTGTGTTCGCTGGCATTACACACTACTGTGTGGACGGGCTCTCCCTTGCACGCGTGACCTTGTGTCTCAGAGGGGCACCCACTACTGGCACTCAGCACTTTGTGGGCCATTGCTTCCTGCTCTCTCCGGTGAGACAACTTCATTCCTTCTTTCTTCTCAAAGCCCTGCGCCTGCATCTCAGGCCCCGCCCACAGCACGTGATCTTGGCTCACACCTGCCTGCGAAGCAGAAGTCAGGCAGGAGGTCCCTCTTCTTCCCGCCGCAGAAACGCCTCACCTGTCCTGCACCCGCGCTTGCCGCCTTGTCTCCCGTCACAGCAGCGAGACGGCTCGTCAGGTGGGCGTTACGCCCAACGGTGATTGTACTAATGACCAACCCGCCAAACCTATTAGTTTTCTGAAACTAGTGTCACTCGCTCAGAGTCTGCAGCAGTTGGCAGTGAATAGGGGAATAGCGGCCAGGGTTTTACGGATTTTCAGGTGGCCGCTTTTCATCTCGTCCTCACAGAAGCTGCTTAAAGGAATGCACAGTTTGTTAAAAGCTGAGAAGGAAGGGTATCTTATTAACTCCGCTTGAGAAAAGCATAATAACGGTAACTAAACTCGGGTACACGTTCATTATAAACGCAGAATCACTGAGGAAAGATCCAAAGCAAGCACACCAAAGTGAAATGCTGGCTCTTGGGTTATTTAATAGCTTAGAAATGCAAAATTAAAGGAACTCAGAAATACTTGACCCAGTTTCATCAGATATGAAATGCAGTATTTGAAAATATTAATTACTAGAAATTCAATTAAGGTAGATAGGCCATTTGAGGAATTCATAAAAGAATATTAAATGTGGTTTAAGTTTGAAAAAATAGAAAATGCTATTTGGAGCTCAAACTCGAAATGTTACATCTTTTTTTTCATAGGTAGTACTTATTCTCGGGGTTTTTTTCTTCTGCAGTTACCCCTTTCCTGTCTGTGCTTCCTCACGTACCCCTCTGCTTGGTCACATCCAAAACCATGTCCACCGTGTCTCCTCTCCTCTGAGCCGTCTTCAGCTCAGGGAAAAGCACTTTCCACGTGTTTATGCAAGCCAAAACCCCAGAAATTTTAAAGAATGTGAGTAGACTATATACTGAAAAGTGTGCATAGTAAAAGCATATAGGGTGATGAATTTTCACAAACTGAACACATGTGTCCAGGCTGTAATTCAAATCAAGAAATAGAAAGTTACCAATACCCCGGACACCCCCTTCTTGTCTTCCCCACCTCTTCCAAGGGGGACCACTGTCCTGACTCCTAGTGCGCAGACTGTTAAAACTTATCTTCAATTCCTTACTTCTCTTCCAACACCCACAGTCAGTCTGGCGACGAGTCCTGCGGGCGTGGCCTGCAGACGTGCCCGAACCTGTCTGCTCTCTGCAGCTCCACTGCCGCCAGCCCGGCCCGTGCTGAGTGGGCCTCCCTGGCCTTTCCTACCGGTTCCTCTCTTTTCATCCTTGTATGCTCTCAGTCTGTCTTCTCATAGCACCAGACGAGGTATGTCTTTCTCTCTGGGCCTCTCTTTTTATTGTGGTACAAACCGCATGACAGCACTGACTGTCTGAACCACTGTTAAGGGTTCAGCACAGTTATATTAGCTATAGGAACAGCATTCTGCAGCAGATTCTAGAACTTCTCATCTTGCACAACCGAAACTTGCACCCATCAGACAACTCCCAGAGCGTTTTGTCAACTTTCACCATTTCACGCCACGCCCTTCCTGAAACCCTCCAACAGCTTCCTTCTGCTATTTGGATGAAATCCAGACTTCTCACCCAGACCTTCAAGATCCCACGTGACCTGCCTCTGTACGCACCTTTCTGACCTTGTCTCACTCCACGTGCTCAGTGCCCTGCGCTGCTGCACGGCATTTCTTCTGCTGGTAGTGCTTTTTCTCAGCCTTGTACTTGACCGGTTCCTTGTCATTCAAGTCGTAATTCAAAGGTCACCTCCTCAGAGAGGCCTTCTCTACCAGTTGACAATGATTACTCAGTTGCCAACCCATCGCCTAACTTTTTCTGGCGCTCATCACTGTTATTTTCCTTGTTGTCGTCTTCTGCCCACTGCCAACTGGAGTACAGGTGCCATGAGAAAAGGGATTTTGTTTTTTTCATCCCTGGCACTCAGAAGAGTATCTGATAACGGTGGTTCTCAAAACTGCGGGGTGCAGAGCCCTGGGGTGTCCCCGACACCCGCTCAGGAAGTCCACAAGGTCAAAAGGATTTTCCATAATGTATTAAGGTGTGGTCTCCTCCTCCCTGTCCCCGTGTTTATGCTGATGGGCAGAAGCGATGGCAGGAGGCTGCCGGAGCCCCAGTGTAGACCCAGGCAGCGGCTCCCAGCGGCACCGGCAGTCCCTGCGTTTGTCGTCGCCGCACGCCCGTTAGACAAGTGCGGCTCACTTACGGGTGTCCTTGTCAGAGTGGTACACGTTATTAACGTTACTAAATTTTTCAGTAAAATATTTTTTTAATCTGGGTGACTAGGTGGGAAGTTTGCCTAAAGCACTTGTGTTGTATACTGAAGTACTGCAGTTGTCTCTAAGAAAACCACTTGTATCAATGTGCGAGTTGTGGGTTAGACTAGCACTTTCTTCTTTTCTTAAAGATTTTATTTATTTTTAGAGGGGGAGGGAGAAAAAGGGAGAGAAACATCAATGTGTGGTTGCCTCTCGCACGCCCCTTACTGAGGACCTGGCCCACAACCCAGGCATGTGCCCTGACTGGGAATCGAACCAGTGACCCTTTGGTTCACAGGCCAGTACTCAGTCAGTCCACTGAGCCGCACCAGCTGGGCTAGCCACTTTTTTCTTGAAACACTATTTTTACTTGAAATAATGACATGGCTAATTTAGGCTGATGTTTGGCAGATAGTTTCCCAAAAATGAATAAATTGAGCCACTCACTTTAAGGAAAATAATTGATAGTATTTGTTGTTTAAATCTGATAAAGTTCAAACTTTCAAATGAAAATTAGAATTTTATAAAACCTAAATACCCATCTCTGTCAAATTAACTGCTGAACTTAAAAAAGATTTTCCAGTGAGATTAGGGGTGATATTTGCAAATGTGATTTTTCAAATATTTGTTGACAAATATTTGTCAACATTTGTAAGATCTGTATAACCCGGTGAACCAGTATTTTCCAAATAACCCTGTGCATGACGTTAGGAAGAAATGCACAAATGAAAGGCCCACTCCAAGTGCAAGATCAGCCGGTGCATTTCCATGGAACAGCACAAATACGCACTGGTATGACTGCGGATTCCTCAGCACAACGCACCTTTTGAGTTTTAATGTAGTATCAAGAAGAATAGTCATAAAAAGATTGATTCTTCATAAGAACACCCCTGTTTGAATATTTTCCCCCTTTCCAACGGTACATTTGTATGAGGTGGGATTTTCTTCATGGACTTCCACAGAAGCAAAATATTGCCAGAGGGTGAATGCAGAGGCAGACGTGGGAATGCAGCTGTCTGCTGTTGAGCTGGACATTCAAAGAGTCTTGCAAAAAAATGTAAAATAACACTGTATTTTCCACTAATTTTTTCTCTTTGGAAAATATAATTCTCTTTTGTAAAAATATGAGGTTAATGTTAGCATGTGATAGCGTTATTTTTAATGAATAAATAAATGTTTAATTTCTCAGTTTCAATTTTTGATATGGTAAATATTGATAAATATAACCAAAAAAACAGAAGCCCTGTATACCTAAACTAATGCAATGTTTCATGTCAATTAGACTTTAATTTAAAAAACAGTATTAAAAACAAGAGATCTTTAGTATCCCCAGTAATTTAAGTTTTAGGAATTCTTTTTTTTTTTTTTTTTTAAGATTTTATTTATTTATTTTTAGAGAGGGAAGGGAGGGAGGGAGAGAGAGAGAAGAAACATCAATGTGCAGTTGCTGGGGGCTGTGGCCTGCAACCCAGGCCTGTGCCCTGACTGGGAATCGAACCTGCGATGCTTTGGTTCGCAGCTCTCGAAGTCTTAGGAATTCTGAGATCAAAAAGTTTGAGAACTACTGATTAGATCACTTTGTATTGATAGATTTAAAATTGTGTCCAGTTTTTTACTACTACCAACATTGCTGCATTTGTGTGACTTTTTTAGTAGGCTACCTTTCCACTAGTGGAAATGCTGTGTTAAATGACAAGCAGGTTTTTTGTTTGAAGTGCCGCACATTGCCTTCTAACAGGGCTGCGTCAGTTTCCCCACAGATACTGTAACAGACGAAGGCGCCCGTTCCCATATGCTATTGTACTTAGTGTTGTCGCCCTCACAGATTAAAAAATGGTATTACATTTCAAATATTTTGCATTTAAAAAATAGTCATTAGTGAAATTAGGCATGTTTTCATGGCTATCAGTTACTGGTTTTTCTCATTTTAGAAACTGCCTGTATGTCTATTTTGTTCTTTTCTAATGTGTGGATCATCTTTTTCTTAACTGATTTGGAAGGGGTCTTGGGGAAAAACAGCTTCTGCTAGTCATACCATGCTGCAAGTAATTTTTTCAGTTTCTTTTAATTTCATGAGACTTAAAATGTTAAAGCAATTTTATTTTTCATGTTGCCCTATTAATTTATATTTTCCTTTGGGGCTTTTTGGGTTTTATGTATACATAGGCCTTACCTACACCAAATTATGAAATTACTTAGCTGTATTTTCTTTTCCTGGTTGGTGCTTTTGAACTAGTTTGATTTAAATGAAACCCATCCTAGAAATGTGAAAGCTCGATTTTCGTACTCATCTAACTAGGATCTGTAAGTACGTGTAACGGACACTCGAATAATTTTAGAGGAACTTTTAATTTAAAGATGATGAATCAATTTAGAGACGTGATGGTTCTCATACCCCACTGCCCTAACCCCTGATGTTGGTGTTTCCTTTCGTTTTCTGTTTTCCTTTAGTTGAGGAAACGCGTAAAGCTCGAAGGGAAAGAACTGGAAGAGTACTTGGAAAAGGAGAAACTAAAGAAAGAAGCTGCCAAAAAACTTGAGCAGTCCAAAGAGTGAGTTATTTTTAGACGCAAGTTTATGTGCGTAATTTAAGAAGAACTTCTTTCTAAGACAAAAAAAGTTCAATAGAAAATATTTAACTTTTGTTTTGGCCTTATTACTCGTGTTTCATCTTTCAGATGGTGCTAGAATCCCAAATTCTTTCATTGCTAACATTCAATACGTGTTCATTAACTGGTAGTTAATGCTGTGTTTCACACAGTATCAACCCAGCAATACTGATGGTCATTGAATGGCCGTCCGGTTCATGGTCGGTGTTCAGTAATAAGCTTACGAGCACCCATCAGAGCCCTCGGGGACCTGACGACCGTCACCTGTTCCGACCCTCCCAGGGCAGACATCGACTCCAGCGACGAGAGCGACGTAGAGGAGGACGCCGACCAGCCGACGGCCCACAAGGCCAAGCACGACCTGATGATGAAGGGCGAGGGGAGTCGCAAGGGCAGTTTCTTCAAACAGGCCAAGAAGTCTTACCCCATGTTTCCCGCCCCAGAGGAGAGAATTAAATGGGATGAATATGGAGAGATTATCAAGTATGTGAACAAAAATATGCCTTTCTCTCTTACTGATGGTAGGAATCAAGTGTGTTATCATTTGAGCTCAGTAAATTTGGTTTTTCTGGTTATCAGTTTGTTGAAATAAAGATGAAGCTTTCTTGTTAATACGCAAATGGAGAGTTACCGGCCTTCTTTGATCAGGGGTGGGCGGACTGGGGCCTTACGGAAATTAAAGGAGGCCTGAGATTTATAAGAACTGGGAGGTGGCAGGGAAACCACAGAAGCTGAGAGACAGATGCAGGGCTGGGTCGTCATGGTGCGTCTGCTGACCCCTGAGCTCGCCCAGGGATCTGTCCGGGGCCTCTCCCCGGCCCACAGGGTGAGGTGTGAAGGGCACTCCCTAGCGGTCACAGGGGACATAATGTGTACAGTCACCTAATAATCGACACCATGAGGTCGCAATGGCTTCAAATCAAATGTGTATTTAAATCTTGAGATGTGCAAGGAGTCTAAAAATTAGGCAATTGACTAGTTAGTTATATGTAACATAATATTAGCTTAGTCGTTATAGCTTCTAATTAGAGACTTATTATTTAGACCAGAGGATTTCTTGGTGCCAGAACTTCAAGCTACTGAGGAAGAAAAAAGCAAACTAGAATCTGGCTTGACAAATGGAGATGAACCCATGGATCAGGATTTATCTGATGTTCCTACCAAGTGCATTTCCATGACAGAGTCTATTGAAATAAAGTAAGTGCTTTCGTTGCGTTTTGGAAATACAAATTTTAAACACTTGAATTATAATTTGCATTGCTTCCAAGGTGAAATTTCTGAATGTCCTATAGTAAGTTTACACTTTTAAAATTTAATTTCTTTTTTCATGTAGAGACTTGTGAAGTATGGAGATATTTTCTCTTTGTTAATTATATCTGAACGCCAAAGTAATTGAATTGGGGTGGGGGGGTAAACATTAAATTGTACACTTACATAAAGAAGCAGTCTTTCAGCATTTTTATTATGTTCAGCAGCAGGTGAGGGATACAATTCATAGGTTTGACTTCCCCAAGTGCTTATTTCGTTAAATATACTCCTTGACTTAAACATCTCCAGTGCCCTAATGTCTTAAAGAGACTACAGTGACCTGAAGTAGTTAAGATATTTTTTTCCTTTTGGTATAGTTAATAACACTAGAAAATTGTCGTTTTGGAATTCGGAAAAGCTCCTGAGAGAGCCAAGTGGCTTATCCGTGCAGTGACACCATTTAGCGTACACCCTTGGGTGTCCCGAGGGCTTGGTAACACGTGCGAACGGGGCCGCAGGACGCCCCCCCACGGCGGCCGCACCCGTGTGTGTGTGTGTGTGTGTGTGTGTGTGTGTGTGTGTGAGTGTGTTCACAGCAGAGCGGGGGCTTCCTTCAGCGAGGGGCTGCCCACTGCCAGCACCGGGCCTCGTCTGACTCCGTCATGCTTTCTGGCCTGATGGGAAGGAGTGCGTCAGTACTGTTAAAATTCATTTTACCATGATTATTGTTAAGTTTGATGATCTCTTCAGATGCTTGCTGCTGTTTCTGTTTCTATAAAGTCCATATTTATTCCCGTTGTGCATTTTTCTCTAGAGGTTGCTGTCTTTTTGTAGTTGATTTGCAGGAGTTCATTGTGTATCCTGGATGTCGTTGGTGGTTGGTTTTAGACAATACCAATAAAAACCATCTGCCATTCTGTTCACTTGCTTTCGAGAGTTTTCCATGGTCCACTTTGTTTAAAAACATTTCTAATCTTGATGTAAGGAAATAGTAAAGTATTTCCCATTGTATTTTTTAAAAAGCCCTTCCCTGTCCTTGGTCATAAAGATAATTCTTACATTTTATTCTGTAATCTAAAGCTTCACCTTTTCTTTTTTGTAATGGCTTCAACTCACCTGCGATTTTATGTGGGATTAGGGCAGGATCCAGCTTTATTTTTCTTTATATAGTGGGCCTTTTTTTCTAACAACACTTATTAAAGAATCCACAATCCCCCAAAATGCGTAAGAATAGGATATGTGTGTTTTCCTCAAATCCTCATTTTAATACTGTAGACACTTTTCTTTTTTTAGTTTTTTAAAAAACTTATGTACTGTACATGTTTCTTTCCTGATAACAAAAGCCATTAAACACCTAGTATTTGAGTGAACTTGCCAGAAGAGCATGTTTGAATAACCCCGTGTAATTGCAGAGCCAGGGTCACCTACATAGACTATGAAGGGCGCTCTGACGGGGATTCCATTAAAAAGATCATTAACCAGATGAAGCCGCGCCAGCTGATCATCGTCCACGGCCCCCCAGAGGCCAGCCAGGATCTCGCAGAGTGCTGCCGGGCCTTCGGCGGGAAGGACATTAAAGTGTACATGCCCAAGCTGCACGAGACGGTCGACGCCACCAGCGAGACTCACATCTACCAGGTGAATGAGCTGCGCGTGAGCCGCGCCAGAGGACACTGTGCTGCCGACTGGGGCGGACGGACACGCCAGGGCGCAGCGCGGAGTAGGACAGAGGGAGACTGTCCCCCACCCCAGCAGGTCCTAGTCTCGGGGGCTTTTACCAAGGAAACAGGATTGGTTATGCAGTTGCACCTTTGATAGAGAGCACAGAGGATGTTATGAGAACGTACAGAAGGAGACAGTTGCACCTTTGATAGAGAGAGCAGAGGATGTTATGAGAATGTACAGAAGGAGACCCTGGCCCAAGTTTAGAGATTAGAAAAGATTTCCCGGAGAAAGGGATAACTGAGCCGATCCCTATGGACGGGTCCTCAGTGGGGGTGTATGTAGAATGGGAAAGAGAGGGAGGAGAGAGTGTTCCAGAGGGAACAGCATTAGCAAAAATATGCAGATGAAGGGAATGGTGAGGGTTCAAGAATTCAAAAGTTTTATAAAAATTCATGGATGTCAGGGTTCTATTAATAGAAAGAAATGGAGACAGGCACAGAAAATAGGAGTAGAGGAGAGGTGGATTAACTCGTACTTGGGAGTGGGAGATGGTGTCAGGTAAGGCAGAAGTGATATGTATTTGTTGGGAAAAAATGGATCGGAATTCAGGAGGCAAAACCGTCACTGTGGGCAACGCCAGAGGAAGCAGCATCCCAAGAACGCGGAGGTGTGAAACCGCGTGGTGGTTTGGAACACTATTAGCAAATCCGTACTCCTCCAGTACCGTCAGGTGTTAGGGAGTGACAGGTGTTAGTGGCCTGCACCCTCGGCTGTCCAGGAAGGTCCTCTGGGGAGCTTTGGGGTGATCGAGGGTCTCAATGCTCTGGTCTTAGCCGCACTAGTTCCGTTAGAATCGCTGCGGGTGGGGCCCAGCACTGATAAACTTAGAAAATTGCCGTGTGGCTTCAGTGTGCAGCCAGGGTCGAGAGCCTTTGTTTGGAAAGTGGACAGGGGCCCAGAGACCTCACAGGCCATTAGGTCATCACCAGTCATGGTGAAGGTCAGGTGAGTGAGAGGCTTTGAAATTTTAATGCACATTACGAGACTTAGGACATGGTAATAGTAAATAATAGGTTATATTTAGCTGTTCATTTATACTCTGTGGGTTTTATTTCTCTTCCTCCCCTTTGCACATCTAGGTGAGATTGAAAGACTCGCTCGTTAGCTCCCTGCAGTTTTGTAAGGCGAAAGATGCCGAGCTAGCCTGGATAGACGGTGTCTTAGACATGCGGGTCTCCAAAGTGGACACGGGAGTGATCTTAGAAGAAGGGGAACTGAAGGATGACGGGGAGGACTCGGAAATGCAAGTGGACGCGCCCTCAGATGCCAGCGTCATCGCACAGCAGAAGGCCATGAAAAGTCTGTTCGGAGACGACGAGAAAGAAACAGGCGAAGAAAGTGAGATTATCCCGACTTTGGAGCCCCTGCCACCTAATGAGGTGAGTGGGCGGTGCTGCTTCTCTCTTTTCCTTGATTGGTCATCCTTTGAATTTTCCTTTAGGCTTCTAGCCATTTCAAATGGGCCATATGTAGACTGATTTTGGAGTTTTCAGAGAAGATTCCTCACGGTATGTTTGTGTGTGTGTGTCCCCTGTATGGCTCAGGAGTAATAATAACTTAAAGGAAACCTGCAGCAGGTCTTCTTATGAGACACATAATTGTTTCATGATTTGCTGTAGTTTTTCAGTAAGGGTTTTAAAGTACGAAGGCCGATGACTGTGCGAGTCATCTGCCTGCTTCTCATCGGGAGATGTGTGGTTTTCTAAGAATGCCATACGCCCGCACTCCAGTTTTGCTGTCAATTCAACTCACATCACTTTTGGTTTTGATATAGTTCGAAAGCTTTTACTTAGCATAGGTAGAATTCTAGTCTGGTATTGACATGTCCGCAAGAGATACCTGCCTCATTAGCAAAGGTGTCATGGAATTAGCTGACAACAGCACCAAAAACGGTGACGCGTACGTGCGTGTGAGGTGACATGTTTAGCCCTTCCAGGCGGTGAGGATAGAGAGACAGCCTCTGTCGCTGGACTCCTCCCCGGCACTGCTCTTGACATTGGGAGAAGTCGGAGTTGTTTGTCTCTCCGTGCTAGCGCTAGCACTCGTCGTAGCAGTTTCAGAGTAGCAGCATCAGGTCGAACCACTTGCCTTTCCGATTCTAACACCTGTAGCATCCACTGCATCTGCCCTGAGGGAGGAGGGGAGGTGGGACCCCGGTCAGGAGGAAATTATCTCCTGAACCAAGCCCTCGGGACGAGGGCCCGAGTCAGAAAGGATCTGTGGCTCAGCGAGCCTGCTGGCACTCTCGGTGACCCCGTTAGGCGAGTGGGTGAGAGAAAGCATAACGTTACCAAATGTGTCTCTGGTATTGTGAGGCATGACTAATAACATTGATCGTGAAACGTTCAGAAAGTGCGAAAGGCTTTGTAATGTTAAATAATGAGGTACGATTCAGAATAACAACTTGGAATGTGATTTACAGTCTTGAAATGATCTGTCAAAGGACTTGAGGGAATAATAGAAAATGTCTTAAAAGATCATAGGTTATTTTACTTTCTTCAGCACAGCTACGTGTCTGGTATTCTAGTTGAAGTTTCTCTTTCCCCTTTAACCTTATCCGAGGTTCCTGGACATCAGTCGGTTTTTATGAACGAACCAAGGCTGTCAGACTTCAAACAAGTTCTTCTACGGGAGGGGATTCAAGCTGAATTTGTAGGCGGTGTCCTCGTTTGCAACAATCAAGTAGCTGTCCGCAGAGTAAGTGTGTTTGAAAGGGGTTGAACTGGACGAATGCTTCTGATGCATTGTCACTTAGAATTCTGGAATTTTTAATTGGTGGTTTCACAAAATTGGACACCAGTAATTTATATTCATAATGATGACCTTGAAGGCCTTAAAAAGTGACTCTCAAAGACTGGATAATTTCATTTCATTGTAAACTTTTATTTGTATTCTCTGACATTTACATGTCTGTGAAACTCATGATTTGAGTGATACAGCCACGTTCTGTGACTCAGAGCCACCCATTTCCTCACTAGTCATAAAGTAACTTTGGTTGTTATGTCTGCATGTTAATGGTAGAAAAACGTACTAAAGAGCTTTTTTTTTTTTTAATTGGTTTCTAGACGGAAACTGGACGCATTGGACTAGAAGGCTGCCTTTGTCAAGATTTTTATAGGATAAGAGACCTTTTATATGAACAGTATGCCATTGTGTAAAGGACATCATGTCAAGAAGTATCTGTTTGACCTTTATAAGAAAAAAGGGATTCTTATTCTAAGCTTTTGCGCTTTTTTTTTTTTTTGGTAATGTACAAGAAGAATCTGCCAGAAAAACTTAACATGCATTAGATTTTTTGCTAATGCTCAACTGAGCATTCTCCCCTTTAGTGTGAGCGGGAGAGACCCCAACCCGTGTGCAGGCCTGAGAGGTGAAGCTGACGGCTTTCCTTTGCCGACCCCTTATTCTAGAAGGGCTTTTTACTTGAATAAAACAATGCAACTTAGCAAACCAGTTCATGGCCTTAGAGAAACGTATTTGCATGAACTCTTGCAAACTGTTTCTTACATTTTCTGGAATGCAAAGTGAGAATTATTTAGAAAAGATGAGCTATTAGAAAAAAGAAAACTGACAACAGTTTTTTGAGTCCTCCTTAGTTAAAAACCAAAAAGCAAAGAGCACGGGCTGCCACGCTTCTGAGTTGTGATCCACAGTTGTCCTCCCGTGCAGCGTGTCTGTTCCACGCCCGTATCTCCCAGGCTCACTCTAGGGCGAAGCTGGAAGTGATCAATTTTCATTTCTCCCGTTTCTTGTTTTACCAGGATTCTGTTGTTGTTCCGTATGAATTGTAATGCCGTCATTTGAACACACATAATTCAAAAGAGCTCCTCGGTGTGTTCCAGTCTTAAGGGTTCTGCATACACTTCAGGCGCATCTCAGCTGTCATCTAGGTTACCATTAGAAACTGTTTTGTGCTCTGTTTTCAAGAAACAAGTTTGAACCTCCTGTTTTTATGAGGTAGCAGTGTAATTGAATCACAAGGTGTAAATGTTTCCCTCTCCTAGGCTTGCTTTCTCCCAAGGGTGCCCACGCAGTGGCTGGATTTTATACACATCACCGCAGAAGCAGCGCTGAAGGTGGGCACGGCCGGCTTTTCCGCATCTGCACCTTGCTTGGGGCTGGCAGTGCTGACACGGTGCCCACCGCTTGTATTTAAGAATAAAAACTGAGTATATGCAATTTCCATTGAACTTCACAATGAAATCATTTCGCCCTGTTGTACTCTCAGTGCTTTTTTAGCTTATGGCTTAATCACGGCCTCGAGGCTTATTTCCTGAGTAGCTAAGCCCTCCTCTTGACAATTAGCACTTTTAGAAGGATCAGCCTTCTTTCGCTTGCATGGAACTCTGTACAGTACAACCCAGTGCTATCAGACTGCAGTTAATTTCATTCTATTTCAAATGCTTACAAAGCTTTTCTTGTGGATTATAGTGCTAATGCAGAGTTTACAGGCTTCTTGATACTGACAACCAGATACACAAAACAATGTTACCGAAGATGAAGATAAAGAGTATGTTTTCTTTGCAGAGCTTTGGAAAAAATTCACTTAAACTCTTATTACTGACTAGAGTAAGCCTAAAATTCTATTTATTTTCCAGATGAAGCAAAGTCTGCATTTGTTTCATGGATTAAAGGATTTGGTTATACATATTACATTGAAATCCTGATATTGAAAATTTGATTTTTGCCTGACCTGTGAACAAGAATTAAATTTTAAAGTCCTGCCTGAAGATGGCTGTGCTAACTAATGTCATTGTAGGAGCAATCTTTTCACCTGTTTCTGGATGACACTGTTACCAACATTTCAAAAATGAAGACATTTGTTTAGCTTCAGTTACTGAAGAAAAATACGAATTGTAAAAAGGACTCTGAGATAAATCGTGAACTCAGGAATTTTTAGATCTTTACTCGTCAGAAGCAGAACAAACACAACCAGACCATCAGCTGGTATCTAGAAATAGCTTAAAAAGATTTTTCGTTGCATTTGCGGCGGTGGGATTATCCATGTCGGATGCCAGTGCTGACTATTGAGCGTTTCGGTGAGCCAGCGGGTGCTCTCCAGCAGAAGGAGGGACCAGTTTTCTAAGAGCCATTTGCCTTTTTTAAAAAAATTGAGCTGTGATTCACATACCATAAAATTCTCTCTTTAAAGCGTACAGTTCATGGATTTGTAGTGTATTTACAGCCTTGTGCGACCATTACCACTCTCTCATTCCAGAACATTCTCATCATCCCCCAGAAGGAACCTCGTCCCCATCAGCTGTCGGTTCCCAGGCTCCCTTTTCCCCAGCCTCAGGCAACCATTAATTTGTTCTCTGTCTCCTTTGGGTTTGCCTGTTCTGGATGGTTCAGAAAAATGGAATCATAAAATGTGTGGCCTTTTGTGTCTGTCTGCTTTCACTTGGTGTAATATTCTCAAGATTCATTGATGTATCAGTTACTTTTTATGGCTGAACAATCTTCTGTGATGTGGACAGACCGAGTTTTGTTTCTCTGTCAGCTGATGGACATTGGGGCTGTTTCTACTTTGTGGCTGTGACCAATAATGCTTCTGTGAACACTCAATGTACAAGTTTTTGTGTGGGTATGTGTGTTAAGTTTTCTTGGGTATGTATACACAGGATGGGGCAAAAGTAGGTTCGCAGTTGCTCATATGGAAAATAATACAATGACTAGTAAATGATAATACAAGAATAAAGTGTGTTTCGCATCCTCACAACTCAAAACCTACTTCTGCCGATCCCTCTGTCTAAGAGTCGAGGGGCTGGGTCCTGTGGCCGCACCTCTGGAGGCACCGCCGGACTGGGTCCCGGAGCGGCTGCGCCGTTCGGCACTCCCGCCGGCAGTGGATGGGAGCTCCAGTCCCCGCAGGCCTCCGCCGCGCTGGTCGCCCACCGTCTTTTTTATCCTTGCGGTCCTGTGTGCACGCAGGTGTCTCGTTACGGTTTTGATTTGCGTCTCCCTAACGACTAATGATGTTGAGCATGTTTTTTGTACTTACTGGCCATTTGTGTATCTTTTTTGGAGAAATGTCTGTTCAGATCCTTTGCCTGTTTTTTTTTTTTTTAAATTGGGTTTTTATCTCTTTACTGTTGGATTATAAGAGTTGTTTGTGTAGTCTGGGCACTAACCCTGTGTCAGACGTACGATTGGCAAATGTTTGCCCCCACGCCCTGTGTGTTCCCTTTCCTGGTGTCGCCTGAAGCATAAACGTCTTCGATTCGGATTGTCTGATTCGTCTTTTTTCCCCCCCTTGGTTCCATCCGCTATCGGTGTCGTATCTCACAAGCCATTACTTCATCCAAAGTCCAAAGATTTATTACAGTTTTTTTTTCCTGAAAGTTTTCCGGTTTCAGCTCTCGTGTTTGAGTCTCGGACCCGTTGTGAGTGTACTTGTGTGTTAGGTGTGAGGTGGGGCCCGCGCGTGAGGGTGCCCCGCCCCCTCACTGGGACAACACTGGGTTGTCCCAGTGCTGTCGCTGAGGAGACAGTTTCTTCATCCAGTTTTCTTGCCACCCTCCTTGCAAATCAGTTGCCCGTAAATGTACGCATTTGTTCCTGAGCTCTCAGTTCCATTTTATACATCTGTCCTTACACCACTATCACAATGTCTTGATTACTGTAGCTTTCTATTAAGTGTTGAAATTGGCAAGTGTGAGTCCTACGACTTTGTTCTCTTTCAAGATTGTTTTGGCTATTCTTGTCTCTTGCATTTCCGTATGAATTTTAGATCAGCTTATGAACCTTAGCAATAACAGCCATGGGGGGGAAGGTGGTTGAAATTTAGAGCTCCACATCTTAAGAGTGTTAACGGCTGAGAGGGACTATGGAAGTCTTGTAGTTTGGCACCCTTGTTTTAGTATTGCATTAATGGGCCTATGGAAGGAAGGATTTGCCAGAGAGCTGGTTAGAGACGGAGCTGGTTAGAGACGGAGCTGGAATTGGAGCCCAGCCTTACAGAGTCCATTCGTTCGGTACTAGGGGAATGAATCTAGAATCCCTACACAGTCCAGTCACTCAGTACTGAAGTCCGTGTGCTGGACTAGATGAGTTCCGCAGCGCCGCTGAGCCATTCACTTTCGGAGAGTTTAAGCTGTGAATTCCAACTACGTTTTTCTGCACTGCTTTTTTTGCGTTCACTTTGCTCAGGAATAAGTCTACCCAGTTCACCAGTACTTGGGACAAGAGCATGCTGAGAGAGAGAGATTGATGTCCATTCTGTTAATATACGTGACGGTCAGTAAGTGAGGGGAGGGAGAAAGGGTAGATGCTATCTCATAAGGTTATCTAAAGACCGAACTGATCACCACTTACATCAAAGGGTGTAATGGTGGTTAGTTAGTAAGTCAGTGATTGAGAGGTTGGTGATTTGTTGGCTTGTTGTTGGGGTTGGGGTGGTTCCCGTGCACCCCCAAAGCTCCTTTTCATCCAACCGTCAGTGACGAGAGAAGGAACTCGGGCATCCGCCTTCCTGGGCAGGAATCAAGGGAAGGGCTTCTCTCCCCTTTGGGGGGTTTTCTCTCGCCTTTACCACTTCAGTCGTGTTTGGGAGAAAGCACCAACAATTACTAAAGTAAGTTAAAAACCCAGAACTTTCCTGGAAGCAGGGGTATCCTTGCTTCTCTCCTGTTCTCCTCCTCCCCACCATTGTACACGCACCCAGCGCTCCACGCTTTAGTTCTCGAAGTCAGAATGTGATTTCAAGGCATAAAACAGAAGTGTGTGGAGTTTTACGTCTCTCTCCATCGCAGTTGAAGAGAACCGAAAGTGTGTTTCTTTTGTGCCATTGTTAGTGTATTCCGTGGACCCCGCTCACACTCCGAGTCAGCATCTCTCGGGGAGAATGCACCAAGGACCCACAAGGACTTCTTACAGCACTTCCTGAGGAGTGTTGATTTTCATGTTCAATACCCCATTTCTTGTGCGCATTTCCTTTCTCCCCCTGACACCATCATCACCCTTTTGAGAAAGGTACTGCTAAACTGGGCGTGCGAAGCTAGTGAAGTCCTGCGCACGAGCCCTGCGGGAAGCCGTCTGTATTCCTTGGGCGCCGCTGCCGGCCCTGGGCCTTGTTGCGCTCCCTTTCACATCCGCTTACCAAGCGTAGGAGGGACAGCAGTGATTCTTCCGAAAGACTGTGTGGTCCTGGTCCAACAGGACAGGACCAGTTGACTCTAAATGACAAAAAAAAAATGGTCAAAACCCCCTTTTCTACAGACACTTTCCACCATAGGAGATTTATAGCATTAAGAAGGGTTTCGGCCCTGGCCGGTGGCTCAGCTGGCTGGAGCGTTGTCCCACACACCAAAGGGTCGAGGTTCGCCCCTGGCC